>NC_068339.1:39540710-40151090 GCF_014633365.1 Diospyros lotus | reverse complement strand
TAAAGAATGATAAAATTTTATATAAATGGACGATTTTCTGTTACTTGATTAATAGTTTAAGTTGTTTATTTATATTTTTTCAAAAAATAATATTTATTTTTGATTGGTTCAGAGATTAATTGATGAGAAGATATGACAAAAAATATTTATTTTTGATTAATTAATAGTATTGAAAAACCCATGCAAATTTAATAAATTGAATTGTTAGTTAATGAAAATGTAGTCAAAAGGAAATGCTTCAATGACATGGTTTCGCTGGTGTAAATGTGAAACGAAAAAGAATGTAGACAGAGTAATAGCTTGGGAAAAAAAAAACATATTAGCATAGTTTAGGCAGGAAACTATGTGAGAGTCAACTATATACAATGATTATCTTACTTTTATATATATAATATAAAGATTTACTTATGTCAAAAAGATTTTGTAAATGATTTAAGCAAATGGTAGGAATATTAATTCATTCTGTTATGGTAGGAATTTAGTGAGTCAATTATGTGCAATGACTATCTTATTGTGTGCAACATGCTGTGTAAAGAGTCCCAAATATACATGCATGCAAATTATTTTTTGATGCATTAGAACTTGTTGTATCCAATAAATTGAATTATTGGTTAACGAAAAGATAGTTAAAAGGAAAGACTTTAATGACATTAGAACCTGTGCTAATATGTTTTTTTTTTTTCCAAACTATTACTCTACCTATATTCTTTATATATATATTTTTTTATCACACTTTAAGCTGGAAAGTGTGTGGTGAACTATTTGCAATAACTATCTTACTTTTATATATATAAAGATTACTAGAACAGAAAGTAAAAGTATATGAACATGGAAAATTTATCGAGTAAGAGTCCGTCTAATACTTGGAAAATGCATTTTCCAATTTAACATTTCACCCTTTGCTTGACTCAATTAGTTTCATGACAATGCTTTCTGATTTCTTTGCATCAAGTGCAGTTTTTAGCTTCCTGTACCTCCCTCTCCCGGTCATTTATGATGTACATTGTGCTGCTTTTATAAATTAGTGCTCTTTATACTTCCCCAACACCCCCCGTCCCCGGGGGACACCTCCCCAAGTATGCAACATAAGACAAACTGGTTTCCGATTATTAATTTTCCAAAAACTAAGGCAGAAAGATTATCCTGCCAACGATAAGCATCATAATTGGACTCTTTGCTATAGGTGATGCCCATTTTTCTTTATAAGTGTCATAATTGACAAAAGACAACCATGTTGATTTTCAGAAAAAGAATAGCACACGGTCAAAAAAGAATTAAGCAAATGTTTCCAAGGTTGTGCCATTGCAGTACAACTGCAGCATTTGCCAGCTGATTCAACAGTAAAAGTTGCTCAAGGGACAGGTAGGAGATAAGGGTGCAAATGAGCCAAGCGATTTGAGCTCAACTCGGTGTTCAACTCAATAAAAGATCGTTTGAGTTCGTTTGTTAAGGTAAACGACACAAGTTGAGCATAATTTGAAACTCAATTTGTAAACGAGTTGAGTTTGAACTCAATAAAGTTCGGCTTGTTAGCTCGCGAGTTGAATCAAATAGAAGTTCATAAGCTAACTCAATTATAGGCTCGCGAGCTGTCTTGAATAGAGGCTCGCGAGCTAACTCGTTTATAGGCTCGTAAGCACTTTGTTAGTTGATATTGATAAAAATTATTAATTTTTATATTTTTATATATAGGATAATGTCACTGAGATTCTTCTGTCTCATGAAACAAAATAAAGTATGTGATTCTTGGAAGTTTTGATCTGTGTTGGTATTTTGTAGGCTGATATGTGATTTAATATATAATTATGATTACTGATTAATATTACAATTTCAAATTGTAGGTTGATATTAGGAGCACCTAATTTAAAGTTGAATTAAAAATATCTTTATTGTACTATAATTTTGATTATATTTGTATTTTAAAAATAATTAGATAAGTAATTTGATTATCTTTTTGTACGGTAAATGATATTATGTTTATTATAATTTGTGAAATTATTATTACTTAATTATCATGTCGATGATATATTTGTTGATTATTAGGTTGGGTTCATTTAGGTATATTTGTTAATTATCAAATTAATATTTGTTTTTATTGTACATCAGTTTATTAAGGTTTTTTTAAATAAAACTTTGATAAATTCCAATCCAAGCCCGAGTTTAGGTTGGGGCTCACTCGAGCCTGAGCTCAAACTTGAGCTCGGGCTATGCTAATCGAGCTCGAGCTCGAGCCAAACTTCTAAGCTCTAAGAAGCTTTTTTTTCTTGAAACTCTAAAAAGGTCGGTGCAAATTAAGTAAAAAACTATCAATTCTTGATTCTTCTATAAAAGGAAACAAAACAAAGCATTAAATTGATAACATTAAAAAGATAAAATTCACCAATAATGAGCAAATTTTCATTTCACAAACATGTTGTTGAACTATGTTCAGGTTTTGTTAAAATCAATTTTTCTTGTCTTTCGAGATAATCAAATTTGTAATACCCGGGAATAATTTGAGGATAAAAAATGATATTTGATAAAGGCATAAATGGAATTTCGAAAAAAATAAGACTGTAGGGTACACTAACACAACTTTGGACGAACGAATTAGTCAGAGGGAGTACCCCGGACCCTAGATAGCTAAGGAAAATGGTATAATATCGACGAGTGATTTAAATTATGATTTTTGGTGATAAAAGAAATGAGATCGGGAACAATTTTCGGTACAGCAAAAATACAGCTGCCAATTAGGTCGTATTACCGAATTGTTATAGACGATGTCCGAAAAATCAAAAAAGTGTGTCTAGGACTAATATTTGATGTATAGAACAACCCTTAAGTGGTTTCATATTGAATCGAGTGGGTTTGAGGTCAAATCGATCAATTGGGCCTAAGTATAATTTTCTAAAATTGCCCGAGGGAGATCAAAACTATAATTTTTTGGAAGTTTCAAAGGAGAAATGAGAAGTACTAATCTTGAGGGTCTTAGTGATGATGCTAGAAAGATCAGGGGCTTGAGGATAAGGGCCAAAATGCAAAAGAAAGTTTCTAAGGGGCTAAAGTGTAATTTTCAAAAATCTGCTCAAAAATGGCGGATCTGGCCGCAATTTGTGGCTGAAAAATCCAGAGATTGCAGCTGTTCTTCGACAGGGCATGGCCAAGGTCACATAGGGGCGAAGCAATGGCCTTTGATTGGTCAGAAAATCAGACGAATTTGGCTATAAATAGTCGAGTTTTGATGAGAATTTGCATCAAAAATTTTACTTCGAATTTCTCACTTTTGGGAGCAAATTAGAGGTCGGGGATAAGGGGCTTTTGTTCCCCAGGTTCTGAGGAGCAATTCTGGGAATTTTGAGGGTTTTTGGAGTAGTGTAAGGAGTGTTTTGGCATATATATACATTCGGTCGTATATATATATATACATATTGCGTGAAGTATCAAATCGGGTTGTAGAGTGATCGATCAAATGATCTATTAAGGGGATTTTGGTTGCAAGGCTATGGGTAGAAAATCTGAAAAGTTTCGTGTCAATCGGAGTTCGAAGCAAAGGACAATTTGATTCGCCGGAGTTCGGTGGCGGAATAGCTTCGGCCGACTGTTTTCGACCAAATCGGAAGGCTTCCGATAGTTTTTTTCGAGCAAAATGGGTACCATTGGGATCGACTAAGGGAGAGGAACAGCCTGGTGTCGTCGATTCAATTTTTCGGTGTGCCGTCGCCGGAGAAGATGACCGGAGGTATTTTTTGTATTTTTTAAATGCTAAAAATAAAAAGAAAATTCGAGAAAAAATATAATTAAAGGAAATAAAATTTTGAAAAAATATCCAGAAATTCAATAAAAATGAATAGTTTATTTTGATAAATTTGTATCTTGGAAATTTCTTGAGGAGATAATTATTTTGGATTTTTGAAAGGAAAGGTAAATAGAAAATAAATAGGAGGAATTTTTATAAAATTCTGATAAAATTAAAGAAGGATAAGGAATTTATTTTATGAATTTTGGTGATTTTTATTGAAGTATATTCGAAGGAAATCAATGAGAAATAAATTTTCTCAAGGAAAAGTAATTATGGAAATTTGAGAAAATAGGAGAAAAAATCTGAAAATTTTCCAGAAAATTCCATAGGGTCATAAATATTGTTTTATGAATTTTTTTGGAGAAAAATTTAGAACAAAAATGCTTGAAGAGGTATTTACTTGAAATTATCGAGAGAAAAATATGAAGAAATTAGAGAAAAATAATGAGAAAATTGGGAAAATAGATATTGATTTCCCTTTGAATGCATATGATGTCTAGGGTATCGTTGATGCTCGAATTTGAACTAGAGAGCGCCTGACACAAGAATCGAGGTCGATCGGGCACGTATTTCGAGGAATCTTGAATTTAGCCCAAGGTGAGTGGTTCTGCCCGAAAAGACTTATAGTAGCATGTGAATGGTTTACTGTGAGTGTTCATCCCTATGGCTTGGTTTATTGTGATGGTTTGTCCAAACGGTTATTTACACATGCATTGATTTTCGTACGATAAATTGCATACATCGAAATGTTGATTTTAAGTTATGCATGTTTTGATTTTTCGGCATTAGCATGTCGTGTTGTCCATGTGGGACGTGGGTTGTTAACTTTGACGTAGCTCTTGAGTGTCAGCACTCCGAATGCGTGCCAAGGGTTAATGCTATGTGACCCACCTAGGGCGGGGCTGAGACGGACTTCTCCCTACGGTACTCAAGTGGTGGGGCTGAGAGTGGACACCACCCCGATTGTTAGCTCAAGTGGCAGGGCTGAGAGTGGACACCACCCCAGGTTCCTTTGAGCAATAGCATTAAGGCCGAGGTGTCGTGAATTTCGGGGATAGTGCTGATGTGACACTCTTGGGGCTTGGGTTGCGTTGAGTTTTGGAATGCTTTTGAGTAGGAGCGTAAAGCCTAACAATGACAATGGGGTGATTCCCGGGTTCATATGTCGAGGTTGTCCCTCTTAAGCAAGATTGGTTTGCCAATGGGTCGGTGTGGTCGTGTCGCCTTTAGAGAGATTGCATTTTCCCCGTTAGGGCTAAATGCTATGTGGGATTCTCTTAGGCTGGGGCATGTCGGGATTTATCAGTTTTATATATGATTTTGCATATCTGTATGAAAATGTTTTTGAATTCTCACTTAGATGATTCAGTATCTAATTTGGACTATGTCCCTGGAATATTCATACGTTCCAGGTGAAAGCAGTGGCGTCAAGGGAAAGAATGTCATCGAGATGTAGCTGCTATGTTTAATTTCCGTAGGTTTTGTCCATGATTATGATGTTCAGAGGTTATGTAATATTTTGATATTTTCATGTGAAACATCGATTTGGTTACTATAAAGGAATTGTCGGATATATATCATTGAGGTTTTGATCTTGCTTCCGCTGATGTGATTGATAATGCCTGTCTTAGTCTATTAATTATTAAATTTTGATATGCTAAGAAGGTACAATTAGGATTGTCGGGAAACGATTATGATAAGAGTATGTATATCGAGAGACTTATGTTATAATATATATATAAAAAAAAATATTCCCAAAATCTCGAGTTAACGCTCGCTTGGGAAAAGTAGGGCGTTACAAAATTTATCTAATAAATAATGTTCGAAAAATAATATAACTAATCCATTCAATATTTCTTACGACATAGTTGACTTCAAATATGACTTTATCAAATTTAATTTTGAAAAACTCCTCTCTATAGAATCCACTGAAATTGGAATTGTGAGCAATATTTTATAAATAATATATGCATTCAAAAAATAAACAACTCTTTTGATGTAATGAAGAATTTCCATTGGACTATTTTTTTTCTCTTGAAAATTTTCATTTTAACACTCTTAATTCTAAAAATAAATCTAAACCATCTATATCATATTTAAGAACTTTTCAAGATCAAAACAATGTTATACTTAGAAAAACCAACTAACCAACCCTTATATCAAAAGCTTTAACTTAGAAAAAAATAATAATATACTTACATATTTAGCCTCTAACTTTAGACACGACCAACCGTGTTCGGAATGACTCACTGTACTCCTCGAACCATTTCTAGATTCTTACTTTTGTTTTGCACAAGAGTTGGCATTCTTTTATGCTCGTTCTTTTAAAAATTAACAATTCACTAATAAATATATATTTTCATTAATAAGAAAGGGAAATCCCGAAAAACAGTTATAAGCATTACCATAAAAACATGATTTGTTTAAAGATCACAATGGTAATCCCAATCCTCTTGGCTTACTTCCTCATGGCACTTACTCTTCGCCTTAATTGGATCTTTCTCTCCCCCAGTTTCTTTGAAGTAAGCATGTAGCTTATATTTATGGCATCTCCAAGCTCGTTGCATTTGCTTATCGATCGATGGCCTTTTGGAGATTCTTATCCTCAATGTTGATATCAAAAAAAGTCTACAAATTAAAGAAAAGGAATCATATAATGTTAGGAATTAGAAAACATATAAATATACAAAGTAAAAGTAATAAAATTATGGTTTACTTACAAGAAGTTTATGATGAAGCGGTGCCCTAACTGTCAAAGGTACACGCCTCTACTCCTTATACTGAAAGTTGTAATTCTTACGTACAATGTACCAAATTTCATTATTAAACATCTCTACATTGTCACAAACTTGCATAAGAGTAAAATTGAACTCCACAGTCAATCTTCCCTTAGCATTGATACAAAGGTTGACCTGTGATTGGTTGACTAAGCAAAAGATGTTTATGTTGTTATCAGATTATTGTTAATAGGGATTCTAGTCTTGTAATTGACTGTTGTTATAAATGAAAATCCTTTTTTATTGAAGATCAAAAGATCATTTGCATTTGCAATTCCATGTATTTAACCATCTAAAATTCATGACTATAGAACTAGCCAAATATTGAAGATCCTCATTGTATTATCGATTGATAACATAAACAAAAAAAATACCATAAAACTAAAGTTCAACAGTTGCAAATTCCATAAATAGGGCTTGTTTGTTGCAGCTTAAAAGCTGTAACTTTTAGCTTCTAACTTCAAAAAAATTGAGATGTAGTGTTTGTTTTAATTTATAGAATTCTAAATTATAACTTTTACTAGTTTTTAGAAGGGATAGAAACTGGCTTTTTCAAAGCTGGGGTACCCTAGCTTTTACAACTTCTGTTTAAATTATTACAGTTTTATGACAATTTTGCCCTTATTTTGAACAAAGAATTACCCTCTTGTCTACTCAATCATGGGTTTTTCTTCTCCATCGCCATCTCCATTTTCAGATCTCTTCCTCTCTCTTTATACTTTAATTAATTTTTTTATAACACTTGAAACTTATACATATACACTAATTAATTTTTAAATTATCATTCTATAACTACTAAGGGTATTATGGACAATTATACAAAAATAAGTTATTTTACAGCTTATGGTACCAAACACCACAACTACTTAACTACAACTTCTAAGAAGTTGCAATAAACAGGTTCACAACTTATTCTAAGTTTTAGAAGCCATAATCTAAGAACCTAGAAGCTATAATTTCTTTAATTAAGCTGCAACAAAAGGGGCCATAGTAACATAACAAAATATATCATAATATTAAATAGTAACAAAACAAAACATATCTAAAATTGATCCTAAAATTAGCTCAGATTTACCAATAAGATGGGAAGAGGTCCAGAGCTTCACCGCTTTGTCTTTCTTCCTATAGAAACTTTTTATGAGGTTAATGGTACCGTGTATTTGTTAATGTTTAATTTTAAGAATTTTAAAAATTAGCAGATGAGCAAGTAGTTGAAGCTTCTATATTCAAATGCAAAGGCAAGAAGGATCAAGGCAATTGAAGCTTCATGTCAAACAAGCTAACTTAATATATTTCCAGCATCTGATATTGAATATAATTCTGCTCTCCAATTTGTTTACAGCATAACAATGTCTTTTGGGACTAGAAAAAGCATTTTTTATTATTTTCCCAAGACTTAAAGTTAAAAATAGTTTTTGTTAACAGTTTAGCAAAAGAGTAGTCTTAAGATTATTTAGTTTTGGAACTGGAAAATAGTTACCAAAAACATAACCAAACGAGTACATAGTTTTCTCTACATGCATACAAGTGCAAAAGTATCCACAATAACAATGATACTTCATTTTTACTGATAGTGTTAAATTCCCGATGGAAATGCAAGACACACAAGAACACCATTTCAAATTGGATGGTTTAACGAAAATGAAGCAACTAATGGCAAAATAAAACATTACTCGTTGCACAAATACATGCGTTTTTATATTAGGGAGAAGTCAATGCTTTTATCAAATCAAATCCCACAAGAAATTAAAAAGGTATATGATGCTGTGATACTTAAAAACTTCAAGATCAAAATGTTGTTTACAAACATCAAAGTGAAGGATCTGCGTCAGAGATAACAGCGTGATGACTGAAACATTACTGATATAATAATAATAATAATAATAATAATAATAATAATAATAATAATAAAAGCAAGCTAGTCCAGTGCTCCCATAATTACACAAAAATCCACAAATTTCTCCAAATTAAACGGTGCAAGTATCAAGAGAAAAACAAGAGTATCTGAAAGAGAGGGAATGTTGTGGGAAGAGCCGGAGGAATGAGAGGAGAAAGCTAGAGACCGGAGAAAAATAGACGGACGATCGGCGAAGGAATTGCCAAACAAACAAATCTAATCAATCCGTAATTGAAAATGAACACAAGAAGAAAAATGGACTTTTTAGTGAAGAAATGCACATACTTGGACTCAATAGGCAGGGAAGGAACAATGACGATAACGCATCTGCAACTCACGGTGATGGATGGTCGGTGGCAATGGGTCTATGAAACTGGAGGAAGAGAAACAGAGACAACAGGTTAGGAAGAGAGAGAGAGAACCAGACCTTATGGCAACAACGACAATAGAGGCAACAGTGAAAACCGATGGCAGATCTCGAGGCAGCAATGATGACCGCAGGCGGAGAAAAATGGGTCCACGATGAGAGTGAGTTAAGAGAGAGAGAGATAAAGAGGAGAGGGGGTGAGTTAGGGTTTAGGTGGAGGGGAGGAGGGGAAGAGGGAAATGGGAATTTGGAGAATTTTAGCGTCAGGATTTAGTTTTAGGTTTATTATTTGTATTTATAAATAAAATAAAAATAAATAAATTATTTTAAATTATAAACATTAAATCGATGTAATTTTGTAATTTAAGTATAAAATCATAAATATGTGGATACCCACACATATATAACATTTGTAATTATGCGTGGGTAAATTTATAAACAATTACTCACACATGTGTAACATTTATTAATATGTGTGGACACGCAATATAATTAAAAAAAATACCACATCAGTTAAAATTTTATCAGGAAAAATTCCACCAACCTCTGAAAGTGGACGGAATTTTATCCGTCAAAATAAGTGTGGTGTATCAATTTACCCACACATAATAAATGAGGATAATTTAACAAGTTTGTCTAATTGAATTACATACACATATTACGATTATGTGTGCACAAATATCCACGTATAATATGTGTGGATAAATCCCTCAAATTCTTGTAGTGATCACACTGCATTCACATAATCTCTTCTACACCATGATTATATCTAACTTAGGCATCAGATAGCCCGTGCAGGAGAGACCCTTGCGTGCCTTCTAATTATCTTCTACCTTGCATATCGGAGGACTAGAAGACTCAAAGCCCCCTCTAAAAGACCTTTCAATAGCTCCCTCAAAAGACCTTTCCGTGGCTTCAAGTGCCTAAAGACCATTCCAGAGCCATCTTCCGCAGGACCCCTTCAGATGACTTTTTCCAAGCAGACTTTGTACTTCTATCTAACCTTGCCAACTTTTTGCTGAGTTTTCCCAATACAAGCAAGTTTTGATTGTCGTATTACGATAACAACATAAACCTAGTGGTGTAACTTGGAGGTCTACTAGATCTCCCATTCACTAGGACTTTTAGCAGTGATGTTCACAGCCTAGAGAATTACTCATGTTTGCATTCTACTTCATTTTTGTTTCTTTCTTCTAAATTATTTTTGCAATTTAGAAGAAGCTAATTATGTGGTGGAATTGTTTTTTGTTGTGTGTTTTACTCTATTTTTTTTTTCTTTCTTCTAATTTGGTTGCAATTTAGAAAAAACAAATGTTTTCATTATATGATTTACTGATTTTTTCTCTATTTTAATTTCTTTAGCAATAAAAGGAAATAATTATTTTTCTGTAACTTTTTGTATTGTTTGTTCTACTATAATTCTTTTTCTTTATTGAAATTTCAAAAGAAATTAGCAGAAACTAATTATTTTTCTTTAATTATTTTTTGCAGCATATTCTGCCATAATTTTTTCTTTCCTCTAATCTCTTTTGCAATTAGAAGAAACTAATTATTTTTTTTACAATAATATTAGTTGTTATTATAGGATTGGTTAGTTGTCATTTATGATTTTATACATCTACATCTACATCTTTATAGGTACATATCAAAAAGAATAGTATATAATATTTTATAAGCATTTTGAATAAATATGCACCTTATGTGCTTGAGGCTCATGCTTCACCTTGCGCAGAGGTCCTAAGCACTAATTTTCACCCTGGTGCGTCTTCTGCCTTTGACAACTTTGTACTAGACTTAATTAGTGCATTGCATAGAAAAGAAATGAAAGCAATATATAGGGAAAATAGAATGTCTAACTATATGTATATCAATCGCCCGAGAGACTATGTATTTTAGTTGTCTAAAGTGATATGTGCGAGTATTTATCTGCATAAATATTTAATTTGAATATCTAGCTATTTATTTTATTTTGTTAATTCAGCATTTTTTTTCTTTATTCAAACAAGCGAGCATAAGTGTACAAGTTGTCTTCTTTTACATCAAGACTTTTAACTTGAATACCATGAAGCTAACAATAAAAAAGGGGAAGAGATGATGATCTGTAATTTAATAATAATTAAGACAAATACGACCTTTCTAAACCCTCATTAATACACTCAAGCATGAAACATGAAACATGCCTTTCTCTCTTTTGGCTTTTTACTTCTTACAATTTTATGGTTATTTAGTTGTTAACGGATAAGAGAGTGGCGCCGGCTGCCAGATTGCAGACATCTGAAAGGGGCATGGCCGAAGTTGGCGCAAGCAAGTAACCACCGAGAAAGCGGCACATTGATTGAAGTCAAAGATTAGAAAAGATAATAAATTAACGCACATTTACAATGCCATTCTGCACATTCACAGACTCCTTAGCTTCACCATATATATAATCAATGTGTCGCGTAATCATTTAATTAATTAAAACACAAATGGCCCATATTAAAACACAAGTGCTTCAGCTTCACGACAATTAATGTGATGGTTTAGTGATAAAAATGTTTTAAGATTGTGAGTTCCCCCATATTTATGTTCTTAAATTTTTGTGTTTTTTTTAGAACTCTAGATTTTGTGTGGTTGCAAATGTCCTACAGGTTAAGTCAAAAGTATATTTATGTTTTTAAATTTTTTTATTTTCTTGGTGAAATTTTTAAATTTTCATGATTATAAATATGTTTTAGAACTATACAAAATTATTCATTTAAATATTTAATTAGTAAGTGATATGCACGTGGCTAACATGATAATTTTTCTTTATTGACGTGATAAGTTATGATATTTTGTTTCTGTTAAAATTGATTTGAAAATACAAATATAGAAATATATTAAAATAAAAAAAATAATTGTCATAGAAAAATAATTAAAATATAAAATTTAAATTGATTCAAAAAATAAATTTAGCAATATAATAAAAGCAATAAAAAAAATTTGAATTCGCGAATAAAACGTATATATATGAAGACGTTGGAATTTGGAACAAGAACAAAATTAAGAACAAAAAGGAGGCATATCCAGGAAACCGGCGTATATATATATATGAAGACGTATATGTATATATATGAAGACGTTGGAATTTGTAATGTAGACAACAACAATACCAGCATAATAAAGCTAGTGTCCTGTCTCTCTCTCTCTCTCTCTCTCTCTCTCCCCCTCTCTCCATTTAAGAACAAAAAGGCAAACTGCCGCTCTCTCTTCAACGAAACATGTCTGAAATTGAACCCATCATGAATATGAATTTGATCTCAAGTTCAAGCTCCTGTTTATTTGACGAGCAAAGATGGTTGATTCAGATTCGGAAAACCCTAGATGAACAAGTACTGGAAGAAGAGATCGATATCCAAGCCTGCATCTTCAATGTCCCCAAGAAGCTCTTGGCCACTGACCCTTATTCCTATATCCCTCAACACGTCGCCTTAGGCCCTTACCATTATTGGCGATCCGAGCTCTACGAGATGCAGCGCCACAAACTCGCCGCCGCCAAACGAACCCAGAAACAGCTTCCTCAGGATTCCAAATTCCAGCATTTTGTAGACGAGTTGGCCAAGCTCGAGCCCCGAATCCGACGTTGCTACCACAAGTACTTGGATTATAACGGCGAGACCTTGGCCTGGATGATGGCCGTCGACGCCGCCTTCTTGCTGGAATTCATTCAAACTCCTGTCGGAAGAAACTCGGCGCACGAGGCCATTCTCCGGGATTTGGTGATGCTTGAGAATCAAATTCCCATGTTCTTACTCTCAAAATTGTTGGAGTTTTTGCAGTTTTCGCCGGCTCCGGAATCGGCCGACAAGAAGCTTTTTTCCATGCTGATGGGATTATGTAAAGAGATTTCGCCGTTAAGACGGTGGAAAAATTTCCAAATTCCAAACTTGGCCAATACACGCACTAACTGGAATTTTTGTACCACGCTATCGTGCCCAAATTACACGATCCTCGAGAGATCTGGATTGAAGTTGATGATCAACAAAGTGAAGCCAAAGAGAGCAAAGAAGAAGAATAAGGCAGCCAATCTTTCGGGAATTCAAATCGGGTTAAACAACTGCTTGTTGAACTCTGTAAAATGATCCAGAAATCAAGTCGAGGCCCGCTTCATGGCATCAAAAGAATACTTCTTTCCGGGCCGGTTCAGGTTATATTGAAACTTCCATGGACGATAATCTCAAATCTTCCCGGACTCAGGCTCTTGAAACCGCCATTGGAGTACTTATTCTTCTCCCAGGCCACCCAACAAACCAGCCAAGAAACCCAGACCTCAATCTCCGATGCCAACGTCAACAAGCCACCGTTGGTGGAGGAGATCGCCATCCCTTCCGTCACAGAGCTGTCCAGCGCCGGCGTCAGGTTCTCCCCCACGAACGGCTCCGTCATGTCCATCGCCTTCAACGCCGCCTAGGGCCACGCTCTACCTCCCCGCCGTCCGGCTGGAGGCCAACACGGAGGCCACTCTCCGAAACCTAGTGGCCAACGAAGCATGCAACGAATCGGGGCCGTTGATTTTGAGCCGATACACCGAACTAATGAACGGGATCATCGACACGGCCGACGATGCCAGATTACTCAGAGAAAGGGGGATCATTCTAAACCATTTGAAGAGCGACGAAGAGGCTGCCGATCTCTGGAACGGTATGTGCAAATCTGTGAGGTTGACGAGAGTGCCGTTTCTGGACAAAGTGATCGAAGATGTGAACGAGTATTACAAAGGCAGGTGGAAAGTGAAGCTTCGCGGCTTCCTGAAGCTGTATGTGTTCAAGTCATGGAGGTTTCTGACGCTGCTGGGGGCGGTGTTGCTGCTGCTATTGATGAGCTTACAGGCGTTTTGCTCGGTGTATAGCTGTGCTCGAATATTTCATATCAAAAGCATTTGATGACGTGGTTGTAATCTCTTGATTTAATCCGTTCGGAAAACACATATACTTGTTTTGTTTAATTAATTACTTGAATTAATTTGTTTTTCATTCACCAATTGTAGTTTGATTATAAAGACACATATACCAGTGTTTTTAACCCCGTTGGTTATTTGGTTTGCGGCTCTGCTCAGGGCCACCTCATAGAAGGCAACCAACGGCCCTCTGCCCTTACCAGCCAATGATGTCTTTTGTTTATTGCTTCGCCCTTCTCGTTAGTCGCTTGAGTTGGCCCCATCCACATCAATGATCGATCATTAAGCTTTTAGATTTAGTTTTCTTCCAAATCAACCTCTATCGCCACCTCCAACCCAACATTATTGCCATTTTTTGTTGTCGTCGTCCCTTCGCCTGCCTTTCTTTATAAATATATCTATAACACACACATATATATATATAAATAACATATATTAAACATTATTTTAATTTTTTATTTTTTCTACACATGTTCATGTGAGGTCCACTTAAAATATTTTAAAATGTCATGTGATATGTCACGTTAGCAAGTCTTGGACTCTTACGAATTGGATCCGAGTTGTAGATAAAATTGTAACCAATTAATCAAATTGGGACCTTATAATTACCAAAATTGAAACTTTTAAATAAAATCACAAAAATGCGAAAATGTTTGGATTTTTCATGCTAATAACCTTTTTTTACACATGTATATATGAGACTCACTTAAAATATTTTAAAATATCATGTGGCATGCCATGTCAGCAGGTTTTGGATGGTGATGATCAATCGGATCTGGGTTGTGGATAAAATTGCAACTAATTGATTAAATCAGAATATTATTACCAAAATTGAAACTTTTGGATAAAATCGCAAAAATACAAAAATATTTAATTTTTCGTGCTAATAGCCCATTTTTTTAGGATATATTTTCACATTATAATTTGGGATTTTGTTTTTTAAGGCATTTTTTGTAAGAAAAAAAAAAAAACCTTTGTTTTCAAAATTTTCATTCACTTGATCTTCTATTTTTGTTAGTTATTTTTTTAAAATTTATTAGAGATTATTCTCTTTAAGTTAAATACTTAGGGAGGTTTACTTCTAGTGGTCTTGCTTTTTTACCTAAATTTTTTGTATTCAATTTAGTTTATCAAATCAAGATATTTGAGTATGAGCTCAACTACATGAATTAAAATTAGTTTAATTCAAAACTCGTGTTAAGGTATTCAAATTTTCGATTCATTCTAAAATATCAAGTTTAAAAGGAAAAAAAATTCTTTTCGATCGTCTCATCCAAAAATCTTTAAAAATGCTTAAAATAAATTTTTAACTCACTATAACCCAATATGTGAACATATAAGTCATTTGTCTCCACTAAAATAAAATGACATTTCTTAAATATAAACTTAGTTCGTAAAATAAATTTGGCATGTTTAATATATTTGATATCACAAAAATAAAACTTATACATACTTCTAATGTGTAACATTAAAACACATATAGCATATACAAAACATGATATGTGTCAAAAAAATATGGTGAAGCTTCCAAAACATACATTTCAAGGACTTATTTTCCTTTCGAATCATTTACCTCATCTAAAATATTTGAATATTTTGTAGCTAAATAATTAAAAAATTTAAATTAAATTAAAAAATTTTAGCGAAGAAATATTCCATCACTAAATAATTTTAATTTAATTAAATAAAAAATATAAAATTTAGCAATAGTTCCCATTGCTAAAAAATAAAAATAAATTAAATAAAGAATTAAAATTTAGCGACGGGATCACACCAGTCATTAAAAAATAAAAATAAATTAAATAGAAAATATAAAATTTATCAACGAGATCACTCCGTCGCTAAAAAATAAAAATAAATTAAATATAAAATTAAAATTTAGCGACTAAGTGATACTCGTTACTAAAAAATAAAAAATAAATTAAATAAAAATTTAAAATTTAGTGACGGGTCACACCTATCTCTAAAAAATAAAAATAAATTATAATTTTTTAATTTTTTAGTGACGGAATATTTCGTAACTAAATAATTAAAAAAATTAAATTAAAATTATTTAACGACGAAATATTCTGTATGCAAATAATTTTAATTTAATTTAAAATTTTTAATTATTTAGCAACGGAGTATTTTATCGCTAAATAATTTTAATTTTAATTTAATTTTTTTCATTATTTACCGACGAAATATTTCATCGCAAAATTTAAAAATTTAATAAAAAATATTAAAAATTATTTAGTGACGAAATATTCTATCGCTAATTCCGTCACTACATTACGAATTTTTTATAGTGAGCTTGGACCTGAGAGGCATATGGCAAAATAGCATAGCTAGATATAATTATAGATATAAATGAAATGTCAAACAAAGTAAATATTTTTAAAATTAATATATCAAGCAACACAAAAAAATTACGAAGTAAGAGTTTGTGGGCTAAAGGAATTCATTTTGGGGTCTCTCCTATAGGTTGCGTTGATGGAAGATTCTTCTTCCCCTGAATAGTTTTCTCCTTTTTTTTTTTTTCTAACCTTCCTTGTCCGTTTTCCCTCATTTCTTGCACTTATTCAATTCCATCATCTCTACATGAACGTGAGAAAAAAGAGAAAGGGGAAGTGAGCCAAAGGAATCCATCCCCATTGGGTTTTTTTTTTGGGGGGGGGCGTAGGAAGCCCTCTTACATGGGTCCCTTTCACTTGGCTAAATACATACATACATACACATACAAGTTCTTAATCTTACTGTTTTTGTTCGATTTGAATTTTATGATCTGTGTAATTGCTCTACCCAGAAGAGAGTTTTTTAATCTTCCTCCAAACTTCTCCAAACGCTCTTTTAAAGATAAATGGAAGACTAATTATAGTCGTAGCAAAAAGCTAGATGGGATTTTCTTCTACCTGAATGATACTGGCCTCTTCTTCTTCTTCTTCTTCTTCTTCATTTTTGGTCATTTTCTTTTCTTCTTCAATCTCTGTTACATAATTCTTCTAACTTTTCGTGGGTTTGGTTCTTCCAAATCCCTCCTTGTAAGTTTCTAAGCAATCTAAGGATGCAATTAATTGTACAATTTTCGTTGCTAAAACATTGTTTGAAAGAGCTTATAGTTTTCTCCTTTCAGTTCCATTCGTTGCTTGCTCACATGATTTTTTATTCGAGTACCTTTTACTATTAAGGACTCATGTATACTGCAAAAGTGATTGCCATTGAGGAGTCTTTCGATTTCTTCTTGGCTTAGCTTGTTTGACAAAACCAAGATATGAAAAAAATCACATAATGCTAATTTATATATATGAAAAAAATAGTTTTTTCAAAATTAAAATCATCTTTAAAAAAATTTCCAATTTTCCGACTCACCGTTTTAATGAATTAATTAATTCATTAATTCCAATTTTTTCTTAAAAAAAAATTCCAATGTTAATGAATTAATTTTCTAATTCATACTCATCGTTTTCTTATTTTTCCGACACTGTTGCATTCACCGGCCGTTGCACAAGGGGCCGCACAATTTGACCTTATGTTATCGTATCTCCTAGAAAACTTGGATTGAAGATTAGAAAGATTAGGGTCAAAATTGTATTAGACCAGATTGGTAGCAAAACGTGAAACCAACCACTGATAGCAACACATTGGGTTTGTTTGATTGAATTGTTTTCCATAAAAAATGTCATATCAATGAAAAAATTTTCATGTTTGCATGTTTGATTGCTTAATATTTTTCATAAAAAATTTTCATGATACAACACATTAAAGCATATTTTGACCCATTTTCTATAAAAAAATTACAACTAGAGAGAAGATGAAAATTGTTTTCCATGAAATTGAAAAATATTTTCCTTTTCCAACTTTTTTCAATCAAACACACCCTAATATATAGCCACACACGAAGGTAAGGGGAGAAAACTCACAAGCCATATAATACTTGACTTGGTGGGGCAGGGAAGCAACAACGCACTGGGACCAAGCAGCTGGGGGCAATTGACAATGACCAGCAAATAGGCATCGAGTATAAGTCATTGGAGGCAACGAGTAGGTGAGGTGAAGGCATAGTTGACGACATCAGTTTGAATTGAAGATGTGAACACAATAACAGGCAGTAAAGGAACAAGAATAGAATGGATGAGAGAAGCTCATTGGTTAGGGTTTCTTTAGGGATGGGGGTGCCGAAGGACGAGAAGAGGATTCAAAGAGAAGCTATTATTAAGATTTAATATTTACTATATCAATAAAATTATAAATATAGAAAAATTTATAAAACTAATTTCCAATATGGACCAAGACTAGATTGTACCCAATCGAAAATCAATTAATCCCAATTCTAGGGTTGAGTATCTCACTTCAATCTGGTCAAATTTTTGAAGTTCAGATCAAAATTTGAATTTTTTTTATTATTATGTAATTATTATTTCTTGATGAGTTGTATTTTACTACTCCAATTTTTTGTTGTACTTTGAACAGAAAAGTTGAACTTAATAATTTTAAATTATCTATCTTGCCAATGGACAGGTTTTCATTAGTAATTTACCCCTAGTTTTGTCAAAACTAGGTTTTTAATGTGTTGGTACCTTAGCTTAGCTTTACCTCAAGCCCAGACATCTTTACTCTTATTTCTCTGGTGAGTTTGATTTAAATATTAATTTTAATTTTTTATTTTAATCATTTTAAAAATTAACATAAATTTTGGTTTTGCAAAAAAGAAATGACAAGTTGAAAACACCAATTGATATTATCTTGAAATCATGTCAACTATTTTCTTTATTAATTCAATCTCTATTAATATATAATCACATCTCAATATATAACTAACCCAACATATACCATTCCTAATTTACCTTTATTTTTGTTTTTGCTACTCAAAAAGGGTGAAACCTTAGGATCATGGGTAACTCAATAAAGCACTTAATTTTATTGTTGCTCGACAAACTATGTATATTAGTTGTCTAAAGTGATATGTCTGCGTATTTAATTCAAACATCTAACCATTTAGACTGTATTGATCCATTAGGCCGTGCTCAAAGATGAGGCCCACAACTTGACATCTAGCCTAACCCTTGGGCAAGATCCTGACCCAAGAGCTTAGGTAATATTCCTGTCAAAGTCGAGATACTTGCGCCAGTAATGATTTCATTAACCCTGAATAACTCACTCATTGATCCTCGTCAACCCATAATTGTCATCAAATTTAATCTTGGAAGATGATCCCTATCATTACTATGCATCTTGGCCCTTTATCCTTCCATGATGGCCGACGATATGCAATATTGTATCTCCATCTCCATATAAATTAGCCTAATTGCAGACTAATGTATATTCTTTCCAACTCTTACCAATACTTTGACATTTTTGAATACCTAATAACTTGAGTATCAGAGCGCATGCACATGTCATTCACTCCTATTACATAGATCATCGAATCACGATGCTCTATCACCTTTGTTACCAATCCGATCAACCTTGTTGGGTCGGAAGGAACACCATTTATTTTATTTTGTTTACCATTTTTTTCTTTTTAATTCTTTATTCAAACAAAAGTGACATTACACCTCTGTTTTTACATTCTCGTCCTCAACGAGCTCAGGGTGACTATTTATCATTAAGTATACAAGTTGTCTTCTTTCACACCAATGCTTTGACTTGAATAACATGAAATGTCTTTCTTTCTTTTCACTTTTTACAGTTTATGGTTTTTTAGTTTTTAACGAGTGAGGCCCAGAGCTGGCCCAACCAATCTGGGGGTTCTAGGCAAAAAAATTTATCGAGGTTTTCTTAAGAGTATTAATTTTTTTATAAAAAAAATAAATAATATATTTTTTTACTAAAAAATTTTATCATTTCATTAAATTAAAAAAAAAGTTGAAGTTCAATCAACTACAAAATCTGATAATTTCTTTATGATAGTGAATTTTTAACTAAAATATAATATCTCAGAGATTAAAAAATGTTAAACAACCTACTACAATAAACAAAGAAAAAATAAAGCTAATTTTTTCTTGAAACTCTAAAAAGGTTAGTGCAACTCGAGTAAAAAACTATACATTCCTGAGTTTCCTATAGAAGAAAACAAAATAAGGCATTAAACTGATAACATTAAAAAGGTAAAGTTCACCAATAATGAGCAAATTTTATTTCACAAATATGCGCTGAACTATACTTAGTTTTATGTAAAATTAATTTTTCTTGCTTTTTGAGATACAAAATCGTTGATTAAATCTCTATAATTAAGTTTATCTAATAAACCATGTTCAATGGATAATATAGCTAATCTATTTAATATTTCTTGTGACATAGTTGATCTCAAATATGACTTTATCAATTTCAATTTTGAAAAGTTTTTTACAGCACAAGCCACTGAAACTGGAATTGTGAATAATATTCTATAAGCAACAATATATGCATTTGAAAATAATCAATTATTTTGATGTAGTGAAGAATTTTCAATGAACCATTTTTTTCCTTTTAAAAAGTTTCTCTTAACACTCTTAATTCTAAAAATAAATCTAAACCATCTATATCAAAAAGTCCATCAAGTTTGAGAACATTTTTAAGATTCAAACAATATCATTTTAAAACATCTTCATCTGTTGATTTTAATTTCTTAAAATTGCATAGAAAATTTTCATATATTCTAAATTACTCAAACCTATTTCGAAGTGAAAAAATGACTTGATCAATTGTGTACATAAAATAATCAACTTTAAAGGATTTTTCAGCAGATTTTGTTTTATCATCATTGATATTTATACAAAGCCCCCATAAGTCAAGCATCCCTCCCAACCTCGCCCAACTAATAAAACACACGCCAAATGCAAATGCTCATGTCTACCAATTACAGATAAATATAACATGATCGTGTAACAAGCACTTAAGTGTAAATGAATCACACAAAATGCATAAACCCAACTTGAGTGTACGTTTAGCACTTGGACGTGTCATATGAGTTTAACTGGTTAGAACAGGGAAAGCAGTGTTACAAGACATACACCCATTCTCTATGGACACTAGCTAGCGTTTAACCTAAATGACTATCTTTATTCCTTTTTAGACGATAGAAAGTGAACAAACTCTCTGGGAAACACAACCAAAATATGTGGACTACATTTACAGCCTTGTATTATATTATAATACATACCGTTCATTAAGGTTATTATTATCTTTTTATTATTAAACAAAGATAAATATAATCAGAATAGCAATACGTATTAGTGATATTATTTCCTAATAAATCATGTACTAATAATAATGTCAACGTTCAATTTCAACCGACCGTGATTCGTTTTGGGCTGCGGTGAGTAAGTCCAAAGTGCTAAGAAAAAGAAAACCAAAGTTTTAGATATGGGTCAACACAAGGGTTTTTACGTGGTTCAGGCAGAACGATACCTACTCCACAATCGCACTCTGATTGTTCTTTCAGAATGGCGGTGTATCATTATTCTATCTTTCTTTTTTGTCTCTCTACCCCTCATGATATCTTTGATTTCTATTTATATTGGGGAGCCTTTTTAATTTAGATAACATATAGAAATATATAAATTACATAATAGGGGATAAACAACCCTTATCATTTACACAAAATCGGGAGTGGGATCCCTATTATGAGGAGCATGGGCAGTTGCAGATAAAGTAAATAGACTATATCTCTGATTTCACAGCAGCCTTACCACTTATGCGAGCTGGAGGTTTTAGGCCAGCGATCTGGACGGTTGATAAGGGTCAATATTTCCTATATCCTAATTAATTATATCCCTATTTTGGCTTTATATTTATACTTAAAGTAAATAATTATTCGTATTACATATTATTTCAGGATGAAGCAAGGAAGTTGGCTTCTACAATTAATTAGGGGCATAATCGAAGACATTGGATTACCCATTTTTTATTGCTCAAATTCAAAGGCCAATTATGGAGGCTAGAGGATGTTTCAAGTGCACTTAGCCCAACTATCAAATAGAATCCAACCAAAGGCCCAAGACCAATCAAAGGCCCAACAAAGCCTAATTTGTAGAAGACTTTTCTTTGTTTCGTAATTTTTTTATAAGTGATTTACCACCTAAAGTCTTTTGTATTCTTATGAGAAGTCCACCACACAAAGTCTTTTGTATTTTTTGTTTTTTACCTAATTTTCTTCCACTAGTTAGGTGAATGTTTTGTTGAATAATTGTGTGGCTTGTATTGCATCTTGTGAGCTATAAATAGCTCACTTTGGTGCATTTGTAAGAGAGTTGTTATTATTTGAATCAAAGTTTAGTTTTGTTCTTAGAGTTTTTCTTAGAGAATTGTTCTTATTCTCTCTCTTGTTTTCTCTTGTAATCTTACTTCCTTTCTTTCTTCTTTTAAATTCTTATGTCATTTATTGTTACTTTATTATCCATCGCCTAAATGGCCGATTAATTTCTGCCTTTAAATTTTTGCAATTTTAATTCCTGTCATTTAAATTATCCACCGCCTAAATGGCTGGTTAGTTTCTGCTATTTTAATTCCTGTCAATTAAATTCTGTCATTTAAATTACGTCATTTAATTTCTTGTCAATTAATTTTCAAATGGAGATGATTAGCTAAATCTAATCTTGGATTAAGGCGAGCACAATGTCCAATGTTCTTGAATCTCAAGATAAGCCAAACCTCGATGAATGCAAGATTTATCTGAGTTAAACTTGAGTTGAGTGTGTAAATGATTTTGTGAGTTTGGATTGGGTCATCATCCTAACTTAGAACTCTCATGTCATGTATGAGAGTTGCTAGAATTGGAGATGAGATATACCCAAGCTCAGATAATCAAATCATAGTCTGTAATATAATACAATTTACAGTGACATCTTAACCTAGAACCCTCATATCATGTATGAGGGTTGCTTAGTTGAGAATCATTCGTATCTTGAATTATAACTACCAAATGATCCTCTATTTATTTCAGATTAATGTTGCTGTTTAAATTGCTATAAGAGATTTATTAGGCATTGGTTCTGAACTCGCCTCAACCCAAGACCTTTTTAATATTCCAAAAAAAAAACCTTTTCACAATCAAGAAAACTTAGCTCTCTTTGGATAAATCAACCCGAATGAACAATTATTTTTTTATATAAACGTCCCAGTGAATCGACCCGAACTTGTCCGGAATTTATATTTGTGCTACAATTACACTCACACACTGGTGAGTTTAAACCTCCTCACCATTTCAACACTGAACATCCAAACTGATTAAGGCTATCTAAATTGTAGGGTGAGGAGTGCAGCCAAATTTTGGCGCCGTTGCCGGGGAGGTGCAATAGAAGAAAAAATTCACTCTACGGGTAACTTTGTTCTTAATATTGTTTTTTTTTTTTAACTGTTTGCATATTATTCAAATTGTATGAGACTTAGATCTGGTAGAATCTTAAGCCATCAAACTGAGTCAAACCATTCTATAGATTCTTTATCAGAGACTGAAATATCACTTTTACAATCCATAATGTCTCAACAAAATGAAAACCTATCTGCTCACGGGAGTGATCATGGAGAACATGATCCTTTGGATGGTGATGAGATTAAACCCCTCAGGGATTATTTGCACCCTCCAAGGCAAACCACTCCCTCTTGCATAATCCTACCAATAAACCATCATCGATTTGTCCTTAAACCAGGTACCATACAAATGCTCCCCACATTTCATGGTATGGATTCTGAAAATCCATATACACACATGAGGGATTTTGAAGAGGTATGTGGTACCTGTGGGGATCAAAATATACATGAGAACACTGTTAGACTAAAGCTCTTCCCATTCTCACTCAAGGATAAAGCAAAAATGTGGTTAGGGACTCTAGAGCCTAGATCAATAGGAACTTGGAGGGAGATGCAAACAAAATTTCTAAAAAAATACTTCCCAGCTAATAGAACAGGATCACTCCAAAGGCAAATGATGAATTTCGTCTGTAAACCAAATAAAACATTTGCTTAAACTTGGGAACGTTTCAAGGACCTCTTGCATTCTTTCCCACACCATGCCTTTGAGCAATGGCAGGTAGTTAGTTTCTTCTTTAATGCCTTAACTCCTAATTTGAAAATACTGGTGTCCACCATGTGTAATGGTGATTTTTATGAAAAAACTCCTGAAGAGGCTTGTTGCATACTTTGACCATGTAGCTGAAAACTCTAGAAATTGGGAAGTTGGGCCATTAACCACGGGAGATTTGAGAGACCAATACAATCCACAACCAAAGGAAAAACTCTAATTAAATGAAACTGATGACATCAGTGCTAGATTAGCTCTGTTGACAAAGAAACTGGAAGAATTGAAGATAAAAAAAATGAAGGCTGTCAATGAGGTAGAGGTGCATTGTGTAGTGTGTGAAACCAATAGCCATAGAACAGAGGAGTGTCCAACTCTCCCTGCTTTCAAAGAAGTGCTATATGGCCAAACTTCAAACTCACAACCAAGGCAAACAGAGGGTAGGATATACCAAAACCAAAACCAGAGTGGAAATTATCAAGGGTACAACCCAAACTCAAACACCTACCATCCAAATTCTAGGAACCACCCAAATTTCTCTTGGAGAAATGACTCAGCACCTCAGGCACACCAACCATTTCCCTCACAACCACAGCCACAACCTCAGCCACAGCCCTACCAGCCTAACCAAGGACCATCTGGCTCATATCAGCCACCGCATAAGAGATCCCTAGAGGATACTCTACAATAATTTATGCAAGGGCAGATGGGGAACAATGCTCAGGTAGCAAAATTCCAAGAGCAAACAAATAGGTCAATTGAGGATATGAGGAGTCAGCTAACCAAGCTAACTCAAACTTTGACTGTGAGAGAACCTGGGAAATTCCCTTCTCAACCAAATCTCAACCCCATGAGGCAAACAAATCAAGTGGAATCATCAAATAGTGGAAACAATAATCATGAGCAGGTGCAAGCAGTTACTGTCCTTAGGAATGGAAAAATAATTGACAAACCAGATGATCCTAGGATAAGCCAACCTAATGCACAAGAAGAAGAACAAAATGAAAATATAAAAAATGACAATGCTCCAACTTTGGAGGAAAAACTTGAAAACAAAAAAAAAGGAAGCCAAAGAAAAAAATAAGGTGGAAGAATTCAAGAGCAACCCTACACCACCATTCCCTCAAAGACTTACTCAAACAAAGAGGGAAAAACAAAATGCTGATATTTATGAAGTGTTCAAGTAGGTGAGGATTAACATTCCTCTCCTTGATGCAATCAAACAGACACCATCTTATGCAAAATTCTTAAAAGACTTGTGTACTGTTAAAAGAAAGATCAACATCCATGAGAAACCATTCTTAACTGAACAAGAGAGTTCCATTCTGCAACTTAAAACACCTCCTAAGTACAAAGACCCTGGTAGCCCAACCATTTCTTGCATAATTGGAAGCTAGAGGGTGGACCAAGCACTCTTAGATTTAGGAGCAAGTGTCAACTTGCTTCCTTATAGTGTATATCAGCAACTGGGCTTAGGAGAACTCAAGCCAACAAGAGTTACCCTACAGCTTGCTGATAGGTCAATCAAAGTTCCTAGGGGGATAGTGGAGGATGTATTAGTGCAGGTGGACAAATTTTACTTCCTTGTTGATTTTATAGTCTTGGACACACAACTCCATCAAGGCCCTCAACCCCCTGTTCTAGTCATTCTTGGTAGACCATTCCTAGCAACTTCAAATGCCATAATTAATTGTAGGAATGGAATACTTAAGTTATCATTTGGAAATATGACTGTAGAGATTAATATCTTTAGAGTTTCCAAACAACACATAGCTAAGAATGAGGTGGAGGAAGTAGATTTGGTTCAAACATTAGCTGAGGACTATTTTGCAAAAGAAGTTTTGAACAAATCTATGGAAGAAGATCAAGAAGAGAGAGAGTTAAAAGAATTGGAGAACACTAGGGAGCAAGAAGCAATGCCTGTGGCTCAATGGATTCCCAAATCAGAACCATTGGGTTCTTTGAACAATGAGGAGTCACAATCTGATAATACCTTACCCACACTTGAAATGAAACCTTTTCCAAGTGAGTTAAAATATGCATTTCTAGGTGATGAGAACACACTCCCCGTAGTCATCTCTTCAAGTTTGACATCCCAATAGGAAATTCAACTGATAAACATTCTGAGAGCTCATAAAAAAGCCTTAGGTTGGACCATCTCAGACTTGCATGGAATTAGCCCTTTGACTTGCACTCATAGGATATTTCTAGAGGAGGATGCTAAACCTATTAGGAAAATGCAGAGGGGACTCAATCCTAACATGAAAGAGGTGGTTAGGAAAGAAGTGCTAAAGTTGCTGGATGCAGGTATTATATACTCCATCTCGGATTCAAAGTGGGTCAGCCCCACTCAAGTGGTCCCAAAAAGGTCTGGAGTCACAGTGGTGAGAAATGAAAAGAATGAACTGATCCCTACTCGCATCCAAACCGGATGGAGAGTGTGCATCGATTACAGAAAACTCAATGCAATGACTAGAAAAGACCATTTTCCATTGCCATTCTTGGACCAAGTCCTTGAAAGAATAGCTGGGCAAGCATTCTATTGTTTCCTTGATGGTTATTCGGGATATAACCAGATTGACATTGCCCTAGAGGACCAGGAAAAGACCACTTTCACATGTCCATTTGGGACATTTGCCTATAGACGTATACTTTTTGGACTATGCAATGCCCCTGCCACCTTTCAAAGGTGTGTGATGAGTGTTTTTAGTGAGATGACAGAACATATTGTGGAGGTTTTTATGGATGATTTCTCTGTCTATGGAGCTAGTTTTGAGGCATGTTTAGAGAATTTAGAGAGAGTTCTAGCTCGTTGTGAAGAAACCCACCTTGTGCTTAACTGGGAAAAATGTCATTTCATGGTCAAACAAGGTATAGTCCTAGGGCATATTGTCTCTGCTAAGAGAATGGAGGTGGACAAAGCCAAAGTAGAAGCCATCCAAAAACTACCAATCCCTAATAGTGTTAAGGACATCAGGTCTTTCCTTGGGCATGCTGGGTTCTATAGGAGATTCATAGCATCTTTTAGCAGCATAGTCCGACCTCTGTGTAATTTGCTCTCCCAGAATGTCCCATTTGAGTGGACATCATCTTGTCAAACCTCTTTTGAGAGGTTAAGAAATGCTCTCATCTCAGCTCCCATTATTCAACCACCAGATTGGTCATTGCCCTTTGAACTCATGTGTGATGCAAGTGATTATGCTGTAGGAGCAGTCTTAGGGCAAAGAAAAGATAAAAAACCTTATGTCATCTACTATGCCAGTAAAACCCTCAATGAAGCCCAAAAAAATTACACAACAACTGAGAATGAACTATTGGCAATAGTTTTTGCATTAGAGAAGTTTAGATCATATCTGGTGGGGTCATTGGTCATTGTTTTCACTGACCCTGCTGCTTTGAAATACTTGCTCACCAAACAAGATGCCAAACCCCATCTTATTAGGTGGATTTTGTTACTCCAAGAATTCAACATAGAAATCAAAGATAAAAAGGGAGTAGAAAATATGGTGGTAGACCATTTGTCTAGACTTCCATGCCAAGACCTTAATCTAGACAAGGAACCAATCAGGGACACCTTTCCAGATGAATAGCTCTTCCTTCTCAATGATACCTCAACCTCTGTTACACCATGGTATGCAGATCTGGCCAACTATCTAGCCACCGGTCTAATTCTAAATCATTGGACCAAGCTAGATAAACAAAAATTCTTTAGGAAGGTTAGGACTTATTTCTGGGATGACCCTTACTTGTATAAGTATTGTGCTGACCAAATTTTAAGAAGGTGCATCCCCGAGCATGAGCAACAGAGTGTTTTGAATTTTTGTCATACTCTTGCTTGTGGAGGTCATTTCTCCACAAGAAAAACATTGGCCAAGATCTTACAAAGTGGATTCTTTTGGCCTACCATGTTTAAAGATGTGCATCAATTCTATAGCTCATGTGATAGATGCCAAATGCTAGGAAGCCTAACCAAGAGGAATATGATGCCCTTGCAACCCATTCAGGTGTTAGAAATTTTTGATTGTTGGGGAATAGACTTCATGGGACCATTTGTTAATTCAGGTGGACACGAGTACATCTTGTTAGCTGTTGACTATGTGTCCAAGTGGGTAGAAGCAATCCCAACAAGAACAAACGATCATCGGGTTGTAATGAAGTTTTTGAAAGAAAATATTTTTAGTAGGTTTGGAATGCCTAGGGCCATCATAAGTGATGGAGGTTCTCATTTCTGCAACAAACCAGTGGCTGAATTAATGAGAAAATATGGAGTAGTCCACAAGGTTGCAACCCCATATCACCCTCAAACCAATGGCCAAGCTGAATTGGCCAATAGGGAGATAAAAAGGATTTTAGAGAAAACAGTCAATTCTAACCGCAAGGATTGGTCCTTGAGGTTGATTGATACACTTTGGGCCTATAGAACTGCATACAAGACCATTCTAGGCATGTCTCCCTATAGGTTGGTATATGGAAAGCCATGTCATCTGCCAGTTGAAATAGAGCACAAAGCCTACTGGGCCATTAGGAAGATTAATGAGGAATCAACAGAAGTGAACCTCAATAGGAAATTGCAACTTAATGAACTTGAAGAACTTAAGGATGAGGCATTTGAAAATGCCAAATTATCTAAGTTGCATATGAAAAAGTTGCATGACCAACACATCAACAGAAAAAAATTTCATGTTGGTTAGCAGGTGCTTCTCTACAACTCAAGGCTTCATTTGTTCCTAGGGAAGTTGAGATCAAAATGGACAGGACCCTATACAATCAAGACCATATCAGAATATGGGGCAATAGAAATTAAAATCAAAGAGTCTGGACAATATTTTAAAGTGAATGGTCAAAGGCTGAAACCATATCTAGGCATAGCTGAGAAAGATTTTGTTGAAGGAAATGACGAGATGGTGGAGTTGGGTGAACCACTGTCAGTGGTTAAGTGACCTTTAGGAACACATTTGTCTGGGAATCTGACGTTAAAAGACCACCTTTCCATTTAGGTTAAATGGATGTCTTTGGAATTCGGATATAAAAAAAAATAATAATAATAAAAAATATATATATAATATATATTTATTGTTCCTTTTTGTATCACTTAATTAACTTTGACTCAAATAGTGTTTCTCTGTGTGCAGTCTAAATAAAATATTTGCATACTAATTTATGCATTGAAGACCGCCAAGTATGCCCATCTTCTATTCTTTTATTGCTGATTGAGGACAATGCGCAATTTAAGTTGGGGGTAAGGTGTACTTAAAAATTGATTTATTGGTATTTGAAATTGATCCATTGTGCAAATAATTTTGTTTGACTCGATAATATTGTCTTGTGTGGTATATATATAATTTTATTAGGCCTCTAATAAAAAAAATAAAAAAATAAAAAAAATAAATAATAAAAAAAAATTTGAATTGAGAGAGACAGAATTAGCACTGGTGGTAGCCATTTTTCTCAGGCAGTGCAATCACACTGTCCTATAAAGGAAGAGGCACACTGCCAAATGTTGAAAAATGAGGCACCGAGCGTTGAAAAAAGAGACGCGCATGACCCTGTAATTATGGCATGCCTCGAATCGAGTATGAAATAGTGACACCCATTGCTCTATAAGAGACTACATATCAATAGGAGGCAAGCCACACTTCTGCAAGCAAGCTCAGTCTTCTTTCCTTCGTGTTGTTCTCTGATCAGGTACTCTCGTTCATTTTGTAAGTTTCACAGTTTTTACTTTTCTCTTATTATAGTTGTATTTTAATTAAAAAAAAATGGATCTTCAACTCTTAAAAATTCGCAAGTACTATCCATCTCTCCCAATGAACGATTTAAAAAAAAAAATTGTTGCTAGGTGTGAAAGACTTAGAATGTTGATGTATAAAAGCATTCCTGAAGATATTCGTTGGCTAATCGAAGTAAAAGTTCGATTAGCTGGCGAAACTTCACCTAGTTTTAAGCACTTCCCGGGCTTAGGGAAGAGTAGTTTTGCGAAGAAACGAAGAGCTAAAAGAGTGAATGGTTGTCACGAGTGTGCTCGTTGGACCTGTAACACTCGATGCAAATCTGTGGGGTTTACGTCCGTAAATCGAGAAGATAAAATTAATTTCATAAAGGATGGACTGAGTAAGGAGTCATTGGATGATATTCGATTGACTCTTGAGACGCATCCATGTGGAATAGTGCAAAGAGAACTTGCTTTATGGACCCAGTTCATAAGTGACCGCCAATGCTATAGTCTTGGAAATCTGACTAAAAACGACCATGTTTGCCAATCTATAAGAAAATTGGATGGGAAGCTTATCCTCGCTTCATAGAAAGTGTTTAAGCCGTTTCTGGACGTAAAACCAGAGGAAGATGTGAGCCACAATCACAACTACTTGTACTTACGCATTATTTCTGTTTGTATTTATTTCTTGTTGAATTGTTGTATAGCTACTTTTGATCGCCAAACCTCTTTCCAGGGCAGACAAAAGGAACAAACATGGAAGGCCAGTTAGTTCGTTGAATCAAAACCATATGTGTACTTTGTGGCTCTCAACTTGGGAGTGATATTTGTTACGCACTTGCAGCAAGCGAACTAGACCAAAAATTAGGAGAGAAAAAGATTAATTTGGTATATGGAGGGGGAAGTCGTGGATTGAATGGTTATGTTTCACAAGCTGCACATTTTGAAAAATCATATGTGGTAGGTGTAATGCCAATCCCTTTGGCTGAACCACGTACTTCTGGGATTACATGCGGTCAACTTATAGAAACGACTTCTATGTCTGAGCACACGACTTGTAAGATTTATCAGTCAGACGCTTTCATTGCTTTACTAGGAGATTTTGGAACACTTGAAGAAATCTTCTGTATAATCTCTTGGGCTAAGAGCAATCTGCATACCAAACCCATTGGACTTTTAAATGTTAACCATTTTTTCGATGGGTTGCTCTCTTTTATTGATCAGGTTGTGGACCAAAAGTTCATTTCTCCTTCAGCAAGAAAGATTCTTATTTCTGCATCCACCATTGAGGAGCTGCTAGAAAAATTACATGCTTATGTTCCACAGTATGATCCTTATGAGCCTCGGATAGATTGGTCTAAGGCAATCAAAAACAAGCGGCAAAAAGGTTCGATTAATTTAGAATTATCCCTGTAAGGCAAGTCTATGATAAGATGGCTGAGTAAGAAGTACTTTTTGTACTTTTGAGACGCATCTCCTATGACTTGTACAAAATTTCTTTTCTTGGGTTCTTAAAAAAAAAAAACTATGGAATGTTGTTAGGCGAGTCTATGATAAGATGGCTGAGTAAGGAGTACTTTGTACTCTTGAGACGCATTTTGTTTATCTTATGACTTGCATGAAATTTTTATTTTGGTGTGAAAATATAAAAAAATATATATATGGTATCCTCATTTGTTTGTTTGAGTTTTAACAGTTCACAGTAAATCTATGGACTTATGGAGTTCCAGGTATTCCTAACAATCCTATTTTATTACTGCAATTCAAGTTGGGGGGAGTAAGGTATATTTATGAATTATCTGGTCTATGTTTGACTGTGAATTTGTAATTGCATGCTTGTAGTTTTGTGTGAATAAAAAAATTTAAAAAAAAATGTGTGTGCTTTAGATAATGCTATCCCTAAAGCTTTGGAATTATACACTGATAGGTAGTTGAATTTGCAATATGAATCATGAATACATTAATTTTTTATTTGAAAACGTATATGTATGGAATTAGAATAGATGATTTGCATGCATCGAGTGTTCAATAATTAGAAATTGGTTTATCGGTCATAAAGTCAAAGGCAATGGTAATTAGCTGATTAGCACACTGCATGATCCCTCAACAGAAGTAGAGACTATTACCCGAGTGAGTGTTTGAGCCTAATAATCGTTACTTCTGAGTGAAATAACACTTACTCTAAATATGCTTTATTGTTTATCTCATCTTTTCAATAGCTTCAAAATATCAATTTGCTTTGAATGTCTAGTATGATAGCGGATGAATTTGGCTGGTTTCAAACTCTGAATTAGTTGACTGAGTAACATTGTTTTGTAGAAGTATGACAGGGGGATCAATTACTTTCAATTTGGGCCTATTAACCTTTTTCTTTCTTTACATTAGCCTCACTTGCTAGCCCATTTGATCTGTTCTTAGCACAATTTCTTTCCTTACCTTCGTCTAAACCTGTAACCATATGAAGTTTGTCCAACCTGGTGTGTTTCTAGAATCAGTCTATCTCAGTATTTTCATATAAAAAAAAAAGAAAAAGAAAAAAAAAAGAAAAGGGGGAAGTTCTCTTAGTTATTCAGCATAAGTGTTTCAAAACCAATGCTGAAGAAAACATTATATCCAGTTTGAGATTAGTATAAAAAAAAAAAAAAAAACCCAACACACCATTTGCACACTTTGCCATTTTCTTTGACAACCCGTATTAACCTCATAGCCCCATTACAACCCAATTTGGTCCCTCTTGATGCTATAAATCATGTGATCTCAGGATTCGAGTTCGAGCAAGGAATTCTGTTTAAATTCAAAAGTTATTTATCTATGGCATTATTCCAGTCAAGAAGTTATGTCAATTTCCCCGTTCTTTCATGAAAATACGTTCTTTGTATTTGGGATGACACTGAGTTTGAACTTGTTTTACATTTACTCTTATAACGGTGCACCCTCTTGTGTGTACACCTGATGAATCATTTTATTAGAGGGAAAATCCACATTATTAGAGGGAAAATCCACAGTAAGGTTTAAAGTCAAAACTTCGAGGGAGTAAATCTGTGTATTGATCATCCCTGATTGCCATTCCTAAGATTGTATGACCTTTAACCATAAATCTAATTTTGAATGTTCGACTTATTTTGAATGTTCTACTCTACGCATTTTGGTTTCGAATTTGAAATTTTTATATCCATGCAAGTATTGCGATTAGATCATGGCTGGTGTATAATCTAATTGCTAAGGGACTAGCAATATTCAAGTTGGGGGGTGTGATAAGGGTCAATATTTCCTATATCCTAATGAATTATATCCCTATTTTGGCTTTATATTTATGCTTAAAGTAAATAATTATTAGTATTACATATTATTTCAGGATGAAGCAAGGAAGTTGGCTTCTACAATTAATTAGGGGCATAATCGAAGACATTGGATTACCCATTTTTATTGCTCAAATTCAAAGGCCAATTATGGAGGCTAGAGGATGTTTCAAGTGCACTTGGCCCAACTATCAAATGGAATCCAACCAAAGGCCCAAGATCAACCAAAGGCCCAAGACCAATCAAAGGCCCAACAAAGCCCAATTTGTAGAAGACTTTTCTTTGTTTTGTAATTTTTTTATAAGTGATTTACCATCTAAAGTCTTTTGTATTCTTATGAGAAGTCCATCACCTAAAGTCTTTTGTATTCTTATGAGAAGTCCACCACACAGTCTTTTGTATTTTTTGTCTTTTACCTAATTTTCTTCCACTAGTTAGGTGAATGTTTTGTTGAATAATTGTGTAGCTTGTATTACATCTTGTGAGCTATAAATAGCTCACTTTGGTGCATTTGTAAGAGAGTTGTTATAACTTGAATCAAAGTTTAGTTTTGTTCTTAGAGTTTCTCTTAGAGAATTGCTCTTATTCTCTCTCTTGTTTTCTCTTGTAATCTTCCTTCCTTTCTTTCTTCTTTTAAATTCTTATGTCATTTATTGTTACTTTATTATCCACCGCCTAAATGGCTGATTAATTTCTGCCTTTAAATTTTTACAATTTTAATTCCTGTCATTTAAATTATCCACCGCCTAAATGGCCGGTTAGTTTCTACTATTTTAATTCCTATCAATTAAATTCTGTCATTTAAATTACGTCATTTAATTTCTTGTCAATTAATTTTTAAATGGAGATGAGTAGCTAAATCTAATCTTGGGTTAAGGCGAGGACAGTGTCCAATGTTCTTGAATCTCAAGATAAGCCAAACCTCGATGAATGCAAGATTTATCTGAGTTAAACTTGAGTTGAGTGTGTAAATGATTTTGTGAGTTTGGATTGGGTCATTATCCTAACTTAGAACTCTCATGTCATGTATGAGAGTTGCTAGAATTGGAGATGAGATATACCCAAGCTCAGACAATCAAATCATAGTCTGTAATTGTCGACGTTCAATTTCGGCCGACCGTGATTCGTTTTGGGCCGTGGTGAGTCAATCCAAAAATATCGAGAAGAAAGGAAAAAAACCCCCCAAAATTCCAAGCGTGTACACCAGAATCTTTACGTGGTTCGGCCAGAACGATGCCTAGTCCACGACCGCAGTCTGATTATTCTCTCAGAGTGGCGGTATCTGATTATTCCTTCTGTCTTTCATGGTCTCTTTTACTCTCATTTATACTGAGGGGCTTTTACAATTCAGATAACATATAAAAATACAGTGATTGTATAATGGGGGACAAACAATTCTTATCGCCTTCACAAGACCGGGAGTGAGATCCTCATTACGAGGGGCATGGGCTGTTACAGATAAAGTGATCGGACCCTACCTCTGACTTCTCAGCAGCTTTGCCACTCATGAGAGCTGGAGGTTTTAGGCCAGCGACCTGGATGGGCCAGCGATCTGGAGGATATTTCAGGAGCTCGTTAGTCGATTGCTTGGAGCTCGTTGGGGGATTATCGGGAGCTCGCCATATGCTCGCTTTACGAGTTCCGGATTTTTGGTGGAGGCTGGACTTTCCTTGACGAGGTCGTCCGGGCCTTCTTGGCCTTGGGTGATTGGGCCGGTCTATCGGACCGAGTCTGGCCCATGCGGGGTGATGCGGGAAATACATATAACATAAGCCCCCCAGTTCGCGGTGCGATCTTCAAGCTGGGAACTGACGCGTACCAGTTGTTCTTCCATCCCTCCGACTTCTGCCCAATCACTTTAAGTCTAGTCGTTCCACGCAGCACTCTTTGTCGGCAGCACATTTAATGCGCCCCCCCCGTTTCTGCGCATGATTACGCCCGTGGGACCCACAAGCTGTTGTGCGGCCGCTGGATGCGAAGCATGTGATAAGTCGTCATTTGATCCGACGGTTGGGATGGACCAGGCCGTCAGTATAAATAGTGGGGAGTGTCCACCCGCTTCTTCTTTCACGCTATTTTGAAACTCCCTCAAACCTTTGCCTCCCTGCTTTCTCTTTCCTCTCTCGAGGCCTCCATTATCGCCGTGCTTTCAGACGTCTGCTGTTCTCGTCCGGTGCTTGGTACGAGTCTCCATTTAGACGTCAGGTGCAGCTTTTAGGTAAGTTTGTCGTGACTTTCTTTTTCTTCTTGTGAGGCCGTCCACCGTTGGTTAGCCGTCGGTGGTTTCTCTGGCTTTGTCGATTGATGTCGTTCTCATTTTTGGAGAAACGACATGATTTAGTTTGGCGTTTGCTGGGCCTTTGGGCCCAATGACCTTAGGATTAGCTTTTCATGGAACACCAGGCTTGCGGCTGCAGCCCCTCCGCCCTAGGCGGTACCCCTTTGCGAAGCGCTCAGCCTGGAAGACCTAGGGGATTTTTTTTAGGGTTTTTTCTAGATTCTTGAGGTCTGGTTCGCGACTTGCGACCTGACTGTTCTCTCTTTTCCTTTGTAGATGTCCGACCAACACCGTGAAAATTTAGGTCAAAAGCGCTGCAATTATATCGTAGGAGAAAACGACACTTCGAACTCTGAAGATTCTCTCATCATGGAGGGCCAAAATCTTTAGGGTGCGAGCTCGGGGTGCAGGGAGGTCGCCGTCTCGACCTCTCCGGAAACCGAGCTGAAGGTTCAAGATCAGATCGCTGGTGGGAGTGCTGATCTTGCGGTCTTCAAGAGATTCCCATCCAAGGCCAAGCCTCACGAGGTGATGACTTGTGCTCAGGAGTTTGGTCTCCCCAGGACCTGCCGAATATTCATCCCTACTTCGAGCTCCCATGCAGCCTACCCGCCAGCCAATTTCGTAGCTATTAGCCCCCAACATCTCGAGTTCGATTTTAGGTTCCCAGTAGCCCCGTACCTTATTTCCCTTTTGAACGACGTCAAGCTCGCCCCCTTTCAACTAACACCGAATTTGTATACCCAACTCACTTCTTTGGCCGTCTTATTCCTTACAAATAAGCTTCCTCTCCCTTCGCCAAAACTGATAAGATTTTTATTTTCTTTCAAAAATGCCAAGGACGGGCTGTATTACCTGGCGGCTCGTCCTTCCTCGTACAAGGCCGCCCTTCCTCAGGGTAAAGCGAAGGGGAAGTCCAACGTGGGTGATTCCAAGTCCAGTTGGTTCTTCGTGTCTTGCCCCTCCCTTTCTCTACATAGGAATTGTAGCTTCGCACTGACCCCTGGTAAGAGAATATGAGCTCTCATAAATCTTTTCTTTGTTTCGAAAGTGCTTGTTTTAACTTGCTCATGCTTTGATGCAGATTTTGGGGGGAAGAAACCGATTTTATAGGCTGAGGAGACTGATATCCTTGGCAAACTTGTGGCTGCGGAGTCGAGTTCGGAAATTCTTGAACTTTCGGATGAGCTACTTCGCGAATACGAGATCGCCCCTCCTCTTAGCATCGAGACTATCGAGGGAGATCATTTCAGGGACTTGGGTATGGAGACTCTCCCTTCCGGCTTGCAGGTCGCCGAACCAAACAGTTCAAGAGGGGAAGCCGACTAAGACGATAACATGGTTGATCTCGAGCTCCTCCAACCGAAGTCTCCTAGGGCGAGGTCGGGCACTACGTCCTCCATGACCCCGAGCTATAGCTCGCGGGATGGTAGGTCAGAGCAGCCGCAGCCGCAGCCGCAGCCGCAATCACGCCCTCAACAGCAGCAAACCCAACAGCCGCAGGGGGGGCAGCAGGAGCAGCGGCAAAGAACTCTGCCCCGTCAACCCCAACCGCCAAAGCAAGCTCATCTGCAGCTGGGGCATCGGCCCCCTGCCTCTCGAGACCACGGTTCAAGTGGAGCCCGTGGGAAGGAGGTCGTAGTGGAGGTTCGAGACGTTCCTGCCACCAGCTCAAAACGGAGAACGGACCAGCTACAACAGGGGGAGGATATCAGGGCCAAACGGGTCAGGGTCCGTGAAAAGGAGCTCGCCTTGGAGGCCCTGCCAGGAGGGGTCTTTGTTGGTCCCCTCCTGGATTCCGTGCCCGACTTCCTGGGTCCGAACTCGAAGCCCCTCGATGACCCGAAGTTAAAGGGAATCCCCCTTTGTGATTTTATGGCCCGTCACAGCCTGGTGGTAAGTGGGAATTCTTCGTACCTTGGTTTCTTAGCCTACTTTTTAATGAGCTAACATTTCTTCTTTTGCAGACTTCTCTTGCTGCCGTGAAGCTCCGAGCTCAGTACAAAGATTTTGAGGAGCAGCTTCAGTCGGTGAGCATGTCCCGTCAGGCCGAAATAGCGAAGCTTGAGGACGAGAAGAACGCCCAAAAGGCCGAAATAACGAAGCTCTCGGACGAGAAGAAAGATCTCCAGGTCGAGCTCCTTGCCACTCAAAAGGAGGTGGAGGGTTGCTTAACGCGTCTAAGGATGGAGGTCCAGAAGAATAAAGATCTCGACGAGAAGCTTCGCAGGTCGAAGAACATGTGGGAGCAAGCCAACTCCGGGCTCACCGGTGAGCTAAATAGAGCGAAGGCGGAGTTGCGGAGGGCTGAGGAGCGACTCAAATCAACCGAGGCGGAGCTTAGGGCGGCAAAAGAGGAGCGGACACGGGCGGATGATCGTGCTGTCCGATGTGAGGAGCTTGCCAAGAGGACCATTGACAATATAAGGGCGGAGGTCGGAGAGCGGATGGATGCTGCGCGTAGGGAGACCAGATCCGACACCTGCTCGGCATTTCTGTACACCCTTTGGGTGAACCATCCTGAGATGGATTTCTCCTTCTTTGGTACGCAGGCTGTCGAGGAGGTGGCTCGGTATGCTGTCGAGGCCGCGGAGGATGCTGACGATGCCAGTCCCCTTGACTCATTTGTGGTCGCAACGCAGGCTCCTCAGGTTGAGGCTGAGCTATTCGGGGTCGCCGCGGCTCAGTCTGGTGAGACTGCCAAGGAGCCTCCTGTGGAGGTTGCCGAGGTTTGTCCAGCCGGGGCTGTCGAGGTCGATCTCCAGCCGACCCTATCTACTGAAGCTCGCCCTGTCGAGGTTGATCCTGTAGAACCAAACGCCCCTCTTAGCTAGGATTCCCACATATATATATATATATTTTTGTAACGTGAGCTTCATCTAATAAAAAAAATGGCATTTTGTGCACGTTGCCTCTGATTTCTTCGCGAACTCAAGTTAATTCTGATGAGGTTTTGGCATAACGATTCTTGAACCAATTTCGATGAGGTGACTTGAAAGTAACTTCTTCATGGTATAACTTGAAAATCATTTCAACAAGACTCCCGTATTTTTGAAAGATTCATTGATAAGGAACTTTTGAGCATGTAACTTGATAACGAACTGTTCGAACATAGGTCTAGGTAGATCCAGAGTTTTATCAGCTCGTAGACTAACGCTCTTTAACTAGCTCGCTGATGATAGTTGTAATAATCAACGCGAACACTCATACTTAGGCAATTTCTAAGAAACCCCGTTCAGCATATTTTGACGAAATGACGAGAGCCTTGCCGAGATATATGTAAAGTCGGATGGCCTTGCGATCTCGTCTAACATGTAGTGGCTGAGAAGCTCGTTATAGGGTGTCTGCCTGGTAGGTCGCGAATAGTCTTATTTAGCCAAGTTAAGACGGACCTCAGCTGATAGGGTCTAATACGCAAAATTTGATAGGATATGAGATTATGCCATGGCCTCGGCCGGCATGTTGAGGCTTTTAATAAGTTTTCAATCAATTGGGAGTGAACACTCAGGTAGGTCGCAGACCATGGCTTTAAGCCAAGATAGGAGGACCACCAAGTTATATGTTCAGGCGGGTCATAGAGTGACCCCAGCTAACACACCATGGCTTGTTATCTCATTGACTTGTACGGCCAGGATATGTGTCCAGGTAGGTCGCGTTACGGCCTCAGCTAACACCCAGTGGCTTCTACAAGTTTTATTTGAACTAAGAGGGAACACCCAGGTAGGTTGCAGACCATGGCTTTAAGCCAAGATAAAAGGACCTCGGCTAGCGAACCCAAGCTCGGGGTTACTTGTGGAAGTGGTTGCTCAGTAGGTTCCAAACCATGACATAAAATCAAGATGATTGGTTCTCAGCTCGCAAACCACGACCTGAGGGAGGGACCAAGGTGAATGCTCGGTTAAGTCGTTGATCGTAGTGCCGTGGCTAGGTTACTTAGGCCTCAGCTCGCAAACCATGGCTTCTCGACCCCTCGTTACGGGGGCATTCAATTGAATGCCAATAAGAATAAAGTGCAATGAAAGTTCATAAATTCTAACCAGAATCATGAAAGTCATTCGTAATGAAAAAGACGGAGCATAGGCAAGAACGATTACATTTATCTGAAGTAAGGACGAAGGTGTTCTGCGTTCCAAGCTCGTGGGAGAGGGAGACCGTCCATGTTTGCCAGATGATATGCTCCGTTATTCAAATTTTCTTTGATGATAAATGGACCTTCCCAGTTAGGACCTAAGGTGCCATCGTGCCACCCTTTGTTGATAAATGGCGATCCTCACGCGAGCTACATCTCTTGATTCCTCGAGCAGGTCCAGATTAGCCGCCAATAGCTCGTTATTGTGATCTAAGCTAAAGGTGACCCTTCGGTGGCTAGCCACTTTATTCTCGGCGGGGATCATAGCCTCCGACCCATATGCCATTGAGAATGGGGTTTCTCCAGTGCTGCTTCGGGCTGTTGTCCGATAGGTCCATAGCACTGTTTGTAGTTCATCCACCCAGGCCCCCTTTCTAGCTTCAAGCTTTATCTTCAGGGTCTGCTTGATTATTTTGTTAACTGCTTCGACCTGCCCATTGGCCTGGGGGTGATCAACGGCGGTGAAACTCTTTTGAATCCCCATTGACTCGCAGAATTGGATGAATTGCTCGCTGGTGAATTGGGTTCCGTTGTCCGTTACTATTTGCTGTGGCACTCCGAATCTGCAGATTATGTTATCCCATGTAAACGCTTGTGTCTTTGCACTGGTGATCTATGCGAGCTCTTTGGCCTCTGCCCATTTGGTGAAGTAGTCAACTGCCACTATGGCATGCTTGCATCCTCCGCGAGCCGTGGGGAGCGGCCCGATTAGATCCATGCCCCAAATGGCAAAGGGCCAAGGGCTGCTCATCTGCTATAGGTAAGCCGGCGGAGCTCGCGGAACCTTGGCGAACCTTTGGCACTTCTCGCATTTCTTGACCGTCTCTATGGCATCTTGCTTCACGGTGGGCCAATAAAACCCTTGTCGGAGGGCCTTTTGTGCCAGAGAGAGTGCCCCTGCATGATTACCGTAGTGGCCTGCATGAATTTCTTCTAGCACAGCCTGGCAATCGGTGCCGTCAATGCACCTCAGGAGCGGGGCTGAGAACCCCCTCTTGTACAATCTATCATCGTAGATGCAATATCGGGCGGCTTGAGCTCGCAGGCGACGTGCTTCCAGCTTGTCTTCCGGTAGTTTCCCGTCTTGCAGATACTCCAAGATGGGGGTCATCCATGAGTTTTGTGGCGCCATGATCAGTAGCGTTTCATCTCATTGTTCCGTGCTCGGGGTGGCCAAAAAATCGACAGGTATGTCCCCCAAGAATCCTGCGTCCTGGGCAGTTGCTAGGCGAGCCAGAGTGTCCGCATGAGAGTTCTGGGAACGGGGGATTTGATGCATTTCATATTTTTCAAAAGTGGCTAAAAGTTCACGTACCTTCTGTAAGTATGCTGCCATCTTCGTGTCTTTGGCCTGGTATTCTCCCCGTACCTGGTTGACAACTAGCTGAGAGTCGCTGAAGATCTCCAAGAATTCAGCTAGTATTTCCTTTGCCAGGCAGAGTCCTGCTAATAAGGCTTCATACTCGGATTCGTTATTGGTGGCCAAAAAATCGAACCTCAGGGTGTAGAGGATTTTGTGACCTTCGGGGCTTATTAGCATAACCCCGGCTCCCGCTCCTTGCTCGTTCGATGATCCATCGACGTATAGTTCCCAGGACGGTCCTTTCAGGTTTTCCGGCTCCTCGTCAATTGGCCCAGTAAACTCGGCAATGAAGTTTGCCAACGCTTGACCCTTTATCGCCGTCCTTGGTTTGTACTTTATGTTGAACTGAGCGAGCTCAATAGACCATTTTAGTAAGCGGCCTGAGGTATCTGGTTTTTGGAGAATTTGTTTCAATGGGTATTTGGTCAGGACTTCGATCTCATGAGCTTGAAAATAGGGTCGCAGCTTCCTTGATGCCACTATTAGACAGTAAGCCAATTTTTCGATTGGTGCGTACCTTGTTTCTGCATCGATTAGGCTTTTGGAGACGTAATAAATGGGGTGCTGCACCCCTTCTTCCCCCCGAACGAGGGCCTCGCTGAGACCCTGTTGGGATACTCCTAAGTACAAGGTCAACCTCTCTCCCTCCTTAGGTTTGGCGAGCAATGGGGCCCGTCCCATGTACTCCTTTAGTTGTTGGAATGTGAACTCGCATTCTTCTGTCCATCTGAAGTCTTTCTCCTTTTTTGGAAGCTCGAAGAACGGGGCACACTTGTCAGTTGCCTTTAAAATGAAACGGCTCAGAGCTGCGACTTGACCATTGAGGCTTTGCACCTCCTTCTTTCTTACGGGCGACCTCATGTCGAGCAGAGCCTTAATTTTTTCTGGGTTGGCTTCAATGCCTGTGTTGTTTACCATAAACCCAAGAAATTTTCCAAAGGCTACACCGAAGGCGCACTTGAGCGGGTTGAGCTTCATCTGATATCGCCTGAGGACTCCAAACGTTTCTCTTAGATCGGAAACGTGGTCCGTCACTTGCTCGGATTTTACCAGCATGTCGTCAACGTATACTTCCATGGTTTTTTCGATCAGTGTTTCGAACATCGTATTGACCAGCCTCTGGTAGGTCGTGCCAGCATTCTTCAATCCAAAGGGCATGACCTTGTAACAATAAAGCCCCCGGTCGGTTATGAACGAGGTGTGCTCTTGGTCCGTAGGGTTCATGGGGATCTGGTTGTAGCCTGAATAGGCATCCATGAAACTGAGGAGGCGGTGACCAGCCGTTGCATCCACGAGCTGATCGATTCTGGGGAGAGGAAAGCTATCTTTGGGACAGGCCTTGTTCAGGTCGGTGAAGTCGATGCAGGTCCTCCACTTCCCGTTTTTCTTTTTTACTAGGACCGGGTTGGCCACCCAGACCGGATAGTGGGCTTCCTTGATGAAATTATTTGCCAAGAGTTTGTCCACTTCTTCTTTAAGAGCGGCATAACGCTCCAGAGTCATTGGCCTCCTCTTCTGGTGCACTGGCCTGTAGCTTGGATCTACGTTGAGCCTGTGTGACATGACTTCTGGGGCGATTCCCACCATATATTCGTGGTTCCATGTGAATACATCAAGGTTAGCTTTAAGGAAATTTGTAAGTTGGGATTTTATCTTGGGGGCTAGACTCTTGCCTAGCTTGAGGTGCCTTTCTTCGTCTGCCTCGCCGACTGAGATATCTTCGAGCTCTTCCATGGGACCGGTGGGTTTTTCGCAGTCGACCTCGTGGGGATCTAGGTCGTGTTTAGCCTCCCATTGGCCGGTTGATCGCGGGCCGACCTTTGCGATGATATTTACCTTCTTTCCCTTTGCTCCCATTTTCAGGGCGTCCTCATAGCAACGTCTTGCGAGGTGCTGCTCGCCTCGTACACACCCTACACCGTCGAGGGTCGGGAATTTCACCGTAAACGACCTGGTTGAAGTGACTAGATCCAGGTCGTTCATCGCCGGCCTTCCGAGTACGACGTTGTATGCTGAGGGGCAGTCAATTATTAGGAATTCTGCCAAAGTAGTGGCCTGGCGGTTTGCATCCCCGATGGTGAGGGGAAGGCTGATCCGACCGACGGGAATCACTACGTCCCCCGTGAACCCATAGAGTGGCTCTGGGGACGAGTTCAACTGTTCTGGTCCCAAACCCATTTGATCGAAGCATGTTCTGTACATTACATTTACCGAGCTGCCCGTGTCCACCATTATCCTTCGCACTTCGGAGTTGCCGACCTGGGCTCGTATAACGAGTGCGTCGTTGTGCGGCTAATGGACGTCTCCGGCGTCTTCTTCCGAGAAAAACATCTTCTCTGGGATTGGGTTACCCCTAGGCCGCTTCGCGGGAACTGGCTGTTCGCCCGATCTTGCTAGCAAGACATGGTTGGCCTCTCGTATGTATTTGTCATGGGATCTATGGGAGGATCCTGCGAGGTGGGGCCCGCCATGGATCGTGTAGATGGTTCGTACAGCCGGTGATTGGTCATCATCGGTGGGGGGCTGCTGCTGTACCGGCGACTGGCTTGGTTGATTAGTCGGCCGCACCACGTAATCTTTCAAGCAACCTCTTCTTATCAGATCTTCGATGGCGTCCCTTAGGGCCCAGCACTCCGAGGTGTTGTGACCCGCCTCGTTGTGGTATGCGCAAAATTTTTCTTTGTTTCGGAATTTGTTTGGGGTTCTTAACGGGTTGGGCTTCCCGAATTCCTCTTTGTTCCTTTCGATGGCGAAGATCCTTTCTTGGGGGTCTGACAGGGCATAGTAGCTATCAAAGTGTTGTGATCTACGAGGTCGCTCATCTCCGTCTACCTTCTAAACTCGCTTGAACACTTCATTACTCGAGCGCTCCCCCCGAGCTTCTCTTCCGGCATCTCCGTTGTGCCTTCTCTTATTCTGGTTGGAGCCCCCAGCTTCTTCTCTCGACCCGACGGGTTTCTTCGTCCCGAAGGCGTCTTCCCATCGGATTTCCTTGGAAGCTCGTTCATAGAATTCCCCCAGGTCTTTGACCGGGGTTCGGTAGATGCTCTCGTAGAGCTTTCCGTCTTTTCGGAGGCCGGCGGAGATCGCCGTTAGGATACTTTCATCCGAGGGATCCTCAACGTTGCTCACCTCGTGCCTGAACCTGGCGATGTAATCCCTCAGTGGCTCGTTTTCTTTCTAGAATACGGTGGCGAGGTGGCAAGGTGGCGCGAGCTGCCTCCTTAGAGCCCTGTATTGGTTAAGGAACCTCTGTTGGCACTCTTCCTAGCTGTTGATGCTACGAGGCGGAAGGCTCCTAAACCAAGCTCGGGGGATGTCTCCTAAGATTGCTAGGAAGGCGCGACATTTAGCCAGCGAGCTGGTTGTCTGTAGATCCATTTGCATGTTGTACGCATCCAGGTAATCATAGGGGTCGCTGTCCCTATCATATTGTGGTATGCTCGGGATCTTAAATCTCCGGGGCAGGGGTTCGAGCTCAATCTCTCTGGTGAACGACGTCCTATCCCCAAGGCCATTATTCTGGCTGCGGACTCCTTGTCGTTCTTCCAGCTGTCGCACCCTTTGATACAGCTCTTCCACAGTTGAGTCCGGTCCTACTGATTGCTGGGCTTGCGATCGCCTACTTCTTTCTCGGACTGGGGAGCGGTGAATTAGGGATGGATAGTTATCCCCGATATCCTCTTCCGCGGGTGGGTGTCTCTCCTCCCGCAGTTGGCGGACCCTGCGAGGCGACGCCGGTGGATCGTGGACAGCCCGTGCTTGAGCTTGGGCCAGAATTCTGACCGCGTTAGCGAGTTGCATTACCGTATTCTCCAATACTTCCTGGCACTGCTGCCAGTCCCGGATCGTCCCTATCCCAATGATTTGGACAGTAGGTTGGACAGGGACCCGTGGTGGTATGCCGGGAGCGTCTCCGGCGGGCGGCGGCAAAGGAGTATCGGTTGTCGGGGCAACAGGTCCTCCGTTTGGTGGTAAGTCTCGTGGTTGATCGTGGTGATTTTCAGGTGGGTCGACCGCCGCCTCGGAACTTCGAGTATTCCTTCCTCTAGCCATGGTTATTGATCAGAGCGGCCCCTTCCTCTAGCGCCAAAATGTCGACGTTCAATTTCGGCCGACCATGATTCGTTTTGGGCCGCGGTGAGTCAATCCAAAAATACCGAGAAGAAAGGAAAAAACCCCCCCAAAATTCCAAGCGTGTACACCAGAATCTTTACGTGGTTCGGCCAGAACGATGCCTAGTCCACGACCGCAGTCTGATTATTCTCTTAGAGTGGCGGTATCTGATTATTCCTTCTGTCTTTCATGGTCTCTTTTACTCTCATTTATATTGAGGGGCTTTTACAATTCAGATAACATATAAAAATACAGTGATTGTATAATGGGGGACAAACAGTTCTTATCGCCTTCACAAGACCGGGAGTGGGATCCTCATTACGAGGGGCATGGGCTGTTACAGATAAAGTGATCGGACCCTACCTCTGACTTCTCAGCAGCTTTACCACTCATGAGAGCTGGAGGTTTTAGGCCAGCGACCTGGATGGGCCAGCGATCTGGAGGATATTTCAGGAGCTCGTTAGTCGATTGCTTGGAGCTCATTGGGGGATTATCGGGAGCTCGCCATATGCTCGCTTTATGAGTTCCAGATTTTTGGTGGAGGCTGGACTTTCCTTGACGAGGTCGTTCGGGCCTTCTTGGCCTTGGGTGATTGGGCCGGTCTATCAGACCGAGTCTGGCCCATGCGGGGTGATGCGAGAAATACATATAACAGTAATATAATACAATTTACAGTGACATCTTAACCTAGAACCCTCATATCATGTATGAGGGTTGCTTAGCTGAGAATTATTCGTATCTTGAATTATAACTACTAAATGATCCTCTGTTTATTTCAGATTAATGTTGCTGTTTAAATTGCTACAAGAGATTTATTAGGCATTGGTTCTGAACTCGCCTCAACCCAAGACCTTTTTAATATTCCAAAAAAAAAAACCTTTTCACAATCAAGAAAACTTAGCTCTCTTTGGATAAATCAACCTGAATGAACAATTCTTTTGTTAAATAAACCTCCCAGTGAATCGACCCAGACTTGTCCGAAATTTATATTTGTGCTACAACTACACTCACACACTGGTGAGTTTAAACCTCCTCACCATTTCAACACTGAACATCCAAACTGATTAAGGCTATCTAAATTGTAGGGTGAGGAGTGCAACCAACGGTCCAGCAAACTGAAGGTTTTACTGAGAACTCGCTAGTCGATTGTTGAGAGCTTGCTGGGGGCTTTACCAAGAGTTCTCGAGATGCTTGCTTTACGGGCTTTGGACTTCGATCGTGTATGAATTTCCTTTGACAAGGTCGCCTAGGCTTTCTAGGCTCTGGGTGATTGGGCTGGCCCATTGGATTGAGCCTAATTCGTAAGCAGTGATACGGGAATAGCGTATAATAAATAGTGATACACTTTATGTACTAATATTATGCTAACAATAATAATTATTATTTACTACTAATAATCTTATCTTTACAACAACAATAACTATAACAATAACAATATTATTATAGAACAAAACTCCCTTAGTGAACACACCTATTAATTATCTTAAACATTCCCCAGTGAACACACGTACACAGCAACTCACAGCGATACACACACATACATACAGCGAGCTCACTTTGCTCACAGCGAACTCACTCATGGATCGCGCACACACATAGCTAGCTACACACTCACGGCCACCTACACACAGCGAGCTCACACCACCATCACGTTACTGCTCCAGTACATACATATTTATATATATACATCATGCTTCCATCTTCTTACTTCCAGTAGCTAAACTCATAGCACCCGCATGTATATATATATATATATATATTTAGTCAGACAACTACTTGAAGCATTGCTCACAATCTCCCCGCTGGATGATAGAGATTCAAGTTAGAGAAAAAGAGGAAGAGCTTGCAACTTCACGGCTGATCGAGCTCAACTGCATGCATGTATATACACGTACAGTAACAATGACAGAAAATCATAGCTCACCCACTCGCCAATATTTAACAGGGACTCGAGAGGGAGAAATGAAAAAGATGAGCTTGCCTGAACAGCTTGCCGGAACCAAATCAGAACAATAGCTACAGCACACCCTCGGTCTCCTCTGCTCTGCAACTTCTCTTTGCTTCGCTTCTGCTCCTTCTTCGCTCTTGGCCCCTGCAACTTCCTTTGCTCCTTCTTTCTTCTCACTTAGCCGATCAGTGATCACACTGCTCTCTCTCCCTCTCTTCCCACTCAAATCGCCAATTCAATACTTCCACATTTTCTTATGAACCTCTACTAATCCACCGCTTCAATTGGCTTTAGGTAGTGGCTTAGGAATTGAGGCTAATGAAAGCATTCTGATGGTTCTCAGGCAGCAGTGGCAGTGTATGGCTTAACATATAAATAATAACAAAAGCAATAGTAATAATAATAATAATAATATCAATGGTAATAAACATAAGAATAGTAATAATAATAATACTAACTATAATAATAATATTTATAATAATAATGATCATAATAATAACAATAAGAATAATAATAACAATATTAATATTAAAATTATTAATAAAATTAACAAGAATAACAGTGATAAAGAATAATGATAAAAATAATAATATTAACAATAATTATCGTAACAATAATAATAATAATATAATATCAATACTAACAATATCAACAACAATAATATTACGAATAGGAACCGTAGTAGTAGTAGTAGTAGTAATAATAATAATAATAATAATAATACAAAACTTAAATATAAACCCACTAACACATGAGTAATGCGTCTAATTGTCTAAGCATGAACAACATACAAGAAAATGGATTTGGGTCATTACAATTATTATCGGAACAAAATTAAAAAAAACAAAAATACAAACATAACACACACAACGCAAACAGAAAAATAAACATAGCGTTTATATGTTTGGATAAAAAATGATCCTACTCACAACATGCCTTCACCCTATAGTCAATTCACTAAGAATATACATGGATTTATAGAATTGATTACAAAAAAAGATACAAGAAAATAAACTGACCACTTACAATATCGAACACAACAAAGAAATCGAGTACACAACTCCAATATCTCGAGCCATTCCCTGCACTCACAACAATCTTTTACCTCTCTCACACAACCCCATGATTTTCCCAAAGAAAAGGATCGATACAAGAAACTAGGATTAAGGTTCTGTTTAATCTCACTTTCGTGCATATGTTAGTTTGCAAAAAGTGCCGGTTGAAATTCCAATGAAGGCTTACATACAAAAGTAAAAACAATGGCAGCCATCCGATCGATTAATGGTTTCCAGAAGAGATCAATGGCCCACAAGCAACCGGTCATTATACATATATATATAATCTCACATAAAACCCAAATGCAACTGAAATTAAATTCAAATGTACTATTAAAAATATAATACATATGCCATATGTCACTTACATGAATTAATAAAAAAAATATAACATATCAATTTATTTTGAGTCATATATCAACAATAATATATTGACTAATCATTTAATTAATTAAAATAAGGATTGAATAGTAATAAAAATCAAAATTTAATAATTATGATGATAATAAAAGTTAAAATATAAACCCATTTATTATTATGGAGTGTAAAGTTGAAAATGCAGCGAGCTTGCAGTCACGTTGCTTTTATCGTACAAAATTAATTGCGCAAAAGTAGGCAAATTTTTGAAGCCGGCGGCCATGTTCCTTCAAAATTTAGGTTGATGACAAATAAAACGTATATATATGAAGACGATGGAATTTGGAAACAACAACAATACGCACGGAATGGGCTCTCTCTCTCTCTCTCTCTTCATTTGAGGACCAAAAGGGAAACTGCCACTCTCTCGGCAACAGAAACATGTCTGAAATTGAACCCACCATGAATATGAATTTGGCCTCCAGTTCAAGCTCCTGTTTAATTCATTGACGAGCAAAGATGGGTGATTCAGATTCGGAAAACCCTAGACGAACAAGTACTGGAAGAAGAGATCGATATCCCAGCCTGCATCTTCAATGTCCCCAAGAAGCTCTTGGCCGCGGACCCTTATTCCTGTATCCCTCAACACGTCGCCTTAGGCCCTTACCATTACTGGCGGCCCGAGCTCTACGAGATGCAGCGCCACAAATTCGCCGCCGCCAAACGAACCCAGAAACAGCATCCTCAGGATTTCAAATTCCAGCATTTTGTAGATGAGTTGGCCAAGCTCGAGCCCCGAATCAGACGTTGCTACCACAAGTACTTGGATTTTAACGGCGAGACCTTGGCCTGGATGATGGCCGTCGACGCCGCCTTCTCGCTGGAATTCATTCAAACTCCTGTCGGAAGAAAGTCGGCGCACGAGGCCATTCTCTGGGATTTGGTGATGCTCGAGAATCAAATTCCCATGTTTTTACTCACAAAGTTGTTGAAGTTTTTGCAGCTTTCGCCGGCGCCTGAATCGGCCGACAAGAAGCTTTTTTCCATGTTGATGGGATTATGTAAAGAGATTTCGCTGTTTAAGACGGTTGAAAAATTCCCAAATTCCAAACTTGGGCAATGCCCGCACTTACTGGACTTTTTGTACCACGCTATCGTGCCCAAATTACACAAGCCGCCATCTGAGATCTGTATTGAAGTTGATGATCAACAACGTGAAGCCAAAGAGAGCAGAAAAGAGGAAGAAGGCAGCCAATCTTTCGGGAATTCAAATCATGTTAAACAACTGCTTGATGAACTCTGGAAAATGATCCAGGAATCAAGTCCAGGCCAACTATATGGAATCAAAAGACTACTTCGTTCCGAGCTGGTTGAGGTTACATTGAAACTTCCATGGACGGTAATCTCAAATCTTCCCGGATTCAGTCTCTTGAAACCGCCATTGGAGTACTTATTCTTCTCCCAGAACACCAAACAAACCAACCAAGAAACCCAGACCTCAATCTCCGATGCCAACGTTGGCAAGCCGCCGTTGTTAGAGGAGATCGCCATCCCTTCTGTCACAGAGCTGTCCAGCGCCGGCGTCCGGTTCTCCCCCACGAACGGCTCCGTCATGTCCATGGCCTTCAACGCGCCGCTTCGGCCACGCTCTACCTCCCCGCCGTCCGGGTGGAGGCCAACACGAAGGCCACTCTCAGAAACCTAGTGGCGATCTCTTGATTTAATTGTATGTGATTTGGTTTGCTGCTTAATTACCAAGAGAGAGGGGGTTTGGACCCATTGTTTTTCATGAAACGAGATTAATGTTCCATATTTGTGTTGTGTTATCGTCGAACAATAATCACTTTGATAGAATCGATTTAATCTGAATTCCACGGGAATCTGGGTAAACTTGGAAGTTCATAATTTTAAAAACTAGAATAAATGTATTGCTTATTACAATTAAATTTTATAAATAATATTTAGAAATTAAAAAGAAAAAGATGATACAAAAAGCTCCATGAAAAAAATACAAACTTTAGTTTAGTAATAAAGTCATTTAAGGCCTTTGCAATGATGGAATTTTAAACCTTAACAATTCAAACAACATTAAATAATCTAATTACCAACTCTCTTGTAAAACATTTGGCATTGAGGGGGAGGGGGGGGGGGTTCAATTTTATCTCAAAGAGCATCTCTTCCTCTCTCTAGGAAACCCCACATGGTAGGATGTTTTGTACCGCCGCTGCCACTCCCAATGGCCAACGAGTCATTGTCACGAGATAGCGGTGCTCCAATGCCGTTGTCAAGCATCTCCTATTACCCAGATCGATCCCAATCATCCCTTGCTTCCTTGCAACAACAAAACCCTAGAAACCCTTACCCATTGTAGCTCATTATTGCCTCTGTCCTCTATTACTAGCGAGCACATTGCAGGTACCATGCAAAGCCACCATCAACACCCTAACCCACTGTTGACACATGTCCTCTTGGTATGACCTCCTCGCTGACACATCCAACTATCAATGAAACACCATTTTTTTTTTAGGATATATTTTCACGTTATAGGATTTTGTTCTTAAGATATTTTTCATAAAAACCTTTATTCACTTGATTTTCTATATTTTTTTATTTATTTTTTTAGATTTATTAGAGATTATTTTTATAAGTGACACTTAGAGAGGTATATTTCTAGTGTGCCTTGCCTTTTCACTTAATTTTTTTTTTCTATAAATGAAAATATATTATAAAGATTTAAACGAAAAACCGAACAAAAGATTACAAGAAGGCCGACAGGCATACCCCACAAAGCCACTTAGAAACAAACCAAACATCAAATTAGCAAAATGAACCAAACCCGTAGAAGAAGAACCCATAGAGATAAAAAGCACATGAGAACATGGGAGGACTTAGAAGAAGAACCCCCGAATAGGAGTGCCCAATTGAGTAGGGAAACGAAAACAAGCCCACCCCAGACCTCCAGAAAGCCCCAAGACTGAAAGGTGGGGTACAGCACCATACCAGACCTTCAGAAAACCCCAAGACAGAAAAGTGGGGTACACCACCATATCCAATGCCACCAAGCTTCTGGAATGAACTCCTCCCATATATAATAACATATGAAACAGGATGAACTTGCTCCAAATGATGACACGGTAGAGGTAGACTGCCAAAAAGCAAGGCAGAACAAGGAACACCATTTCCAGAAGCCTTGCAAAACAAATACACTTCCAGACAAGATAATCAAAAGCATCTAAAATAGCATCCGGACACAATGACAATAAAAAGAAAATGATCTAGATAGTACATGAGGATGGAAGAAGCCAGTAATGAGCAAAAGCCAAACCTTGTAATGATCGAGAGAAGCGTATCAAAAGGACAAATGGGTCCAAATAGAAGTTTGAATTTGGTAAGCAATTTGAGCGGGGGTCCAAATTTATGTATTCAATTTAGTTTATCAAGTTGAGATATTTGTGTGTGAGCTCAATTTTACAAATCGAATCTAGTTTAATTCATAACTAAGTATTAAGGAGTCCAAATTTTCTATTAATTATAAAATATCGAGTTTAAATGGAAAAAAAAGACATTTCAAGCGTCTTGTCCAAAAACCATTAGGAATCCTTAAAATAAATTTCTAAGCCACTATAACCCAATATATGAATGTATAAATCATCTATCTCCACCAAAATAAAATGACATTTCTTAAATATAAATTTAGTTCATATAACGGGTTTAGCATGTTTAATATATTTGATATCACCAAAAAGTACATATAAAAACACATATAACATCTGCAAAACATGAAATGCCTCAAAAAACTATTGTGAAGTTTTCAAAACCTACATTTCAAGGACTTCCTTCCCCTTCAAATCACTTGTCTCGCCTTAGAATGTTTGAATATTTTAGGAGATGAACCCAAATTATAAAATAAACTTTCTAAGTGAGGAAACCCCCAAAAATAAAGTGTCTATAAAAAATGTGTATATGAAATAAAATGTAAGTTTTTACTTGCCAATGCCACTTGCGACCATGTTAACATGTTTATAATCGCATCTTAGAAAGTCCCTAATCATGTCACCTCAGTCCTAAGCGACATAGTGAAAAATAATATGGCCATATTTGATCATAGATGCAAATGAAAAGTCAAACAAAATATATTTTTAAAATTGTTTATGGGTGGGGGAAATCCACCTTGGGATCTTTTTAAGAAGATCTTGCTTGCTTCTCCTAACTTCCCAATCTCCCTTAGGTCACCTTGATGGAAGATTCTTCTTCCCTTCACTAGCTAGTTTTCTCCAATTTTTTCCTTCATTCTCTATTTTTCTTTATTTTTTCTCATCTGTTACACTTGTTTCAACTCTATCCTCTCTATATGCATATTAAAAAAAGGAGAAAGGGAAAGAGAGTTAAAAAAGGAATCCATCCCCAATGGTTCCCGGGGCGAGGGAGCACGGGGCTGCCCAAGGCCGTCGATCCCCTGGCGCAAGCAAACAGCTGCTAAAGCTCCTACTTGCTGCTCTATGAAGCCCTCCTGCATGGGTCCCTTTCACTTTAAAGACATATACATATTATTGTACATATATATATATACATATATTTAAATCATTTGACCCACTCACTTGGCTAAATAAATTTTCTCAAAATTAAGTTTGAATTTATTTCCTTAATTAAATCTCTAAATATTCTAAAAATATTTTGAGACATTAAAATCACCCTTGCCAAGGCTAGATCTAACTCCATCACCATTGCCGAAGATACCTCACCGTCGACCTCTAACCCCATTATTGTCACCTTCCGGAGGCTAAACCCTCACTAACACTTGTGTGGACTTCCCCATCACTATCACCAATATTAGCTACCATCCTAGTTTACATCCTTGGCCTTTACCTGTGTTAACCATTGCCTGTGTTTGCAACTAATGGCATCACTAGGCTAACAAGTATAATCCTCTTTGTCGATATCATTTCCATTATTTATGGTTTTGAAACCCTCCAAATCAGCTACAATGATTTCAGTATTATCCTCTCTTAGAGAATGTACATATTGACCTTTTAGGGCATGAAAGTTGTTTATAGCTCCCCCTCATGAATGTTTGTCCAGATTCCCTGTACTTTATATGGGATTGGTAATTGGAATAAATAGGTTGAGGCTGTCAGTTTGTTGCGTGTATGTGGAACTATTTCTCAATGAATGAGCTGCAAATGATGGAGTCGATCGAGCTACAATGTCAACATTAATCCATCTAATCCTTAGTTGCCTATGATGTTAGACTCACCCTCTTTTTGTTTGCTAATTGTATTGGTTGTACGTAGATTGATATGAACTATATATATTGTTGGGAAAATCAAGTCATTTTTTTCAAATTGAACTTTATCGTGAATAATACTATATAGATGAGCAGTACCCAAATAAATGAATAGTACATAAATAATCATACCAAAATTGTTTTAGAAAAAATCTCAAAAAAGACTGAAAGGATCACAAGTGATCCCACTTAAAACTCATACTCTTAAGACAAATTTTTTCTAAACATATTTTTAATAGCATAATATATAACTAACACCACTACAAATATACTCAACAAAAATTATTTAATATAACAACAAAATAGAACCTCAAAATTTAATAAGATTTAGTTAATTTTGCCTACCTCTTCGAACACTATCAAAAATATTTCATTAATTTTTTTAATAAAATACAAATAAGGGAGAAAAATACAATTTTTTAAACACCGACCCACCCTCCCCCCCCCCCCCCCCCACCCCACCCAAGAGAGAATAATACAATTTTTTAAACACCGACCCCCTTCCCAAGTTCTAAATGATGGATATACATATATGTATATATGTATGTATTTTTTTTACTTCCTTCAATGGATCCTAGTGGCTCCATACGACGGATTAAGTTTTGTATTGCCTCTGATTAAGAGTTGAATTGGAATTAAGTTTTCTATCTTTATCCGTATTATTGTTGTAGGATGTCGGCTTAAGTTTTCTTTAGGATTTTTAAAGCTCATGTGCTGTGTTCGTTGTGACTTCTTCCTTGTTGCAAAAGTCTATTTGAAGGTCGGTAAATAATAAAAAAAGGTCAGCATCTGGTTAGGCAATAAATTCACTAGATTATGACTGACAGCTTGTGCCAAATCTATCATTTCTTATGATTTAATTAAATATTATTGATCAACATATTTTACACAATTAATTAATGGATCAAGCTTAACATTAAAGTATTCAATGAACATAATTACTATTCATTTTGGGCTTAATTTTGTCAATATAGGTACACATTGTATGTAAAGCGGACATGGGGCAAAAAGAGTGATTTTGGTACATGATGGGAGTTGAAATAAAGCTTGGAGGCATGGTCGGGTATCGATTCAAAATAAAGCAAAAGAGTGTCGAGAGCAAAAAGTGGAAGATGATGAAGAAAGAAGCAAAAGAAGAAGGCCAACAAGCTTATAGTAGAATGCATACCGCTGTAAGATTTAGTTTCTAGAGTTCACAGTTTTACAACAGAATGCATACCGCTATAAGACCGCTTCAGGAATTAGTTTGTGGAGCTCACAGGTCTGCAGCAACAAGCATACCGTGGTAGGGTTCAAAATTTCATGAAAAGGTCGTTTTAAGCCCGTTTCAATCCAAATAAAAGAGAGATAGACTCCTTCAAGGTGTATGACTTTGATAACCTAAAGAGGACTATATAAAGACTTATTTTTGGAAAATTTAGGAGCTTTGGAGAGGAGGAGAAGACGGCAAGTCGAGGAAAAATGAGGAGATTTTCTTGAAGATCTTCGATTTTGGTTTTATTTTTCTGTTCTTTCTTTTCTCCAACATTATGAACTCCGTTTTTATTATTTTTTTCATTGGTTGAAACTATGTTAGACTAAGTACTTTGTGGCTAGAGTGATTGATGAAACCTAGTTCAATGATGATTTAATTTAAAGTATTTAGGTTTTATTATATTCTTGTCTTTCGAGTTGATCATTTGTTATGCTCTAATTCCGTTTTGATGCTTGACCGCCATTAGAAAGTATTTGTGATTTATATTGCTTTCGAGAGATTCAATATAGATTAGCACTTGATAATAAGCGACATAAGGTTCGATAATAGGTAGAGATACCATTATGTCTTGTGAAATCTTATTTTTGATAATCATTATTGATAAATGCATGTTTGTATATTTGTAAATTAATTAGAGATAATTAATCTCATATGTAAGCATAGATTTGATTGACCATCGAGAGAGGCTTTTGATTAACTTAGGATCATCGATTTTCAGCTCAAGGCAAGAATTATAAAACCTGATCACTGAAAGATTAAACCAATTAAGGAACTGCGGTGGATTCATGAACCATAGTGCAATAAATTTCTATATTTAAAACCTAAAGAATTATTTTGTGTTTTTCTTTTAATGAGTTAGTTTTAATTAATATAAAACTTCCATTGAGTATTCTTTTAATTGTGTGTGGCTTATTAAAGTTAATTATGGTTAAAGTAGGGATAAAAAGTTAATACTCATGGGAACGATACTCTATTCATCATTATATTACTTGTTACGATTCTGTTCACTTGCAGGAAAGAATACGCAAACAAGTTTTTGACGCCATTGCCGGGGATTGGCTTTTTTGATTATTGCTTTAATTAAGATTAGCTTTAACACTTGTGTTGCTTCCTTTAAGTCTTGACGCTGAACTATTTTAATTTTTGTTGTGTTAGGATTGAAATAGTGCATGCAGCGCTCAGAACGTTTTGATCTTGTTGAGTTTGATTTGGAGATTGAACAAACATTTCATCAAAGGCATCGTGAACAAAAAGCAAAAAGGGAACAACAGCAAAGCATTATGGACGACAACGGAAATCAGCTTGTTCAAGTGGAGCGTACAGTTGAGATCAATGAGAGTGATATCTTGATGGGGGATTTCATGATGCCTCCTATCGTTGAGAACCGGTCAAGCATAGTCTATCCTCCATATGGGCATGATAACTTCCAATTGAGGCCAAATGTGATTAATTTATTCTCCAACAACATTCTGTTCTATGGAAGAAGTGATGAAAATCCTCACTATCATCTCACTCATTTTTTGGAGTATTGTGGAAATTTTAAATTTCAAGGCATCAATGAGAAAGCACTGAGGATGCGACTTTTCCCTCATACTCTGAAAGACAAAGCTCGGGAGTTTTTGGATTCACTATCACCTAGTAGCATCACTACATGGGCTGATTTGGTTCACAAATTCACATTAAAGTATTTTCCACCAGCCAAGATTAGCAAATTAAAGCATGAAATTTCGACTTTCCAGCAAGCTGAAACTGAGAATTTTCATGAAGCATGGGAATAGTATAAATAATTGCTAAGGAAGTATCCGAATCATGGGTTTTCTTTACCAGCTCAAAACCATTATTTCTATGTTGGATTAACTCATTACAGCCGTTCGACAGTTGATTCTACAGCAGATGGTTCTATTAGAAACAAATCAGCTGGAAAGCTACATGATCTTTATGAAACGATGAGTGAGCAATTTGTAATGTGGCCAGATAGGAGTTCACATAGGAGAGCAACTGGAGTATACAAAGTGGATATGAATACGTTGATGTTGGTCAAGATTGATGCTTTATCAAAACAGATAGAAACCTTAAAATACTCTCCATCCGCTAGTATGGTTCAAGAATCTCTTCTAGTTTGTGTAACTTGTGGGGCAAACCATCTATCATCCGAATGCCCATTGACCGTAAGGGACCATTCACTCACAGAGCAGGCTACTAATGCGCAAAACTTCCTGCGTCAACAAAATTTCCAGTGTCCATAGAATAATCCATTTTCTCCAACATACAATTCGGCTAGAGAAACCATCCTAATTTTTCATATGGCAACAATTAGGGAATTCAAAATCCACCAAAACAAGGGAGACCACATGAGGAAAAAGGAAGATGGGAAGACGTAATTTCAAAACTTCAAGAATGAAGTGAGCGGATCGATGCAGCCATCAAGAATATAGAGACTCAAATTGGGCAGCTGCCAACAGGGCACATGGCCAAGCAATACCGAAGTTAATCCCAAGGAGCAAGCGAATGCAATCACTACAAGGAGCGGGGTGCAATTACCAGAAATTCATGTTAAAAGACCAAGTGTGGAAAAGAAAACTAATGCTGAAAAGGAGACAGCAACTGAGAATAAGGAGCCCAAAGATATAGCTGAACAAGAGGAAGTGGTTTCATCACCAATCAAGCCTTATGTTTCACCCATTCCATTTCCTAAAAGGTTGCGCAAGCACAAGTTGGATAAGCAATTTGAGAAATTTTTGGAGGTATTCAAGAAACTACATATCAATATACCATTTACTGAAGCTTTATCTCAAATGCCCAGCTATACAAAATTTATGAAGGAGATTCTATCGAACAAAAGGAAGCTTGAGGAGCATGAAACTGTGATGCTAACAGAGGAATGTAGTGCCATTTTACAAAATAAATTGCCACCAACGTTGAAAGACCCAGGAAGTTTTACCATCCATTACACCATTGGCAGCTTATATTTTGAATCCTTATGTCATTTGGGTGCTAGCATTAATTTGATGCCATTTTCTATCTTTCAAAAACTTGGGCTAGGCGAAGCAAAGCCTACAAGAGTCTCATTACAACTAGCAAACCGGTCCGTGAAACATCCACGTGGAATTGTTGAAGATATCTTAGTAAAAGTGGACAAGTTTATATTTCCAGCAGATTTCATTATTTTGGATATGGCTGAAGATAGGGATATTCCCCTTTCTTTGGGGTGACCTTTTCTAGCTACTGGACGAGCGCTTATTAATGTGCAAAAAGGATAACTCATGTTAAGGCTGAATGAGAAGCAAATCACGTTTAATATGTTTAAAGCACTAAAATTTCCTACTGCTTCAGATTCTTGTTTTTAGATTGATATTGTGGATAAAGAGATAGAAAACACTTTCACTTTGAATCAACCATCAGATCCTTGGGAAGCATGTGTGATACACTCACAAGTTGAAGATACCGACTCTGCTACGATTGAAGAATGTGTTAAATATTTGCAAGGATCTGAACTTATTCAAAAGGGAAAGCAATACAAGGCATTGGGCACGAGGCCTCCACGACCTTTACCTTCCTTTCAACAAGCTCCGAAATTGGAGCTGAAGCAGCTGCCATCCCATCTTCGGTATGCCTATTTGGGTGAGTTTTCTACTCTTCCAGTTATAATTGCTAAATCCATTAGCCAAGAAGAAAAGGATAAGTTACTCCAGGTGCTTTGGGAACATAAGTTAGCTCTTGGATGGACTATAGCTGATATAAAAGGGATTAGCCCATCTCTTTGCATGCACAAGATATTAATGGAAGACGTCTACTAGCCGGTAGTGCAACATCAACGACGACTAAACCCTCATCTTCAAGATGTGGTTAGAGCTGAACTACTGAAGTTACTGGATGTTGGGATTTTCTATTCTATCTCAGATAGTGCTTGGGTTAGTCTGGTTCAAGTGGTGCCTAAAAAGGGAGGTATTAGAGTGGAAAAGAACGAAAACAATGAGCTCATTCCAATTCAACCTATTACCGGATGGTGGGTTTGCATTGACTATCGTAAGTTGAATGATGCAACGCGAAAAGATCATTTTCCCCTACCATTCATTGATCAAATGTTGGAGCGCTTAGCAGGTTATTCCCACTATTGTTTCCTTGATGGCTATTCGGGATATAATCAAATTCCAATAGCTCCAGAAGACCAAGAGAAGACAACTTTCACTCGTCCATATGGTACATTCATTTACCGACAAATACCGTTTGGTTTGTGCAACGCCCCTGCCACTTTTCAGCGTTGTATGATGTCAATCTTCTCCGATATGGTAGAAAGATTTATTGAAGTGTTCATGGATGATTTTTCAGTCTTTGGTTCTTCATATGACGAATGCTTAAAGAACTTGACAATTGTTTTGAAGCGCTGTGAAGAAACAAACTTGGTGCTCAATTGGGAGAAATGCCACTTCATGGTCCAAGAGGGAATTGTATTGGGATACCGAATTTCAGTTAGGGGCATTGAAGTTGACAAGGCAAAAATTCAAGTGATTGAGAAGCTTCCTCCGCCAACATCAATCAAGGGTATTCGTAGCTTTTTGGGACATGCCGGCTTTTATAGACGATTTATTAAGGATTTCTCCAAGATTACAAAGCCTTTATGCAACTTGTTGGAGAAAGATGCAAAATTTAAATTTTCTGAGGAGTGCCTAAAGTCATTTACCACTCTAAAGGAAAAGTTAATTTCAACACCTGTTATTGTGGCACCAGATTGGAACATATCATTTGAATTAATGTGTGATGCTAGTGACTATGCAGTTGAAGTAGTTTTGGGACAATGAAGGGACAAAGTCTTACATGTGATTTACTATGCCAGTCAGACTCTCAATGATGCCCAAATGAACTATGCCATTACAGAAAAAGAGCTCCAAGCAGGGGTTTTTGCTTTCAAAAAATTTCGATCATATCTCATTGGTTCAAAGGTGATTGTTTATATGGATCATGCCGCACTGAAATATCTATTTTCAAAAAAAGAGGCAAAACCAAGTCTAATCCGTTGGGTCCTACTTCTCCAAGAGTTTGATTTGGAAATTAGAGATAAGAAAGGATGCGAGAATATGGTAGCCGACCACCTCTCTAGATTGGAGCAGCAAAATCAATCTGAAACAAGGGATATTAATGAAATATTTCCAGAAGAGCAGCTTCTAAGATTGGAACAAGCAAGCAGCGAAACAAAGGTACCATGGTATGCCGACTACGTGAATTACCTCACAAGTAACATTGTACCTCCTGATTATGATTACCACTAAAGAAAAAAATTCTTTTCGAAGCTCAAATACTAATTTTGGGAGGATCCCATCCTTTATCGGAGATAAGCCAATCAAGTAATCCGAATGTGTGTTCCAGAAGATGAGATGGAGATGATCTTAGAACAATGCCATGCCTCCCCTTATGGTGGACATTTTGGAGCAACAAAAATAGCAGCTAAGGTACTCCAATCTGGGTTTTATTGGCCAACTCTATTCAAGGATGCTCATACCATGGTAAAAAAGTGTGATAAATGCCAAAGAATGGGGAACATCTCTAGGAAGCAAGAGATGCCATTACATGGCATTCTTGAGGTTAAATTGTTTGACGTTTGGAGCATTGACTTTATGGGGCCGTTCCCATCATCATTCTCCAATTTATACATTCTAGTGGCAGTGGATTATGTCTCCAAGTGGGTCGAAGCAGTAGCGTTACCAACTAACGATGGCCAAGCAATGGTAAGTTTTCTCTAAACGCACATTTTTACTCGCTTTGGCACTCCTAGGGCCATTATTGGTGATAGGGGGAAGCATTTTTGTAACTGTCATTTTGAATCCCTTTTGTCAAAATACGGGGTAAGGCATAAAGTTGCTATACCATACCACCCCCAAACGAGTGGCCAAGTGGAAATTTTGAATAGAGAGATAAAGAAGATCCTTGAGCTTACAGTGAATACTTCTCGAAAAGATTAGTCTAAGAAGTTGGACGATGCATTATGGGCATACAGAACAGCCTTCAAAACACCGATTGGTATGTCCCCATATCGCCTTGTTTTTGGCAAAGCATGTCACTTACCTGTTGAGCTAGAGCACCGGGCATATTGGGCAATGAAAAAGTTGAATTTTGATCTCAAGCAAGCTAGTGAGAAACGGTTGCTACAGTTAAATGAGATGGATGAGTTCCGGTTGGAGGCCTATGAGAATGCCAAGTTATATAAGGAGAAGACCAAGAAATGGCATGATCAGCATGTACATCGAAAACAGTTTCAGGTGGGGCAAAAAGTGTTGCTGTTCAACTCGCGTCTCAAGTTGTTTCTAGGAAAATTACGTTCGAGATGGTCAGACCCGTTCACTGTGGTCCAAGTATACCCCTATGGTGCAGTTGAAATAACTCATAACACCAAGGGCACGTTCAAAGTGAATGGGCAAAGGCTCGAACCCTATCTTAGCGGTGATTTTACAAAAGACAAGGTTTCCACCGTGTTTAGCAATCTGGAATGAGCAGCAACACAGTCAAGCTAATGACTCTAAACAAGCACTTTTTAGGGGGCAACCCAATTTTATATCCTTTCATTTTTTATTTGTTCTTGTTTCTTTTATTTTCTCTATTTTGCATGTGTTTTAGAGTGTTGGGTACTAGGTTAGAAGAGTGCCTTGGTTAGGAGAATTCATCATTTAGAGCCTAGGTTTAAAAAAAAAAAAAGAGTAATAAAAATAAAAATAAGAAAATACATGTATAAATAAAAAAAAAAATCAAAGGGGGGGGCAGCTCGTGCCATGACTGCAGCATGCATGTCGTGGCCACAGCGCGAGGCAGCAGCCTTTCTGCTACTTGCGCGCGAGCCGCAGTATGCATACCGCAACCAGCCCACGCCACAATAACCCTGCTGTGGCTCGCAGGTGGGCCGTGGCATGCATGTCGCGGCCACACCGCGAAACGGGTGGGCCTCTTAAGGCCTACCCACTGCCTTTTATTTCCCCCCAGCCTCTCCCTTTCTCTTCTCCCTCCCTCACCCTCACCCCACACTTGCCTAGCATCCCACTATTCCTCTAACTTGCTCCCAGCCCACTTTTCCAAGTTCTCCCTCAAGGCCCTCCCTTTTACTCTCTCCAACTTCAACATCAAATGTGTGTTTGGCATCCTTTTGGAAATGGGTGGTGAGTTGCTTTGTGAATGGGAGTAATGATGTTGTGGTTGATAATGTTGTGTTTGGATTGTTGCTATTTGTTAAGCTTTTGTTTGGGGAAAATTCGTTGATCCTAAGCCCTATTTTCTTCTTTTCCTCTCAGTATGCACACTAAGTGTTCGATGAAATGCCCCAACCACACATTTCCACACACATTTTCACACACATTGCATTATGAATTGAGGGAATAGAATGAATTAAGTTTGGGGGATCTTGTGGCGCCTTTGGCTTCTCCAAACTATATATCTATATATAAAAAAATAATAATAATAAAAATAAATAAATATATATATATAAAAAAAACAACAACAATAATAAGAAAAGAAACAAACAAGCAAAGCATTAATTGATTCTTTCTCTTATTCATTCTTATGTTTGATTTTGTGCTTCCAGGAACGAGCCCAAGCAAAGATGGCACCCAAAACTCGCTACACTTCAGCCGCAAACAAGGGTAAAGCCATTGCAACGAGTTCAAACACTTCCAAACGGCCACGAGCTGATCCTCCATCATATCCAATCTACCTCATTACCAAATCTGAAGAAAAGGCCCGAGTGATAGAGTCATGGCCTCTCCACAGGGAGTGGGAAGTTGACCTTGGTAGCATTGAGATCACCGATGTTTCTGAAGTAATTCATTCCAAGCAGTGGCACAAACTTTGTGCCAAGCCTCACAAGATCTACCCTCCGTGGTTCGAGAATTCCTTGCCAATTTCAATGATAACATCCTTGGAGGTGACGATGAAGATGAGGAAGCTCATGCTTTCCATACATATGTGCGAGGAGTGTGGGTACCATTCAGTCCTGACGTCATCCAACACTTTTATCAAGTGTCATCAGGGACAGATCTCTCAGACATAGAAGACTGGAATCAAGTGGCTTGTTTTTGCTTTAATGAAGACATTCCACCGGTGTGGCCATGCCACAATGTAGTGCTCCATAATGAGCTTAACCTCAAGGCGAAGATGTTCCATTACATCTTATCTTATAACATCACTCCATCTTCACACATGACTGATTTGAATTTTGGCTACTGGATATGATTTGAATTTTAGCGAGCATATCTTCTAACAAATTATCGCCCTCGTCTTGACCAAGGGTAGTAAGAAGAGGATTTACTTTCCAGCACTCATCTCAGCATTGTGCAAGCAAGCCAAAGTTCCTACATCCACATCTGAGCTCGATAAGACGAAGCCCGCATTGGTCAATCGATATACTATCCTGCAGTCACATACTCAGATTGCCTAGTGCCGACATGCAGCTCGAATGCGAGACGCAGCAGTAGAGGCCGAGGAAGAAAATGAAGCCGAGGAGTACATGGAACCCGACGCACCACCAGCAGTGAGACCACCACCCCGACACCAACCTAGAAGGGTCAACTTCGGCCCCACATTGGAGGCCATGCAAACACAAATACAAGAAAATCAAGAGAAGCAAGATCGACAATTCCACATGTTGCAAGTAGGCCTGGATGTTCTCAGAGCTGACCTTCGTACCCAGCACGAGGAGGTGAGATCTATGTTTGCCCAGCTACTCCGGTCCCAGCCACCGCCACCTCCCGACGACCATTGATTCACTCCGACAATCACTGCACCAATTCTCTATCCTAGGTACCTTCCTTCCTGTTTACTACTTTTCGAGCCCTTGGGACAATGGCTCATTTTAAGTTTGGGGGGAGGGTTTTGTTGATCCGATCATGCATGATGTGTTCTCTTACTTGGTTGTAGCCACTTATTCAAAAAAATAAAAAAAAAATGTATATATACAGTTGGATGGCTCTACTAACATTGATTAAAACTACATGGTATTTTTATGATTCACAGAGCAGTTGATAGTGTTGCCCCTCACATTGTTTGAATTACTCATATATCCATGTGATGACTTCTATTGAGCATGTGTGTTGGGTTACACATTGCATAAGTTGAAAACACTTACCTAGATGGCTAGTGGACTCTCCCCTTCGACTTAATATTATAAAAAAAAAGAGAGAGAAAGAAAAGAGTTTGGAGAAGGTCAAGTTGTGGTAGTGTCTACTGAGGAATGTGTTGATTCCGTGCATGTTAAAAATTTGTGTGGAGTGTGTAGACAAACTAACGGAAGCTAAGTAATGACCAAAGGCTAGAAATCTTATCCCTCTATTGTTAAGTCATGCACACTATATCAATCATCCTATATATATATATATATTATGCACCTCTCTTCGTAGCCTAGTTGAATCAGGTGATTAAGTCCGTAGGGGTGTCTCAACACCTAGTGCCCTAAAGTCATCTGACTTGGGAGTCATCGGCTGAAAGCTCGCTACAAGGTTTTTCTAGAAAGCTTAATGGGGAAAGACTTTGCCATAAAAAAAAAAAAAAGAGTAAAGGATAATTGTGCTGACACTATATTGTAGGGGGTGAAAAAAGAAAAAAAAACTAGTGGGTTTGACTGCTTGGTAGAGGTTGGAATGTCAAAGTACTAAAAAGTTAGGAGACTCTTCACAAACTGAGGTAGCACTATCTCTAGCTAGACCCAACTGGACTTAAATAATAATAATAATAATAAAATAAATAAATGAGAGTACCATAGGATACTTAGGGATTGAATAAAAGTATTAAGTTTGGGGGTGGAGTGCTAGTCATAAGAGAGAAAGGAAAACAGGATCATCGAAGGGTCGGGTAGCAACAACCTTATGCATGATAAAGAATCCGATTATGCACACACACACGTCAAACATGGAATGAGTCTAAAACTATGGTGGAGCATTACTTGATAACTCTTTGTGAATTTTAAAAGATACCAAAAATTTGAGATTAATGGTAAGGCTATCCAATGTGTGCGTGAGTGATAATCTTGTTCATGACGACCAAGAGGCTAAGTTTGGGGGTATTTGATCAGCATATTTTGCACTATTAATTAGTGGGTCAAGCTTAGCATTTAAGTATTCAATGAACATGATTGCTACTCATTTTGAGCTTAATTTTGTCAATATAGGTACACATTGCATGTAAAGCGAACATGGAGTAAAAAGAATGATTTTGGTGCATGATGGGAGTTGAAGTAAAGCTTGGAGGCATGGTCGGGTATTGATTCAAAATAAAGCAAAAGAGTGTCGAGAGCAAAAAATGGAAGATGATGAAGAAAGAAGCAAAAGAAGAAGGCTAGCAGGCTTATAGCGGAATGCATACCGCCGTAGGACTACTGTAAGATTTAGTTTCTGGAGTTCACGGTCTTACAGCAGAATGCATACCGCTGTAAGACCGCTTTAGGAATTAATTTCTAGAACTCACGGGTCTGCAGCAACAAGCATACCGTGGTAGGGTTCAAAGCTTTGTGAAAAGACCGTTTCAATCCAAATAAAAGAGAGATAAACTCCTTCAAGGTGCATGACTTTGATAACCTAAAAATGAGTATATAAAGACTTATTTTTGAAAAATTTAGGAGCTTTGGAGAGGAGGAGAAGACGGCAAGTCGAGGAAAAATGAGGAGATTTTCTTAAAGATCTTCGGTTTTGATTTTATTTTTCTGTTCTTTCTTCTCTCCAACATCATGAACTCCGTTTTTATTAGTTTTTTCATTGGTTGAAACTATGTTAGACTAAGTACTTTGTGGCTAGGGTGATTGATGAAACCTAATTCAATGATGGTTTAATTTAAAGTATTTGGGTTTTATTATATTCTTGTCTTTCGAGTTGATCGTTTGTTATGCTCTAATTCCGTTTTGATGCTTGGCCGCCATTAGAACGTATTTGTGATTTATATTGCTTTCAAAATATTCAATATAGATTAGCACTCTATAATAAGCGACGTAAGGTTCGATAATAGGTAGAGATACCATTATGCCTTGTGAAATCTTATTTTTGATGATCATTGTGGATAAATGCATGTTTGTATATTTGCAGATTAATTAGAGATAATTAATCCCATATGTAAGCATAGATTTGATTGACTATCGAGATAGGCTTTTGATTAACTTAGGATCATCAATTTTTAGCTCAAGGCAAGAATTATAAAAGCCGATCACTGAAAGATTAAACCAATTAAGGAACTACGGTGAATTCATGAACCCTAGTGTATTAGATTTTTATATTTAAAACCTAAATAATTATTTTATTTTTTCTTTTGGTGAGTTAGTTTTAATTAATATAAAATTTACATTGAGTATTCTTTTAATTGTGTGGCTTATTAAAGTTAATAGTGGTTAAAGTAGGGATCAAAAGTTAATCCTTGTAGGAATAACACTCTATTCATCATTATATTATTTGTTACGATTTTATTTACTTACGAGAAAGAATACGTGAACAATTATACCAAATGAATTTAAATTACTTGTGGACAAGATACAAGCATATTATATGGGATTAAGTTTTCTTTAGGATTTTTAAAGCTCATGTGCCGTGTTAGTTGGGACTTCTTTCTTGCTGCAAAAGTCATCAAGACTTATGATTTAATTAAATATTATCATAAGTCAGCATATTTAGTTAGGCAATAAATTGGCTAGATTATGACTGACAGCATGTGCAAAATCTATCCTTTCTTATGATTTAATTAAATATTATCACCAAATGAATTTTAAATATTATCTAGAAGCGACAGCAGTAGATTAGGTGAGAATATTTTTGAATTTTGACGCATTCGATCTTCTTCTTAGTAACTCAATTATTTGTACAAATAACATTTTTTATATTTTAATATCAAGGGATAATTTCTTAGTGTCTAGCATAATATTACTATTAATTTATTGAAATTTAATTAGCTATTAATTATATTAAGGTCTAAATCTCTCTAATTAATTTACTCAAATATGGTACAACTATATGCTTCTCATTTTACACATGAAAGTTTAAGTTTAAGCATGCCATTACATCAACGATGTGATGCCAAGACTTGTTTTACAACAAAATTGAGATCTTCAAGGATTGCTAGCTACCTATGGATGACAAATATATATAATAAATATTTATATTCCCACACCAATAAATTAGATCTATTAGTGGTTTGTCGTTGACACCACTTAATATAGTTTACTAATAATATAGATTAGAAATATTATTATTTTAATTTAAGAGTATGAGATGAATTTATAATTTTATTAATATATGAATGATCTCATATTTTTACAAAAATATAAGGTTGGCAAAACGTCAATATTTGAGATTGGAGTTGTTTGGACAAAAGTATTTTGAATTATTAAAAGAAACAAGGACAGAAAAAGCATTAGAGCTTGAGGTTGAGCATCGGAGATGTCCCACTCTTTCCCTTTGTCCGACCAAGTTATTAGACAGTCTTTATACGGCACTGGTGGCTAGCCATATAGCAATTAGTTTATTCTCATGCTTTTTAATTAAACTTCAAGATTATGACCACATAATTAGAGTTCCTTCATGAAATTATTGTTGTTGCGTGATCTCCTGCCACTCATATTCTCAATTTTGACAGAGAAGATAAATTATAGATGGAAAGTTTATCTTACTGTGCAAGACAAAGAATCGAACCCACGATCTACTGATGTGAATCCCAACTAATCATGAACCATCCACTTAACCTGTGCCATAAGGATAGAGTTGGCAAATAGGCCGGGCGGCCTATGGGCCCGTCGGGCCAGGCTAGCGTTTTGTGGCCGATAACCCAGCTCGGCCCACCAAAATATCCACCAAAATGGCCCGACCCAACCCACTTTAGCTTGTTTATTAAGGGTCATAGGGCCGTGCTAGGCCTCCATTTCCCATTGCCTGGCTCGCTCCCCTCTCACAGGCTAAGCGGGAGGCAAGTCGGGCTGGCTTAACCTGCCCATTTGCCATCTCTACCTAGGGACATAATTAGAGTTCCTTCTTGATTGATATTAATGTAATTGGGCAAAAATAAAAAACCACCCTCGAGGTTTTAAGAAACTATAAGAACACTCTTGCACTATTCAAAATTTATGTTTTCCTCTTTGTGAATTAACCGATACAATACAAAGGACTTTTTAAATTAACAGATGTTAGTCTTGGAATCTGGTGACTACGTAATATACCAAAGTACCCCCATGGAACCCACATGAATGACTAAAACAATTAATCGTTAGGACAATGTAACACCTTGTGTTATTGGTGTTAAAAAAATAATAATAATAAATAAATAAATAAAATAAAATAAAATTCCAATAGTGCTCTTTGAGAGAAATGCGGGAAATGAAATGATCGGCCCTGGGAAGGGGTATTCTAGTAATTTGGTTAGTGAGCGGTCCGATGGGCCCTAAGGTCAGTTTCGAGAAATGAATTAGCAAATTACCGAATCGACGATAGGGAATGCCCTGAGACTTGGATGTCCGAGGAGGAGGGCATGAGATTGTCAAATGTTTTTATGTGAGGCTAATGACGCTGAAAGAAGTCAGATTGGGAATAGTTTCCGATACAGCTGCTGTATAAGTTTAAATTATTGGCTGAACCGAATGTTCGTAAGGGCCAACAGGGGAATCACTAGTAAGTCAGAGGGGCCCGAAGGGTGGCCCGATTTCTTAAATAAGTTAACCCTACAGTATTTTCAGGTTGAGATAAGGTCTTGTGAAGGCACAGGGACTAAATCGATCTTAACGAGTAATGGCCTATTATTATTTTTGAATAAATCAAGATTCTGTGTAGCTTAATGTAATTAGTTAAGACCTTAGGGGGGTCTAAATGCGATTATTAAAATTCCCTGAGTGAAATTATGGAGAAAATAAGGGATTAATATGTAAATTATGTAATATATATATATATATATAAATATGCGCATTGGATGCGCTGGAACAAGCCATCATCAGTGGCTTTCTTGGATTCGATCAGAGGGATCGGGAGTCTCGGCCGGATCCAAAGCGAGAGAAGGAGAGAGAGAGAGAGAGCAATGTGAGAGAGAGAAGATTGGCCATGGCAGTAGTTGCCATGGCCGACCATTGAAGCTCGGATCGGTGTAAGGGAGGCGAGCAATGGAAGCTATCGTGGCCGTAGATGAAGCAAGGTGGAGCAACAGTGGTGAGAGGTGATCAGCGAGCGGCCAATGATGGTGGAAGGTGACCGCAACAAGGAGCTTCGATAGCCGGCCATGGCAGCCATGCGCGCAGACAGGGCCGGCCCAAGGCATATGCCACTGAGGCCTATGCTTAGGACCCCTAATTTTTTGGGGCCCCCAAAAAATATAGCAGCTGTTAGTTGGGGCCCCAAAAAATACAAGTAAATCAGCAGCCATCCTCACCAAGAGAGCAAGCAGAATAAAAAATTGAAGTTTGACCATTGAGAGGCATAAGAGAAAGAGAGAATGAGAATAAAATATTGAAAAAAGAAATTTTTAATAATTTTTATTATCTTTTGAAGGGCCACAAAATTTATTATGGCCTAGGGCCCCACTAAGCCTTGGGTCGACCCTGCGCGTAGGCCGCTGCTCACGGTGTGGGCTGCTAGAGGTGGTGGCAGTCGGCTGGCGAGTCACGCGGTGGCCGGGTGCGGCCGGCGGTGGCTGTGGGCATGGCCGCAGTCGGAAGAAGGCCAACGGCCATGTGTGGGGGCTGTGCACGATGCGGAGAAGGAGGATTCACAGGGGAGTTCGCGAAGAAGAAGGTGAAACAGTGAAGTGGAAACAAAAAAATAAATAAAAAGAAAAGAAAATGAAAATAAAAGAAATTTGGAAAAATGAGGAAATAAAGGAAAAATACCAGAAAATTTAAGAAAAATGGGATAAAATTCTGGAAAGTATTTTGGGGCTCGAGAAGCGTGCCGGAAACTCGAAAATGGAGTTTTGAGCGCAAGGTGGCGTCCCATGAGGTGATGTTGGTGTGAGCGTTTCACCGATTTTCTCCTCCAGATTTGATAAGGTAAAATAATTAATTTTTTCTAGTTATTTGTATTATGTGAGATGATGTAATTTGAATTGTTGGTTGGATTAGACCCTCAGTTGGGGTTATTTGAAGTTATTGATGGGTAGTTTTGTGGTGTATAGCAAAAATATAGACCCTGGTTTAATTTTTGTTGTTGGGTTTGTGATTGCATCTAGGGTCGACCGATGAGGCAGTGATCCTAGAAGAGTCTGAAGTTCGCACTAGCGTTCTCGCCGTGGCAGAGATAAGACTTCGAGCCAAGTAAGGGACGGCCCCAATGGTGGCAGCCATATGAATGTTTGGTAATATGGTTATATATATATATATGTTGTGTGCAATTGTGTGCTGTGCATGTTCTATAGGTTGTCTAGTGGAGTCTTATGGCCATGGGAGAGACTAGATGCATGCTAGGAGCAATTTGGGGAGGTTAATGTCTTGAACTAGTAGGTTTGGAGAGCAGTGATGCCTCGTCATTCATGCATATTTATTTGTCATTGCATTGCATATATTATCTTATTTACATTCATTTGCACCCTTACTGAGTCTTTATGACTAATGACGTTTTACCTCGTGTTGTAGATGTTGCAAGTAGGAATTATGTCGAGAGGTTGGAGTGGTGCTAGCGTTGCTGCCGCATTGTAAATTGTATTATCTCCTGTATATATTCATGTGGTGGTATATATACATATGTCCTTGTGGGTGAATGTGTATGTTGTTGGGCGTTGGATGATATCCCATTTGTTATAATCTGTATAATGTAGTATTGACTGTGTAGACTTCTGGTTGATAATGGCTTGGTTGGTGGAGCCAAGTTTTAGGATCAGGTAAGAATCAAAGAGGTACTTCCCATAAATCCCCAATACTCAGTAGATATTTGTTGTGGTAGTTTTGTGCCTGGGTCACCTTTGGCTTGTGGTGAAACGAGCTAAAGAAATGTGAAGCTCACTTGAGTTCGGGTCCCATCCGCTGTGTTTCTTTTTATGTTTTGGGACCCACTCCTCGAGTGGAGCGAAGGGAAGGACGAAGCCTAGCCCCACCTAGGACGTTTCTCGATGAAACATAGTCCATCTCTTCAATGGTTTGGTGTTGCGTGTGAGTAATCCAGTTTATTATTCATTGGTAGCGCCCATAGCTAGGAGCGGGCCGTTACAGACAAACAAAATCAATGAAATAAAAAAAATAATTAATAAAATTTCATAATAATCTATATTTAACATCCAAATATCAATGCACATGCAAATTCAGAATGAAAAAATGAAAAATAAAAAAGAAATTAAGTAAATAACTTTATAATTATATAAAAATATTTTGAAAGGGAAGAACTAAATTTAATATACATACTAAATCAAATAACGAAGAAATATAGTTACATTCAATCATATATTAGTAACAGATGTAGTAAAGCAAATGCTTTAGAAATAACATACATACACCCACATTGTGATTAGGCCAACTCCAACCCACTTTTCTATCTCAATTCTTATTATATTATAAAGAATTCACTCTTTATTTTTATTTTGCCTTAAAAATTGTACGTGCTCCAATCACATCCCTTATTTTCTTCTTTATTTCACTCCCTATTTCATTTATTTATTAATAAACTTCAATTATATATATTTTATTTTATTTATAATTTTCATTACTAATACACAAAATCAATAATCAAATATACAAAATAATCAGATACCCGCATAAAAAATTAATAATTAAATACGCACAATAATCAAATACGCACATACACAAAATCAATAATTAAACTTACAAATAATTAATAATCAAATACACAATATCAATCATTTAATACAAAAATAAATTAAAAAAAATCTCCAAAATCACAAGAAAACTGTGCTCCATTTGCTCCTCCTTCCAAAGAGACAATTTTGCCATCACACCATTACATTTAACGCCAACAATCTTTTAATAGGGTGTGTTGCCCAAAAAAATACCTAAGAGGCGGTGAATTAGGTTTTTCAAAAATTAATAATTTTAATTCTTTTGAAAACTCTTAAATTTGTAATCTTAATATGTGGTGATTGCAGTAGGATTGATAATAGTAAAATCACACAACCACACAGAACAAGAGAAATTTATAGAGGTTCGGCTCTAAAGAGTCTAATCTTCTCTCTCAAAACTTAGCTCAAGGTTTTCAAAACTTGCTTGCGGTTCCATTAGGGAGAATCAACACTAGATTTTAATTGGAGTTAGAACCAATATAAAACCCCACCTACTTAGGGTGTGTCATGTCTTAGGAAATTTTGGAACTTATTTTTTTTTTTATTTACATCATTCCCGAAATTTCTTTAGACCTATCTAGTGCTTGACGAAATAATTTATACACTAGAGACAAATAAAATCTCATAAAGCGGAAGCTGAAATCGAACCTGATAATAGCATTTAATACATAGATAACTGAACATGGCACTTATTACAAAGTTGAAACATAAGTTTCTAAAGATAATTTAAAACGTACATAATACTTGAAATATTTGTACTATAACATATCATGGCACGCTTGCTCATTCCTTGACGACTCGTGTCGTTAAACATCTTTGATAAGTGTCTTTTATACACTTATTTTGGTCTATAAACTTAGCATTTATACATTCAATGAGCATGATTTCTACTTGATTTGGTTCTATATATGGTTATGTAGATATGGAGCATGTGTTGAATACACTTGGAGCAAAAAGAGTGATTTTGGTGCATGATGGGAGTGACATAAAGCTTGGAGGCAAGGTCGGGTATCAATGAAAGAGAAAGCAAAAGATTATCAAGAGCCAAAAAGTGGAAGATAATAAAGCAAGAGGCCAAAGAAGAAGGCTAGCGGGCTTATAGCGGTATGCATACCGCTGTAGGACCGCTTTAAGGTTTAGTTTCTAGAGCTCAGGGTCCTATAGCGGAATGCATACCGCTGTAGGACCACTTTAGGAATTGCTATCTGGAGCTCACGGATCTACAGCAACAAGCATACCGCGGTAGGACCGTGGTAGCGTTTTGAACTTCAAATCAAAGCTCGATTTCGCCCTATCTCCGTCCAAATCAATGAAAAATGAGAGTTTTCACTATGCACGACTTTAATAACCTAAAAACCCCTATATAAAGACTTATTCTTGAGGGTTTTTGGAGTTTTTTGGGGCACGAAAGAGAAGCGGACGAAAGATTGAAGACACTTGGGTTGTATTTTTCTTTTCTTTTTCAATTCTTTGCTATGGATTCCAAGTCTTTCCTTTTTCTTTTGATTGCAAGAATGCATTGCTAAGTATTTATAGCTAGGGTGAATGATGAAACCTTGACTTCTAATGGTTTGATTTAAAGTTATTCGGTTTACTATTTTCTTATCCAATCGGGTTGATTGTTTGTTATGTTCATAATGTTGTTTTGATACTTGATCACCATTGGAACATATTTGTGATTTGTGTTGCTTTCGAGAGATTCAATATGGATTAGACATGGTAGCAAACAACGTAGGGTCCTATAATATGTAGAGATACCATTATGCCCTATGAAATCATGTTGTGATGATCTCTGTGATTGAATGCATGTTTTTATGTTCGAAGGTTGACTAGAGATAGTTAATCTCATATATATACATAGAATTGAATGACCATCGAGAGAGGCTTTTGGTTATAATTGGATTATCGATTTTCAACCTAAGATAAGGAATAACAAGACCCGAGTAATGAATAATTGAATCATAGAAGGCCGACGGTGGATTCACAAACCCTAGTGCCTTAACTTTGAAAGTTTTTGAATCAAATGAATTATTTTGTTTGCATTTTTTATTCATAAATTAGTTTTCATTACAGTTGAATTCTTTGTTAATGTGTGTTTTAGGTTAAGGTTAAATCAGTTAGAGTAAACGTCAAAAGTTAGTCCCCGTGGGTACGACACTCTATTCATCACTGTATTACTTGTCACGATCCGTCCACTTGCAAGACAGAATAGGCAGGACAATCTTCAACTTCCGTACCGTCACTATAAGTCCCGACTGGAACGTTGAATATTCCAGGGAAAAAACCTGAATTAGATGATGAACCATCTAAGTAAGGGTACAAAATGTTTAATATGCATGTATGCAATGTCTTACTCATCATAGGTGTCAACTGCATCCCTCATACTACCTACCATTTTTACGGCCACCTCTTTCAAAACCGGGGTGTATGGGGGCACCCTTGGTAAAGTAGCGGTGCCAATTCGTACTCCTTACGACCATAATGCATGTGATCAATGATATCAATGTGTACATATGCATTTCATAGCATGTCATGTGTGCAATCTATGTGATGGGTACATATCGGAACATGTTAATATGATGAAAGCATTCTTGAAAATCGGGTTTAGACATAAACATTTATAACTATACTAACTCGTAACAGTACACTTACTTTTCACAACTAAGTTGCCTCAATAAGCGTGACGACCTCGATAAACGTGTCGAGCGAGCTATTTCTCAATCCTCATGCCCCAAGGATTTCTAAACATTAAATTTATTCCAAAATGTTAATTTACTATTTTCTCATAATTTCTACAATTTTTTCTTTATTTTCTAAGTCTTATTTCCTCAAAATTTCATAATAATTATCTAAACTTTCATATAACACTACAAAAAAACTAGCAATTAGCGACGATTTTTTTTGCATTTTTAACCGCCGCTAAGTGATCGCGGAGCATTTAGCAGCGGTTTTGACCAACCGCTGGAATAACCGCCGCTAAATCACTAATTTTGTGACGGTTTTAAAACCGCCGCAAAATTAGTGATTTAGCGGCGGTTTTTAAAATATATAACGGCGGCTTTTCAACCGCCACTAAAATTAAAAAAAAATTTAATTTTAGCAGCGGTTTTTCAACCGCCGCAAAAATTAAAAAATTAAAAAAAAATTAAAATTTTAAATTTTAGCGGTGGTTTCTAAAACCGCTACTAAAATTAAAAAATTAAAAAAATAATTAAAATTTTTAATTTTAGCGACGGTTTCTAAAACCGCCGCTAAAATTAAAACAAAATTAAAAATTTTAATTTCTCCCACCCGTCCGCGCCCACTTGATTGGACCCGCCCAGCCACGTGGCCGCATGTTCGCGCGCCACGTGTCCCCTTCCCCAGTTTCGAACCCACAACCTCCCCTGTGCACATACATGCTTGTGACCGCCTGATCTGCCAACCTCATTTATTATATAACTGCATATATAAATTATATACCACTACTTTCCAGAATTATATTTTATATTTTTTAATATGGAAAGAAAAACATTAATTAATTTATTATTTTTTAAAAGAGTAAAGGAATAAATTAATTGAATTAAATTAAATAAATTAATTTATTAAAAATAAAAAATATATATTTTTTAAAATTATTAAAATTTTGTTAAACTTATTTTTATTTTTATTTTTATTTTTTAAAATTAAATTTTTAGTTAACTAGTGGTGAATCCGTGTGATATATGGGAGAGTTTAATTTAAAAATAAAAAAATAAATTTATTATTTTAAATAATTTTAACAAAATTGATAATTATAATTTTTTTAATCTTTAATCATGCTGAAAAAATTTAAGTTTACGTAATTATTCACTATTCAATATGCTAATGGAGAACACTTTAATTCAATATACTTATAAATTTTTTTTATTATTTTATATTTATTTATAAATAAATATTATAAAATCTATAATATTTCTACTTAAAGACGTTCGTTATTTTCTATTTATTATATTATAATTATAAATATAAATTAAAACTCTTAAATATGAGTAAGAATAAGTTTTTTCAATAATAACAAAATTTTAAAAAAATGAATTTTAATTTCTTCCATAGTCTTAAAAATGTGATACCTTAAATATTAATTAGCATTGAAAAACCCTAGTATTTGACAACCTTAAATAAGTTTTTATGAATTTGTTAAGACATCACATTTTCAAGACTATAATATAATTATTAAAGTAATTAATAATTAATTAATCACTACCTTTGAGTTAATGCAAATTTTTGAGGAAAAAAATTCACCATTGATTGACACTTGGCAAAATACTTTATTTGACTATCATATTTTAATATTATATAAATATACATAGAATAAACATATAAAAATAATATTCTAAATAAATAGATACTTTTCTATGAGTTAATTAATAGTTTAAGTTGTTTATTAATATTTCTCATAAAACTTATGCAAATTTAATACAAAACAATTAGTATTGAAAAACTCGTATATTTAAAATTTATTATTAATTTTACAATAATTAGTACATATTATTTCAAAACAATTGAAAGATTTAAATTATTAATGCAAATTACAAAATGTAAATTATTAATGCAATAAGTATTAATTGTAAATCATTAATGTAAGTTTTGGAGGGAAATTTCTTTTTTGAAGACTATCCTACTTTTATATATATAAATATACAAATTACAAAATGTAAATTATTAATGCAATAAGTACTAAACGCAAATCATTAATTTGGGGGAAAATTTTATTACTATTTATTATTTCAAAGCAATTGAAAATTTTAAATTATTAATGCAAATTACAAAATAAAAATTATTAATGCAATAAGTATTAATTGTAAATCATTAATATAAGTTTTGGAGGGAAATTTCTTTTTTGAAGACTATCCTACTTTTATATATATAAATATGTAAATTACAAAATGTAAATTATTAATACAATAAGTACTAAATACAAATCATTAATTTTGGAGAAAATTTTATTACTACTTATTATTTCAAAGCAATTGAAAATTTTAAATTATTAATGTAAATTACAAAATGCAAATTATTAATGCAATCAGTATTAAATGTAAATCATTAATGCAAGTTTTGGGGGAAAATTCTTTTTTAAAGACTATCCTACTTTTATATATATAAAGATGCAAATTACAAAATGTAAATTATTAATGCAATAAGTACTAAACGCAAATCATTAATTTGGGAAAACATTTTATTACTACTTATTATTTCAAATCAATTAAAAAATTTAAATTATTAATGCAAATTAAAAAATACAAATTATTAATGCAATAAGTATTAATTGTAAATCATTAATATAAGTTTTGGAGGAAAATTTCTTTTTTGAAGCCTATCCTACTTTTATATATATAAAGATGCAAATTACAAAATGTAAATTATTATTGAATAAGTACTAAATGCAAATCATTAATTTGGGGGAAAATTTTATTACTACTTATTATTTCAAAGCAATTGAAAATTTTAAATTATTAATGTAAATTACAAAATGCAAATTATTAATGCAATCAGTATTAATTGTAAATCATTAATGCAAATTTTGGAAGGAAATTTTTTTTTTAAAGACTATCCAACTTTTATATATATAAAGATGCAAATTACAAAATGTAAATTATTAATGCAATAAGTACTAAACGCAAATCATTAATTTGGGGGAAAATTTTATTACTACTTATTATTTCAAAGCAATTGAAAATTTTAAATTATTAATGCAAATTACAAAATGTAAATTATTAATGTAATAAGTCTTAATTATAAATCATTAATGTAAGTTTTTGGGAAAATTTTCTTTTTTCAAGACTATCCTACTTTTATATATATAAAGATGCAAATTACAAACTATAAATTATTAATGCAATAAGTATTAAATGTAAATCATTAAAGCAAGTTTTGGGGGAAAATTTTATTACTACTTATTATTTCAAAGCAATTGAAAATTTTAAATTATTAATGCAAATTACAAAATATAAATTATTAATACAATAAGTATTAATTGCAAATCATTAATGCAAGTTTTGGGAGGAAATTTCTTTTTTCAAAATTATCCTACTTTTATATATATAAAGATTTTTTAATTAATTTAAATTAAATTTTAAATTTCTTTTAGGATTTTATATTTCTTTTTGTTAATTTAATTCAATTTAATTTAATTTAAAATTAAAATTTAAATTTTTTAATTTAGCGTGGTTTTGAAAAACAGCCGTTAAATTAAATTTTTTGATAAATTTTGCGGCGATTTGGAAAATCGCTGCAAATATTAATTTAATTTTAATTATAAATTATTTAATTATTTTTTAATTTAGCAGCAGTTTTTCAGAAACTGCCACCAAATTAAATTTTTTAATGAATCTTGCGGCGGTTTTGAAAAATCGTCGAAAATATTAACTTAATTTTAATTTTAAATTATTTAATTATTTTTTAATTTAACGACGGTTTTGAAAAACCGCCGTTAAATTAAATTTTTTGATGAATTTTGCAGCGGTTTTGAAAATCGCCGCAAATATTTATTTAATTTTAATTATAAATTATTTAATTATTTTTTAATTTAGCGGCGATTTTTTAGAAACTGCCAATAAATTAAATTTTTTAATGAATTTTGCGGCGGTTTTGAAACCGCCGCAAATATTAATTTAATTTTAATTATAAATTATTTAATTATTTTTTAATTTAGCACCAGTTTTTCAGAAACCGTCGCTAAATTAAATTTTTTAATGAATCTTGAGGCGATTTTGAAAAACCGTCGAAAATATTACTTTAATTTTAATTTTAAATTATTTAATTATTTTTTAATTTAGCGGCGGTTTTGAAAAACCGCCGTTAAATTAAATTTTTTGATGAATTTTGTAATTATTTAATTATTTTTTAATTGGATCTGCCTTGTATGAGAGCTAAATGGATATATCGGCACTCAATTCAAAGCAGGTAAATGAAGTTATGTTGGTTGAGAGAGGGCTAAAATGTACTGGACTATATTTTCCTTAAAAAACATAACTAGTGTTAAACCCGTGTGCGACGCATGGGTGATGTAATCAAAATAGATTTATAAATTTAAAAATAAAAAAATTAAATTCTTTATTTTAAATGACTCTCCCAGAATTGATAATTATAATTTTTTTTTTAATACTCAGTTTTTATCAAAATTTTAATTTAATTAATTATCCGTTATTTAATGTGCTAATGGAGAACACTCATAATTCAAAGTACTGCTATTTAATATGTTAAAGAATAATTAACATATAAAGTGAGTTGTCACATTTTCTCACTTGTCCTTCTATAAAATTCTTAACACTTAGTATTGTCTTTGCTTACGACCTCTTCAATTATATCTTTAATAAAATTGAAAAAAGATTGTCAGTTATAAGAATATAAATAATTGCATAATTAACTTTATACTTACTAAACAACTAATTCCTTTTCATCAAGTTCAACAGCACTCAAAATATTAACAAATAATCTAAAAATAAAATTTTATATTTAAAAATTTTCATCCATAGCATTTACAATAGTTACTACAAGAAAAATAATTTTTAGCGACGGAATTTAGTAACTGAATTATTCCGTCGCTAATATCTTTAAATATTTTTTTAATTTAGCGATGAAAATCTCGTCGCTAAAAAATAAAAAATATAAAATTTAGCGACGGGATCATACCCGTCGCTAAAAAATAAAAAAAATTAAATTAAAAATTAAATTTAGCAATGGGGTAACACTCGTCGCTAAAAAATAAAAATAAATAAATAAATAAAATAAAATTTAGCGACGAGAGCACACTCATCGCTAAAAAATAAAAATAAAAAAAAATAAAAATTTAGCAACTGGGTCACACCCATCCCTAAAAAATTAAAAAAAAATAAATTTTAGCGACGGGGTCACACTCGTCGCTAAAAAATAAAAAAAAAATAAATTAAAAGTTAAAATTTAGCAACGAGTAACACTTGTTGTTAAAAAATAAAAAAATATATAAAATATAAAATTTAGCAACGGGGCACACTTGACGCTAAAAAAATAAAAAAAATTAAATAAAAAATTTAAAATTTATCTACAGCGTCATACCCGTCGCTAAAAAATAAAAACAATTAAAATGAAATTCAAAATGAGTGATGGAATATTTTAAAAATAAGTTTGAAAAATTTTGGGATGCAAATATAATTCTAAAAAGTTTAAACAAAAATAATATACAAATATTTTATGCACTTGATAAACTAAGAAGTGTTCTAGATTAGCTGATCGCGCGTGAGGGTGGAGATTGGAGGTCTAGAGTTCAATCCCCTTGAAAAGGCAAGAAAAATCCTCACGCTGGAAAATAATTCCAGCACCGCCACGTGGCTGTTGGTGGGCTTCCCAAGTGGCAGGCAGAGGCGATGCCACGCAGCGCCCGTATAGAGTATGAGTGTTGCTTTTATTTTTTTTTCATGGTTGATTTAGCAACAAAATGTCATTTCATCACTGTTTAGTGACAGGGACAATTCCGTCACTGTTTAGCGACGAAAAAAATTTCATCACAAATTCCATCACTAAATTGCTCCGTTGTTAAATTCTGTCGTTAAAATTTAGCGACGCCAATTTTAGCGACGGAATTTGAAACTTTAGCGATGGATTTTTCCTTCACTAAATTCTTGATTTTTTGTAATGAGTAGTCTTTGACATTGAGTTTAACTTGTACTTCGTAACTTGTAGTCTTATATTTCATATTGTTGTATCTAAATATAAAATTAAGCATAAAATATAATTGTCCTTCACAAATCAATGTTTTGAAAGATCGAAACAATTAATGCTTAATTGTTTCATAACTCCTTCCACACTATAAATTTGATGACAAAATTTATGTAAATAATTAACAATAAATTTATAATAATAATAAAAAAAAAACATGTTCATCCATGAAAATCATCTCAATGGCAATGCTATAAGTTTCTGACTTATCTTCAAAGCATGAAATCTCCCAAATCTCACGACTCGAACTTTCAACGTCCATTGTGTTTTGCTAGCATTGATTTAATTGACCAAATCAACTCTTTTATCCATATTTTGAAAAATTACTTTAAAAAGACTTCTATTAAATTACACAACGTTATATAAAATGAAAAATCTTGACATGGACTTCCTATTTATACACAAAAGCTATTACATTGGAATAACAAATCATTAAATATTTACATTAAATTAAAAGTAGTAATGTTTTACTTTAATAATTAATTAATCACTACATTTGATTTGATGCAAGTTTTGGAGAAAAAACAATTCACGATTGATGGTCACATGGAAAAATACTTATAAATTTTTTATTTATTATATTATATTTATTTATAAATAAATATTATAAAATTTATAATATATCCACTCAAAGACTATCTTCTATTTATTATAATATATTTATTTATAAATTTTATAAATATAAATTAAAACTTTTAAATGTGAGGAAGAATGAGTTTTTCAATGCATGGGTTTTTCAATGATAATAAAACTTTAAAAATATGAATTTTAATTTCTTCCATAATCTTGAAAATGTGATATCTTAAATATTAATTAGTATTGAAAAACTCAAGCATTTGACTACGTACCTTAAATTTTTTTTAATGGATTTATTAAGATATTATATTTTCAAGACTATAATATAATTATTAAAGTTAAATTAATAATTAATTAATCATTACCTTTGATTTGATGCAAGTTTTGGAGGAAAAAAAATTCACCATTGATTGTCACTTGGAAAATACTTTGGTTGACTATCCTACTTTAATATATTATTATTATCTAGGATATATCGGATAGGATATCGGATAAAGATTTAATATAAAGTTTAGAGACAAAAAATAGTTTGGCAGATTTTTAGAGGGAAAAAGTGTTTGTAAATTATTCTACTTTAATATATTATTATATAAAGAAAGATAAGATTTTATATAAATGGACGATTTTCTGTGACTTAATTAATAGTTTAAGTTATTTATTTATATTTCTCGAAAATAATATTTATTTTTGATTGATTCAGGGATTAATTGATGACAAAATATGACAAAAAATATTTATTTTTGATTAATTAATAGTATTGAAAAATCCATGCAAATTTAATAAATTGAATTGTTAGTTAATGAAAATGTAGTCAAAAGGAAAGGCTTCAATGACACTGTAATACCCAATGTTTAATATTAAAGTATTTTCGAAATTTACAGAGTCAAATTTTGTATTTATTATAGTTTCGGGCCTAAGTGTAATATTCAAAACACAATCAAAGGATGAGGGACTATGTCTAGCAAGCCAATGAAGGTAAAATTATCCAAATAAGCAACATTTGATAGAATCAAGAGATTCGCGAAGGTTTGAAGTCAAAAACATGCGATTAGGGGCATTCGGGCAAAAGTGTAAATTTTGTAAACTACCTGAGAGAGGTCGAAATGACGAATTTTCAAGAAATTCTTGAGGAAAATGAATAGTTTAGAACTTTTAGGCAGTAGTGGAAGTGTTAGAAAATGTAAGGGTGCCATGGATATGGAGAAAATGCAATTAGAAGTTTCATGGGGGCAAAACTGTAAAATTAGAAAATGGCATGGAGCCCCAAATCAGGAAGGCCACCCGGAGACTCTAGGGTAGTCTCTAGGCGATGATGAGGTCAATGGAGGTTGCCATTGGCCAAAAAATGGCAAGATGTGATTGGTTTTAATGGTGGATGGGATTTTCGATTTGGCCGAATCTTTCGAGGGTTGTAGCTCGTGATTTGGGGCTGTTCGATTGGTTAGGAGGCTAGATCTAGGGTTAAGGGGATAAGAACAATCGATTTGTGGTGAAAATTTGGGTCGAGATCGGGTATAAATAGACAACCAAGGCCGAGGGTTTTTCAAAGAAATCGAGAGAAATTAAGGGCGTTTTGGCTTCAATCGAGGCTCACGAATATGGGAGTTTTGTTCCTTGGGTTGTGGGGATTGTTTCTGGAGCATTCGGAGTCGATTGGTGTAGAAATAGAGGGGTTTTAGAGCTTCGGCCGGAAAATCGGGCTCGTCGGCGTCGCGACCTGCAACTGGCTTTTAAAGCCTTTTCTGGCGGCCTTTTCTGAGTTTTGAAGGCACCACTGTGGTCGCCTCGACGAGATCTTTCAAGACCTATAGTCATTTGGAGCATCGGAGATTACCAGAGTCGGAGAAGAAGGCTGGAGAAGGCAACCGGAGCTGGCCGCGCGTGGGCTTCACTCGCCGAACCCCTAAGTGGCACATGAGGTAGGATTTTTCTTTGAAATTAATTTTTTAATTTTGGTAAAATTATTTAAGGAATTTTCATGGAAAAATATTTGGTGAAATTTGATGTTAGGTATTTTTTATGAATTTTCGAATGTAAGAAAAGTTTAAATATGAAGAAAATTTGAGGAAAAATATAAATATTGATTTCTAAGTTCCTAATGGTGAATAGGAGACGATTGGTGTGTTGAAAAGAAGGATTGTGCGTTTTTCAAGACACGACACGCTTTTCGAGGCAAAAATTAAACTTTTTCGAATTGAGGTGAGTGGTTAGATTCTAGGTTTACCTTGTCTTGAATGTGTGTTGGAGTGTGTAGTGGGTTCTAGCGAGCGGTTTTACCCTCCCAAGCTTAAGGTACACATGATGGGACCAGTTCTAGTGAGCGGTTATACCCTCCAGAACTTGGGTTGTTTACAAAGACGTTTCACTTATGTACATTATGGCATCATTTGCATACTGAACATGTGGTATATTTCATCAACTGTTTTTACTTACAAACGAGTCGGTGCATGGCGTGTAATTTTCATATCATCGGGGTGTCAATTTTTGTGTCGTTGTTGGGTCCGTATGGGATGGGATGGGGTCTTCTTGAGAATGGGATAAGGTTAATTCTGATGAATGAGTGACACGGTAGGGCACTCGAGGGATTAAGTATGTCACAGCAAGGTCAACCCCCAACGGTATGTGGAATGGATTTTCCACGGGAGGTTGAGTATGTCAGGGAGATTTCTCAAGGTAAACATTTTTGCATGTTGTTGTTTGTCTGTATATGCCATGCTTGCATGTCTTTCATGCATTGTGTAAACTGTTTCATGCCATCACTTAGATGTTTTATCATCTAACCTAGGTTATGCCTGTGGAACATTCAACGTTCCAGCCAAGGACTGCTACGAGGTCGAGGACATGGCCGGTGGGGCCAACGGTGTTTAGTTGATAATCATTGTACCATTTTGGAGGTGTCAGTATTTATTTTGGTATATGTATGAACGGTTGTATGACAATGCTGTATCATTTGATAGTTTGTAATACATATTTCGGTGTGGGAACACCTTGTAAGGAACTCGTGTTAGGTCACGACATTTTGATAATATTTAATCCGCTGCGTTATTTTATGTCTCATTTAATTTTAAGTTTATTGACCATGTTAGTTAAACGAGCAAGACTGGGGTTCTCGGGATTTTTACCTGCATGTGAAGATTGCTCTTGAAATCACCGCAGGCGCCGACCATTTTATACGACAAGTGTTTCATCTGCATGTGAAGATTGTTCTCATGGCGCCGCGTGTGATAAACTTGGAAAAAAAAAGATTCTCGAGGATTCCCTTATAGTGATACGCCTGTGTAAAGTGGGGTGTTACAATTGGTATCAGAACACTAGGTTAAAACCCTAGGATGGTTAGGCTAGGTTATTGAACTTAGCCTGGTTAGAATTATTAACTTAGAATAAGGTTATAAATTCTAAGTGACATATGGAAGTTTTAGGAAACACATGTTCGAGGTTTTTGAGAAAACAGTTGTGTGTTATTAGCAAGGCATGGTGGATCAAGTGCTATTGTCACACTGGACGAATAGGATTGAGGCTCGTGGAAACCCGCAAGATGAAGATATGGTTGAGTTTCTGAATGCAATGGAGGAAATTATTGACGATGTACCTCCAAGTTATCAACAACTGATAGATCTGGCGGAGTACCAAATCGACTTTCTTATCAATCAGATGGAGGGAGAGTGGAAGACTTTTGCTCAGTGGTTATGGCAAGACTGGGAATATGAGTCCCTACACGAATTCTGTACAAGGATGCGGGGTGAACATAAGGAGCTGGACGGGGAAGCCATGGATGAGGAAGATCAAGAGGAAGGCGCTACAAATCCCGAAGATGAGGTCATCGATATTAGTTCCGATGAGGAATCTCAGGAGTCTCAGGATGATGGCGAAGGACCCCCGGTGGCATCTAATAGTGACGGGGACCACAAGGAGTCGTGGATCTGGAGGCCAAAGGACTACTGAACAAGGCCGAAGAGATAACTGAAGGAAGAAGAAATATATAAAATATAATAAGATGTTATGTGTATTTCATTTTTAGTTGTGCTAAGTTGTTATGTTTTGTGGGATACTGTTAATAAATAAAATTGTCCCTCTTGTAAAGAAATGATCTTGTCTTGTGCATAACTCATTTCCGTGATTCACTTCAAATGGTGAATAAACGAAGACTCCGAGATGCAACTCACGATGGAAATGGGAGAAGAGAGGAAAATAATCCCGGAGATCAGGGTGATCGCGGGAATCACTCAAGAGGAAACAGAAGATATGTCGGGGATTAAAGCTCCAGTGAGGACCGATTCGAGCGAATGGACCGATTTTTAGAGAACATACTGACATACGTGAGTCGAGAGAAGCCTACTTGGCACACGACCACAACACTGGAACAGTAGTGACACTTGATGTAACACCCCGTCCCATCGAAGGGCGTGTCACTATGCTGGGGTCCATCATACATACATAATCCCTTTGCATTATACCTTTCTCATACATCAAATACCATATGACAAAGAGAAACCCCCCAGCAAATCATTAAAAATGCGGAAGCGACAATCGAAACCTGATATGATACATACCTGAATTCACCTTATTTTATATATCATAAAGAAGTCGTACCATATATTACATCATATCTTTAACAGCCTTAATACATGAAGAATCCATAATATTCTAACAAGGCTAATCATATGAAACCTCAAATACATAGCCATTTCTCAATAAATCAAATATTGGAATCTCCTGTAGAATCCATTGGCCACGCCATCACGTGCCGTCATATCCCAACCTGCTCCTTGCCCTAACTGCAAGTCTCAACTGGAACGTTGAATGTTCTAGGGGCATAACTCATTAGAAGATGAAACTTCTAGTGAGGGTCCAAAAACATATATATGAATGCATGATACAATGACATGAACAACATTTGCGCCCTTTAATGTAACTTCCCAGGCCCACCAGCCCGGCTAGGAATCCTAGGCAAATCCCGAACCTCTGCAGGATAAGTCTAACGTTATTCTCTCAATGCCCTAAGGGAATTACAGCTACACTCTGGGGGCGACATCCCATTCCCATGCACAAATATCAATATGACAATAATATCGTGCAATGCAAATATCATGACTTTCCATGCAATATGACAAATGAATATTGCATTCATAAATAACATGCATGTAAACAATCATATCATAAATATAAGTTCTTGTGAGAATACCACTTACCTTTACCCAAAGATCAAGACACCTCGAAAAGCATGTACCGCCCCTGGATCGACCTAATTTCGCCAAAATCCGACCAGAAAACAAGCTTTTGATGCTTCCAAAATCCGACTGAAAGCTTGGTCGGAAATCATCAAATTTCGACCACCTCGTGCCCTATTGTCAACCCAAACCCGACCCAAAGGCATCCTCGACCCATTTGGCTCCATTCCCCATGGTCGGTAGGCGCTAGTCGGCGACCAGAATTGGCTGGTCGGCCATGGCAGCCATGCTCCATCCTTAAAGTTTGGAAAATTGCACTTTAACCCCTATATTTTCTCATTTTGCATTTTGGACCTTTCCTTTAAACCCCTAAGCTTTCCAATAGTTCCATTATGATCCTCAAGTCCTAATCCATCTTTTTAACCCCTGAAGATTTTAAAACAACCTCGTTTTGGTCTCCCTCTAGCAATTTTCAAAAACTACACTTAGACCCGAATCTCCATTTTGGCCTCAAACCCTCTCGTTTCTTTCTGAAACCTCTGAAGGGTTGTTCCTCATGAAAAATCGAAGCCCCTTCAAGCTTCCGTTGACTTTCAAAAAGTCTCCTATAAAGATTTGGTTTTGCAGCCTAATTGGCAGCTGCCTCTTTAGCTGTACCGAAAACTATTCCCGATCTCATTTCTTTTGGCACCATAAATCCTATCTCAGGGTGCTCGTCAATTCCACGTCATTTTCCTTTGGTATCTCGGCTCCAGGGCACTCCCGACAGTCGATTCGATCATCTATACAGTAATAAATTACCGTTATACCCTTCATTTATCCTTAAATTTCATTTTTGCCCCAAGATAAATTATGCTCGAGTCCTTTAGAATTTCTCGAGTATTGCACTTGAGACCCCCTATGTTCAAAGGAAGGATTGACGATGATCCTAACTCAGCCGAGTATTGGCTCGAGTAGACAGAGAAGTTACTTCAACACCTCCAATGCAGTGAAGAGGAGAAAGTGGGGTGCGTAACCTACACGTTGGAGGAAGAAGCAGGTCAGTGGTGGGAATCTACTGAGCGTTTGATGATAAGGTCTCAACAAAAACATGAGGAACAAGATGAGGATGCACTAGTGTATACTTGGGCAGGATTCAAGGAAGAGTTTAACGCCAAGTACTTTCCCAAGAGTTGGAATGAAGACAGAATTTGGGAGTTTATGAGGCTCAAGCAGACTGACGAGATGTCTGTGAATCAATACGACAACTTATTCACTCAATTGGTTAAATACGTGCCTATGTATGAAACTGACGAGAGTCAGAAGGCACAGGAGTTTATTTCGAGATTGCAAGTAAGTCTTCAACAAGTATTAAGCGGGTGGGATGTTGATCCCTACAAAGAAGCGTTGCATTAAGCTCTAACCATTGAGAGAAACCTGACGCGGGTGAAAATAATTAAGACTGAAAAAGAGAGCAAGGGCAGTAAGCCGGGCAATTTAACGGCTCAATCTAAGGACAAAAGGAAGTGCCCTCGATGCAAGAAGAAACACCTTGGGAAAAGATGTATCGTAAAATGCCATGAATGTGGCGAGAAAGGCCACATTGGAAGAAACTACCCGAAGATCAAAGGAATGCCCCAAGTTAGGTATCAGGGAAAGGTGGTGTGCTACAAAAGATGGAGTCGCCAAGTGGAGGAGCACCGAATGTTCTTCCTGGCTGGGTGTACAATCTGACTTGTGAGGATGCTGAGGCCGATCCTGCAGTTATTGAAGGTACACTGTTCTTTTCAAATATTCAAGTTCATGCTTTAATAGATCCAGGTGCTATGCATTCGTTCGTTTCACATGCATCAGTAGAACGTCTAAAGCTAGAATCTAGGAAGTTGTGTTACCAAATGATAATAGCTACGCCTATGGGTTCAACCCTAGAGATAGCAGTAGGATGCCAGTGATGCATTCTCGATATGGGAGGGGAAAGTTTCAAGATAAACTTAGCAATATTAGATATACAAGATTTCGACATGATCATAGGAATGGATTTCCTATTGATACAAGGGGCTAAGGTGGATTGCAAGAATAAGACAGTGAGCTTACATAAACTTAGCGGAGAATGGATTTCGTTTCTAGGTTAGAATAGTAAGGGTAAGAGAAAGCATGGCGTGACTTTGCAAGCATTGCAATCAGCCAAACCTGAGTCAAGTAAGAAGAATCTCGAGTTGGAATCAGTAAGGGTCGTGAATGAGTACCCTGAGGTCTTTCCTGAGGATTTTCCAGGATTACCTCATCCTAGAGAGATTGAATTCTCAATAGATCTTATACCAAGTACGCAACCTATATCCATACCTCCGTATAAGATGACCCCAACTGAGATAAGAGAATTAAGGGAGCAATTGCAGGGCTTAACCGACAAAGGATTTATCGGACCGAGTGTATTGCCTTGGGGAGCTCCGATACTGTTCGTTAAGAAGAAAGATGGTACCTTGTGGATGTGTACCGACTATCGGCAGTTGAATAAGGTAACTATAAAGAACAAGTACCCGCTGCCTAGGATTGAAGAACTGTTTGACCAACTTCAAGGAGCTAGGGTATTTTCTAAGATAGACCTTCAGTCAGGGTACTATCAGATAAAGATCAAACCGGAAGATGTATCCAAGACTGCTTTCCGATCGCGATATGGTCACTACAAGTATTTAGTGATGCCGTTTGGATTGACCAATGCACCAGCTGCATTCATGGACTTGATGAATCGAACTTTTAGACCTTACTTGGACAAGTTCGTGATAGTGTTCATAGATGATATCCTGATATACTTCGCTAGTGAGAGGGAACACGAGGAACATTTGAGGATAGTTATGAAAACCCTAAAGCACCACCAGTTGTATGCCAAGTTTTCAAAATGTGAATTTTGGCTTACTCAGGTAGCTTTTCTTGGACACATAATTTCTGCAGAGGGTATAGCAGTCGATCCAGCAAAAATAGAAGCAGTTCAAAAATGGCAGGCACCTAAGACCGTCGGAGAAATTCAAAGTTTTCTTGGACTAGCCGGATACTACAGAAGATTTGTAGAAGGATTCTCGAAGATATCCGCTCCACTTACCCGATTGACGCAAAAGGAAGTCAAATTCGAATGGGACGAAAAGTGTGAGCAAAGCTTTCAAGAACTTAAGGCGCGATTGACTACGACACTGATTCTAGCATTGCCAACAAAGTCAGGAAAGTATGTGGTGTATAATGATGCTTCTGGAATAGGTTTGGGATGTGTTCTAATGCAAGACGAGAAGGTAATTGCTTACGGATCTCGACAATTAAAGAGGCACGAGCAGAACTACCCAACTCACGATTTGGAGCTAGCAGCAATAATATACGCTTTAAAGTTATGGAGACATTATTTATATGGAGCACAGTTTGAGATTTTTACAGATCACAAAAGTCTAAAGTATATGTTCTCTCAAAAGGAGCTAAATATGCGACAAGGAAGATAGATGGAATACATGAAAGATTATGACTGTACCATCTCCTACCATCCAGGGAAGGCAAATGTAGTTGCAGATGCTCTTAGCCGAAGAAGTTCAGAAATTGTGGCCAGCATGATGATTAAGGAATGGAACATGATAGAGGAATTTAGTCATTTGACGGTAAGTGTCAAGCCTAAACCAATCAAGGGATATCTGGCAAATCTAACAACCCAACCTGATGTGGTGAATCAAATCAGGATAGCTCTTCAGACAAACACAAAAAGAAGTCAGTGGATAGATAAGAGTGATCAAGTAAAAGCACCTGAATTCAGTTATCGAGATGGAATACTTCAGTTCCAATGAAGGACATACGTGCCAAGAGATCAAGACCTAAGGCAAGTTATCTTAGGTGAAGCTCATCGAGCTAGGTACATGGTACATACGGGGTCCAAAAAGATGTACAAGTACCTTAGGGAAATTTATTGGTGGCCTGGAATGAAAACAATTGTGGCATAGTACGTGGCGCAATGCGATACCTGTTAACGTATAAAAATTGAGCATTAGCGACCAGGAGGAATGTTGCAACCTTTCGATATTCTTGAGTGGAAGTGGGACCACATCACTATGGACTTTGTGACCAATCTGCCTCAAAGTCCCAAAGGAAACGATGCTATTTGGGTAATAGTGGATCGATTGACCATATCGGCACATTTCTTGCCTATTAAGATAGGGCAACCAACTCATGTTTTAGCTCAGCTATACATTGAGGAAATAGTACGACTACATGGAATCCCTGCAAGTATAGTGTCAGATCGAGACCCATGATTTATGTCAAGATTTTGGGAAAGTTTCCATAAGTGTATGGGAACACAATTAAAGCTTAGCACAACTTATCACCCTCAAACCGATGGACAGTCTGAGCGAACAATTCAGACACTCGAGGACATGTTGAGGGCATGCATTTTGGATTTCTCAGGAAGTTGGGAGAAACATCTACCACTGGTGGAATTTGCCTATAATAACGGGCACCACAGTAGCATTGGAATGGCCCCTTACGAGGAATTGTACCGGCGAAAATGCAGAACACCACTCTACTGGGTAGAAATTGGAGAAGTAGGATTAATTGGACCCAAAATTGTTTAAACTGCTACTGAAAAGATCAAGAAAATTCAGGAGAAAATGAGGACAAGTCAAAGTCGCCAGAAATCATACGCGGATCAGCGAAGACGAAATTTGGAATTTTCAATCGGTGATAAGGTATATTTAAAAGTCTCTCTGTTTAAATCAATGATTCAAGGAAAAAGAAAAGGAAAATTAAGCCCAAGATATATAGGATCCTATGAAATTTTGGAGAAAATTGGGTTAGTAGCTTACAGAATAGCCTTACCTATGGCATTATCAAATATCCATAACGTGTTTCACGTGTCTCAATTACGGAAACATGAGCCAGATCCTACTCAAGTACTTCGAAGCGAGACAATCGAGATACGAAACGATCTAACTTACCCTGAAGAGCCAGTGCAAATCTTAGATCTAAGAGACCAAGTCTAAAGAAATAAGGTTATCCTATTGGTAAAAGTATTATGGAGCAATCATGATGAGGAAGAAGCTATGTGGGAACGTGAAGAAGAGATGAAAATTTCTTATCTGCATTTATTTAGTGTTGTAAGTTGGTAATTTCGAGGACGAAATTTCTTTTTAGAGTAGGAGGATGTAATACCCAATGTTTAATATTAAAGTATTTTTGAAATTTACGGAGTCAAATTTGGTATTTATTATAGTTTCGAGCCTATGTGTAATATTCAAAACACAATCGGAGAGGATTATGTCTAGCAAGCCAACGAAGGTAAAATTATCCAAATGAGCAACATTTGATAGAATCAAGAGATTCGCGAAGATTTGAAGTCAAAAACACGTGATTATAAAGTGTAAATTTTACAAACTACCCGATGGAGCTTGAAATGACGAATTTTCAAGAAATTCTTGAGGGAAATGAATAGTTTAGAACTTTTGGACAGCAGTGGAAGTGTTAGAAAATGTAGGGGTGCCATGGATAGGGAGAAAATGCAATTAGAAGTTTTTTGGGGGCAAAACTGTAAAATTACAAAATGGCATGGTGTGAATCCGACCGGCCGCCTGTGGCAGCCGGAAGCCGTCTCTGAGGCGTTGGGAAGGTCGCCCGGAGACTCTAGGGTAGTCTCCAAGCGATGATGAGGTCGATGGAGGCTGCCATTGGCCGAAAAATGGCAAGATGTGAACGGTTTTAATGGTGAATGGGATTTTTGATTTGACCGAATCTTTCGAGGGTTGTAGCTCGTGATTTGGGGCTGTTCGATTGGTTAGGAGGCTAGATCTAGGGTTAAGGGGATAAGAACAATCGATTTGCAGTGGAAATTTGGGTCGAGATTGGGTATAAATAAACAACCAATGCCGAAGGTTTTTCAAAGAAATCGAGAGAAATTAAGAGCGTTTTGGCTTGAATCGAGGCTCACGAACAAGGGGTTTCGTTCCTTGGGTTGTGGGGATTGTTTCTGGAGCATTCGGAGTCGATTGGTGTAGAAATAGAGGGGTTTTAGAGCTTCAGCCGGAAAATCGAGCTCGTCGGCGCCGCGACCTGCAATTGGCTTTTAAAGCCTTTTCCAGTGACTTACTTGTGCATTTGGTATTAATCTCGCTTCCAGCACACTTCAATCAATTTAAGGTCAGTTACAATTGCCAGAAGGAGAAATGGTCTCTAAATGAGCTCATTTCCTATTGTGTGCAAGAGGAAAAAAGGTTGTAGCATGATAGAACTGAAAGTGCTCACTTGGCAAGCACCTCTAAAGATAAGGGCAAGAAAGGAAAGACCAGATATGAAGCTGCTTCTACGAGTCCAGCACAAAAGAAACAACAGCAAGACAATAAGGGTTGTTTCTTTTGCAATAAACCTGGACATGTGAAGAAGGATTGTACCAAATATCACGCTTGGCGTGCAAAGAAAGGTTCAATTCTTACTTTGGTCTGTTCTGAGGTTAATTTAGTTTCAGTACCTAGAAACGCTTGGTGGTTAGATTCTGGTACTACTACTCACATAAGTGTTTCTATGCAGGGTTGCCTGAGCTATCAAAACCCAAATGATGGTGAAAGATACATCTTTGTGGGTGATGGCAAATTGGTGGAAGTTGATGTAATAGGTACTTTTAGGTTATTGTTAGCAACTAGTTATTATTTGGATTTGAAAGACGCTTTTGTTGTACCGTCTTTTAAATGGGATTTAGTTTCTGTTTCTTTATTGGAAAAATCTAGATATTATTGCTCTTTTGGAAACAATCAGTTTAGTCTTTCATTAAATTCAAATGTTATTGGTACTGGTTCATTATGTGCATATGATAACCTATATTTGCCTAATATTGTTGCGTCATATCATGAAACCTTGCATGTGGAATCTTGGGGTACTAAACGCAAATTAAACAAAGAAAATTCAATGTCGTTATGGCACAAGCGATTAGGTCATATCTCAAAAGCTAGAATTGGGAGACTTGTGTCTGATGGCATTTTGGATTCCCTTGACTTCACAGACTTTGATGTCTGTATTGATTACATTAAGGGAAAACAAATCAAAACTAAGAGATTAGGTGCCAATAGAACTTCAGAGGTCTTAGAATTGATTCATACAAATATTTGTAAACCATTCCCTACGGCTTCTTGGAATGGTCAGCAATATTTTATCTCATTCATGGATGATTACTCACGTTATGGGTACTTATATCTCATTCATGAGAAATCTCAGTCTTTAGACGTGTTCAAAGCTTTTAAAGCTAAAGTTGAGAATCAACTCAACAAAAGGATTAAAATCGTTAGGTCTGACCGTGGTGGTGAGTACTATGGCAGATATGACGGTTCAGGCGAACAACGTCCAAGACTATTTGCTAAATTCCTAGAGGAATGTGGAATCGTTCCACAATACACTATGCTAAGATCTCCTAGCAAGAATGGTGTAGCTAAAAGACGAAACAGAACTCTTAAGGATATGGTGAGTATGATTAGTCATTCTACCTTACCAAAATCACTCTAGGAGAAGCACTAAAGACTGTAGCTTATATTCTAAATAGAGTTCCAACTAAAGCAGTTGCCGAAACACCTTATGAGCTTTGGACAGGCAAAAAGCCTAGTTTAAAGTATTTTCACATTTGGGGATATTCAGTTGAGGCAAGGCCTTATAGGCCACATGAAAAGAAATTGGACTCCAAAACAGTAAGCGGCTACTTTCATCCACACAACCGTTTATATTTCAAAACAAATTAATGTCCACAAGAGAGGTCACTTTGGCGACATAATGTTTCAATTAATTTATTTCAATATATGTATATAAGCAAACCAATATTGGAATTTAAAATTGCACAAAAATAATTACTGAGTTAGGACTGGACCTAGTCGGGTTAACCTGTCCCGGATCTTGCACCAGTCTACCCAATCCCTTGTTTCCTTTAAATCAGTTTTTTTTTTTTAAATCAAACTGTTATTTGGTGGAAAATTAATGAAATAAAAAAAACTGTTTTAAATTCATTTATTAAAAATAATGTTTGGAAACCCTAGGGGATGAACCCCTAGGGATACAGACTGCCATGACGCCATAGCCTGGAGGCTGCGGCTAATTCCTTTTCTTTTTTTTTTTTTAATGTAGCGGCCATTGGCCGCGGCTTTAATTTCTTTAATAAAGTTCCTTAATAACGCGGCCACTGGCCGCGACTTTGATTTCCTTAATGCTGCGGCCAAATGGCCGCGGCTATTCTTTACCAATGCAGTCATCACTGAATGTAAAGATATTTATTTTTTTTGAAAAAAACTGAATGGATGAAAAACTTAAAGATGATAATATTAACAGTAAATCATGAATTATAAATAATACGATTCTTAATGATTTAACATGAAAATCACTCTGATACCACTTGTAGAATTATTATCCAAATTCTAAGAACATTCATGTTAAATCACTAAGAATAAAATAAACAATAAACAGAAACGTACCTGTATCCATTGTGATGATTGATCAAAACGGGTCTTTTGATCTTCCAATTGATTCATAATTTCTTAGAATTTTTATGTTGATAGGGATGCAGAGAAAAAAAACTTCTTAATCAATTGAGGACCATAACCCCTTTATATACAACTGCTAAAAGCAGTTAACAACTTCTAATATTTCCAATTGGCCCCTCATCAATTTAGAAATATAACTTATGTCTCTACACATTAATTCCATGATAGTTTAATACCCAATAGCCCAAAAATAAACTTTATAGATCGCTTTTAAATGGCTAAACTTTAAGATAGCATTACACATTTAAAAAATACATTTGTGGCCCTATATATTGAATCATTTATTTTCAACAAATTGGACTCTTTGCTCTTGGTGATGCCCATTTTTCTTTATAAGTGTCATAATTGACATAACACAACCATCTCGATTTTCAGAAACAGAACAGCACACGATCAAAAAAGAATTAAGCAAATGTTTCCAAGGTTGTCCATGCCATTGCAGTACAATTGCAGCATATGCCAACTGATTCAACAGTAAAAGTTGCTCAAGGGACAGGTAGGAGATAGAGGTGCAAATGAGCTAAGCCATTTGGGCTCGGCTCGGTGTTCAACTCGATAAAAGATCGTTTGAGTTCATTTGTTAAGGTAAACGAGACAAGTTAAGCATAACTTTGAAACTCGATTTGTAAATGAGCTGAGTTTGAACTTAGTAAAGTTCGACTTGTTAGCTCGCGAGTTGGCTCGAATAGAAGCTCATGAGATAGCTCAATTATAGGTTCGTGAGTTGTCTCGAATAGAGGCTCGTGAGCACCTTGTTAGTTGATATTGGTAAAAATTATTAATTTTTATGTTGTTATATATAGGATAACGCCATTGAGATTCTTCTGTCACATGAAACAAAACAGGGTATGTAATTCTTAGAAGCTTTTGATCTATGTTGGTATTTTGTAGGTTGATATATGTGATTTAATATATAATTATGATTACTGATTAATATTACAATTTCAAATTACAGATTGATATTTGGAGCAACTAATTTGAAGTTGAATTGAAAATATCTTTATTGTACTATAATTTTGATTATGTTTGTATTTTAAAAATAATTAGACAAGTAATTTGATTATCTTCTTGTACGATAAATGATATTATGCTTATTATAATTTGTGAAATTATTATTACTTAATTATCATGTTGATGTTATATTTGTTGATTATCAAGTTGGGTTCATTTAGATATATTTTTTAATTATCAGATTGATATTTATTTTTATTATACATCAATTTATTAGGTTTTTTTAAATAAAACTTTGATAAATTACAGCCCGAACTCGAGCTCAGGTTGCACTCACTCGAGCCTAAGCTCGAGCTTGAGCTTGGCTTGTTAATCAAATTGACGAGCTGAGCCTAGATTGAGCTCGGGCTATGCTAATCGAGCTCGAGCCAAGCCTACAAGCTTGACTCGAACTCGAGCTCGAGGTTGAGCCTGAGATAAAATTTGTCGAGTTGAGCTAAGCGAAGCTCAGCTTGACTCGGCTCATTTGCACCCTTAGTAGGACAATATATAAATCCAGGGAAGTTGAGCGTCCAGTGAAGTTCAAAGGGAACATTCATTGTTAGATAGAGATTTCTATGAGAGGGAGTGCTATTGACAATATGCAATTCGGGAAACACAATCCAGACAGAGTCGGCTCAACTAATTTAGGGTCTTATTTGAAAAAAATTGTCAAGTCTTTTCAAAAGTATTAATTGTTTTATAAAAAAATAAATAATACATCTTTTTAAAAAAGAATTCCATCATTTAATTAAATTAAAAAAATTAAAGTTCAATCAACTATAATATATGATAATTTTTAACTAAAATATAATATTCAAGAGATCAAAAGAAGCCAAACAACCTATTACAATAAACAAATAAAAAAAAACTATTTTTTTTTTTAAACTCTAAGAAGGTCAGTGCAAGTTAAGTAAAAAGCTATCCATTCTTGATTCTTTTATAAAAAGAAACAAAACAAAGCATTAAATTGATAACATTAAAATATAAAATCACCAATAATGAGCAAATTTTCATTTCACAAACATGTGTTGAACTATGTTTAGGTTTTTGTAAAATCAATTTTTCTTGTCTTTCGAGATAATCAAATTTATCTAATAAATCATGTTCGAAGGATAATATAACTAATCCATTCAATCTTTCTTGCGACGTAGTTGACTTCAAATAAGACTTTATCAACTTCAATTTTGAAAAACTCCTTTCTGAATAATCCATTGAAATTGGAATTGTGAACAATATTTTATAAACAATATATGCATTTGAAAAATAATCAACTCTTTTGATGTAATGAAGAATTTCCATTGGACTATTTTTTTTCTCGTGAAATTTTTCTTTTTTAAAACTCTTAATTCTAAAAATAAATCTAAATCATCTATATCATATTTAAGAACTTTTCAAGATCAAAACAATATTATACTTAGAAAAACCAACTAACCAACCCTTATATAAAAAGCTTTAACTTAGAAAAAAATAATATACTTACATATTTAGCCTCTAACTCTAGACACGACCAACCGTGTTTGGAATGCCAATGTCAAAGATGCCAAGTCTTTATATATCCTATTGGAGCATCAAAGTTAGCTTCACGAACAACGTGATGACGCATTGTACTCCTCGAAACATTTCTAGATTCTCATTTTCGTTTTGCACAAGAGTTGGCATTCTTCTGTGTTCGTTCCTTTAAAAATTAACAATTCACTAATAAATATATATTTTCATTAATAAGAAAGAGAAATCCTGAAAAATAGTTATAAGCATTACCATAAAAATAGGATTTGTCTAAAGATCACAAAGGTAATCCCAATCCTCTTGGCTTACTTCCTCATGGCACTTACTCTTGGCCTTAATTGGATCTTCCTCTCCTCCAATTTTTTTGAAGTAAGCATGTAGCTTATATTTGTGGCATCTCCAAGCTCGTTGCATTTGCCTACTGATGACCTTTTGGAGATTCTTATCCTCAATGTTGATATCAAAAATAGTCTATAAAATAAAAGAAATCATATAATGTTTGGAATAAGAAGACATATAAATATACAAAGTAAAAGTAATAAAATTATGATTTACTAATTACAAGAAGTTTATGACGAAGCGGTGCCCTAACTGTCAAAGGTACATGCCTCCACTCCTTATACCGAAAGCTGTAATTGTTACGTACAATGTACCCAATTTCATTATTAAACGTCTTTGCATTGTCACAAACTTGCCTAAGAGTAAAATTGAACTCCACAGTCAATCTTCCCTTAGCATGTTTCTTCACCTTCCCTTAGCATTGATACAAAGATTAACTCGTGACTAGTTAACTAAGCAAAAAATGTCTATGTTGTTATCAGATTATCGTTAGTAGGGATTTCAATCTTGTAATTATTGACTGCTATTATAAATGAAAATCATTTTTAATTGAAGATCAAAAGATCCTTTGCATTAGCAATTCCATGTATTTAACCATCTAAAATTCATGACTACAGAACTAGCCCAATATTGAAGATCCTCATCGTATTACCAATTGATAACATAAACAAAAAAAAAATACCATAAAACTAAAGTTCAACAGTTGCAAATTCCATAAATAGTAACATAATAAAATATATCATAATATTAAATAGTAACATAACAAAATATATTTAAAATTGATCCTAAAATTAGCTCAGATTAACCAATAAGATGGGAAGAGTTCCAGAGCTTCACCGCTTTGTCTTTGTTCCTATAAGAACTTTTTATGAGATTAATGGTAACGTGTATTTGTTAAGGTTTAGTTTTAGGGATTTTAAAAATTAGCAGATGAGCAGATAGTTGAAGCTTCTATATTCAAATGCAAAGGCAAGAAGGATCAAGGGAGTTGAAGCTTCATGTCAAACAAGTTAACTTAATATATTTCCAGCATTTGACATTGAATATAATTCTGCTCTCCAATTTGTTTACTGCATAACAATGTCTTTTGGAACTAGAAAAAGTATTTTTTATTATTTTCATAAGACTTAAAGTTAAAAATAGTTTTTGTTAACAGTTTAGCAAAAGGGTAGTCTTAAGATTATTTAGTTTTGGAACTGGAAAATAGTTACCAAAAACATAACTGAACGAGTACATAGTTTTCTCTACATGCATACAAGTGCAAAAGTATCCACAATAACAATGATACTTCATTTTTACTGATAGTGTTAAATTCCCGATGGAAATGCAAGACACACAAGAACACCATTTCAAATTGGATGGTTTAACAAAAATGAAGCAATTAATGGCAAAATAAAACATTAGTTGCACAAATACATGAGTTTTTATATTAGGGACAAGTCAATGCTTTTATCAAATCAAATCCCACAAGAAATTAAAAAGGTATATGATACTATGATACTTAAAAACTTCAAGATCAAAATGTTGTTTACAAACATCAAAGTGAAGGATCTGCATTAGAGATAACAGCGTGATGAATGAAACATTACTGATATAATAATAATAATAATATAACAAAAGCAAGCTAGTCCAGTGCTCCCATAATTACAAAAAAATCCACAAATTTCTCAAAATTAAACGGCGCAAGTATCAAGAGAAAAAGAAGAGTATCTGAAAGAGAGGGGATGTTGGGGGAAGAGCAGGAGAAATGAGAGGAGAAAGCTAGAGACTGGAGAAAAATAGATAGACGATCGGCGATGGAATTGCTAAACAAACAAATCTAATTAATCCTTAATTGAAAATGAACACAATAAAAATAGACTTTTTAGCAAAGAAATGCACATACTTGGACTCAATAGGCGGCGAAAGAACTGAGACAATAACGCATTTACAACTCACGTCGACGGATGGTCAATGGCAACGGGTCTGCGAAGCTGGAGTAAGAGAAACGGAGGCAACAAGTCGGGAAGAGAGAGAGAACCAAACCTTATGGCAGCGACGACGATGACCAGAGGTCGATCTGGAGCTAGTGATGATAACCGACGGCAAATCTCGAGGCGGCAATGACTACCGAAGGCAGAGAAAGATGGGTCGACGATGAGAGTGAGTTCAAAGAGAGAGATAGATAGAAGAGGGGGTGAGTTAGGGTTTAGGTGGAGGGGAGGAGGGGAAGAGGGAAATGGGAATTTGGGGAATTTTAGTGTAGGGATTTAGTTTTAGGTTTATTATTTATATTTGTAAATAAAATAAAAATAAATAAATTATTTTAAATTATAAATATTAAATCGACGTAGTTTTATGATTTAAGTATAAAATCATAAATATGTTGATACCCACACATACATAACATTTGTAATTATGTGTGGGTAAGTTCATAAATAATTACTAACACATGCATAACATTTATTAATATGTGTGGGCCCGAAATATAATTAAAAAAAATGCCACATTAGTTAAAATTTTACCGGGAAAAATTCCACCAACCTCTGAAGTGGAGAAAATTTTATCTGCCAAAATAAGTGTGGATATATCAATTTACCCACACATAATAAATGTGGATAATTTAACAAGTTTGTCTAATTTAATTATCTACACATATTACGATTATGTGTGGGTAAATACCCACGTATAATATGTGTGAATAAATCCCTCAAATTCTTGTAGTGATCACACTGCATTCGCATAATCTCTTCTGCACCATGACTATATCTGACTTAGGCATCGGAGAGCCCGCGTAGGAGAGACCCCTGCATGCCTTCTAATTATCTTCTACCTTGCATATCGGAGGACTGGAAGACTCGAAGCACTTAAAGCCCCTTCCAAAAGACCATTCAGTAGCTCCCTCGAAAGACCTTTCCATGGCTTCAAGCGCTTAAAGATCCTTCCAGAGCCATCTTTCACAGGACCCCTTCAAATGACTTTTTTCGAGCAGACTTTGTACTTCTATCTAACCTTGCCAACTTTTTGTTGAGTTTTCTCAATACAAACAAGTTTTGATTGTCGTTTTACGACAACAACATAAACCTAGCAGTGTAATTTGGAGGTCTACTAGATCTCCCACTCATTAGGACTTTTAGCAGTGATGTTCATTGCCTAGAGAACTACTCATGTCTGCATTCTACTTCATTTTTGTTTCTTTCTTCTAATTCTTTTTTACAATTTAGAAGAAGCTAATTATGTGCTGGAATTGTTTTTTGTTGTGTGTTTTACTCTATTTTTTTTTCTTTCTTCTAATTTGGTTGCAATTTAGAAAAAACAAATGTTTTCATTATATGATTTACTGATTTTTTCTCTCTTCTAATTTCTTTAGCAATAAAAAGGAAATAATTACTTTTCCATAACTTTTTTTGTTGTTTGTTATGCTATAATTCTTTTTCTTTATTGAAATTTCAAAAGAAATTAGCAAAAACTAATTATTTTTCTTTAATTATTCTTTGCAGCATATTCTACTATAATTTTTTTTTCCTCTAATCTCTTTCGCAGTTAGAAGAAACTAATTATTTTTTTACAATAATATTAGTTATTATTATAGGGTTGGTTAGTTGTCATTTATGATTTTATACATCTACATCTACATCTTTATAGGTACATATCAAAAAGAATAGTATATAATATTTTATAAACATTTTGAATAAATATGCACCTCATATGCTTGAGGCTCATGCTTCACCTTGCGCAGAGGTCCTAAGCACTAATTTGCACCTTGGTGCTTCTTCTGCCTTTGACAACTTTGTACTAGACTTAGTGCATTGCATAGAAAAGAAATGAAAGCAATATATAGGGAAAATAAAATGTCTAACTATATATGTATATCAATCGCCCGAGAGACTATGTATTTAGTTGTCTAAAGTGATATGTGCGAGTATTTATCTGCATAAATATTAATTTGAACATCTAACTATTTATTTTATTTTGTTAGTTCGATCACCATTTTTTTTTTCTTTTTTATTCTTTTTTCAAACAAGCGAGCATAAGTGTACAAGTTGTCTTCTTTTACATCAACACTTTTATCTTCAATACCATGAAGCTAACAATAAAAAAGGGGAAGAGATGATGATCTGCAATTTAATAATACTTAAGACAAATACGACCTTTCTAAACCCTCATTAATACACTCTAGCATGAAACATGCCTTTCTCTCTTTTGGCTTCTTACTTCTTACAATTTTATGGTTATTTAGTTGTTAACGGATAAGGGAGTGGCGCCGGCTGCCAGATTGCTGACATCTGAAAGGGGCATGGCCGAAGATGGCGCAAGCAAGTAACTACCGAGAAAGCGGCACCTTGGAGTCAAAAGATTAGAAAAGATAATAAATTAACGCACATTTACAATGCCATTCTGCACATTCACAGACTCCTTAGCTTCACCATATATATAATCAAATGTATCGCGTAATCATTTAAAACACAAATGGCCCATATTAAAACACAAGTGCTTCAGCTTCGCGACAATTAATGTGATAGTTTAGTGATAAAAAATGTTTAAGATTGTGAGTTCCCCCATATTTATGTTCTTAAATTTTTGTGTTTTTTTTTTAGGACTCTATTTTGTGTGGTTGCAAATTTGTCCTAAAAGCTAAGTCAAAAGTATATTTATGTTTTTAAATTTTTTTATTTTTTTTTGTAAAATTTTAAAATTTTCATGATTATAAATATGTTTTAGAATTATACAAAATTATTCATTTAAATATCTAATTACTAAGTGATATGCGTGGCTGACATGATAATTTTTTTTATTGACGTGATGAGTTGTGATGCTTTGTTTACATTAAAATTGATTTGAAAATGCAAGTATAGAGATATAATCAAAATAAAAAAAATTAATTGTCATAAAAAAATAATTAAAATATAAAATTTAAATTGATTCAAAATTAAATTTAGAAATATAATAAAAGCAATAAAAAAAATTTGAATTCGCGAATAAAACGTATATATATGAAGACGTTGGAATTTGGAACAAGAACAAAAAGGAGGCATATCTAGGAAGCCGGCCACGTGCCTCCAAAATTAAGGTTGGCGAGAAATAAAACGTATATATATATATGAAGACGTTGGTATTTGTAATGTAAACAACAACAATACCAGCATAATAAAGCTAGTGTCCTCACTCTCTCTCTCTCTCTCTCTCTCTCTCCATTTAAGAACAAAAGGGCAAACTGACGCTCTCTCTTCAACAGAAACATGTCTGAAATTGAACCCATCATGAATATGAATTTGATCTCTAGTTCAAGCTCCTGTTTATTTGACGAGCAAAGATGGTTGATTCAGATTCGGAAAACCCTAGATGAACAAGTACTGGAAGAAGAGATCGATATCCAAGCCTGCATCTTCAATGTCCCCAAGAAGCTCTTGGCCACTGACCCTTATTCCTATATCCCTCAACACGTCGCCTTAGGCCCTTACCATTACTGGCGATCCGAGCTCTACGAGATGCAGCGCCACAAACTCGCCGCTGCCAAACGAACCCAGAAACAGCTTCCTCAGGATTCCAAATTCCAGCATTTTGTAGACCAGTTGGCCAAGCTCGAGCCCCGAATCCGACGTTGCTACCATCCCTTCCGTCACAGAGTTGTCCAGCGCCGGCGTCCGGTTCTCCCCCACGAACGGCTCCGTCATGTCCGTTGCCTTCAACGCCGCGTCGGCCACGCTCTACCTCCCCGCCGTCCGGCTGGAGGCCAACACGGAGGCCACTCTCCGAAACCTAGTGGCCTGCGAAGCATGCAACGAATCGGGGCCGTTGGTTTTCACCCGATACACCGAACTAATGAACGGGATCATCGACACGGCCGAAGATGCCAGATTACTCAGAGAAAGGGGGATCATTCTAAACCATTTGAAGAGCGACGAAGAGGCTGCCGATCTCTGGAACGGTATGTGCAAATCTGTGAGGTTGACGAGAGTGCCGTTTCTGGACAAAGTGATCGAAGATGTGAACAAGTATTACAAAGGCAGGTGGAAAGTGAAGCTTCGCGGCTTCCTGAAGCTGTATGTGTTTAAGTCATGGAAGTTTCTGACGCTGCTGGGGGCGGTGTTGCTGCTGCTGTTCATGAGCTTACAGGCGTTTTGCTCGGTGTATAGCTGTGCTCGAATGTTTCATATCAAAAGCATTTGATGATGTGGTGGTGATCTCTTGATTTAATTTAATCGGTTCGGAAGACATATATGTTGTAAATCAATTTAATTACTTGAATTGATTTGTTTTTCATTCACCAATTATATGTTGTAAATTTGATTACATATATACAAATATATCAGTGTTTTTAATCACACTAATTATTTGGGTTGCGCTCTGCTTATAATTACCAAGAGAGAGGGGGTTGGACCCTTTGTTTTTCATGAAACCAGATTAATGTTACATATTTGTGCTCAGATTGTTCTTTCTTTTTTTCGCTTTTGTTCTTGGATGTTGTGTTAGTGTCGAACCATGATCACTTTGAATGGACCTGATTTAATCTGAATTCTCAAATGGGTAGACTTGGAAGTTCATATTTTTTATATATTAGAATAAATACAATAGTTCTGGTATTACTTATTAGACACAAGTTTAAATAATTTAATTACTAATTCTCTCCCATAGCATTTGGCATTGAGGGGGTTCAATTTGATTTCAAAGAGCATATTTCTTCTTCTCTTTAGGAAACCCTAGATAGTAGGACGTTTTGCACTGCCACCATCATCGGCCAACGAATCATTGTCACGACATAGTGGTGCCCCACTGCCATTGTCAAGCATCTCTTACTACCCATATCCATCCCAATCAGCCCTTACATCCTTGCAACAAGAAAACCATAGAAACCCTTACCCATAGTAGTTCACTAGTGCCTCTCTCCTCTATTCCTAGTGAGCACATTGCAAGTACCATCTAAAGCCACCATCAACACCATAACCCCCCTATTGACACGTCCTTTTGGTATGACCTGCTCAATAACACATTGAAAATTCTATTCACAACTCGTAAAATTACTCTTCGAAATACACATCTCATTAAATCCTCCAATAATTTTAAAATACCTATTTTAGCCCCCCACCCAACACAATCCACTCTCTTCTCCAATCACCTTAGCTGCTGCTTCATGTCTCTCTTTCTCTCTCGCACCATATACACACATACACAGACAAACACATACATATATATATATATATAGATATATACATGCCATTGCTTGCCTATCCACACACACAGATATATATATATATATATACAAACACACGAAAGCATGGCCGCAGCCATGGCAGCGGTCGGGGAACCCGGGGTTTCTCGACTGGCCTAAGCCAAAGAACGTTGGGTTCTCCGGCTGCGATGTTTTTTTATTTTTTTATTTTTTATTTTAATTAATTTTTTTATAATAAAAAATTAAAAAATAATACAAATAAATAAATTTTAAATATCTACATTTTAAGTAATTATAATTTAACTAATTTTAAATCATCATAATTAGGTGTTGAATTTTTAATACTTAAAAAAAATTAAAATTAGTTAATTTATCTTATTGAATTACTTAAAAAGATACACATATCTAAAAATCCTATCATCATTTAAAATAAATTCTTTTTAAATATATGTATCTTTACCTAATTCAATAAGATAAATTAATTAATTTAAAAAAAATCAATAAGATAAATTAATTAATTTTAAATTTTTTAATTTTAAAAATTCAAAACCTAATTAAGATGATTTAAAATTAAAAATTAGTTAATTTATAATTACTTAAAATACAAATATTCAGAATTTATTTATTTGTAATATTTTTTTTAATTTTTTATTTTATTTTATTATAATAAAACAAATTTAATTAAAATAAAAAAAATAAAACCATCTTCCCTGATTGTTGGCAGTCGAGGAAAGCGAGCAATCGAGGAAAGCTGGTTCTATGACCGCGACCATGCGTGTGTGTGTATATATATATATATATCTGTGTGTGTATTCGAGAAACAAAGACAAAGTGTGTGTGGATGAGCCGCCATTGGCAACCGACCTCGAGGCCATCGCGTAGAGAGAGAGAGAGAGAGAGAGCGTGTGTGTGGCCGACCCAACAATAGCATCTATATATATATATGTGTGTGTGTGTGTGTGTGTGTATTTGTGTGTGTATGTGAATATATGGTGTAGGAGAAAGACACGGGATGGGGACCGACGATCAGGGGTGGTTAGAAGGGAGAGTGGGTTGTGGGTTATGAGGGTAAAATAAGTATTTTAAAATTATTGAAGGATTTAATGGGGGTGCGGGTTGTGAAGAGTAATTCAACGAACTGCGGATAGAATTTTTCAAACACATTCAACTAAAACACCTTTTTTTAGAATATATTTTTACGTTATATTTTGAGAATTTTATTTTTAAAATATTTTTCATAAATTTTCATTCGCTTGATCTTCCATTTTTGTTTTGCCTTTTTTCCAAATTTTCATCTTATATATATGTGTATGTATGTATGTATTTTTTTTTTTTTTACTTCCTTTGATGGATCCTGGTGGCTCCATACGATGGATTAAGTTTTGTAATGCCTCTGATTAAGAGTTGAATTGGAATTAAGTTTTCTATCTTTATCCGTATTTATTATTGCTATAGGATGTGGGATTAAGTTTTCTATAGGATTTTTAAAGCTCACGTGCCGTGTTAGTTGGGACTTCTTCCTTGCTGCAAAAGTCTATTTGAACCCTTTGAAGGTCAGTAAATAGTAAAAAAGGTCAGCATCTGATTAGGCAATAAATTCACTCGATTATGACTGACAACTTGTGCCAAATCTATCCTTTCTTATGATTTAATTAAATATTATCACCAAATGAATTTTAAAAGACTTGTTGACAACACTTATATATATATATATATAACCATATTATATAACAATAACTAAGCAAATGAAATCTAAGCACCACTTATACGTGAAGAACATTAATTGCAATCAGCCAAAGACGAGTCAAAGCCTATCCTCGTGACTATATATTTTAGTATTAAGAGATAATTAGCAAGAGGTTGAGTAGTGAGAGTAATTAGATGTGTAATATATTGGTGTCAATTCGATGAATTACGAATTTGATCCTCACTTTGCGTAAGAATTAAAGATCCAACTTACAATTTATCTCTTCTAGCATAATTAAGAGCGCAAACACTGAATACTGCATAAGAACTATATCCCAAATATTAAGGGATAATTTCTTAGTGTCTACCATAATATTTATTTTTTTTCAAATAGTAAATTACTATTAATCTATAGAAGCCCACTTAGATGTTAAGTTCTATTAATTGCATTAAGGTCTCAATCTCTCTAATTAATTTGCTTAAATGTGGTACCACTATATGCATTTCATTTTACACGTGAAAGTTTAAGTTGAGGCATGCAATTGCATCAACGATGTGATTCCAAGACTTCTATTACAACAAAATTGAGATCTTGAAGGATTTGTATCTATGGATGATTCTATCACCATTTGCATTAATTAATGTAACTAATTGATCAAGTCGTCATCACGTTAGATATATAATTATTTGTGGAGAATCTTATGAGAGTGAGGTCACAACATTCTTAAATTAAAGAACTGGCAAAATACCACAAGAATGTCAAATAACAAAAATTTGAAACATACAAATAACTCAATGACAAATATATATATATATAATAAAAATTTATATTCACACGCCATCTGGTGACCCGAAACCCTCTTTGGGACCACCCAAAGATAGCTATCAGGGTGTCTCACCCTCGAAAATTTCTCCAAACCCTCCAACCTCCCTAAGTCCCTATCTAGAAGAGTCTTCAGGCTCAACTGTGCATCCTACCATTTCATCTTTAAATACTCACATGTTCGAAGACAAATGGATCTTTTTATCCAACCGATCCTCTGGACTCTTTTCAAACCTCTACCCTGACACTCTCTCAGACCAATTGGTCATCACTTAATCTCTCTCTATAACCTATTTGGGAACATATATAAACACTCATTTAGAACACGGAATATAGATATACACTTGCATCATACATCATACTTTGTACATACCTTGGACTATTGTTTCACTTTGGCATTAGAGAGCAGTAAGGGATAGTCTCCCATATATCTTTTTGACTTCTATTTGTGACCACAAGCTGGTACCACATGTTAAGTTTCCTTGACGCCTTTTCAGGATATCGCCAAATTAGCATGTTCCCATCAAATACTGAGAAAACTTCCTTCATTATCGAGACTGGAACTTATTGCTACCGGGTTACGCCTTTTAGATTTAAGAATGCCGGAGCCACTTATCAATGGATAGTAAACAAAGTATTCAAGGACTTGCTTGGGACTACCATGGAAGCCTATGTTGATGACCTGGTAGCTAAAAGTCGTGCGTAAGAGTCGCATGCAAAAAAGTTAGCACAAATCTTTGCAATATGTTGTCAATACAATATGCTATTTAATCCTAACAAGTGCATTTTCGACGTTAGATCAAAAAAATTCCTAGGTTATCTCATCACGCAACGTGGTATAGAGGCTAACACCAATAAGATTCAGGTCGTTCTAGATATACAATCTCCTTCCAATTTAAAAAAGATCCAAGAGTTGACTGGTCATCTTATGACCCTCAATTGTTTCCTTTCCAAGTTCGTTAAGAGGAGTTTACCCTTTTTCCAGATACTAAAAGGGAGAAAGAATTTCCAATGGGATGATAAGTGTGAACAAGCATTTCAAGCACTGAAAGATTACCTCTGTGAAATATCATTCCTTACCAGACCAAAGGCAAAAGAGGTGTTGTATCTCTACCTCAGAGTTACCCAAGTCGCAACCAATGCGATGCTGTGAGACCCCACCTAGATACCCCAACCAAGCCGAAGAATTTGAGCGGGAACCCACGAGGGCTAAAGAAAACAAAATAGAAATCACCCTAACCTACCATGCATGCTCAACTAGGATTACCCATACTCATACATAAGAAACAGATGCGGAAGCATAACTCACATCTTAGGCATGCATACAAAATTAAGATAAATGGTCACCAGGTTACATGGTGTATATACATATACAAAAAATCGTGCTAAGCACTCAAGTGCTAAACATCCATGGCACAATATCACAAGGAACACACCAATTAGGATCTACTAGAACTGCTATGTACACCACCTATCGTGATAACTCAAGACCGCTAGCCTTGCCCCCATACTTAGCTTTGCCCTTACTTGGAATAAAGAGAAGCAAGAGTGAGTCACAAGATTTAACAAGCATATAAAGAAGGAAAAACTGATAAGAATATGGAAGCTAAAGAATAAAACCGCACCCAAGTGCAAAACTTGTGCAAAGCATGACAACCAATCATCCATCCCATGTCCATAAATCACATAACAAATTATATAAAAATGTTGCATTATAAAATATGCACATACTGGTCCTTGGGGCCTATATAAGACACACGCACTACAAGAAATTTAGAATATTATGACACAAAACATTGTGATGGATTAAATTTTGTCACAAAAAATATTTTTTTGTGACAAAATTGAATTTTCTCATGCAAATTTCAAAAAGTAAGTAAAGTTGTGACAAACAATATTTTGACGTAATATTTTGTCAGTATATAATGATGTAGATAATTTATAATGACAAAATAATTTTGTCACATCAAGTTGGCGTCAAATTCTTGGTGCCAATTCAACTTACATAATATGACAAAATAATTTTGTCATAATATTTAATTATACAAGATGTAATTACAAAACTTTTTAGTCACAATAAGTAATAATTTTTATAACAAAAATAGTTTGTCACAACATAGTATTATAAAAAAAAAATATGACAAAAATAATTTTATTAAATTTAATTTTTCATAAATATACATCATATTAGGCATAAAAAATAATAATCTAGTGACAAAAAATTCAAAATATTTTGTCATAATAAAAAAAATAAAAGACATGTAGAAACAAAAATATTTTATTATAATATTTTGTCATAAATTTTTAGCCCCAATATTAATTAGATATCCTAATAAACATATTAATAAATTATAAAAGAAACACTAGAAAAATAAAATAATAAAATAATAATTAGTTTTTGGCTAATTTAATTTTTCTTAAAAATTTCTTTCTATCATTTTTTTTATTTCACATTTGTTGTTTTGATTTGACACAAAATATTAAGTTTCTTATTTAAAAATAAAACTTAAAAAGTTAACTTTTGTTATAATATTTTTTCTTAAAATATTGGCACCAAATTTTTTATGCCAATATTGATTAGATTTCTTGAAAATTAATAAAGTAATATTTAACTTTTGACAAATTATAATTTTCGTTAAAAATTTGCCCCTATCATTTTCCTCCTTGAAAATTTTATTTCACCTTTGCTATTTTAATCTCACCTAAAAAATTAAGTTTCTTATTTAATAACAAAAACTTTGAAAATTTGACTTTTGGTTAATATTAAGATATTTTATCATAAAATATTGATGCCAAATTTTTTGTGTCAATATTGATTAGAAATATTGAAAAATAATAAAATAATATCTAATTTTTGGTAATTTTAAATTTTCATTAAAAATATTATTTTTTAAAATTTTAATAAAATAATATTTTTAATTTTTATTAAAAAATTTCAGAATTAAGAAAAAAAAGTCAAATATATTAAAAATATTGTAACAAAACTAATTGTGATGGATTAAATTTTGTCACAAAAAGTATCATTTTTGTGATAAAATATAATTCTCTTATAAAATTTAAAAAGTGAAAAAAGTTGTAACAAAAAATATAGAATAGATATATGTATATATATTTAATAATAATAATAATAATAATAATAATAATAATAATAATAATAATAATAATAGATATAAGTTATTTTTTTAATATTTATTTTTATAATCATACTACTTTACTTAATAACTATTTTATTTATTAATATCTTTTTTATTCACCTTACACACTCACAGCACAATATTAATCAAATATTTATTATTTATTTTTAATATTATTAACACAACATAATTTTCAACTATCAAATGCTACTTTTATTAATATTACTTTTACAATATAAGATAATAAAATATAATACAACGCATTATACCCATTGTTCTACTTTAAAAACGACGCAAAACCAAACGGACCACGATTTTTTGTCCGAGGCTGTGAGCTGACCAGCCAGAGAAAATGGTTGAAATATTCATTTTTTAGGTAACTGTTTTGGCAAGATTTTTAGTGCTCGTATTTTTTATTATATTAAAAAAGATAAATCATAAATTAAGCTTTTATTCTTTATATTTTTATACAAGACAAAAATTAAAGTCGTAACCTATTAAATTAATACCGATATATTAGTTACCAATTAAATTACTTAACTTATATTATGGGCTGCAAATATCCATTCTATACTTTGCTTCACCCACCACAGCATTTGATTAAAAATCATTGTTGGCCTAGAGCATTGTCATGGAGGGTAATTAAGTACTTTGACCAGGGGGTTGGATGGATGTATGGTTTCAGGCTTCAGCAACGACCGGTGATATCCATTGGAGGCCCAGAGAAACTGATCGGTCAGAAAATCGTTCACCTTCCCCAAACGAAGGCCGAATCTCCGGCGACCGACATGACAATGGCGGTTTTGAATATCTTCTCGCCGGCAAAGGTCACCACCAGCACCACCTCGTCCTCATCCTTTTTCTCATGTTACAGTAGCTGCAATCGCTTCTCTACCCGGCCAGTCCCAACAACGGCGTGTTCTTCTTCCTCTTCTTCTTCTTCCAGTATGCAGTCCCAAATGCTACCCCGATCCCCGAAATCAGGTACAATTGCTCTTGTCTGAATTCGGCTTGGTTTGCACTTGGCTCCTTGCCCAATTTTTTAATTTACTGTTCTTTGTTGCATATAAGCAACCTATTATTGAGAAAGGGGATAGGTTTTCTCTAGGTTTACGGCGACTGACAAATCCAATTGGGATTTTCCTTGTCATTTTGGATGACCAGAAGTAGAAATTTGAATTGGGTTTCTGAGATTTTACTTCACTCGCTTTTCTTGCCAACCAAACGCTGGGCCGTGATAATGTGTTAGGGCACTAGTATTGAGCACGCACCTAAATTGTCAAATTTTTGTTTGTGCATTTAAGGAAGGCGTACTTACTGGGTCAGTGATTTGGCCTTGGTTTTGGTTCTTATGGGCAACCTCCCTCTAATTACATGCAATTTTACTATGATAGCAAACTAACTGGAAAAGAGGAAGATTTTGAGTAGCCACTTTATTGGTTGGGGGATTTTTTGTTGGCTTCTGACAGTCCCTTCTGCCACTGTTACAATCTGCTTTACTAATGCTGAGAGAAAGAACTGAATTGAGCTTTCTACTATTCATTTTCAAAACGCTTTTAAGAAGAAGTGTCTTGATGTATGTTATTTGCAAATGACATTGTTTAAAATAGAAGAAGGTGTGAAAAATAGACTCCTCAATTATGGAGAACACCTTAAAATCTGCAGGTTTTAAATTGAGTAGATCGAAAGCTGAACATGTAAGGTTAGAAAAAATAGAAGTGTGGATGATGTCATCATGAGACTTAACGTCTGTTTGGCCATGCAGTGGGAATCGAGAAAAGTGCTTTCTTTTTTCAATAAAAGCGCTTTTGCAAGTTTTTGTTTTTTTTCTTTTTTATGGTATTTGGCCAGAACTGAAAAGTGCTTCTACTGATAGCAAAAGTTAATTTTTTCTTTTTTTGTTATGGAGTAGAAGTAGAAATTTGGAAACTTCTATTGTGAGGCAAAGCAAAAGCAAAAGCAAAAATAAAATTATTTTTTGTCAAAATTATGCCCATCCATCCCTGGTAATTAAATAAACCAAGATTTTACCACGACTGCAATTTTAGAGAGATGTGAAAGCAAAAGCCTAATATTTAAAATGACAAATATTACACTTATCATATCAGTCATATCTAATTTATTTTCCATCTATTCATATAGTCAACACAAAAATTTATATTCTCACAAACTACTCAACAGAAAATCCCATTTTGTGCTCCTTTCGTCAACTTTCAATGTAGTTTTTCATAATTTTTTCAAATCTAAATTAACTTTATAGAAGAAAAAAAGGCTCCAATCTCAAATGAGTTCTCATTAATGCTCTCAGATGTACACGTCCTTAAAATCCTTAATTGGGATTTCTCTGATTGTTCATGATTTTATGATAATTCTTAGAGCTTATACATTTTCCTCGAATGATCATCAATCTGTATGACAACAACAATCACATGGGTTGATCCCACTAGGTGGGGTTGGCTACATAAATTCTGTATCTCCAACATCTACTACTAGTAGTATATAACATTAATAAAATAGATGCAATAGAAATATATCATTTTAGAATGAGGAACAAAATATCATTTTTCTTTTTGCCAAAATACTTAAAACATTTCAAAATATTTAATCATAAAAATTAAAAAATTAAAAGTAACTGAGACACCTTTATATTTTTTCCTAATCACTAGCCAAACACATATAACAATGTGAAAAATGTTTCTTAGGTAATCTGATCAAATGCTAAAAATTTCACAGGAATACTAAACATGCACTTATTAATCAAATTATTTTAAGAAAAGAGCAGTCTAGATATTTTAGATCAATTTTTCAAAAGGAAAGACCGACTTGGAATATGGATGATGTTACTTATAGAATAAAGACAAGATAAATAAAGTGGAGAAATGCATTCAATATTTTATGTGATCATCCCTTTAATGATAATAGGGAAGTTTTATCAGGTAGGTGTAAAACTGTTTTTGTTGTATAAACTGGAATGTTGGCATTTAAATATCAACATGTTTAAAATTTGAGTGTAACTAAAATGAGAATGCTATGATAGACGTGCGACTCTGTAAAAATATACAGGAATATTCATAATAAGGTTAGAGTGGTGGCTATTGAAGATAAGATGTGCAATATGTGATTAAGATGGTTTGAACATATAAGAAGACAACCATGATGTACCAGTGATTGAATAAGGTGAACAGATGAAATGGAGGAAGTTTGTAGCAAAAAAAGGGAGAAGAAGACCAAAGAAAATGAGATGAAAAACCTTTAAATGTGACATAGGATATAACAGCCTTACAAATGATATGACCATGGATGGAGATGAAAAGAGGTCTAGAATTCATTTCGTCACCCCACCTGGGGGCATTAAGGTTTGTGATTGCTCAATCCTGGCTTTTTACACCATGTCATTATCAGAGGAAAGAATCGATGTTTTCCATTGTTGATTTGCTTTTGCAATCCTGAGGTCTTCTAAGCCCCTTATTACATCTGAAGGGATTTACGAGAGCAAAGAAAATAAAAGAAAAGAAAATTAACAAGGGTAAAGTTAATTAGTGGAAACCGTTAATTTCATGCATGACACTATCTGTTTACATTCTGAGAATGATAGAGATACTTTTTACCCTTTGTTTTGAATTTGGCATATATATATATTTATAAGCTGCAATGACATACCATAGAACATTCTAGTTTGGAAATCCATCATCTTGGCTGGAGCCATTGGAACATTGGCAGCTAATAGAAAAATTATGCTTGAAAGTTTTCTGAGGCTTGTCATTCATGGAAACTAGTCTGATCATAAGGTGTGTTGCATCATACCTTATCTTAAAGTCACCTACTCACACTTCTAAATTATTTGTGCAGGCCATGGAGGTTCATGGATGCAAGGGAATTCCATATGTGATGACCTTTTAGCCAAAAGTGGGAGGAAGAACTACCGGTTGTATTCTGTCTTTCCATCAAAACCTGCAGAAGTTTCTTCTGTGGAGGACCTTTTTGAATTTATATGTTCAGGTCCCCTTATAAGCAAATTGGGCCTGACCTCAGAGATGGTGGCCGAGTCTATTGATAAATGGTTGTCATATGGATTATACTTGTGCAGATTATTTCAACTCAATGAACTGTCTCTGACAATACCTCAGAAAGCTCGACTTTATCACTACTATGTACCAGTCTTCTTATGGTGTGAAAAAGAGATTTCTCTTCACAGTTCCACATTTAAAGAGGATGAAGAAGTCACTCCTTTAGTGGTATATATAATTCATTGCAACCTCTCCATTGTGACCTTCCTTTCTTGTTTTTTTCTTCTCCTCTCCCTGACATGGCTCACTGTTAAATTCTCTATTTTGTTGTCTTGATGTGTTTGGAACCAGTGGACTGCGTGATAAATAATTGGGCAAACTGCTAAGCTAGTATCTGTTTTGTGTATGATGCAGATTGGTTTTAGTGCTCCACAAGGATGTGGAAAGACTACACTTGTCTTTGCTTTAGATTATCTTTTCCGAGTCACTGGGAGGTAGACTGCAGAATGGTGATATTTACTGTCTAGAAGAAATCTTCTGTATGACTGAAAATATAATACAAATAAAAGAGATATGTTACTCTTGATTCATGTTATATCTCAGGAAGTCTGCCACGATATCCATTGATGATTTCTACTTGACCGCAGAGGATCAGGTATAGGAATTCAGGGGGCTCTTCTTTGTTATTGCTTGCTTGTCTCTTTGGGTTTTCACATTCTAATGGAGTTCAATTTTGATTTTAGGCTAAACTGAGAGAAAGTAATCCAGGAAATGCACTTCTAGAGGTATCAATTAACTTGTTTGTTTTATAATTTCTTGGCTTAGGAGATTAGGCAGCAATTTCGAAAATTTTTATAATGGCAATTATTTACTCAAAACAGTTACGTGGAAATGCGGGAAGCCATGATCTGTTATTGTCTGTTGAAACATTGACAGCTTTAAGTAAACTGACCAAAGAAGGTAGGGGGTTTTCCTTCATTTTCTCTTCCTTGTTTATTATTGTCTGGCTTTGATAGGTTCTATGCAAACTGGGGAATGAAAATTGTGTGTGTGTTTGTCAGGGGTGAAGATGAAGCTACCCCGATATGACAAAGTAAGTTACCAGAAATATGAATATTCTTGTTGCCTGTCATCCTTTTACGTTTAAGGTTTCTTATTATAGTTGTTTTGTTATGTAGTCGGCAAACAGTGGTAGGGGTGACAGAGCTGATTCCTCAACATGGCCAGAAGTTGAAGGGCCACTGACGGTAAGGTCTAAGCAAGATATTCAATTTATATTCTGCAAAAGGTGGGGGTAGGGTTGACTTTGGATGGATCCAAAATTCACCTCTGAAACGATCTGCAGGCAAAAGAAAAAAAAAATACCTATTCATTTTAAATGTAATCTGACTTTCTAATGCATTTTCCATCTTCAACCTGTTGGCCTGTGGGCTGAATGAAGAAGGGATTGTTGGGCGGGGTGGTTTGCTTGTTGGCTAAGGGTTACATTCTCAGCTCTGCTAATTTTCTGGCCAATGCTTTATGGACCAAGTTTCGTGAATCTTATGGTGCTTTTTTTTTTTGGTGTTTGGTTTTCTTTAGGTAATTCTGTTTGAGGGTTGGATGCTTGGCTTTAAACCCCTCGCAGTTGATGCTGTCAAAACTGTTGATCCACAGGTCTGAATCTCCCTCAGAAATTATAGCTGGGGGAAACATTGTTTTCCACCTTTTAAAGATTCATTGTGTCTTAAGTTGCTTACTCCAATAGGCTCCATCCATTTGAACTCAAGTTGAGCCTCAATTTTACAGTTGGAGACGGTGAACAAAAATTTAGAGGCTTATTACGATGCGTGGGACAAGTTCATAAAATCATGGATTGTTATCAAAATTAAAGACCCGAGTTGTGTATACCAGTGGCGATTGCAGGTTGGCCAAGTTATTTTCAGTTTTTTTGCAATTTTTGTTCATAAAACTCTTGTTCAAGTGATGGATGGTGTGGGAAATTTGCAGGCAGAGATTGCCATGAGGGCAGATGGAAAGACTGGGATGTCCGATGAGGAGGTAGGGTTTGCCTATCCAACTAACTAGTTGCCATTCCATGTGTTTGGTGTTTGGTTTTGGATGTGAAAGTTTCTAGGATGCTTGCTCTGTATTTCAGGTTATGGACTTCGTTTCGCGGTATCTACCGGCTTACCATGCTTATCTCCCTACACTCTACTCTCAAGGACCCAGTGGCTGTGATCCACAGCGTCTTCTTGTGGTTGAAATTGATGAAGGAAGGAACCCCATCCTCGGCGAGTAGGGTTATCAGTAGAGATGAGATTGTTTGCTTCATATCTATATCTATATCTATATCAGTCAGTCGTTTTGCTTCTTGCTGTCAGATAGATAGATAGATAGATAGATAGATAGATTTTTTTATATTTATGGGGTAAGGCAGGCACTCACTGCTGATTCTGTTTGAATGTAAATGAAATGAGCAAATAATACTAAATAAAGCAACGATTTTGTCTCTCTGTATCAGCAAAAAGGATGATATTCTTTGTGTTTTATTTGTAATATTTGCAAATTAATAACTTTTCATTTCTCAACATTTTCATATGATAAAAATAATTTGAGATATTATTGAATACAAAAAAAAAAAAAATTGCATTATCTAACCATACATATGATTTTTCAACAAAAAATTTATTCAATGCAATATTTTTTAGTATTATTCAATAAAAATAATTTTAATTTTTAAAAAAAAAAAGAAAAAAGAAAAAAGAAAAGCTCGTGAGTGAGCCCAATATAATTTATATGGTGGGTCATGCCTGCTAAGGTCGACTTCGGTTTATATGCTGAATGAGTTCACCTAATTGGACAAGCTGTATCACATGTAATTCTTAAGAGTTGGCTCACCTCATCTATCAAACAGTCAACACACACTCTTTTTCCTATACTATTCAAGGTCAGGCTTTGATTCCTACTGGTTTCTCTTTGATCAGTGTCTCAAATGATTTTATTTCCTCCCGGCTATGTTTTATTGTTACCCGGCTGTTTTTTTTTTTTTTTTTTTTTTATGATTCGTGTGTTTTGAGTTTTGCCCACTTAATTTTGGAGGAGACCAGCCTTCTCCTCTGATTCGACCTTCGAGTGAATTGGATACAGTCACAAGTTTATGCACTTTCAAACGGACACGCGATAAATTCCCACCAAATAGAACATTTTTTCCTCCATTAAGAGTTGATCTCCCGCTTAGTGGTTCATTGTTCTAGCCATTTTGTTTCTGCCTAATTTGGTGCCTGTGTAGTGATCTTTATGCTTGTCCCTTGGGTGTTGGCTGTTCTATTGTTAGCTGAGTCCCTTGGGCGTTAGTTGTTTTTATTCAAGCTTTGGTTTAACTTCTATATAGTCGTCTTTGAGATCTTGGTTGGTTTGTTATGACTAGTTTTGGCTCCAAAAGAAAAAAAAAATTTAAAGAAATGCATTAAAGGATAAGATAAACATGACACTCCTTACTCTCTATGCTTTTTCAGGGTTAAGAGGGTTCTGTGAAGGAGTTGTATATTGAATGATAAGACAAACAAGGCGCTTCTTGGGCTCCATGCATTGAAGGATAAGATAAATATGCCAATTCTTGGTCCCCATGCATTAAATGATAAGACAAAGATGAATGCATAAGGGCATACTTGACTTGGTGAGTGGCAAAGCCTCTCATGGTCATTGATTCTAGCATTTTCTTCAATGATATGATTGTTATCAGTTACAAGGATGTCTCAATAATGCTAGGTGTACAACTAAAATAAAAGCTCATCTCCAACTACTTTTTTTCCTGGTAATTATAGATTGAGCAAGTTAGGTAGCATAATTAATCTCCTCTAATTATAAATTTTAACCCTAATACATATCAAGCATTTATGGCTACAAGAAACGTATAATAATATTTTGTTGATCTTAACTTTTTTCATTGCACTGATATCAGTTTCTTTTGTTATCAAATTAATCTGAAGTTATTTAAATTATGAATATAAATTTATTAAAATAATATATATAAGGTATATAAACAACTGCCGAGCACCCATTAGTCTATGAGTATTAGGAAGACAAATTACCTCCAGAGCACAAATCAAGTGGTTAGGTCATGATAAGTTGGGATTCGCACCAATAGGTCGTGAGTTTGAATCTTTGTCCTACGCAGTGAGGTAAAGCTTTCACTTGCGATTTATCTTTTCTGTTGAAACTGAGAGCAAGAGAGACGGAAGATCGCGCAAAGGCAATAATCTCAAGGAAAAAAGACAAATTAAATAAAAGATTTTGAAAATACAAATATAAAGATGAAACTAAATATGTAAGTTGGAAAATAAGTGGAAGGGTGCCTGTCCATATTGTACCATTACCATTCCCAAAAGAGGAAATGTTGGTTGATTTTTGAATGACAAGGAGAATTTGCTCTTTATGCAAACCGTATATAAGGTTAAGATTGGTGTACACTTAGCTTGGAAGGAAATTAAAGTAGGAAGGGGATGAAAATAGAAAGGAGATTCCGTGAATATAAAAGACTTAAAAAGAACTTTTGAATGATTCAAATTAATCATAGAGGTAACAGTCATTCACCTCCTCAATAATAAAGTGTTTGGATCAATGATAATCATCATGCACTTACAACTTACAATACATTCAAAATTACTCTGTTAAGTGGTTGTTCATTTAGCTACTTCACATCACTTTGATCAATTTGTTGGTAAATAAAGTTGTTGCAAGATCAAAGAAGATTACATATGCTAAGCACAGAGAGAGGAACATATCAAATTGGACAAAAGAGCAAGGACTAATTACATCATTCAATGGTTTATTTCTCAGTTCTCACCGAACACAGATTATGCGTGTGGAGAAAGAGCAAGGATTAACACAGAGAGATGAACACTGATTGATTATTTTTACAAACAAACAATCCCAATCATAGCGCAGCAGAGTCGCGAAGGGGAAGGAATAGAACCGTAAGATATATAGATAGGGGTGCAGCAATCAATCGCATCGATTCAACCAAATGATCAAATTAGCCGCAATTACAGCAGAGAATGTCCAAACAACACTCGCAAGTCTCGTAGCAACAAAAGCAGCAGCACAACGCGAATAAACTGCAATCCGAATTGCAATATTGGGGCAAGAATTTTAAGAATTCGTCGGCGCATCAACCCGCGCGCGAATTGAAAAATTGAAATCGAAAATCAGAAAGAAGATGGAGACAAGAAGAGAAGAGCATGAAATCAAAGAAGAAGAAGAAGAAGAAGTACAGGTACTGACCAGGCGTAGAGGCATCCTTTATCCTCGTTCCGGCGTTGGATGTGATCCAAGTAGCTCATCTCTTGAGCCATCGGAGCGTCCATCTGTGTCTCCATGTCTCTATATCTCTCTCTTGAGAAGGAAATCGAACAAAAAGTGAAAATCAGTGGGACAGTACTTGTGGTATTGGGTTTCAATCTCTGGCAAATGTTGGAAAAATGCGAGGCGTATATAAAGAATATTCCTTGCAGTTGAAGATGAAGACGAAGATAAAAGATCTTTCAACTACTTTCAATTAATGAAATGATTGTAACGTCTGCGTCGCCATTCTCTCTCTCTCTGTGCTTATCGCTGAGACGAATTTTCTGACTTTCTTCTGTTCATCTGCTTGTTGCTTACTCAGCCAGCCAGCCGCCTTGTAAGGTCAGAGGTCCTTCATTCAAAGCAATACGTCAATCTTCTACTAAATTACCAGATTTAACACGACACTGTTACCAAATTGAATGGAGTACTATCACAATCAAACAAATTAACCACACGAAAATAGAATTTAATGTAAAAAATTTAAATTAAAAAAAATTACAAAATTTAACATAAAAAAATTAAATTAAAAAAAATTACAGACAGAAAGAATAAAATATCACTAACCAAATATTGATAATACAAAAATGATATAGTTGGAAACACTCTGTGTCTTATTTCATGTAACCTGGACACCTATTTATAGATTCAAAATTCTTTATGGATGAACACAAAAAATTATATCATGATCAGAAGATGACGCATAATGATATTCCTCTAGATGAGATAAATCTCACATAAAATTGAATTTGACAATATCATAATCACAGTTAAATTCAAAATTATAGTCATGGTCAAATTAAGAAACCTAATCACAGATAAATAAGGATTTTGAGTCATAATTATCACAAATTCCACATTCACTCTAAATCCACAAACGAAATTATTCAGAATTCTTTCTTCCAATGAAACCACGAAAAATCAATCTTCCTGACAAATACCAACCAAATTCACACAATACTAGAACTTTGAAATTGGCAAAGACTTGGTCAACATATTTACGGAATTGTCATGAGTGCTAATTTTTTTACAATAACTTCACTACGAGCAATAATATTCTAAATAAAATGATATCGCACATCAATGTGCTTCGTTTTCTCGTGAAACATCTGATCTTTAATGAGGAAAATAATACTTTGACTATCACAATAGACTGTACTGTCATAAAAATGTTCACTGATTTCACCCATCAACTCTTTTAACCAAATAACTTCTTTAATTGTTTTAGTAATTGCCATATATTCTGCTTCTGTAATAAACAGGGTAAAAGTGGATTGTAAAATAGCTTTCTAACTAATAGCATAACCACCAATGGTAAACACATACCCAGTAAGCGATATTCTCTTGTCGGGATCACCCGCAAAATTGGAATCAACAAAACCAACAATTTTATCTTTAGTATTTCCGAACTATAAACAGGCATCAATGGTACCACACAAATATTGGAGAATTAATTGAACTGTCTTCCAATATTTTTTACCAGAGTTAGCCATGTATCTACTAACCACACTCACTACACGAACCAAATCAGGGCACATACAAACCATAGCTGTAATACCTAGTATTTAATATTAAGAGCATTTTCAAAAATTATAGGGTCAAAATAGAATTTACAATAGTTTTGGGCCAAAGTGCAATATTCAAAACATAAACGAAAGGTGAGGGACTATGTCAAGCAAGCCAATAAAGGTAAAATAGTCCAAATAAGCGATATTCGACAAAATCAAGAGATTTTCAAAGGTTTAAAGTCAAAAACACGCAATTAGGGGCATTCGGGCAAAAGTGCAAATTTTATAAATTACCCGAGGGAGGTCAAAATGGCAAGTTATTCAGAATTTTTTGAGGAAAATGGAAAATATGGAACTTATGGGCAGTAGTGAAAGTGTTAGATAGTCTAGGGATATCTAGGATTGGGAGAAAATGCAATTAAAAGTTGGCTAGGGGCTAAAATACAAAAAAACAAAAGTTGGATAGTGTGAATCCGACCGGCCGCATTGTGGCAGCTGGCCAGCCGCCTAGGGATGTCGGGAAGGTCTCCTGGAAGGGCTAAGGAGGTCTCTAGGTGATGATGAGGAGGTTTATGGTTGCATTGGCCGGAAAATGGCCTTGATGTGATCGGAAATAATGGAGGAAAGATTTTCGATTTAGCCGAATTTTTCGAGGGTTCTAGCTCTCGATTTGGTGCTTCTCAATTGGTTAGGAGGTTAGATATAGGGTTAAGGGGATAAGACCAGTCGATTTGTGGTGGAAAATCAAATCGAGATGGGGTATAAATAGAAACCTGAGGCCGAGGGTTTTTCAAAAAAATCAAGTGAAATTAAGGGTATTTTGGCTGGAATTGAGGCTCACGAATAAGGGGCTTTTGTTCTACGAGTTGTAAGGATTATTTCTGGAGAATTTCGAAGAGATTGGTGTGCGTTTGATAGGGTTTTGGAGCTTCGGCTGGAAAATCAGGCTCACCGGTGCCGCGACCTGCAACTAGCTTTTAAAGCTATTTCCGGTGACTTTTTCCTAGTTTTGAAGGCACCATCGTGGTCGTCTCGACGAGATCTTTCAAGCCTTATAGTCATTTGGAGCACCGAAGATCACTGGAGTCGAAGAAGAAGGCCGGAGAAGACAACCAGGCCAGCCACCTATGGGCTTCACTCGCCAATCCCCTAGGTGGCGCATGAGGTAAGGTTTGTCCTTGATTTTAATTTTGTTATTTTGGTAAAATTATTTTAAGAATTATCATAGAAAAATATTTTATGAAACTTAATGTTAGGTATTTTTTATGAATTTCTGAAGGTAAGAAAGGTTTAAAAATAAAGAAAAATAAAGAAAATTGGGGAAAAATAGAAATAATGATTTCTAAGGTCCTAATGGTGAATAGGAGATGATTGGTGTGTTGGAAAGAATGATTGCATGTTTTTCAAGACTCATCACATTTTTCGAGGTGAAAATAAGACTTTTTCGAATTGAGGTGAGTGGTTTGATTCTAGCTTTACCTTATCTTGAATGTGTTTTGGAGTGTGTGTAGTGGGTTCTGGTGAATGATTTTACCCTCCGAGCTTAGGATTCACATGATCGAACCGGTTCTAGTAAGCGGTTATACCCTTCTAAACTTTGGTTGTTTACAAAGGCGTTTCACTTATGTACATTGTGGCATCATTTGCATATTGAACATGTGATATATTGCATCAACTGTTTTTACTTTTAAGACAAGTCGGTTCATGGCATGTATTTTCATATCATCGGGGTGTCGATTTTCGTGTCGTTGTTGGGTCCGTATGGGACAGGATGGGGTCTTCTTGAGAATGGGACAAGGTTAATCCTGGTGAACGAATGACACGGTAGGGCACTCGAGGGATTAAGTATGTCGAGGCAAGGTCAACCCCAACGACGTGTGGAATGATTTTTCACGGGAGGTTGACTATGTTAGGGAGATTTCTCAAGTTAGATACGTTGCGTGTTTGTCATTGTCTGTGTATGCCATGCTTATATGTCTTTCATGCATTGTGTAAACTATTTCATGCCATCACTTAGATGTTTTATCATCTAACCTGGGTTATGCCCCTGGAACATTCAACATTCAAGCCAGGGACAACTGCAAGGTTGAAGACATGGCCGGTGGGGCCAACGATGTTTAGTTGATAGTCGTTGTACCATTTTGGAAGTGTTAGTATTTATTTTGGTATATGTATGAACGATTTGTAGGATCATGAACGAGGATCTAAAGCATGCAACGGAAGCGTTTTAAAAATAAAACGATCCTCGTATTGGTTAGAGTCTAGGAGACTTACTTTTTCGGCGGATTACCGGACGGAATGGAGCGATGGGTGCTTCTTCGTGTGGAGGAGACGACGGCTGCCCTGCTAGCCTTCGGCTCCGTCGCATCAGAACACAAACGCTCCCTTTCGATCTTCCGGAGTATGACTCGAACTCGTGGCCTCTCTTCGGTGAAGAAGAATGAAAAACGACTTAGATGAAAAAACAACTAAAGAGAGATATATATATAGGGAGAACCCTAGGGTTAAAAACCCTAGTGGGCCAAACCCTAATGGGCCAAGATCTTTTAATTAATTTTCTAATTGGGTTAGCCCAATTAATTAATTAAGACCCTAATAAACCATTATTTTATTTTAGCCCAATGGACCATTCTAAATAAAATAATTCTCTCTTAATGTAATTCATCCAACAAGCCAAATGTATTAAAAAATACATGAGTTACATCGAGCTACCCCGGGGACCAAAAGACAAATTATTCACGGCTGCTAAAATGACCAAAATATCCCTGCTACCTAGTAGCTATATTTTGTCATTCTAAGTGTTCCAACTATCACCATATGGAAACACTGACCCCACGAATAATTTTGCATATGCCATGTCTTTGACCTACCAGTGTAATGACGAAAATACCCCTCTGTGTAACACCCATCATTTAGAAAGGAATAATGTACTAACACCTTTCTAAATGACTTCTACCATCCTTAGATCACTAGTCCAATAATCCGTGACTACTCGAATGTACTTGCTTATCACTGGGAGCTACCCAGAAGCACACACTCTTAAGTCACGTTCCCAGGGCCCTGGATTATTCGATTATTCTTGGACAATCACAAGGGGGTGAATCACAGAAACTATCTTGTATTAGTCTGTCTTAGCTAATTAGAAACCATACTCCCAACTCAAAAGGATATTGATCTTTGATAGACCTCACCTACAATGAATCTAAGAATATAGCTCTAGGTTCACCAGACCACCAACTAATACTCAAGTATTAGAGTACTCGTCCACGTAGTAGCAGTGATAGACTAGCTCCATGATAATTAGTACTTTGTCATTAGCTTCTATCACAGGTCCACTCTACGCATTCCAAATGCGCTTGTACAATTAGAGTAAACGGACTGTTTACTGGCTAAGGCAAGCCATCCTCCATTAGGATCTATTGCACAATGATCTTATCATGATAGAATGCCCAGTTCTATCAAAAGATCAAGAGTTATATTTTCTTGCTTATTAAGTACCCATGATTCATGCCTAACTGTGAAGAACGACCCATCACATGAATCACTTACTTAATAGCATGGACACCTTTCCAACAATTAAATGCAAATAATATATGTGCCATAAACTGAATAAAAGAAACATCATTACCATAAATTAAACAAAACGTGTCTTTAGGGCATACATTTCCAACACGATTCTATGACAACGTTATATCGTTTGATAGTTTGTAATACATATTTTGGTATGGGGATACCTTGTATGAAACTCGTGGTAGGCCACGACATTTTGGTGTTAATTATTCCGCTGTGTTGTATTATGTGTCGTTTAGTCTTAAGTCTATTGATCTTGTTAATTAAACAAGTAAGACTGGGGTTCTCGGGACTTTTACTTGCATGTGAAGATTGTTCTTGAAATCACCATGGGCGCCGATCATTGTATGCGACGAGTGTTTCATCTGCATGTGAAGATTGTTCCCATGGCGCGACGTGTGATAGACTTGAAAAAAAAAAAGATTTCCGAGAATTCCCTTATAGTGACGCGCCCGTGTAAGGTGGGGTGTTACAATTGGTATCAGAGCCCTAAGTTAAAACCCTAGGATGGTTAGGCTAGATTATCGAACTTAGCATGGTTAGAATTGTTAACTTAGAATAGGGTTATGGATTCTAAGTGACATATGGAAACTCTAGGAAACACATAATCAAAGTTATTGAGAAAAACATTTGTGTGTTATTAGCAAGCCATGGTAGATCAAGTGTTAAAATCACACTGAACGAATAGGATCGAAGCACGAGGAAACCTGCAAGACGAGGATATGAATATGTTTCTGAATGTGATGGAGGAAATCATTGATGATATACCTCCAAGTTACTGACTATTGATAGATTTATCGGAATACCAGATCGGTTTTCTTATTGACCAGATGGAAAGGGAGTGGAAGACTTTTGCTCAGTGGCTATGGTAGGACTGGGAATATGACTCCCTACACGAATTCTGCACAAGGATGCGAGATGAGCATGTGGAGCTGCAAGGGGAGGCCATGGATGAGGAAGATCAGGAAGAGGGCGCTGCAAATCCTGAGGATGAGGTCATCGACATCAGTTCCGATGAGGAATCTCAGAAGGCACAGGATGATGACGAAGGACCCCTGGTGGCGTCTGACAGTGACGGGGACCACAAAGAGTTATGGATCTGGAGGCCAAAGGACTACTGAACAAGGCCGAGGAGATAACTGAAGGAAGAAGGAATATATAAAATATAATAAAATGTTATGTCTATTTCCTTTTTCGGTTGTGCTAAGCTATTATGTTTTGTGGGATACTGTTAATAAATAAAACTGTCCCTCTTGTAAAGAAATGATCTTGTCTTGTGCATAACTCATTTTCGTGGTTCACTTTAGATGGTGAATACACGAAGACTTCGAGATGCAGCTTGTAACGCCCCGCTCCCACTTACGGGTGTTAATCGTGAACAATCACCCGAATTGTCCACCTGCCCGGCCTTAGGTGAAGGGCAGACCATGTTTCAAGAAGAAACGCCTTAGGTGGGAACTAGGCTCGTCCTTCCCTTCATTTAAACCCAAGATTCACTAGCAGAATTGGGCTTTAACCAAACCACATAGGCTAATAAAGAAAATCTCCTTCAAACGCCCAATCACCATTTTCTCAATTATTTTTAATTCTTTTCCATTCAAGAATTTTTATCGGGCTCCATAAAATCACCATTTAAATCAATCCATTGATTGATTACCAAATTTGAAGGAAAAACTCAAATTTTCAATTTTTCCAAAATTTCGGCATTTTCTCCAAAAATGCCCGAAAATCCATTTATTTTGAAAATTCCTCCGAGGCCCAAAATCAATTAAGAAATGGCCCAAAATCCCCCAAAAGTCCAAATTTTAAAAAAAAATTGGACAGCGGGGTCCGCTGGCGCGCTCGGGGCCCGCGCGGGGCCTCACTGGGCGCTGGCTTCCAGCAGCCTCCTACTACTCCTTCACTCCTTTTTTTTTTTTCTTTTTTCTTTGGGCTATAAAACCCCAAATTTTTCATAAAATATACACCCTTAATTTGCCTCAAATCCTTCACTTTTCTCATTCCAAAGCCTCATTTCATAAATAAAATCTTCTTATTTTTATTTATTACAACATACTTAAGGCTTCCACATAACTTCAAAAAAATATAACTTCACCAAAGCTTAGGCTTCAACATGCCATAAGCCATAATCCAATGCCTCATTTTTAAATGGAAACATACATTCCCAAAATATAAAATACACACATGCTCTTGGGATTTAACAAGCCATCACCATACAAATGAAATTACATCTCATAATTAAACATAACAAGATAGGCTTCCATAAGCCATAACATGCACTTGAATCTTCTTCCATGCTTCCACATGCCATTCCACCATTTCCTTTACTTTACCATGCTTTCACAACCTACATGTGAGGGTAAAAACCTCATGAGCTATTAAGCTCAATAAGGGTACAATGCCAAATAAATATGAACATAACAAGTTATATGATGCCAAATGCATGCAAATGTGGCTAGGTTTCTTTGCCCTCACAACCCTCCAAGGTTAGAGGCATCAACCCACCATTTCAACCATGTTCTCAAACTAACCTATGGCCATAAGTCTTATGAACATAAAAGATCATGCCAAATGCAACATATACATTTATGAAACATATTTAAAATCCATTGCAAGGCCACCCTCCCATGGGGCCATCCCTTACCTCTTCTTGAATATTAAATCTCCATTTCAAGAGAGCTTCCATCTTCATTTTCTCCCATCTAAAATGGCATTCAAACAAGAACTCACTTTGCATACAAGAACACTAATTAAAGAGAAGAAGAAAATACATCTTACCTTGATTCTCTTCTCTTTCTTTTTCTTCCATGGGAGACTTTCTTATCTCCCTTTCTTTCTTTCCTTCTTCATTTCATTCTCCAAATGGCCAAAGAAAACCAAGACTTTCCCACTTGCCATTATATACTAGTTTTCCATTTTTCAAGAATGCATCCTAGCCATTCACTAAAGGCACAATCCATGTGCTTAAGGGAAAACTAATCTCAACCATTCATTTAAAACAAACAAGTCTCCTCTCTAAGAGAAAACACACCTTTACATGTGTTGGCAATCCATGCCATTTACTCTCTTTAAATTCCCACCATTGGATTTATTCTTTATTTCAAGAATACATTTCATCCACTAGATCTCTTGAAATTTCCATTCATTTCTCATTCAAATAAATCCTTTCTTTTTCACTCATAAATGAGTGACTAATTTCCATTTCTTTTGCATTTTATTTTTAGGCAACAACATCGTGGCTTGCATTTAACACTTGAAAGACCATTTATTCACCAATTTAAATTTCTTTTAAATGCCTATTCTTGATTCACAAGATCATGCCATGTGTCCCTAGCCACCATCTCCCAATTTCTCATTTCTTTCCCATTTAAATTAATGGGACTATTTTCATAACCATCACACTTGAGAGACATAAATAATTTCTTTCCCATTTAATTTAATGGGACTAATTTCCACCATCACATAAGAGACCACTTTGAAAGACATAATACTTTCCTTCTCATTTAAATAAATCCCACAATTTTCCAAAGCATTAATGGGAGACCATTTTCCCATTTTCTTTTAGATTTATTTAACTCTCATAATTTCCAAGGCATTAATGGTGACCATTTACCATTTTCTTTTGAATTTACTTTAATCCATATAATTATGCCTCTCATTAAATGCTTGAAAGACCAATTAAATTTTCTTTTGCATTTAATTAAATCTCTCATTTATACTTGAACCACAAAATGCCAAGTGTCACAACAAGACACTAACTTTGGCTTCCAAGTTTAATCTCATCTCTCTAAGTGGCATTACCACATTAATTCACAACTTAGGGAAAATAAAATTATTCTCCTCAAATAATTTAATATCCACCATTTTCCCTATTTCCAAAATTAAATTTCCTTTATGGAATTAGATTCCAAATTTCCCAAAATACCCTTTGTGAATTTATTAATCCCTTATCTCCACATAATTACAAAATTGGGATTTAATTCACCTACTCACCTAATTCCACATAGGAATTATTTCTAATTTACCAAAATACCCTTTTTATTGGATTTCACAATCCAAATTATCAAAATACCCTTCTCATGGGCATTCTCAATCTCAAGGATCCATCTCCCTCTCAAGGGTATTTTTGGAAGTTTTCTTACTTCCTTTCCTATTCTCTTAACACCGGTTACACCGGGTGTTACACAGCTCACGATGAAAATGGGAGAAGAGAGGAAAATAATCCCGGAGATCAGGGTGATCGTAGAAACCACTCAAGAGGGAACAGAAGGTATGTTGGAGAGTCGAGCTCTAGCGAGGATCGATTCGAGCGAATGGAATGATTCCTAGAGAATATGCTGACATACGTGAGTTAGGAAGAGCCTACGTGGCATACAACCATAGCACTAGAACAGTACCAAAACTTGAGACCACCTGTGTTCAAAGGAAGGATTGGCGATGATCCTAGCTCAGCCGAGTATTGGCTTGAGCAGACAGAGAAACTACTTCAACACCTTTAGTGCAGTGAAGAGGAGAAAGTGAGGTGTGCAACCTACACATTGGAGGAAGAAGCAGGTCAGTGGTGGCAGTCTACCGAGCGTTCAATGATAAGGTCTCAACAAGAACATGAGGAAGAAGATGAGGATGCGCTAGTGTATACTTGGATGGGATTCAAGGAAAAGTTTAAAGCCAAGTATTTCCCAAAGAGCTGGAAGGAAGAAAGAATCTGGGAGTTTATGAGGCTCAAGCAGACTGATGAGATGTCTGTGAATCAATATGACAACCGATTCACTTAGCTGATTAAATACGTGCCTATGTACGAAACTGACGAAAGTCAAAAGGCACATAAATTTGTTTCAGGATTGCAAGTAAGTCTTCAACAACTGTTAAGCAGATGGGACATTGACACTTACAAGGAAGCGTTACACCGAGCTCTAACCATTGAGAAAAACCTGACGAGGGTGAAAATAATCAAGACTGAAGAAGGGAGCAAGGGCAGTTGTAATACCCCATGTTCGTATGAGGTTGCCACGTAATTTCGATAAGTGTACAATACCGAAAAATTGATTTTATAGCAATTTTAAGTACTGAATCAACTGTAGGGAATGCCTCAGAGTAAAATTGTCTAAGAAAAATTATATGGTCTCGACGAGCGTATCGAGATAGGATTTATGGTATCGAAAGAAATCGAATTCGGAACGATTTTCGGTACAGCTAAAATACAACTGCCATTTAGGCTGTGAAACCGAATCGTTGTATGAGGCTCCCGAAAAATCAACGGAACCCTAGGGAGACTCCGGTTTTGCTTAATGAGCAACCCTTCAGTGGTTTCGGGATGAAACAATAGCCCGTTGAGGACACTGGGATGAAATTGTCCTTTTCAACTAAGATTTGGATTATTAATTATGAATTTTCGGTATTAAAATGCAAATTTAATCTATGTTTGAGGACATGATTGTAATAAGAAAGTTACCCAAGTGATATTAAATGAATTATGAGAATTAAAAATATAATTTCTCTTATATATTAGTGTATTATATAATAGTTATATAAATATATATATATATATATGCATAGTGCATGTGTGCAAGCTGGCTTCGCGAAGCTTCTGTGAAGCTTTAATGGCCGAAATTTGGGCTGCAAAATGGAAGATTGTGGCAGCGTGAATTGAGGAAAAAATTTGTCAGAGGTATGGAGTGAGTAATGAAGCAATTAATATGATGTATAAATGGAGTAGCGGCTAAGGCAATGAAGGCTATAAATTGGCAGCCATCTTGGCCGATTGAGAAGCAGCAGGAAGCTCGATGGTTTTAGGTTGAGGGATTTGCAGAGGGTTGTCGAGAGGGATGGGTAGCGCCCAAGTTGCTTCGGATATATATATATATATATAGAGAGAGAGAGAGAGAGTTTGAAGAAATGGAAGAAGTGGCATTGAATTTCCTTCTCCCATTTACAGAGCATGGCCGAATCGGCCATGACAGAGAGCTGGGAGCAGAGAAGGCCGAGAGAAGCTTGAGAGCCCAAAAGAGAGAGATCGCAAGGGGGAGAGAGGCTGGTCGGAGAAGCGTCAGGCGGCTGCCATAGCCGCATCCAAGCTTCCAACAAGCTCGGCCATGGCAGCCGAGCGAAGGAGCACCCGCAAGCTGGAGAAGCAGCAGCATGAGGAAGAGTTGCAGGTGGTGGCGCGAAGCAGGGGCAGCCCTCGGTGGAGGCCGGCAAGGCGAAGCCAAAGGCCGCCAAGCCAGCCGCATGGCAGCGGCGGCCATGGCAGCCGCTACAAGCAGCAGCGGCAGGGGCGGCGTGCGGGCCCTGCAGCACGCGGAAGAGGTCGCGGCGGTGGCGGCTCGCGGCAGAGGGCACGGCGAGGGCGACCGCGATGGTCGGCGAAGCTGGCTGAGGCAGTGGCTGGCGGTGGCCGGGCGCGCGCAGGGGCTACGCGAAGAAGACAACAAACAGGAAGAAGAAGAGAAGGAAGAAGAAGAGAAGAAAGGAAGAAGAAAAGAAAGAAGAGGAAAGGAAGAAGAGAAGTTGCAGGTGCATGAAAGGAAGTAGGAAGATGAACAGTAAGAAGAAAAGAGAAAAAGAAAAATAGAAAAGAAAAAGAAAGAAAAGAAAAATAAAGAAAAGGAAGAAAAAGAAAAGAAAATTGGGAAAAATGCTGAAAAGTCCTAGAAAAATCCTGAAAAATAGGAAATGAAGATGTAATGATATCCCGGAGATTTTGGTGAGAAAAACAGCCCGGGCACGCGTTTCAAGGATATGGCATGCATACCGAGAAAACCGAAGATGCTAAGTCAAGGTGAGTAAAATTCTCTAAAAAATTTCACAAATTTCAAAATATTATTTTATGAATTTTCGTAGTGAAATATTTGAGAAAATATTTTAGAAATATTTAATTTGGAATTATTGAGGGAAAATAGAAAGAAATAGAGAGAAAATAGAAAGAAATAGAGAGAAAATTATAGAAAATGCCAGAAATTATGGAAAAATAGGTTTTAATGTTTATTTAAATAATTATGGTGATTAGGATACTTTGAGTCTGAAGTTGAAGAGATTGGTACAAATTTTGAGGTTGGCACGCAAATCAAAGCAAGGCACGGATATTGAGGTAGCCCGATAAGCTTGAGAAGATAAGTGGTACTTTTTCAAAAATGTTTTCATCATATTGACATGCCCTGATATGTACCCATCACGTAGACTGCATACATGACTATGAAATGCATAAATACACGTTAATATCATCGATCACACGCATATGAGGCCGTAGGGAGTACGAACTGGCACCCTTGCCTTACCAAGGGTGCACCCATACACCCCGGCTTCGAAAGAGGTGGCTGCTAAAATGGTAGGTAGCATGAGGGGTTCAGTTGACACCTACGATGAAAGACATTGCATACACTCATGACATAGCATTATGTACCCTTACTTAGATGGTTCATCATCTAACTTGGGTTCGCCCCTGGAACATTCAACGTTCCAGTCGGGACTTGCAGAGATGATTCCAAGATTGGTGATATGTAGTGACGCGAGACGTCAAGAAGCGAGTAAATATACCATGTTATGTTGTAATATGAGTAGTTTAAGAATTATGTACATTGTATTTATTGTCAGACGCTTATGAATCAACTTTGTAATGAATGTCATGTCTAGTTATTATTATATGAGCAGGTTCGATTCAGCTTCCACTTTGTATTTATTTTCTAGTGTAGATATCTCGCACTAGATAAGGTCTTAGGGAATTTCGGGATAATGTAAAGATAAAAAAAAAAATAGACCAAATTCCCTAAGGCATAACACGCCCTGAAGAAGTGGGCTGTTAAAACAGTAAGCCGGGAAATTTAACGGCTCAATCTAAGGACGAAGGGAAGTGCCCTCGATGTAAGAAGAAACACTTTAACAAAAGATGTGTCGTAAAATGCTACGTATGCGGCGAGGAAGGCCACATTGGAAGAAACTGCCCGAATATCAAAGGAACGCCCCAAGTCGGGTATCAGGGAAATGTGGTGTGCTACAATTGCGAGCAACCGGGGCATATTTCGTGAGAATGCCCAAAAAGACAAAAGATGGAGCCGCCAAGTGGAGGAGCACCGAATGTTCGTCCTAGTCGGGTCTATAATCTAACTTATGAGGACGCTGAGGCCGATCCTACAGTTATTGAAGGTACACTGTTCTTTTCAAATATTCCAGTTCATGCTTTAATAGATCCGAGTGCTACGTATTCGTTTGTTTCGCATGCATCAGTAGAAAGTCTAAAGCTAAAACCTAGGGAGTTGGGTTACCAAATGATAATAGCTACGCCTATGGGTTTAGCCATTGTCGAGGAGACTGTTTTAAGCCATATAAAAACTTCTTCAACAAGCATGCATAGTCTTCTTTGCTTGAAACTTCAAAACCTTATGGTTACTATATATAGATATCCTCATTAAGTTCCCCATGTAGGAACATTATCTTAACATCCAACTGTTCCAATTCAAAATCTTGAATAGCCACAATACCAAGTAGTGCCCAAATGGAACTGTGTTTCACAACTGAGAAAAATAAGTTTGTGAAGTCCACACCTGGAACCCGACTGTGTCTCTTTGGTACGAATCTGGTTTTGTATCTTGCTTTTTCAACTCTTAGTGTACCTTCTTTCCTCTTGAATATCTATTTGCACTTAACTGTTTTCTTATCCTCGAGTAGTTACATCAACTTCCAAGTAACATTTTTGTGTAAGGATCTCATCTCTTCATGCATTGCAGTAATCCATCTTCCTGATTCAGCACAATTAACTACTTTAGAATAAGTGAAAGGCTTTTCACTACAATCAATATCTTTAGCCACATTTAAAGCATATGCAATGAGATCAGTTTTAGTATATCTTTGAGGAGGTTTGATATTTCTTTTGAGTCTATCCTTAGCAATACAATAATTTGATAGATCGACACTTGCTTCTGGACTTAACTTGGGGGTTGATTGAATCTGAGATGACGACAACGGCTCAGATGTCTGACTTTTGTCAATTTCAAGCTCCACCTAAATATTAGATATGTGAATTTAGCCATATCTATTTCACTCATATGCCCAAGACGCATATGTCATGACAGAGTGAGATGAGTATCAAATAAAGAAAAAGTAGAAACAGAAGCATCACCTATAATGTTAGAATCCTGTAGAACATATAATTAACCGTACTATTTCGTGCCTTTTATCACAAAAAGAGCACATCTACTGACTCTAATAATTCCATCTTTACCAATGAATTTGTACCCATTTGAATCAAGACTACTCAATGAATAAGATTTCTTTTAAGATTGGAAATATGTTTGACATCAGTTAAAATTTGAACAATACCATCGAACATCTTAATTTTGAAAATTCAAATACCAAGAATTTTACAAGAATTATTTTCCATCAACACATCGCCAGAATTCAAAGTTTTATATGTCGAAAGCCAATCCCTATTAAGAGATAAATGAAACATGCATGCTGTGTTGAGGATACAATCTTCACTAGGTTTAGTACCCTCATTAGTAACAACCATAAGTTTCCCATCAGTATTGTTATTTTCAACAACATTGATTTCTCCTGAAGTTTCTAGTTCTTTTCATTTCTAATCAGTTTCTTGTCTCTTAAGTTTGTTCTGTAGCTTATAACACTCATTCTTTATATGTCCTTTTTTCTTGCAGTAATTACAGGCTTTTTCTTTGTTCCTGGACTTGGATATACATTTTCCTCTACCACTATAATTTTTATCATGTGTTTTTTCTCTAATCAACAGACCCTCCCCCTAATTCTCAAAAGTCCCCAATAATTGCTTATCAATTTTTTCTTTCAAAAATAAAGTATCATAAACTTCATCTAGGGTGAGAGTATCCTGATTATAAAAGTTAAATACAAGGCCAGTATGGTGTCTCTAAAAGTTAAATACGAGGCCAGTAGAGAACATAACAAAATTAGAACCAAATCCTCATCATCATACTTGACCTCCATGGATTTCAAATCAAAAATGATTTTTTAAAAAATTATTAAATGGCTTTCAATAGACGTATCTTCAGCCATTCAATGAGAATATAATATTTGCTTCAGATGCAATTTACTAGTTAAGTTCTTCGTCATACACAACTGTTATAGTTTTAATTATAAAGCAACAACGATTTTTTCTTTCAAAATATCTTACAAAATTTGATTCGATAAATGTAGATGTATCTGAAACAAAACCTTACAATCCTTATGTTGTTTTTCTTCAATGCTCCATGATTGTGGCATTTTTTCGAAGCCCAAAAGTGCATCGTCTAAATCCATATGTGCCAAAATTGCACACAAGTTAACCTACTATAGTTAAAATTTAATATTCTGATCCAATAGAGGAATATTGTACTTCAACGAAGCCATTAAATATCCCTAAATAAAATCAAATAATTTCAATAATAAACCTAATTGAAAAATGGATTAAAAATATCGAATCTCGGCAAAAAGAAATCTAAAATCTGTTGGATTTGGCTGACGGATCTGAAGTGGGTCGCGAATCCAAGTGGGTCAAACCAGATCTGGGTCTTGCTGAAAAACTTGAAGCTCTCTGTAATGGGGAAAAACGATGGCCATAGAAGGTGAAGAAAAAGAAAATTGGCGAAGGTAGATTAAGGCGACTAGCAGCGAATCTGAGGTCGACCCACTATGGCAATGCGTGAAGGATACCGTCAGCAAAGGCAATGATGAATGGGTCGTGGACGATCCAATAAGAAGTAAAGGCGGCCAGTTATTGGGAATGGAAGGCTGGCGACAGCTATGACACCGATGATGATGGCAAAGACTATTGCCGCGAAAGCGGTCGATGACAAAGAACGTGAGGATCAATAGTGATGGGAACGACGATGGCGAGGAAGTCAAATCGTCGCGTTCACAAGGCGTTCAAATGGCTTTGACGACAAAGAAAATGAACAAAGGCAGCGGCAGTGACAACGGCGGGGTCGACGACGACGGTGGGCGTGAGCGAATGACAGCGACGGCCGGCTCAGTTGACGGCAGCAGCGGTGGCTGAATGGTAGTGGCAGCCGCTCTGAAACCTTGCTGAAGGAAGGAAAAGAAGATGATGATGATGCAGATCAATGACTGAGATCTGTCAGATGCTGATGGTTTGATTTAACGACTCTTATACTAGTTTGTTATGAAATTAGATTGAATACAAACCATAATCAAACCAATCAACCACACGAACATAGAATTTAACATGAAAAACCCAAATCGAAAAAAACCACGGGCAAAAAAGAACAAAATATTACGAACCAAATATTAGTAATACAAAAGTGATATAGTTGCACACACACTTTGTAACGCCCCGCTTTTCCGGGCACGTTATAACTTGGGACAATAAATTTTTTTCTTTCAAACACTAATGCTAAACCACATCATACCTCAAATGCGTCCCAAAATTTCCATACATTAATCTCGAAAGAGAATCATTATACACATCAAATGCTGAAGCAATGATCGAAACCTGATATCTTAACATTGAAAATAAATTCTTACATCTTCAACATTCCTCAAAACGTTCAGAATTTAAAATAACAGAACTTAAATACATGGGCTACATAACATACATTTCATTTTTCATGCACTCTGCTAACTGCCATTTCTTGCCTCATTTATCCTCGTATCTACTACAATCTCCATCTGAAACGTTTGAATATTCTAGGGATAAAGCTCAAGTTAGATGATGAATCATCTAAGTAAGGGTACAGAAAACATATTTCGTGCATAAATGTAATGTCTTACTCATCGTAGGTGTCAACTACACCCCTCATGCTACCTACCATTTTTGCGGCCACCTCTTTCGAAGCTGGGGTGTATGGGTGCACCTTTGGTAAAGCAGCGGTGCCAGTTCATACTCCCTACGGCCACAATGCTCGTGAACGATGATATCAACGTGTACATATGCATTTCATACCATGTCATGTATGTAGTCTACGTGATGGATACATATCCAAGCATGTCAACATGATGAAAACATTTTTGAGGAACATAAATCACTTACGAACCAAGCATTTTTCATAAAACAAAATTCAGTTGGGAAGTACCACTTACCTCGATATTCGTGTCTTGCCTCGAAATGCGTGCATCACATCAATTTGCGTGCCAACCTCAAAATTTGCACAAGTCACCGCTACCACTGCAGCCGTGAGCTGCTGCCAGCTCCACCGCAAGCCTTCGCCGCCGACTACGCCATCCCCAATCTCGGCTGCCTCCGTCGCGGCTGCCCGCTCGCTGCCCATTATCGCTGGTTGCGGCTGCCATGGCTAAAACTGGCCATCCCAAGCCACATTCGATAGCCTCGGTTGTCGCCTCTCGGGCTTTCGGCTGCCTTCGCGTTGACACCACGCATTAGCAGCCATCACGCGCCTCCATCGCTGCTGCTCTGCTCGCTGGCCTGGCTCTACCGAGCTTGAGGTCCGCGGCCATGGCCATTCTCGGCTATCTCCCTCTCTCTCACTCTGATCTCTCTCTCTTTCGATCTCCCACTTGCTTGATACTCTCAATTGGTCAAAATGCATCTCAATTTATAGGCAAGCTGTTGCACGAAATGCATATATATATATTTATATGTACATCATATTAATTGCTTAGCTCTTAAATCTTGGTACCATATATTCCTTAAGTCTAGCTGCAATTATCTTCCTCAAATCCTACTGCCATAATCTCCCCATTTTGCAGCCAAAATCTCGGCCATTAAATCTTCACAAAAGCTAACCATGGCCACTCACGCACACACACTTATGCCCCCCCCTCTCTCTCTCTCTATATATATATATAATTATATATTACATTATCATAATAGAAAAATTACACATTTAAATTTCAAATCTCATCTCTAATTCATTTGGGCAATTCTCTTATTGCAACCATGCCCTTAAACACTGAATTAATTTGCATTATAATACCGAAAATGCAAAATTAATAACTTCAAAGTTATTCAAAATGACGATTTCGCCCCAGTGTCCTTACCGGGCTATTGTTTTATCTTGAAACCACTGAAGGGTTGCTCATTATGCAAAATCGAAACCTCCTAGGGTTCCGTTGATTTTTCGGGAGTCTCTTACAATAATTCGGTTTTGCAGCCTAAATGACAGTTGTATTTTAGCTGTACCAAAAATCGTTCCCGATCCGATTTCTTTCGATACCATAAATCCTATCTTGGAACGCTCATCAAAACCATATTATTTTTCTTAGAAAATTTCACTCTAAGGCATTCCCTACAGTTGATTCGGTACTTATAACTGTTATTAAGCCAATTTTTCGATATTCTAAACTTGCCTAAATTACGTGACAATATTACGAAAATATGGGTTCTTACACACTCTGTCTTTTTTCATGTGATCTAAACACTTATTTATAGATCTAAAATTATTTATGGATGAATACAAAAAATTACATCCTGATCAAAAGATGACGTATGAGAATATTCTTCTAAATGCGATAAATCTCACATAAAATTGAATTTGACAATTTCATAATCAAGATTAAATTTAAAATTGTAATCACGATTAGATTAAAAAATTCAATCACAAATAAACAAAAATTTTAAATTATAATTATCACAAATCTTCGTATGAAAAAGCCTCTCAAATTGCCATTTCTAGCAATGTTAACAAATGTCCTCCACCGACACCACCAGTATGGCAACTCCACCCTAATAATTGACGGTTGCTAAAAGATTGGGACCCCCCCCCCCCCCCCCCCCCCCAATCCAGTCTCACTCTGGTCATTGAATTTTCAAACACGTCAACAACAACAAAAGTAACTCGACTGCAACCTAGTTAGATTGTACAAAAAAGAAAATAAAAAATAAAAAATAAATAAAATATAAAATAAAAATATAAAAATATTAATTTTTTTAAAAAAGTAAAAAATAAAAATGTGTAAATAAAAAAAATATAGAGATTTTTTTTGTAAATATAATTTTAATATAAAAAATAATTATTTAATCTAAAAATAAACCTAAATTGGCCTGATGTTGCGGCAGACGCACAAAATGTATGGTAACAATTGCAGCCAAACACATCTTTATCACAAACAATTATGGCTAATTGAAGTGGCACAATCAGTGGCGTGCTGCTAAACTCCTTCTAACTCACCATAATAAATTAGTTAGACTAAACCCATTTAGGCTCTCGGTTTTGGTTGCATGCCAACATCATTCTAACTTAAAATTATACATTTTTCTTAATTTTTAGTCACTTAAAATTATATATCTCAAGGGGTTACCGACAAACGTCAAAAACACGAAAATGTCTTTGCCCAATTTGCAAACCCTACCATTGTTTTGCCTGCTTGCTCTCTCCTTTCTCTCATTTGCATGATCGTCGTTGCAATTGTCGACCGTCGTTGCCTTCACTTTACTGCATCGTCGCATCACCAATTGCCATTACATCATTTCTCCATCGAGAATGCAACGACGATCAACAAGGCGATGACAACGAGGCGACAATGATAAGACAAAGGCAACAACGATCAATAGTTGCATGGGCGATTAAGAGAAGGAGAGAGAAATGAGAGAACAGGCGAGCAAGACAATGGCAGGGTTTTGCAAATTTATAATTTGGATGAGGACATTTATGTCTTTTTGACACCTTTGATAACCCCTCAATAAAATCTATCGAGCAGTGTAGAGGAGCTCTTGAATACCTAGTCTTAACACCTCTTAAACTTTAATTTTTGTCAAATGGATCTCTCTAAACTTATCTAAAACAGTCAAGACATCTCATTTGAATAGGACAATGTTAATTAAATTAAATAGAGATTAGGAAAAAATTTAAATTAAATTAATTTAATTAACGTCGTTTCTTTCTGGAGGTGTTCACACCATTTTAAAAGAATTTAGAAATTAATTTAATAAAAAATAAAATTAAGAGGTTGAATGTTTAAAATTTAAGGGATATGTGGTCAATTTATTTAATATCACTCATAAGGACAAGAATATTGTGGTTAATTTTTTTTAAAAAAATAAAATATTCAATAAAATAAAAAATTGAAAAAATATTTGAACTAATTTAAAAAATATACAAACAATTTAGCCTGTAAAGCTGATTATATATCAACCTTATCAGGACGGACTCCTAAAGTCAATTTAATAAAATATAATAACGTGACATCAGCTGTTTAGATGTATTATTTATTATTATATTAATATATAAATAAAAAAAATTAATTATAAAACAATCTTAATTAATATAATTGATGGATTTCAATTTTTAATTTTTTTAAATCATAATTTTAATAAATATTATATTTATTAAAAATGCATATATATAGCTTAACCTTGGACACATCTCTTCTCCAATATAGATGAAGTGTCTACAGAGTTTAATTTTTTATTGACCATACCACTAATAATTTATGAGATATTGATGTGGTCAAATTATTATTATGAATGCGTGTCCATTGCTAAGATAAACCAAAAACCGATCATTTGTGTAATTAATTGTTTGAAGTAGTCAAGATTTGAATGATTTTTAATTTTGTTGGTGGAAACTGTATGGTGGGAGGGTTTATATATATTTTTATATAAAATTATATTTAATGAATTATTTTATTCTTATTATTATAGTCTAGGGTTAACTTAAGACATAAGCCATAATGGCCTATGTCTGGGGACCCCAAAGAGGGGTGGACGTCGAAAAAATGGTATATCAAAAGAAGTACAAGAAATGTCGAAGAAGATGTTTGAGAGATGAGACATCAGAAAGTGAGAGAAACGTAGAAGGGAGATTGTGGACGTCGACTAGAGTTGAGAGGTCAAGAGACGCGATTGCTAGCAGGAGAAAAAAGACCAAGAGCAAAAAATAATAGACGTCGATCAAGCAACGATGACGCTATTCAATGCTCACGCAAGACAATGACGATATATATATATATATATTTATATATTGTCAACATACCACCATCGCTTATTGCCTTAGGCGCTACCAATTGTTAAGCTAACTCTGACTCTGTTAAACTATTTTTTTTTTTTGTGTGTGTGTGTTATTTCTCTCAATGGGCTGTGTCTCCACCAATAAAACCTCCACGGCATGTTTGGTGGGATACAAACAAATATTACCTTCCCAACATTTATTCCTTCATTTATATCAATTCTAAGATTAGACTTAACTAATATTCCCAACATAATATTACCTTCCCACCATTAATGATTAACTAATGCAAATCATTAATGCAAATTTTGGGAGAAAATTTTATTACTACTTATTACTTCAAAGCAATTGAAAAATTTAAATTATTAATGTAAATTACAAAATGTAAATTATTAATACAATAGGTATTAATTACAAATCATTAATTAATACAAGTTTTAGGAGGAAATTTCTTTTTTCAAGACTATCCTACTTTTATATATATAAAGATTTTGTAATTAATTTAAATTAAAATTTTAATTTCTTTTTAAGATTTTATATTTCTTTTTATTAATTTAATTCAATTTAATTTTAATTTTGAATTATTTAATTATTTTTAAATTTAGCGGCGGTTATTAACCGTCGCTAAATTAAAATTTTTAATGAATTTTGCGGCGATTTTAAAAACCGCCATTAAATTAAATTATTTAATGAATTTATAATTTAATTTTAATTTTAAATTATTTAATTATTTTTGAATTTTGCGGCGGTTTTCAAAACCGCCGCAAATATTAATTTAATTTTAATTATAAATTATTTAATTATTTTTGAATTTAGCGGTGGTTTTTGAAATTAAATTTTTTAATGAATTTTGCGGCGGTTTCGAAAACTACTGCAAATATTAATTATAAATTATTTAATTATTTTTGAATTTAGCGGCGGTTTTTGAATTAAATTTTTTAATGAATTTTGTTGCGGTTTCGAAAACCGCCGCAAATATTAATTTAATTTTAAATTTTAAATTATTTAATTATTTTTAATTTAGCAGCAGTTTCTCAAAAACAGTTGCTAAATTTAATTTAATTTTTTAATTATTTAATTATTTTCTAAATTTAGCGGCGATTTTTTAAAAATCGTCGCAAAATTGAATGTTTTAATGAATTTTACGACGATTTTTCAAAACCGCCACAAAATGTTAAAAAAACGCTGCTAAAATAGTATTTTGCGACGGTTTACAAACCGCCGCAAAATTTCATTTTTTGCGGTGATTTTAAAAACCGCCACAAAAAAATCGCTGCTAAAAATCAATTTTTTTGTAATACTCAATATATACTATTCTTTTATGGGCTCTCAAGGTATTACACCTCTCCCTCTTCATTCTCTCTTTCTCTGCCTCCCTCCATCATCATCGCCTCCAACTCCTCCATCGCGGCCATCTCTAGCCTCTATCACTTTCGTCATTCCTATTGTGCTTTCCAGCATCATTTTCTGTCGCCACCTTTCTTTGTTACTGCTTCATTTTCGTCTTATCATTTAACATTTAATTTTAAATATTATTTAATAATTATATTAATATATTTATTAATAATTATATATAATTTATCAACATATAATGATAATAATTTATCAGTTAGAAATTAATTTATAATTTATTTTTATTAAAATTTATTTATATTATCCAACAACATATCAATTTTAATTTTTTTGTTAAGTTCAGATTACTTATTAGCTGTTTCAAACCAAATATATAACTATATAAATAATAATTTAAAAATATATTTATCTAAATACATTATCAACTTCAAAATTTTACATAACTTTTAAATAAAAATGCTTAAAAAGCCATGTTAAAAAACGATAAGCCAAACGTCCTCTGAATTAGATATGACACTCCACGAATAACACACGCATGATAGCTTATATGCCCATTTTACCTACCAGTGCGGCTTATTAGATGCGACACTTCGGTACTTTGGAACACGCATGAATGAAAGAAACAACAAACGGATCGCATACAGTACAGGTAGCTTAAAACCGATTTAGCTACCTCCCAGTACGCATCGGTCTAACAAGAGAACACTGACATATCCAAAAACGAGACAAGTACACAAATCTACACTACTGCAAGAAGCCAACTGCCATTAATTACCTGATTTCGAAGCTCAGTGCTTAACCGTCGTCTTCTCGTACTCCTCCATTTCCCGAATCCAGAGATCGCCGAATTCGCACTCTTTCCATGCCTCAAACCAGGGCCCTCCCAGAGTGTAATGGATGGCCTTGGGGAAAGTACTGGCGTCGCCTTCCACCACCTGGTTATGCCCCACTAGGAAGTTCCAAACGAATGGGACGGACCCAATCTCATCGTCATCCAGCCACTGGAATCGGTGGAGGAACGCTCCCGACTCAGAATTCACAACCTCCGGCGTCAACACTCGGTTCTTCGGATGGCCGCAATTGTACAGCACCATCGACGACCAGTTCTTCCTCGGATAATTCGTCTGAATGGCGCCGTCCATCTTCGTGGCGTCTTTCGGCGCGTAATCGTGTTGAACGCACATTACAGCGTATTTATCGTCGAGCAATTCGACCAGTTCCTTAACGTCCGCCAAGTAGAGAAAATCGCAATCCGCGAACAGCGCCCAGCCTTGATAACCGGCCAGGTAGGGCGTCAAGAACCGCGTGAAGGAAAACTCGGTGCTCTCGAGCTTGCCTCTCTCTCGCCAGTACACGCCACGTTCCCTCACATCGGACTGCTTGATCGGCGAGATCTCGACCGGAATGGAGGATCGCTTGAGGATGGAGTAGCGGCAGACCTCGTAGGCGATGTCTTCGCGCGCATCGTAGCCAATGAAGATCCTGAACGGCGGCGGCGGCGTATCGACGTCGCCATTGCCGAAATCCTTTGGAACTGGATCTGATTTGGCGCCTGCAGGGCTCGCGAACCGAACCTCGTGGCCGTTCGAATATTTAGCACTCGCTATCAATGTCGACATTGCAATGCGAGGATTTACTACTGCAAGATCAGTTCAGTTTCGAGTATGTGAACATGTAAGCTTATGAAGTAGAGAAGATTGAGAAAGAAGCGATCGAACTCACCTCTTCAAGCAGTAGCAGACCTAAGCATGAACAGGGAAGAAGAGGAGTGAATTGCTGTTATTAAAGGCATCAGATTCAGAGCTGTGACGATAGATCTGGAATTGACGATTGTTGATTTCAGAATCTGCCGCGGGACCCTGGATTTTTGGGAGCACCGACACCTGGTTGATTGGGAAGTTTGTGTAACAGGTGCCGCCAGGGAGAGAGAGAGAGAGAGAGAGAGGATGATCCTGATGGATGGGACGGGGCACCGCAAGAGTGGCCCCGGTCCGTAAGTGGTCTGGTCACTGATGTTGCACGGAATCACAGGTTCAGAGATTATGTTTTTCCTTTTTTTCTTCTTTTACTGAGCTGAGATTACTAAATCATTGAACACTTCCTAATTTAGTATGTTCTGGTCGTTTCTAATTTCCATCCAACACCAACGTTACATGTACTGCAGCATCATAATAATTAGCTCAAACATATTGACTAACACGCCACAACTAAGCCCTCCTAAACCAACCTGACCTGAAACAAAAAGGACCAATACAACCAACCACCAAAAGATATCCACAAGACTAAGATTGAAATTGCCAAAACCGCCAACCACCATATGGACAACCCTTGGCTCAAAACAAAGTTGCCAAAAACAAACAGCCACCAAGCCACAAGACTACCATAAATCACAAAGTAGACCTCCCAAGCATGGTTGTCAATATCCTGAATCAATTCATGGAATTTTACGATTTTACGTGTCAGGAATCTATAAACGACTCAACGTCCATATAAAATTTAAGTTGTAGTAAAATCAGAGTGAATCTTAATTTAACTTGGTAAAATCGATAGAATCCCAAATTGGATAACGATTTTACTGATTTCAACTTTCATGCACAGAAAGATTAGTGTCTCTTACTAGGATAATATTAATTTTAATTTGAGGAATGCCTTCTGCCTCTACGAACCCTTATCTTTCTCAAGCACCTTTGTCACAACCTTATGTTGTTTCTCCTTGTCATGAGGTTACTTGGTGCTCAGTGTTATTGTCAATTCACAACTTTGATTGCTCGGTGCCATTATCGATTCAAAAACATAAACTGTCGGTTGAGTCGTTGTCGATTTACAAACACGAATTGATGTTTTTGTGCTCGCTTGCTCGATGTCGTCATTTCAATGCAACACAAATTGATTCATAGCTCCGATTGCTCAGTGCCACCATCATTTATCATAAAGAGGTATACAATTTCGTCTGTTTCTTTTTTGGCAATTTCTTTGTTTGTTTCTTCTTTTGCAATTTCTTGATCGAATTCTTCTTTTGCAATTTCTTGGTTTGATTCGGTGATTCCTGTCCAACACAGCTTCATCTATTTCTTTTTCGCCTGCCTTCATTAATTTGATTGTTGTTGGTTTCCTTAATTTGAAAGTGAATTATTGTTGGTTTTCTTAAAGAATTGAATGTTTGTTGGAGGTTTTATTATAATTATTACTTATAATGTAAAAGTTTACCAACATGTGTTGTTTTCATTTATATTAAGTTATAACTCATATGATTTATGAGAATTTATATTATATAAACTAATATTCACAATTTTCATTATGGATACATGAATGATGATAAATGAACTTAATATTTAGAAATTTCATGTTATTTATTATTTTTGAAATTGATGGATAAAGTTATTTTGAAATAAGTAACATGTATTTCATTCATAAAAAGGAATAAGGTTGAAATAATTATGTTATTAAGTAATATTAATTTATTTTTTTAATAAAATTATGTCATTATAAACTTATATTTAATTAATTACATAAATTAAAAGGTATTTTTAATTGTCTCTAAAATTTTATGATTTTACTATACAAGTTTATGATTCTATGTTATTGACCATTCTTCAACCTCAATTAAAATCTCAATTTTAATAACCTTGTTCCTCCGAGAGAGCTCGGATACAACATGATCAAATGGAGACAAGATAGAGGGAAGTGCCAACAGTGAACCAAAGTTTGCTCTTGAAAAGAGCGAAGGAAAGATAAGGTTCCAAGTCAAGTCCAGATTGCATGATATATAAATGAGAGGAGCGACCGACCTAGTCTTTTATATATGCACGCAACATTTGGAAAACAGTTGGAGTTCCTTAATTACCTCCAAAGGAAATAAGCAAGAATTGGTGCATTGATTTTATAATATTAATTTTGATATTAAAAATTAATAATAAAGAATTACAAGAAGGAGATAACGCACGTTCATTGAGGAGAAATTGAAACACTAGTGAAGGAATTGGTGCATTGAAATTGGATACCCGGCCGCATGTATACTATATATTTTATTATTATTATTATTATTAGAGAAATTAATTAAGGAGAAAGCAATTGAGACCCGTTTGATATTATATTATTAATTAATTCATAGTATATGAAATTAAGGATTTATAGAATATTATAATATGAGGAAACAAACAAAGAGAGTAGAATATAAAGGAGAAATGAGCTGGCAATTGAATTGAAATTGAATAGGTGGCATTGGATCCGCATGATTATATATATATATATATATATTATTTAAAATAGACATTGGGGGCCATGGTTTGAAATATATATTTATATATATAAATAATTTGGAAAAAAAAAAGAAGAGAAATTGCATGGGTGTATGTAAAAAATATTATAAAGAAAGAATTGAGAAGATAGATGGATTTTAATTTTGGGATTATGTTATTATTTGTTTAATTCAATTCAAAACTCACTATTATTTATATGAGAAATTTATATATATTATTGTGCTCAATGATTTAAAAGATTTATCATCTTTTAATGAGTTAATCATTTATCCATGACCGACTAATATTATATATTAGATCCATATGTAATAAAAATCACAAACTTGATTTTGATATCGAGAGATGATTAGCTCATGTATGAAAATTGATGAAATTTATGAGTTAAATTCCCTTCCAAAATTAAAGGTTTTCTAAAGAAATTAATGCTTATTTATTCTTTTGACATCTAGTGATCAGAAATTTGATTGTAAAATTAAATTAATAAAGGATTAATATAACTTGAAAAAACTTATTAATTAATTAAGAAAAATCTACTATCACATGCAAATAATTTTAAATATATTGTAAGGGTATTTTTGGGTTTGAATCGGGTTAAAAAGATAATTACACAACCTAGATTAAATAAAATCTAAACCCTAGTTGCATTCACTTATTAATTTTTTTCATAAAATAATTTAATTTTTGCATTAATTTCTTCTTATTAGTTTTTATTCCTCATTTTACTCATCCAATTAATTAATTAAGTTCAACTTAAGTTAAATTAAAATTATTTTGGTATTATAATCTAGTTCTCGTGGGATCGACACTCCTTTCATCATTATATGCATATTTGACTAAGGTATATTTACTCGAATTAATTATATATAAATTATGCATCACATATTAAATAAAAAAAAATATAAGATGAAGTAGGGCTCCATTACATAGGGTCATGAACAACCCTCAAGGAATAGGTAAGCATTGCAGACTAAATCTCCATCATGAGATGAAAACCACCATCAAGCCAAAACCACAAAGACTCTTGTATAATATCAGTAAGATGACTAGCCTCAATAGAAAGACCCATCTCTATAGCTAACTAAAAAGGATAAGTCTCGACCAAGATGCCCTCTAGGGTGTCAGGGATCCAATGATAGGAAAAGAGAACGTCCATCACTAATGCTCCATCTCACATGAGGCTTCACATAATCCCGGATCTAAATGATCTTCCTCTAATGCCATGGGGTAGCCATAGGGCAAATGGATGAACCAAAAACACTTATCCCAGAGATGATATACATGAAACCATTTAAGTTAAATAAGCTTCTTACCCTTCTAAAGGATACGTCGAATACCAAGGCCATCCCAGTCTTTGGGACAACACAACGAAAGGCTCACAAAATATATATACTCAATCTCCAAAGGCACTTTCTTGGGTAGAATAAATAGAGAAGCCTTTAGAGATGAATAATGGAGAGCACATATTGAACGAGCTATAAACGATCACCAAAAGACAACAATATCTACTCCTCCAACAAGTGACATGCTGTAAAATCCTATCAAAAATAGGTATGTAATCTCCATAGGTAAGCTTTTTGGATTGAGGGGAATACCAAGATAACAAATAGGAAGTTGGCCCCATCCAAAACCAAAAAACTACAGCAACTCCTCAAGAAAAGCCGCATTAGAATAAGACACAAAGAAGTCGCTCCTCTAAGTACTCACCTCCAAACCCGATAACTTAGCAAAATGCTCTAAGTATGACTTCAGGGTTATAACAGAAACCTAATCAACCATGGAAGAATAGAATAAATTCATTTGTAAACTACAAGAATTTCGAAATTTAGCGACGGAAAATTTCCGTTGCTAAATCCAAAAATCCGTCGCTAAATGTTTTTAGCGATGGAAAATGTCCGTTGCAAAAGTCTTCATCGTTAATTTTTTTTTTTTGCAACGGGTCCATCGTCAATTTAGCGATGCCTTAGTGACGGAAATATTTCCATTGGTAACTGTAATTTTTTAAATTTTTGCGATAGAATATTTTGTCGCAATTTTTTTTAAAAAAATTATTTAAAAAATAAAAATTTTTAATTAGCGACGAAATATTCCGTTGTTATATTTTCCTTTTTTTTACAAATTGCGATGGAATTATTCCGTCTCTACAATTTTAGAATTATTTTATTAAATTAATTGTAGTGACAGAATTTTTAGTCGCTATAATGTTAATTTTTTTTAAATTAATTTTAGCGATGAAATTTTCCGTTGCTATCATTTTAAATTTTTTATTAAATTAATTCTAGTGAAGGAATTTTCCGTCGCTATTATTTTAAATTTTTTTATTAAATTAATTCTAGGGACGAAAGTTTTCGTCGCTATTATTTTAAATTTTTTTATTAAATTAATTCTAGCGATGGAAGTTTCCGTCACTATTATTTTAAATTTTTTTATTAAATTAATTCTAGTGATGGAAATTTCGTCGCTACAATAAATTAAAAAAATATATAAAACATTTAAAAATATTGCGACAGAATAATTCCATGGCAATCCATTAATTTTTTTACAAAATTAAAAATTAATTATAATTAATTATTTAATTTTTAAATTTAAATAATATAAAAAATATTAAACAAATTATATATAAATTCTAAAATTTATATTTATAATATAAAAATTAATATTCAAACAAGATACTGATAACTATCTGTTACATACTAATCATTGCATAAAAATAAATGCAAAAACTAATCATCTAAATCATCACTAGCATTTGGTGAGTCAGGTTGATAAGTCGAATGTGGCTGAGAAGAAGAAGAAAGAAATATGCCACGAGTAGATGTAGTAAGTTGTTCAATCAAAAATCGCATCTCAAACATCTGTCGTCGAACGGCGTTTAGCTCTTATGCCTGTGAATTTATCTGCTCCGCCTGCGAATTTATCTGTTCTGCCTGCGAATTTATCTACTCTGACTGCGAATTTATCTGCTTCGATTGTAAATTTAATTTCTCTATCATTTCTTGTATAACCGGGTTTTCATTAAGACCAGATGAGACAGTGGATGAGCTGCCAACGTCAGAAAATTTTGATTGGGATAAGGATCCCGTGCCATAAATCCTCTTCTTCTTGTTTTTTCCCCCGACGGTTTGGATGAATATCTGATCGCAAATCTGGTTGCTGAGGCTCCTCAGACCCCTCATTCGGTTGACTCGTCTGCTTCAGTAATTGTCTGTAGGTTTCTTACAATAGTTTAACGAAGAAAATAGAATAAATCAATTATGAATATTAAATTTTATGTTAATTATAAAAATAATTTTATTTACAATTAAAAAAAACTTACAGCGACGCTCGAAAAACGTCTGTCGACATACACCATCTATCCCTCCTCAGTTTTTTTAGAATGAGTTCTTTCAAACAGTTCAATCAATGTAGGCTCTCTCCCAAACTCCTGTGTCTAAAAAAAAAATGATATAAAATTATTAATTTTAATAATAAAAAATTTTAAATATTAACAAATTAAATAAATTAAATTTCTCATCATTCGTCTTTTATGCTCCGTTGAAGATATAGAACCCCCAATATGGTGGGAAGGACCAGCGCCAGGACCACCTGTCTCACTCAAACGGTTCAACGATGCTTGTGCAGAACGTTTCTTGAAAGCTTCATCTTGTTCCCATTTTTGCATCCAACTATCCCAAACATCATCTAGCACGAAGATCGATTTTTCATTGGCATGCCAGTTACGAATGTTTTCAATGTATCGCTTAGTTGTTTTTTGTGCCTATTATCTTCTCACTAATGCATCAATTGCAGGATCCCACTGAAAACGTTTCTGTAAAAAAAAATAAGATTAAATAGTTTAAACATTTTTACATTAATAATTTAAATATATATTATTAATTTGAATATAATACCGCAAATTCATCCCAATACAAGCCCTTTATCTCCGAAGGCACTTTTTTCCAAACATGACCTTCCTTATGAAGACGTTTCATGAATATCGTCGATATAATATTGGAGATATTCATTGTACGACAAAAAATGCTCCTGTATACAAATAATTAGAAATTAGTATAAAAACTAACACGTCATAATGTAAAAAAAAAAATTAAATTTACCCATCGCCATCTTGCTCTATAATATGCAGTGAATCGGACATAAAATGATGAGCAATCGAGTGAGATGATGGATGTACTGGTGACTCTGCAGGAAGGGTCAGTGCAGAAGCAACTGTAGGGGTAGCAACAGGAGATGCTGATGGGATAGAGGCCGGTGAAACGTCCCCCGAAATATGCGGTGTTGCAGTAGATGAGGTGGAAACAACAGTAGACCCAGAAGAGTTAGGTCTAGAACCACTGCGTCCTGCATGATATCGTCCTCTAACACCTGTCATAGCTATAATGAAATAAATCAATTAGCAAAATCAATATCATTAATAATTAAACATAAGTATTTAAATCATAAAATTTACCTCTAATCACTATCAGATAAGTCTACATCTGTGTCATTAGATTCTAAGTTATCATCAGAATCTAATTGAAGAACTTGCTCATCCTCTGATTCAGAGTCATATTCAGAGTCTGATCGCAGGACTTGGCCATCATACGATTCAGACTTATCTTCAGAATCAGATCTCAAAAAACTTGCTCATCATTCAACTCTGGGGCTTCGTCAAATTCTGATTCCATAACTAGCTCAACATTTAAATCAGCGTCATCACCATCATTCATTGTCTCATGGATTTGGGCATCATCAACTGCGATATCGTTTAGTTTCACGTCATCCTCTTGGTAAGGCAACGCTTCACGTGGAAGGGTCACCTCTTGATTATTAAAAGATTATGGAACATCTACTATAAACCTTGGTTTGACTTTGGTTACAACCAACCAATCGCTTTTGTTGCGTCTCAAGCTTGGATATTCGAAAAAATATACTTGAATCGCTTGAGAAGCTAATACAAATTGCTCGTTTGTATTCCATTTTTTCTTTTCATTGACCTCGACGATCTTATATGCATTATGAATCTTCACCCCCTCTTTCAAAGTTGGAATAAACCAATCGCCCTTAAACAATACAACTTTCTTGAACGACGATACTGATGGATACTCGAGCTCGACAATCTCTATTATCCGACCATAATAGTCCTTCTCGGGATCATCATAGTTGGATCCTTTAACGCACATGCCACTGTTCATAGTGATGTTTTACATTTGATATAATTTTGATGATGAAAAACAATTGTATTTTAATTCTCGCATAAAGTTATGAGATTTCAATGTTAAAGAATTTTATGATTCAAAATATTCTTTTTCATGTTATCATTTATCGTTTCAGTTTTTATAAAAAGAATAGTCGACTATGTGTTTATGTTCTGTTGACTATGTTGTGGATAGTCGACTATGTGGTTTAGTGCTGTCAACTATGTCTGAAAATAGTCGACTATGCTGATTTGATCTGTCGACTATTTAAGGCTTCTGTCGACTATTTTTGTATCTGTCGACTATCAAGTAAGGATAGTCGACTATGGCTTTTCATCTGTCGACTATTTTTATTCATAAAATTCAAAATTTTCTTCACATTTTTGCAATAGTCGACTGTGCATATGTATCTGTCGACTATGGGATTTTTGTGTTATAAGATAGTCGACTACGTGTTTTTGTCCGTCGATTATGTTTTGTTTTATTTGTAAAAATAATCAACTATGCATTTTCTTCTGTCGACTATGTGTTTTGCAGAAAGCTTCCAACGGCTAGTTTTTGGCGCATTTAATGCTCGCCCAACCACCACAATGGTTGGATTTTTGGATCTATCTACCATCAACTATAAATATGGGTTGGGAGAATCGATTGAAGGTTGTTGGAAAACATTTAATATCTTCAACCACCAAGCTTTCATTTTTACATCGAGCGATTAATATCTTCTCTCTCTGTATTTACATTTCTGAGGCTTTGTATACACTGTTACATTCATTATAAGCCTAAATTTATCAGTTGGAGAGAGCTTGTAACTAAGAGTTTGTACTCTTAGACTCTCATCTTCACGATTACTGTAATTGTCCTAGCCTAAGCTAGAGGGCCTATTATATTGGGAGGTTTGTAAGTTTTTCCTAGTCACGGACTAGATGACCTACTCGGGTTGAGTAGGGGGTTGATAGTGAATTTGCTTCAAAATCCTTAGTGGGTAGCTAAGGTATTGGATTAGGCTTGGAAAGCCGAACCACTATAAATCTTTTATCTTCTGTGCTTCCTGTTTTTATTTGTTCATGTTAGCATTTTTATCCCTACTTAATTCATTCATTCATTCATAAGATTTCATATTTACTTTTCACAAAACAAGATTGTTTTTACACGGTTGATATCTGTATTTCTCTACTTCAATTTTTAATATAACCAATTCACCCCCCCTTTTGGTGTGTGCCATAGCACCTCCCGTTCTAACACATAGTGCCTTTATTCGAACCATGGCTAATCGTGTGAAATTTAAATCCATTAACAAAGCAGCCATGGTACGTTGTAACAGTGTTAAAAGGCCTTTTTTGCGAGATCCCTTATGTATGAATTAGTCACATTATTTGTAGGATCGCGAGCCTATTAAATAAGACAGATATATAAGAAATAATTATATAAGAAATTGAGTGAAATTAATATTTCAATTAATCAACTCACATAGCTATTGTACTAGGAAGGGAATTCGTTATTTGTTAATTGTTCAATGATGTGGTCGTCAATGCCGGGATTACATTACCTTATCTCAGCATCGTAAATTCTTGACAAATTAATAAGAAAAATGAAAATAACTCCATTAGACTATTCAATTTAAAGATAATTCAGAAATTAACAATTAATTAGCAAAATCTTATTGCAGATATAGTTCTACTTCTGGACAATTCATCAAAATATATTTGTGCACAACATCATATTCTTCACCGAACAACATTCGTGACTTTTTACATCCAAATGGTCGACAAGGATGCTTGAAAATGGATAACTTCCCCTCCTGGTCATCCCCTTAATTTACAACACTAGCATCGTTGCGCGGTACTCATGTATGCCTTGTAACAACATGGTCTTCAAAGTAATGAGAACACAACAACGATGCTTCTTCCACAACGTATGAATTATAAATAGAGCCTTCCACTCAAGCTTTATTTCTAACTATTTTTTTCAACTTTCCAAGGTATCTATATAAAATATGTAAAGTAATTAGATAAGAGAACTACAAAATAAATATGTTTCTTATAAAATAAAAAAAAATATCAATCTAATAAATAGTACCTTTCAAACGGATACATCCATCGATATTGAACTGGATCTGCTATCCTTGCTTCATAAGCCAAATGAATTAGAAGATGCTCTATAGAGTCAAAGAAGCTTGGAGGGAATATGAGTTCCAACTTACACAGAGTGATGGGGATGCCGTTCTCTAATTTCATCATGTGCTCACTTTTAATAGTAGTCAATGTTAAATCTTTGAAGAAAAGACTCAACTCAGTCAGTGCCTCCCATACTTTTTGTGGTAGTAATTCCCGAAATGCAATGGGCACCAACCTTTGCATGAACACATGACAGTCATGGCTTTTCATCCCAAACAACTTAAGCTTCTTTGTGTCAACACATCTAGCCATGTTCGACACACACCCATCAAGAAATTTCAGATTTTTTACCCACGCACACAGGACAACTTTTTCTTTCTTGTTTAGTGTAAAAGTTGGTTGAGCAATGCGGCGGCAATATTGATTCAACTCTTCTCTCGACTTCACCGTGTCCTTAGTTTTGCCCGGTACATTCATTACTGTATTGAACACATTTTCGAACACATTTTTCTCTATATGCATAACATCCAAGTTGTGTTGAATGAGTTGAGTTTTTCAATAAGGCAAATCCCAAAAAATGCTCTTACTCTTCCAGCCACTACCATGATTGTTATCCGCATTAGTCTGTGTAGCATTGGGTTCTATCGCCTTCACTAGACCCAACTCGTCCAAGGAAGAAAATATCTCAAGTCCAAATAGTACAGGAGGTGCTATTTTTTTAACCAAAGTATTCTTGCGGAATCCATACCTATTCCGTCGATACGGATGATCTCGACGCAAGAATTTCCGATGGTTGTCAAACCATGAAATCTTTCGACTCTTTAACAGGTAAAATGCATCCGAGTGAATCGTGCAATAAGGACATGCTAGCTTTCCTGCCGTGCTGTACCCCGAGACCATTGAATATGCAGGAAAATCACTGATGGTCCACATCAAAGCTGCTCTCAGTTGAAAATTTTGTTTTAATGAGATATCATATGCATGCACACCAACATCCCACAAATGTCTTAACTCTGCAATAAGGGGTTGTAAAAAAACATCAAGTTTTATCTTAGGATTCTTTGGTCCTGGAACTAGCACAGTTAAGAACATTGTTGTATCCTTCATACACATCCAGGGTGGTAAATTATACACCGTGACAATGACTGGCCAACAAGAATATTGCTTCCCAGATTGACCAAACGGCTGAAACCCATCAGTACAAAGACCAAGTCTGACATTCCTTTTCTCGGCAGCAAATTCCCTATGAGTCTCATTGAAATGAATCCATGCAGGGGAATCCGAAGGATGACGCATGACGCTATTTTCGACCACATGATTTGCATGCCACCTCATTTCTACTGTTGTTGAATTGGATGCATACAGTCTCAAAAGCCGAGGAGTTAAAGGAAAATAATGCATATTTTTATGACGAACACAAATTTTTTGTCGTTTGCTACTATCGACTCGATCAACTTACTTGTACCGATTCTCATGACAAAACTTGCAGACTGTTAAATCACTCTCATCACCCAAAAAAATCATACAGTTGTTTCTACAACAATCAATTTTCTCAACAAGAAGGTCCAACCCTCGAACCAGTTTTTTAATGCTGTAAAAATTATCAATCACCGTACTAGGTTCAGGAAGAACCTCTTTAAGTAATTCACAAAGTTGATCAAATCGCCTCTCAGATAGATGGTGCTCTGACTTAAAGCTAAGCAATCTAGCAACAAGCGACAACTGCGTATGCTTTCGACAATCAAGATATAACTCTTTTTTCGCAGCACTAAGCATGTCATAGAATGCTTGAGCTTTTGGATTCGGAGGTTCCTCCTCCATATTCATATTGAAATCAGTCCCGGCAGCATCCATTACCATAGTCTCAAATAAGTTGTTTGGCTTTGCTTCAAGCGTCGATGCTAAGTACGGCATATCGATCGAATCTACCGTAGCGACAACTTCCCCATGAAATGTCCACTCGTAATACCCTGGTACGAAACCTTTGGTGAGCAAGTGACTTGTCACGGTTTCCTGGTCACGAAAAGCCGTGTTCCTACACTTTCGTTGATTACAGGGACATTTAATCTTATTCCCATCCATCCACTCTGATTGACTCTTAGCAAAATTAACAAACTTCTCAACACCCTTGATAAATTCCGTAGAAACATAACCATCCTCCTTAAACCTGATATACATTCACTGACGATCTGATCTCATTTTTTTCCTGTGGTAATTAAATAACAAAAAATTACTAAATTATAATTACAACATTTTTTTTTATTTGAGTTGTTTTAATATTCTTCCACTGAACCACTCCTTATAACTCCTCCTTAAAATTTTAAGGTTAGGACCTATCCCATCCGAAAATGAGTCGTGATATGACCACTAGCGGACGCATTTACTCACGATACGAAATTTTAGCAGCATCTCAGCGCAAGTTCTCCAGCTGCACGATAAGGATTATGTGCCAATTCATATGTGTTAAACTCAATTTGAGTCAATTGCATGAATCATAACATATTCCTATATGCAACCGAAGAACAACGTGAAATGCTACTGAATTTTTGTACCATGCATGAGTAAATTAATGCGTATTCGCTGGGCACACAACACGACATCAAATTTTCAGATCTCCTCGCTCCATCGAGGAAGTCACTGAACGGGAATCTAAGGTTAATTTACTTTGCTAATAAATTATGGACACAATAACAAATAGAAATTTTACGCAATTTGGTCCACTATAATTATAATTAAAACAACTACCATAAGGAGCTAAACAACAAGAACAACCAAAGGCAAATATTGTAGTCTTTCACTTGGGTCACAATTTGAATTGTTTCACAATAGAATCAAAGTGAGCAAAGAGTGAGAAATAGGAGATAATATTCAACCAGTTTTTATTTAAGGATTCTATTTCTATGTTAAATTTTATTGAGAAGAACGCAATCTAAGAAATTAACTCGCTTTTGGTCATATTGGTCTTATAAACAGAAAACACATTTAGATGTTGAAATAAACACCAATTGTAGAGGAACAATCTAGAACTATATTATACACACACACACAAGAGAAGTAGAGAAAACGTTGCAATTCTAGGTTTCAATGTCTGGTATAAGTTTAAACAAAGTTAAATTTCAATCATATTTCTTATCGTTTAAGTTAATTACAAGAAGATTCACTGTGGTTTAAAAATATTTTTAGAGATTCTTCTTATTTATATTTTTTACTCGAATTAAAAATATTTTCTATCAGTATTAATGATGTTGGGAGAGATCATCGAGTATACTTGAGTCTAAACTCTCTTCTAAAATTAATAATAATTTCAATGCTAAAGAATAAATACTTAACAAAATCAATAATAAGTTAAATAAATAAAAACACCAAACTCAAGACACAAAAATCTCAAAGTTTCGATTCTGTCGCATTTATTACACGTTTTTGCATGTGATATTTTTATTTTACTTTTATCATAATAGAACAATATAATAGAAGGTTTTATTTAGTTTTTTTCTAAGTATTTTATTTGAGTTTTTCAGTTAGCGTTTTTATTTTATGTTTTTAACAAAATTAGTGAAAGTTTGAGAATAAAATAGCTCAAATTATAAGGTAAATTAATTAAGATAAATTCTAAAAATATAATAAAATTCGTATAAATAAAAAGACGTTGCCACGTGAGAATCAAAATATTTCACCCAAATCCCTTAACTACATATACATCTCATTTTAACCCCTTCAATCTACAAATGATACATTCCGAGTTTTTCATTCTAAAGGGTTATTAGATTGAGAACTCTGATTGTTATTTTTGGTTTTCTTCCTCTGAAATTGAGGGTACCATCAATTATTATGAATGATGTATTTAAAGGACAGTTAATCAATGCTCGCAAGAGTGTCCAAATAACATTTCATTTCTGCTAATTAAATAGCACATCAGAAGACCCAACTGAATTCACCATTTTATAATTAAGGCTTCTATCTGCTGATATTTCAACAATGGCATTACAGTTACAGCCTCTATAAGAAGGAAATTAAAACAACCCTTATGCTTTTCAAAACAAACATAACACAATTCAACTTGATAATGTATTATTTAACATACATACATACAATATTGAATTCAATAATATAAATTCCAGCAATCATATAAAAATTTAATAATATAAAAATTAAAATCATATATAAATTCCAGCAATCAAGAATTCCAACAACCAACCTCTCCAGGGACGGACCAAGTGCGAGCGAGCAAGCGAGAGAGCGAGCAAGCCAGAGAAGGCAACGAGCGAGGGGCGAGGCAACGAGCGAGAGTGAGAGCCGAGGGGTGAGGCAGCGAGTGAGAGCGACAGGCGAGAGTGAGGCCGAGCCACGAGAGGCGAGAGCAAGGGAGAGGGCGAGGACGAGGGAGAGAGGCGAGGCAGCGAGCGAGAGCGAAAGTGAGAGGTAAGGGCGAGGGGCAAGGCAGCGAATGAGAGCGACAGGTGAAGGCGAGGGCAAACTGCGAGAGGCGAGAGTGAGGGTGAGGGCGAGCCAGTGAGCGAGGGCGAGCCGCGAGAGGCGAGAGCGAGGGCGAGAGGCAAGAGATCGAACCAAAGAGAGGGAGACAGGGACGCCCACAGAGAAGGGAGAAAGGGTTTTACGGGGGAGGAAAAGAGGGAGAGGTGGAGGTAGTAGGGTTTTACGGGGGGAGGGAAAGAGGGAGAGGGGGGGGCAGCAGGGTTTTTTGGGGGAGGGAAAGAGGCGGGGAAATTCTCCTCCTCTTTAATTGATAAAAAATATTTATATTAAATTTTATATAAATTTATGTAATATTAAAATTATTAAAGTAATTATTATTATTATTTATTTAATAAAATTGATATTAATGTAAAATTATAATAATGAATAAAATTGTGATAATTATTAAATAATTTTATTGATAATTTATTATAATCATTTAAAATGTCATAATAAAATAATTTAAATCATTGCATTTTAAATTAATATTAATTTAAAAATATACTTATATTATAAATCTAATAATTATAATAAATTAATTTCATATATTATAAATACTACTTTAATAAAAAAATTGTAAAAGATACAAAAAAAAACTCAAAAATGTTATAACAGTATTCTTTACATATTTTGAATGTTGAGTAATTTTTAATTTTTTAAAAAATAAAATTTTGGTTACTGTCTTTCATATATGAAGAGTTTACCTCATTGTTAGGGGTACGTAAACGATCGGTTCAATTATCGAACTAATTGAAAATCAAGAAATTGAATCGATAAATTAAACTGAATTGACCTAACTGATTAAAACCAATAAACTGAATTAACCGACAATAGAAAAAACTAAATATAGACTACATAAACTGAACCAATTAAATAAACCGCACAAACACATAAAAAAAATTAATTAAAACTAAATTAACCGATAAACCAAACAAGCTGAAAAATCAAACAACTTGAAAAATTGTGAGATGGTTATAAAACGAACAAGCTGAAAAATCAAACAAGTTGAAAAATTATGTGATGGTTATAAAATTATGTCGTTTTATAACCATAAAAATGCCATTGTCTTAAACACTAGTCGATTCGGTTATTTTTAACTAAAAAATATAATCGAAAACAAAAAACTAATTTTTCTTAAAAACATTAATTGAATAGAAGCGAATTTAAAAAAAATAAAATAAATTGATAATTTTAATTAATTTGATTCAATAAAGTAGTAAACAACAAAAATAAAATTAAATATTAAAAAAATAATAAATTTTAAAAACTAATGATATATTATCATACAAATAAAGAGGTCAAATGATGATCAACAAAATAACGAAGAGATGATATTTAATAACATGAGGTAATTTATTGCGACACCAACTAATGGTGCGAGGAAAGAGATAATGGCGATGACGACAAATGATCGATAGTTGGTTGTTGACAAATAATAGTTAGTGACTAACAAATACTGGCAAAGAAAAAAGAGAGATCTGTATTAGAATTTTTAAATTTATATAAAATGTTGGGAAAATAATCTCGCACAAAGCCAAAACACTTTCTGTTAGTAGCGAACAAATCAAATCACAAGTGATAGCAACAAACACAAGAACAGAAAGTTAAACTTCTCTTTTAAAATACCAATGAAGGTTACAGCTTATTCAAGGCTCAGATCTGTATATCATCACCTACAGCGAACCAACGAGAAGCTCTCCCAAACCGAAGTCCAATCGGCCCAGCTCAGTACCAGCACACAGCAAGAAGATCACACAGAAATGGTTCACACAGAGACCCAACGAGTTCAACTAGGTTTCTCTTCTTTTTCACACACCCGTCCCATCGAACCCACATAGGTTTTATAGCCATCAAGAGATAAACCGAAACCAGTAAAAAATCTGTCAAAGGAGGATAAGGGAACCAGGCTTTCGGAGAAGATAGAAATGGCGAGATAGGAGGAGAGGATAAGCTAGGGTTTTGGACGGAGTCGCAAACGGCCAGAGAAGTAGGTCACAAAACGAGAAACAACTATTATATACCTGGGAGAGGGCTGGCCGAGCTGGGCTTCAATTTCGGCCTGAGCTGTTGGGCCAAAATTGGCCCTACCTCCTCAAAGGCCCTTTGGGCTTACTTCTCTATTTGGTGACCTGCACATTGGGTTGAATCCACACAAAAGTGGCCCAAATGATCATCATAGCCTTGGGATGTTTGGTATCACAAACAACATAAAAATATATTTATTTTTTTCTTATTCAACATTAATGTTTTATGCATAATACTTAAACTTCAAAAATAAAAATTAATCCCCTATAATTTTTTTATAGTATAACTATTAAGGGGAAAACCATTCAATATCTTAGTCCAAAAACATTTCGGACTTATCTTAATACTTTCTTATCTTGTTCATTTTAACAAATACTACTTAAATATATTAAATAAATATTTTATTATATATATTTTTTATTTTTTAATAAGAGTAACACATGTCACTTTTTTAGTTGTTTATTGTGAATTACTTAATTATACATTTAATTGTTTCATTTCTATATAATTATCCTATTTATAGAAAGAAAGAGATTGACAAGATAGCTCCTAAATTCCTTTATATATAATGTAATCCCTTGATATTGTTTTATTTTTATTTTTATACACATGAAATATATTAATTGATGTATTTAGAATTTACTAATATTATGATTTTTAAATTTAATATATTTATTTAAATTTTACAAATTTAATTTTTTATATTCATCTCATGTTTAAATGCATATTTAATTTTTTATAAAATTTAATATTTATAAATTAATTGAATAAAAAATTTTATTTATTTATTTTTTATTATTTAAACAAGTATTAAATTTTAAATTTTTATTTTTAAAGTTCGCGAGGAAACAACTTTCCGTCACTATATTTTAATAACAAAAAATTTAAAATTAAAATTTAATTTTTTAGCGACGGAATAGCGACAGAACTAATTTTGCGTCTCTAAAGTAGCGACTGAAAATTAAATCCGTTGCAAATTTAATTTTTTATTTTTTTAATTTAAACTAATATTAAAATTATTTTTTTATTTTAAACTTTAGCGACAGAATTTGTTTTTCGTCACCAATAGTCGCAATGGAATAGAAATTGTAACGACCCTAAAGTGGGTCTAGGTGTTTTAATACTTGACGTCAGTGTTTCGCAATTAGAATGTTGGACTAAATATTTTTATTAATGCTTAATGTTAATTTCCTTGGTGGCACAGAAATCATTTAGATTACATAATTTTATTCTATAGTGCATGGAATCAGAAATTTAAGTGAAAGGGCCTCAATTAAATAGTTAATGAGATGTCTAACCCAAGTAGTGAATTAAGCCTGGTGGGCTTGGAATATATGTATATGGGATATATGTGATTTGGGCTCAGGCCCATGGTGAGAAATTATTTGGAAATAATGGGCTTGATGGTGTAATAAGAAAATGGGGAAAAGAAAATAAATTAAGTAGCATTTGTCACTCAAGCCCCTGGATATTTTTTGTTTGTAATATGAAAAGAGGGTTATTTCAGTAAATTTTGGAGCTGGCGTGCAGACCTGTGCGCGCTCCTTTTTCCCAGCAGCCTCTGTGCACAAATATCCTATTTCAGTGCAAGGTGTATCCCTTCTTTTTGAATGCACTGTTCCATTGCTTATTTAAGTCCATCTCCGTGCTCTTCTTCTTCTTCACCCTCTCCATCCTATTTCATCACTTCTGTTTGCTGCTGTTGTTTGCTTCATGTGCGCGGGTGGAACTCTATCTGATTTCATTCTCAATAGGCAAGTTCTCTTACCCATTTTTATTCCAATGCAACCACGTTATCTTTCAGTGCGAGCTCCCTCTTAGATATATTCTGTATTGAAATGCAAGTTTCCTTGATTTGCAAACTATTGCTTATTGTGTCACCTCGTTGTTAGTGTTTTCCACTGTGTCTATTTTGTTTATAAAGTTCCTAGTTGCTGTGAAGTCCATTTGATGTCTCAAGCGGGGTTTGATTCACCCTAATATTTGTTCAGTGAATGGCTTTCCTTCTTACTTACAGCTGGGTTTTTGTTTAGCTCGTTGCTCCCTGTTCAGGCATTTATATATGTACATGTTGCATCACTTTTGGAAGCTCTCACCCATAGCTGAATGTAGAGTGCTAAGTCACCATTAAATGATTTCATTAAGGTATTTGGAGCAAACAGCAAAAGCCTCAACTGAAAATATATATAAACTGTTTGCCTATATATATATATGAGACCCACTTGTGAATACTTATATTCAATATGCATAACGAGCTGATACCCCCCCCACACACACAGAGATTTGAAAAGCTTATTAAAGCATGCCCTGCCTAGCTAATTCACAATATATTATGCTTAAACAGTCATTCGAATGCCCCTGTTCTGTTCTGTTCGGCAAACCCAGTTATATATATTTACACGTTCAGCTTCATTGATGTTCTAGCGAGCTCGTTCCAGTTCTTTCCGCGAGCTCGTTCCAGCTCTTTGCCGCGAGCTCACACCTATAAGCTCCCTGGCCGCTTAATCGCGAGCTCATCTGTCAAGCTCTTGGCCGCGAGCTCTTGCCGCGCGCCTGACCACAAGCTCTTCCAGCGAGCTCCTGCTCAACCCCTTGACCGCGAGCTCATTCACCTTATGACCCCGAGCTCGTTCGCTTGTCCTTCCCGCGAGGTCTCTTGAGCTCTCTTCGTAAGCTGCGACCTCAAGAACCCCTTGACCGCGAGCTCGTTCACCTCATGACCCCGAGCTCGTTTGCTTGTCCTTCCCGCGAGGTCTCTTGAGCTCTCTCCGTAAGCTGCGACCTCAAGACCGAGCTGTTCCCGAGCTCGTCCCATATGCCTTTAAATGAGAGCTATCAGCTCTCACCCTGTTTATTTACCTTTCCTTAACTTAAGTAAATGTTTGCATTTTCCTTAATTTATATTTTACTTTCCTTTACTTTAATACATAAATGTAAATAAGAAAGTACCCCCCATTTGGATTCAATAAAAATATCAAAAAAATCAAAATCCATAAAAATAAAAAGTTAGAATTTTGGTTTTAGTACAAATCCATGAATTTGCAATCTTACCACCATCGAAATACATAGTTTCCGTTTCTTGAAAAATTCATTAAAAATCATTTTTACAACAATAAATGCTAGTAATCAAATTACCGGGAGTTAGTTTTTCAAGATGAAGACATTTTCAAAAAATGTTCTATTTGGTCCATTACCTTAGAGAAATTTCAGGATTATGTTTGGTCAACAATTTCACGTGGTGTGGTCATTTGATTGCATGGGGTCGAATAATGAATTTGAGCTATGAGCATGAATGCAAGTAGATGCATACTATCACTGGTTAAATGAAATCACAACAACCATATGATGAGAAGAATAGTTATTAAATTTATAATACTCATCAACTGGTGAATCGAGATTTAATATTAAATAGCATCTTTCAAGGAAGTATTCTTGTGTTATAAATTACATTAAGCATTTTTATGCCATAAATTACATCTTGAATGTGCTAAACATTATGAAGTATGATATGTTGAATTTATCTGATGATGGGAAAATACCCGGTATGGGTAAGTGATGTTAACAGCATGAATATTGCAGAATCGAGAATTTAAATACATGTGGTTGGCAAATGCATACATAATGCATACATGTACAGGTTTCATATATATATGTTTTGCGCACCTATTATTTTGCGCGGAGGGAGAAAGGGTACCCTAGAGCACTTGGCACGGGACGAGGTGGCCATAGCCCGGCAAGTTGGCTCCATATTTATTTGTGAGGTTCTATGAAACTTATGCACTTTTGCATGCATTGATTTATGGCTTGAGAGCCAGGGAAATGGATATTGATAATGAAGTGAGGCACTCTTGCATGTATTGATTGATGGCTTGCGAGCCTATGAGACTTGATTTTGATATTACATTTATATGCACATTTGCATAATAGTAGATGGTGGCATGATACATTTAACTTGGAATTGATCAAGTCTTAAAATGTGATACTTGTATACATCAGTGATGTTCTGGAGTACTCTCTTTGGTGTCACCTTATTCTTGGTTCATGATCATTGTTTATTACCCTAGAACTTGCTGAGCCTTGTGGCTCACTTGATCTTCTTTGTCATTCCAGGTAAAGGGAAATCTATTATTGGGGGTGAGTCCAGTGGGACTAAGGCCTGAGGATAGAGGTGTACGGGGACGCGTCCTAACTTGAAGATCCTGTTAGTATTTTGGTGAGACTTGAGATGAAATGAGTCTTATTTTGTTAGTTAACATTAGAGTCTCTTATCTATTTTGTGTGGCCGTTGAGCCCGACTCTTGAGCTATTGGAAGTGTCATTGAACTTAAGCATGGTTTCCGCTGCTAATGAATGAAATGAGTTGTTTGTTTAATTGTGGTTGTTCTATATCATCTCTGTGATGACCTCTTTCGAATATCCTATGCTAGCGGGAATATTCGAGAGTGGGCCCTTACAGAAATTCCGTCACTAAAATTAGCGATGGAAAATAAATTCCGTCTCTATATAAAAATTTAATTTTAAATTTTTTTATTATTAAAATTTAGTGAAGTGAAATAATTTCCATCACTCATTTTAGCGACGAAATCATAATCTGTCGCTAAAATTAGCGACGAATTATTTTCCAGTCGCTAAAAAAATTTTAAAATTTTTTTTCTAATTTTTTCAGCGATGGAATTATTTTCCATCGCTAAAATTTTTTTTAAATTTTTTTAGCTACGAAATTTTTTTCCGTCGTTAAATTCAGTTGCTAATTTTCAAAAAAAAAAATTTCTCAAAATCCGTTGCAATCCGTCACAATTCTGTCGCTAAATAGTGACGAAAATTTCCGCCACTAAATACCGAATTTCTTGTAGTAACATCAACACACTACTCTTTCTCTCTCACAATGTTAATGATACTAAAACTCACTCATCTAAGAATGATAGGGCACCATCCTCTGTAAAATCTCCATAGGGAGAAAAACAAATGAGGAGAGATAGGGTCACTCAGACGAAGACTCGTTCACCCCTAGGAAATAACTATGAAGCTCCCTATTAATCTTTACAGAGTACCTAGCTAGGGAAAGAAGATGCAAATGTTGACCCATTAAAAAATTGAGGGAACCCGTAACTCTCATGGCTATCAACAAAAAGTCCTAATCCACAAAGTCATAAGCCTTACCCAATTCCACTTTTTTATAGCACAGCGAAGCATACCTTTGTGTAGGTGGTATTGAAGAAGTAACTTTTAGGCCAACAGAATATTATCACCAATCGATTTACTAGACACAAAAGCTGTTCGCACCAGATCCACCAAATTAGGGAACCTCAAATCATAAGGAATGTTACACAGGCACGCGCGCGCGCACGTACACACACATAGTAATTTATTTGGTCTTTGGTCCAAAATCAAGACCACATTAGACTGGACTAAAGATCAATTTTTTTAATTTTTCAAACTAAAGACTAGACTGAACTTATTCAATCTTAGATTGGACTGAGTTTTTTAGTTTGGTTTTTCCAACCAACTAAAATTTGAACACCCCTAGCTAAATGCATCTACATTGAAATAACAAAATCAACCTTTCCCAGCCCCCCCTGGCACCCCCCATTCTTTTAACCAAAGTATATATTTTCTCTCTACTCTCTCTTAATCAAAATATGTATTTTAATTATAAATAATTTTAATTAACCAATATGTTCTAATTGCGAAAAATATCTTCTTTTTTTTCTCTCCCACCAACTCAAAATCGAAAGATAGAGAATTGGTTCCCATCGACTGGTTGGAACCATTAATGTCGAAAGAAAAACACTTTGGCAACATTGATGGCGTCGTATTGGGTTGGGAGGTCATAAGCGGAAGTTGAAGGGATCGACAACCTCAAACAGCTGATGACATTTAAATCTGGAATAACCTAAGCATTTCAGAGATCCATAGATCCTTTATTTCTCTATTTCTCTCTCTTTGCCTCTTTTTCTTCCTCCTTAAGGTTGCCGTTGAGGGGAATCGAAAAGAAGATACGAGGAATAGGAGAAGAAGATGAAGAACCGTCGACCATCGCAGGCGGCAAAGAAAAAGGCGAACAATCCCAACAATGAAGAAGAAGATGCAAGAGTGGCCAGTTTTCTCTACCTTCCTACCTAACCAGCTGAATAACAAGTTCTTCAGCTTTTTTTATGTTTAATTTTTTGGTTTTTTATATTTATTTTTAATTTTACTTAATAATAATTTAATTTAGGTTACTTAGCTAGGTTTTAAGTGACGGAGTTAGTAATGAAGGGGTCTGAGTGCAATTTATTATTATTTTTTAATTTTGTTAACTTTCTATTTTTTGATGAATTTTTGTAAAAGAAAAAATTAACTTTTATATGGAAAGTTGCTCCTTTAATTTAAACTTGACAGTGTTATATAATTATGAAAGTTCAACTATGTATTCGATAAAGATAAAGTTCATTATATAATTGAATATGAGGTGAAGTTTAATTTTTTTTTTTTTTTGGGGGGGGGGGGGGGGGGGGGGGGGGGGGGGGTAATTTGGTCTTATTAATTTATGGAACTAATTTTATCTGTTTTGTAGTGGAAGAATAAAAAAATATATACAAATTGAATAAATACACGTATTCATTATATATAGATGAATATTCTTTATTTTTAATGAGAATAGAGATAGAGAATTAAGTATATTAGTTATTCAATGAATATGAATTGGATATAGCAAAAGAGATGCAGATGTAGAGAGATGGGAAGAGATCTATATAGTGATCAGTCTATTTATTGTCATTTCTATTCGAACCCTAATTAATCATTTAAGATGTCCTTATTGAGTCTGGTTATTAAATTAATCTTTCGAGTCGTCTATTATCACTTCTAATATTTGAACTCTAATTATTTAATTAAGATGTTCTTATTGACTAGTCTTGTTACTAAATTAAATTAATCTTTGGAATCTAGCTATATATATAGGACCCGATCTTATTAATTAGTTACTATTAGGAACAGAGATATTCTTTTCATACATGTAATTAAACAGCTTCAAATTGATAATACTGAACATACAAGTAAGGAAGAAGACAAATAATTATTAGTGTACGTAGTTGCATGTGCATGCATCAATTATATCTCAAGATAATTATATCCATATATATCCATCTTTGGAGGCTCCCTTAGCAAAGGCTAAGGCTTTGCCCTTGGCCCCCGATCTCTTCATGATCCTCAACCTCCTGCATGATTCACTGAACATCCTGCACAATATATACATGCATTAATATTATTAGATTTTTCGCCCACAAAATATTTCTTTCATCAAATATTAATTGTCTAGAGAATAAAATAACTTATATAAAAGGAAGGAGAAAATAAACAATTTGATTAATTCACGACACAAATGATCGAATATTTGGTTTCTTACTTAATTAGTTAAATAACCATTTAAACCCATAATACCAATTTAGGGCACGAACTAACATATATGTGTGAGAAAAATAGAACCCACCAATATGTGTTAAAACTAACTAAACCAACTTGTTGGTTAGTAGATATAGTTGTTAGCATAAAATTGTTATAACTATATAGCAGTTAGTAGGCAGGCCTCAATATATATATGCAGTGTGAGTGTACATACATGGTAAGAGGAACAATAATATTTCTTCTTCCAGCTGTTCTGTATACTTTTCTTGTGAAATTTCTCATGGTATCAGAGCGGAGATCCGTCCACTTCCGACACCTTGATTCGCCTTGATTCCGCTTCCTCTTTGGTTATCACAGGCACAAGAAGATCTTCAGATTTAATTTCTTCTCTATTGTTGTTGAAGTTGTGCGTTATTCTGCAAAAATGACTGATAACACAGAAAGGCACGAAGGAGTTATTGACAATCGAACCAATGTTCCGGTGATCGACAATGCGTTGTATCTGCACAGTGCAGATCATCCAGGTGTTCAGCTAGTTTCTTTCCCTCTAAATGACACAAATTATAGATCGTGGTCTAGGGCAATGCGAATAGCCCTAGGTGCCAAACATAAACTCGGATTCATCGATGGACGAATTCAAGCTCCAAATGAAGATGTAGAAATGTTCGAAGCCTGGAAGAGGTGCGATTATATGGTACAATCTTGGATTTTAAATGCTATTTCGAAGGATATGGTTGAATCTTTCCTGTATGCTACAACTACGAAGGAGCTCTGGGACGAGATAGCCGATAGATTTGGAGAAAGCAACGGTCCGTTGGTTTATCAACTCCAGCGACAGATTTCTTCTTTCTCACAAGATAATCTGTCTGTTTCGGCCTATTATACAAAGCTCAAGAAGTTGTGGGATGAGCTAGCAGTTCTGGATCCATTGCCGTTATGCATGTGTGGAGCAGCACATGCTATGGCGGATTTACTCAATCAAAGTAAGTTGATGCAATTTTTAATGGGACTTCATGATGGATATGACCAGGTTCGAAGCCAGATTCTCTTATTTGATCCACTACCTAGTGTTAATAAGGCCTATTCAATGGTCTTACGGGTGGAGTCACAGAGGCATGTTGCCTCCTCTTTTATTGAAGAAGGTGATGGTTCTGCCTTATTTGCTAGAAATACTGCTCCTATTACTAATAATCAGTCAAAGTGGGATCAAAAGAAAGGGAAAATGATGAAGAAACATTGTGTGTACTGTAAACGAGATGGACACACCAAGGAGCAGTGTTTTAAACTCATTGGTTATCCGGAGTGGTATAAGATCAACAGGGACAAGAAGGGGAATCACAGTGTAAATGCAGCTCAGGTGACTGCTAAACAAGAGGTTACACCCATTGATAATGGTGAGGAAGTTGAATCAGGAGCAGATCTGGTCAATTCTTTCCTCAGGCTTCTCAAGAATAGCAACTTGTCTATGGTGCCTAACAACACTCTCGGATGCGCTGGTAACGTTGTTTCTGGTAGTTTTTGTTCTTTTGGTTCTGCAATTAACGATTCTTGGATCTTGGATAGTGGTGCCACTGATCACATGTGCTGTCACAAATACTTGTTTGATTCCTTACACACCTTAGAACGTTCTGTCACAATCTCTTTGCCTAATGGAACCACTGCTTTAGTTAATCAAGTTGGTAACATTAGTATAAACCCGAATCTATTCTTCCGTGATGTTTTATACATCCCTACCTTTCATTTTAACCTGCTGTCAGTTAGCAAACTGTTGATTGATAGCAACTTACTTGTCCTATTGTTACCTGTTGGTTGCCTTGTCCAGGACCTGAAGACCCGTGAGGTTGTGGTAGTTGGGCAGTTAGAAGGAAGGCTGTACAAGCTGACAAGATCTAGTTTCCTCAAAGATAAGATTTCTACTTTTGTTTCCCATGTTCAACATTGTTGTCCTTCACTTGTTGATGTCCTTGTTCCTACTGGTTGTTCAGCTAATAAGAGGAATTTTTTGCACAAGTCTGTTATATCTACTGCATTTCATACACATGTCGATTACAGTGTATGGCATGCTAGATTAGGACATACTTCATCGGCTAAGATGTCTCATATTCATAGTCTTGAGCATCTGGAACCAACACAACAACCATGTATTGTTTGTCCTCTTGCTAAACAACCAAGACAATTTTTTCCGAACAGCGTTAGCCGTACAAAAAAACCTTTTGCTCTTATCCATGTGGATGTATGGGGACCTTATTCCACTGTGTCTATAAGTGGGGCTCAATATTTCCTTACTATTGTGGATGATTTTTCCCGAGCCACTTGGACTTTTATGATGCAACATAAGTCTCAAACCACTTTTGTTCTAATTCGTTTTCTTGCCTTGGTTCAAACGTAATTTCAGTCCCAAGTTCAAATAATCCGAACTGATAATGGTAGTGAATTCGTTAACCATGCCTGTAATCAATTGTTTGAAAATGCTGGTATAATTCATCAGCGTACATGTGCTTACACGCCACAACAAAATGGAGTGGTTGAGCGTAAGCATCGACATCTTCTTGACACTGCACGGGCACTCTTGCATCAGTCTCATGTTCCTAAGAATTTCTGGTCAGAATGTATACTTACATATTATCAATCGTTTACCTTCAGTTGTCTTGAATTGGAAAACCCCATATCAGTTGCTATATGATAAAATCCCAGACTATTCTCACATGCGTGTATTTGGGTGTCTTTGTTTTGCTACTAATGCCAAACCAAGAAAAGATAAATTTGAACCGCGAGCCATTCCATCCCTGTTCATTGGCTATTTTACGCAGCAAAAAGGATATAGGCTGTATAATCTCCAAACAAAGACCATATTTACTAATCGAGATGTTCAGTTTTTTGAAGCAGTATTTCCCTTCTTTCACGCAAATCATCCAGACAAGGTTTTTACTCATTCCATTCCAATTGTTCCTCTCTCACTTGATGCAGAATTTAATGTGCCCCATACAGCCACTTCCTTACCACCAATAGCATCACTTTCACCTACATCCTCCTTGCCTATCACAATATCTCCTGCTACTCTTCCTCATTCATCTTCTCCTTCTTTACGACGTAGCAATCGTGTTTGTCATAAACCCCCTTGGCTTCAGGATTTTGTCTGTTTTGCACAGCATCAAACTGCTCCAACTGCCCCTGCCTCATTCACTTCAGGTATCACCCTCACTTCACCTATTTCCTTTGCATTTTCCTCTTCTTATACTTCATTCATTAACAATGTAACACTTGTTTCTGAGCCGTCTACCTATGATCACGCTAAATCAGATCCAAATTGGGTTGATGCCATGAATAAAGAATTGCAGGCCTTAGAACAAAATCATACCTGGCAACTTACTAGTTTTCCTAAGGGCAAGAAAGCCATAGGCTCTAAGTGGGTTTATAAAATCAAGTATAAGCCTGACGGGACTATAGATCGTTACAAGGCCAGGCTAGTGGCCAAGGGTTATCTTCAGATTGAGGGCTTGGATTTCAAGGATTGTTTTTCCCCAGTTGCTAAGATGGCCACTGTTCGTTTTTTTATAGCGATAGCAACGTCTAAAAGGTGGCCAATACATCAACTAGACATTAACAATGCTTTCTTACATGGGTTCCTAGATGAAGAGGTTTACATGGTTCCACCCCTTGGTTATTCTAAGGCTTTACCTGGTCAAGTCTGCCTCTTACAGCGATCTCTTTATGGCCTTAAACAGGCGTCTCGTCAGTGGAATATTGAATTTTCATCTTTTCTTGTTAGTTTGGGCTTCGCACAGTTTTCTCATGATAATTGTCTCTTTACACAATCCACTCAAACATCCTTTTTGGCTCTTTTGGTGTACTTGGATGATGTTATTATCACTGGAGATAGTTCGGAGTTAATTCAGCAAGTAAAGAATCAGCTTGACCATAAATTTACTATTAAAGACCTTGGATTTCTTAAGTATTTTCTTGGCCTTGAAGTGGCTAGATCTTCTAGGGGCACGTTTATTTCTCAACATAAGTTCATTACAGACTTGGTGTCTGAGACAGGTTTGGATGCAGCAAAATCACCTTCTTTTCCTTTACCCAAAGGGTTACGTTTGCATCCTGATGAGGGGGTTATCCTGTCTGCTCCGGATCAGTATCGTCGTTTGCTTGGAAAACTCTTATATCTCAATCTAACGAGGCCTGATATTAGCTATGCTGTGCAGCACCTGAGTCAGTTTATGTCCAGTCCACGTCAGCCTCATCTTGATGCTGCCCTCCATGTGGTTCGTTACTTAAAAGGGACCGCTTCTACTAGTTTATACTACCCAGTTTCTAATGATCTGTCCCTTAGAGCATATTGTGATGCGGATTGGGCATCATGTGTTTCCACTTGTAGATCCCTTACAGGATATTGTATCTTTCTTGGGGATGCACTAGTGTCCTGGAAAACAAAGAAACAACCTACTGTTTCGCGCTCTTCAGCAGAGGCAGAGTATCGAAGTACGGGTACCACTGTTTGTGAGCTTCTTTGGCTTTCTTACCTACTACAAGACTTCCATATTTCGATATCTGGTCCTATTCCTCTTCATTGTGATAACCAGGCTGCCATTCACATCACAGAAAATCTCGTATTCCATGAACGGACTAAACATTTGGACATCGATTGTCATATTGTACGTGATCAGTACAAGCGGGGGTTTATTACACCTATTCATGTATCTTCAACTCAAATTGCAGATGTCCTCACTAAACCTCTCAGCTCCGCTCAACATTGGAGTCTTATTTCCAAGTTGGGACTGTTGAATTCTCAACTGTCTCCAACTTGCGGGGGGGTGTGTTAAAACTAACTAAATCAACTTGTTGGTTAGTAGATGTAGTTGTTAGCATAAAATTGTTATAACTATATAGCAGTTAGTAGGCAAGCCTCAATATATATATGCAGTGTGAGTGTACATACATGGTAAGAGGAACAATAATATTTCTTCTTCCAGCTGTTCTGTATACTTTTCTTGTGAAATTTCTCAATATGTCATCTTCAGGTAATTAATTGCTGACTAAAAATGACACTGATCGTGACCACTTATTTACAATATACGTACGTACAGTCTCTCGACTCAAATGAAATATTTTGTTATATCTCTAGCAATTATTATTGAAAATTTGGGTAAACATAAAGTTGGCCTTTTTATTTTTAAATATAATTTCTTGGGGGGATAAAACGTCGCACGCAGTCGCTAGCATGCATGTATTAGGTGTTGAAAAGGTTTTGTCTTTTTACTTTTCAGAACTGGGAAGTGTGGGCCAAAAGCCAGCCTGTTTCTCCGTGACGCTGATGACAAATTAACGAACGTAAATTGCTGCAGGCAGCTAGGTAGGGTTGATCTGATGAATTGAATCATTTAGCCATCCTCTTTTGCTGCATTCACTGTCTGTGCGGTTGCTTTCATGGCTGGCGTACTTGTAATAATTGAGAGAGAGAGAGAGAGAGAGAGATAAGCTTACTGCCATGGAACGTCGTCTTCTACAAGCATCCAGTCTCCATCTTTGTCTTCGTAGATGGCCACGTATTCGGAGCTGTCTCCTTCATCCCTCAACGCCTTCTCTGTCGACCCACGAGTTAATTACTTAATTACAAATAACCAGAAATAAACAAATTTGAATAGTAGGAAGAAGGTATGACTCACCAATTCCATGGCAACCGAAGAGCTTACCAAGAGCCATTGCGAGATCACAGTACCCTTTGTGGTTGCTCAGATCGATCTTCCGAAGAAAAGGAGCGCCGTCCGCGCTCACTTTTACGTAATGATGATTAGCCTTAGCCTTTCTGGTTTCGCCGCGGCCGCCGTTAAAACACTTCTTCCTCCTGTACGAGCACACCGGCGGCCACCCAACAGCTACTTCATCATTCTTCATCTCGCCGCCGGACACCCTCCTCTTCTTCTCGTTTTTCTCCACTTGGGCGCCGCCCGGCGGGCCAAGCCTGAGCTCTGTGAGATCCAGTCCAAGGCCTTGTTTCACCATTTCTATTATGAAATATGGTATATGATCAGTGCTTGATCTTCTGTTCGATAAATACACACACACACACACACACACACACACATATATATATATATAAGTGATGAAAAGGCAAGGTTTTGTTTTGTGCATGCTATTGTGGGAAGCTCCGAGAAGATGGTGGAACAATGGCGGGCAGGTCAACTAGGACTAAGTGGTCGGCCACATGAGATTGAGGTTCACAAACTTGGATCAGGTCCCTTTCTAATTTTATTAATTAATTTAATTACAAGAATACATACATATATATATAGTAGTTAATTAGTATACAATTGGAAATATAAATTATACATTTCCATGGCTTGCTTATCCCAAAAATACCCACTAAAGTAGTATATATGTAACTATAATTTTTTTTATGACTTAGGTTTCTAGCCTTGCCTGACTAATTTTAAGAGTGAGTGGTCTTCTCATCTGATTTATCTTCTAAATAAATTTAGATGTGATAACAGTTTATACATATTTAAAATAGATATTCAAAAAGTGAATGTCTCTTTGTCGATTTCTCTTTACATCATGTGGATGAAACTCTTCAAGGGGTGACAAGATCTCGCACTCATAAGAATTCGAATCTTTGATAGTGACTTTAATTTTTTAATACTTTACCATTGCGTCATAATTGTGAACACATAGGTAACTATAATTTACAAAGATGTTGGTTGGTTTACATATACCCAGCAGTTATTCTCTAGTATTGATACTAGTTGTATAAAATTAATTAGATTTTAATATGAAATAATTTACTTGGTAATTAATTAAGAACTTAGTTAATTTAACATGAGTAACTAATTAATTATTATTCATCCTTTCATAATATCTCACTACAATTAAACCTATAATTAATAGTTTTAAACATTGGGATTGTATATGGCAATGTGATCTCCCAAATTAATTAGTCATGGGAATATTAATTTACACAATATAAATAGCTAGGGAACTGATTTAATAACATTTTATTGATAAATTCAGGGAATAATTAAGGCATTTTGTATTTTGTCTTTTTTAATTAGACATAATTCGGTCAGTTTAATTCATAGTTTATTATTAAAATTAAAAAAATAACGTTTAAGTATTCATAAAATGATATTTTTTGAACTCTTCTCGTCACCAAACTTGTCACCTAATTTCACTTCTCCTCTTAATTAATTAGTTTCTCTTAACAAAAAGAAATTATACCATGCATGATATATGAATTCATATAATTAATGTGGTGAATGCTATATATATATATATATGATATATTTTAACCTTTAATTAGGAGAATATTATTATTTGTAAAATTATATTGTACGTGCTGAAAATACTCTATGTCAAATCAAATAATGAAATTGCCCTATATATTTTTATAATTTTTCTTCCACTACACAAATATAAATAACTTATTTTATTTTTAAGAAAAATTATTGCAATAACTACTCTTGAGGTTTTAAGAAACACCTTTCATATTTTAGAAATCACAATAACCTCTTATATATATATATATATCAAACAAAAAATTCAAATAACTATTTTACCTTTTATTCTCTTTCTTCTCTTCTCTTTTTTATTTTAGAAAAGTAAAAGAAGAAAAAGAAAAAACAAGTGTTGCTCTTCGACAAGGTACGACCAATGGGTTATTCGCAAAGAGAGAGAGAAATGATAAAACCAATCTTGGTTCATCATTGTCGTTATTATTACGGACAATCACGACAACCACTACTGTTATCACTATTATTGTCGTTGTGAAATCAATGTGTAGAAAAAGAAAAAAGTGATAATAGAAAATAAAAAATTATAATATACCATTAAATTTCAGAAATACTCTATGCTTAAAATGTAAAAAATAATTTTTAATGAAATAATTTATTTTTAATAAAAATAATTATTTATAAAAAGTAGTGGCTGAGCAAGATTTGTGGCATTGTGGGTGTCAAAAAGGCATTCACTGTAGAGAATGGGTTGATGGAGGAGACGAGAATTCAATGATAAATAAGCAGCCAAGGAAGTGGGCCGCCTCGAGCCTTCCAGAGGAGATCCTGGGTTGGGCCCCACCATCCGTAAAAGGCCCTTTATTTTTTCAAATTAATATTTTATTTTAAGAAAATAAATATTATTTCTCCTGAAATTATTATTATTTACTATAATAAATAAAATATAGACAAATTAATCACTTAGTTTTTATTTTTATTTTTTTAAAAAAATAAAGAACCCAACGGGTCAAGTTGTACACAAATGCACTAACCCGATCACTGTAAACAATAATTCTATAAGATATATAACATCTATATATATATATTATAACAAAATAACTGTCAAATTTTTTTTCCGCCCATTTTCACTTTCTATTTCGATATTTTATGATATTTTGTTTGTTATTTTGCTTACCCGAAATGAAATTTTTATAGGTCATTAATTAAGGCTAAGTTTGTGGAAATGTGTAGTTCTTGGAACGTGTAGATGATTTTTTTCATTATTGAATAGTGTTTAGAGAATGTATAAGTATGTTGGTATATGAAGAAATAAGATTTAATCCATATTATTAATTTCTAAATATTAACATAAAATTTTAATTAAAATAAATTATAGAAAAATGTGACTTTTTAAAATCGGGAAAAATCTTGAGATATCAGGCAATATCACCAAATACCGACTACCAAGTAATTTTTTTTAAAAAATAAATTTATTTTTTTTATTTTTCATAATTTACCTCTCATTCTCTCTCAATAAACCCACCACTCAAAACTCTAAAACTCTTAATTAGTTTTAGAACCATGCAAAAAAAAGTACAAATCTTATATATGTTTATGTTATTAATTAATTTTAAAAAATAATTAGTTTGTAGGTTATGTTAAATTAGTTATTTAGGAAAAATTGAATTATTTTAAATAAGTTGTTTAAGTTATTTTGACAAAATTAATATTTTGTATAGGCTATTTATATTTATCATATGTTGTCATATTTTTTTTGAAAATTTTATTATGTTTTATATTCTTATTATTTATGTTACTAATTTATTATATGTTGTCGATCATATTATTTATTATTTTGAATAAGCTACTTATATTTATCATATGTTAAATTAGTTATTAGTTTGTGAAAAATGTGTAATTCTTGAAACTTGTAGATAAAATTTATGATTATGAGGTTATCAATTTTAAATAAACTCAATATATATAAACTTTCGTGCATCGCACGGGGATGAACTAGTTAATTTTAATAGTAATTGAGTTGTTAGAAGATAGAACACGACTAGCTAGTTTACAACCATTTTATAGTCATTATGTGACTAAAAAATGAATTGATTTAAGTGTACAAAAGATATTATTTTAATTTTAAGATAAAAATTATTTTGACGTTATAAAATATATCTTGATTTAATAATGTCAAATTAAGAATATAAGACTGCATTCTCTTTACTGTTTTCAAGTCATTTTTAATTTTTAATTTTCTAAAATAATAAAAATACGTTCTCTTTATTGTTTTTAAAAATACATTCTTGAAAACAAAAAAAATTATAAAGAAAACTCAAAACAATAAAAAGTTATTTTAAGTGTTTTCATTTAAAACAAACTCTAAACTCAAAACACATTTATTTATTTATTTATTTATATTTTATTATTGTAACGAGAAAAAATATTATAAAATTCATTAACTTTAAAATGTATATATTTTTTTAATAATATATTAACATTAAAATTTTTTAATATACTGAATAATCAAATTTATTGAATAAATATTATTAAAAAATTATTTTCAAAATTTCAAAGAAAACACATTTTCTAATTTTCTGTTTTGAGAAATAATTTTTCAAAATGACAAAGAGGACGCATTTTCAATTTTCTAAAAACAGATTACCAAAACAGAAAACTGAAAACAAATTTAAAATTTAAAATTAAAAATTGAAAAGCAAAAAGAACGCAGCCTAAATAGTTGGGTTCGCTTAGCTTGTCAAGGCTCATGAATTGGTTCGAGTCAAGTTAAGCCATCTCATTTGACATCTCTTGTGAGGATTAAATTAATCGTGGTTGTTAAACATCATTATAAGTGAAATTAAATTCTATAATTGCCAATACCATATCATGCTGGCTAAGATTGGACAATGTGTATTGTATTAATTACAAAATAGTACTATATATGTTTGGTACTATTTTAATCTATGCGTACCGTCAATCCCGTTTGTGTAATACCCCAAAACTTTAATAAATTTTGGGAGAAAAAATTAAGAGAAAAATGTATATATTCTTATGGATAAACTACATGGATGAATCCCTTAAACAATTATGAGAACTGGTGTTAGAAAATATATATATATATATATAATATGGAATATTGGAAAATTGAAATATAAATGAAATGTTAGAAATATGTATATATATAATGTTAAATAATACAATATATTAAATATGTAGGTAATATTAAATTAGTAAAATAAATTAAAATTTAAGGATAAAGTTTTGGATAACTATTAAGATCGGATAAGGTTGGCTCATTCTTAGAGGTACCGAAGTGTGATTATTAGAAGTACCAAAGTGCAGTTAATTTAGAAATATCTAAATGATTTGGGGTGCAAATTTTGATAGGTTTAAAATGTTATCACAAACATTTGAGAAGGGAGTTAATTGCGTAACTTAATAAATATAATAGAATTTAAAATTTTTTTGACTGAATTTGAAAAATTCTTGATCCAAAAATAGATTAATGATTTAAATATAGGTTAAATAAAATACTAACTTGTAATGCTTGAAGAAAGAAAAATGAAACAAGGAGACATAAGAATTTATAGTGATTTGACTTATCAAACCTAATCCACTACCTTAGTTACTCACTAAGGATTTTTAAACCAATCCACTAAAAACCCCCTACTTGAATCAAGTAGATCCTTCAGTCCAATGATTAAGAAAAATACAATTTCTCGTATACAATTTAGGCCCTCTAGCTCTTATTAGGAAGATACAATATAAATTGAAAGAAACGATCTAAGAGTTAACACTCTTAGTTACAAGTTCTTTCAACAATGAATAAAACACTTGAATGAATATAAACATTTGAATACAAAGCCTTTATAAATAAACAATAGGTAACAAAGAAAAATTTGAAGCATATTGTTGAAGCTTTGAGCACTTGATAGTTGAGTAATAAATGTTCTCAGCCCTTTAAATGAGCTACCATCAATGTATTTATAGTTGTGGGTGAATGCATCCAAAATTCAGACCGTTAGTGGTGGTTGGGGTGCATTTATTACGTCTAAAAACTAGTCATTATGAGATCATGCGAAACAAACTATCGACAGATTCAGGCGATTTTCAAAACTTAGTTGATAAATGACTAAACATCTATCTATAGAAGCATGAAGATATTTTACATGCATTCTGTTAGTCAACAAATCCAATGAGTTAGGTGACAGATCAAAACAAATTTCAAAAGTTTAGAAACTACTATTCTGTTAATCAACAAATGACTTGAGGTTAGTCGGCAGATCATAGGAAAAATATTTAATGTAGACAACAGAAACTTGGTTTTGCCTTAAGAAAAATCTTTCATATTGCTTTCAAGAGATTTGATTTAAGATATGTTTCACTTTGTTTTTTCAATTTCTTTAAGACATACATTATAGGCTTATTTCATCAAGTTTGAAATTGATTTTGGATTGTGAGGTACGAACGTAATAAAAACATACTTGCAATATTTTCATCAAGTTTGAAATGGCTTCTGGTTGTTGGATTAGGGCTTGATTTTGGCTATAAATTGGAGGTTGGCAAGGGTTTGAGGCTTAAAAATTCAAAACTTTGAGACTTGAATGGGAGAAAATTGGGGTGTTTTGAGAGCTTTGGATAAGGGTTTTTGTTCATGGGTTCAAATTGGTCATTTAGGGACTAATTTGAAGGAGTTTTGGTTTTGATTTGGGAAGGTTTTGGGTTTGGCTGAAAATTTGGCTTTCACCAATACTAACACCAGTTTTTTGGGTTTGGCCGAGTGATGTGTTAGGTGAGACGTGTGTGAATGCACATGGGGACTGACCCGTGTATCCCAAGCGTCAAAGGAAAAGAAATAAAAAGAAAAAGAAAAGAAAGAAAATTACAAAAAAATAAAAAAAGATTCTAGAAAAATATAAAAAATCTTAAATAAATGGTGGTGAATCACATACCACAAAAGCATGAGATGCTTATAGTAAATGTGTAAGTGGTTGTTGGTTGAACAACACACTAAGCATAACATTGATAACAAATTAATGGGTAAGAGAATTAATGATTTGTTATCAATTGCAATTGTGTAGATGATCATTTGATTTAAAGGAACACAATTGTCTTGTATATTGGTGTGTAAAATTTGCTAGTGATGCAAACTCATCCAATTGCAAAGTAGGAATGTTCATTGTTTGGTCTCGGTTGACTAGTATATAGAGGTAGGTGTTTACTAGACAAGATTCATTGCATCTGATTTAAGACAAACGTCCTATGGATCTTCTATTGATATGTGATAAGAAAAGTTTTTGGCCAAGATATGAATGATTAAAAAGGAATTTTCAATGTGTCATGTCATTACATCGACTAAGATCTATTGCATAGCACTAAGTGAGTTTGGTTAGTCTATGGTTCTCACTTGGTTGAGACATCAGTAATGGAAGGATTGAATTGTATGGTAATCGTTAATGAAATAGGTTTACTCTGAATTGATTTCATTGTCGTTTAAATTATCTTGATATGTTGTTAAACGTTTGTAACACCCAATTTTTCCCAAACATGCGTTAATTCGAAATTTCAAAAATATTTTTTTTCTCAACATACATTCAACATAAATCATTTTCAACAATCTCGTTTTACCTTCTTAGCATATTAAACTTAAAAATTAATAAGTTAAGACAAGTAATATCATCATAAAATGCGAAAGTAAGATCGAAACCTCAATATAACCGTAAATTCCTCATTTATAACCAAGTAATGTATCGATATTCAACATGACATCATCAAAATAATACATAACATCTGAAAATCAAAAAACATGGTCAAAGACCTACTAAACTTCCAAAACGTAAATGACGGCTACATCTCGATGACCTCTTTTCTCTTGACTCTATTGTTTTCACCTGAAACGTTTGAATATTCTAAGGACATAGTCCAAATTAGATGCTGAAACATCTAAGTGAGAGTTCAAAACTTTTTCGTGAATGTATGCAAGACCATAAATACAATTGACATATCCCGACATGTCCCAACCCAAGAGAATCTCATATAGCACTTAACTCGTACCACGGGAAAAGAGCAATCTCTCTAAAGATAACATAACCACACTGACACATTAACATAACATAATCCTGCTCAAGGGGGGCAATAACCAGGCATGAACCCGAGTATCACCCCACTATCATGTCAAGTTTTACATTCCTACTCACAAGCATTACGGATTTCAACACAACACAACCTTAGCCACAAGAGGATTACATCGGCACTATCCTCATAATCAATGTCCACCTTGGCAATAATGTTATCGCTCAAAGGAACCTGGGATGGTGTCCACTCTTAACCTTGCCACTTGAGCCGATCCGAGGTAGTGTCCACTCTCAGCCCTGCCACTTGTGGACCCGCTGGGGTGGTGTCCATTCTCAACCTCTGCCACAAGTGGGTATTACTCCTTGGCACGCATCCCTAGTGCTATCACTCAAGGGCTACATCCTAAATTGAGATCTCACTTCTCATGTGGACAACACATAAACATACCAATGCCGCAACACATAACATGCATCATATAAAATCAATATTTCAATGCATGCATCTTAATGTATGAAATTCAATGCCTATGTATGAAACATTTTTGGAACGAAGCTTTCACATAAAACTAACCTATCGCAGGTCAAACCGTTTATATAAAATAAATCAAGTATAGGGTCTGTTATGTATAAAATAAATAAAAGCAGAGTGAGTGCCGAAGAAATCGGGTCAAGAAAGCGCCCCATGGCCCCCCGAGAGAACGCCACGTGGCACCCCAAGAGAGCGCCACGTGGCAGCCCCTGGGTGGCCAAAGAAGGCCACACAGGGGGAACCACCCCCGAGTGAGGTCACTCGGGGGTGGCAGGCGCGGCCCCCATGGGCAGCCGCGTGCGCTGCCAGGCAGCACGCGGCTACCTGGTGGGGGCCGCGCCCCTGTGCCAGAGGGGAGCGCCCCCTCCCCTGAGTGGACGTCACTCGGGGGAACAGTACCCCCGAGTGACCCCACTCGGGGGAAGGCAACCGCGCGCACGGCTGCTCGCGCGCGGTTGCCCGCGCAAGGCCGCGCGCGCGGCCACGCGCGCAAGGCCTCGCGCGCGGTTGCCCGCGCAAGGCCGCGCGCGCGGCTGTTCCCGCGCAGCCACGCGCGCAAGGCCTCGCGCGCAGCTAGCCGCGCGCGCGGCTGGCAGCATATGGCTGCCCGCGTAAGGCCGCGGCCGCCCATGCACGGCCCCTCACGCTCTTTTTTCCATGCTAACAGATACCCCCGAGTGAGGGTCACCCAGGGATCCACACTCGCCTCCGCGGGCCTCCCATTCTTACTCAACCGCCTCCAAGAAAGTCGGCCTAAGGCTATTCCCGTGAAACCCGGTCAAAGCCCCTCCGAGATTCTTGCCACAAAACTCGGAGTAAGCGACACATGGATGCCCATCTTGTTGCTATAAATAGGAGGTCACTTTCTCTCATTCGGTATGCAATCTCTGGCTCTCGCATTTACTCTCTTACTTTCGAATACTCAATTTCTACGGTGATCTAACTTAAGCATCGGAGGGTCCGCGCGGGGATTTTCGCCCGCGCTCCTAACCGATTCTTTCTCTAATAGGTCATCCATTGCTCGGAAACACCTCCGGAGACTCATCCATCGCTCAGAAACGCCCTACGAGACTCACCCATCACTGCCACATTACCCCGGGAGACTCATCCATCGCTCAGATAAGCCATACGAGGGTCATCCATCGGTGGTTTCCCATTTTATAAATTTTATTGTTGTAATCGTGTAACAACAGGGTCAAACCACCCAAATAAATCAAGTTTCAAATAGAACTACTCACAATAAATAGAGTTATAGGGCGAACATTCACCATAAAGGTAATTCAGAATACCTCGATTATCGTGTTAATCTCAATTTTCATACTATTACTCAACCTCGAGTCTCAACGATCTCTAAACATTATATTCATTCAAAGAATATCAACATCTATTTTGTCAATAATTTTCTCATCATTTCTCCTTATTTTCTTTCTATTTTTTTCTTAAAATTCCAAGATAAATACCTCCTCAAGTATTTTTTTCAAATTTTTCTCCACCATAATTCATAAAATATTTTTATAAAAATATTAAAAAAAATCAAACTTAACCCGAACTTCACGTGCCCTTATGCGCTGGGCTCATGTGATGTGCGTGCGATCTACGGATGCATCTCAAGCGCATCATCTTCATCGATCTACCTCTTGTCGCCGACGACTGCAAAACTTCTTTGATCATTGATTTTCTTACACCGAAGTGAAGTGCTCCTCAAGTACTCGGTCACGTTGGCACCTTTGGATGCTTGAAACACCAACTGGAAATGCCCCAAACGACCGATTAAATTCTCAGCTTCGACGGGTTGCGACTTTCCGGCCACCCCTCGAAACCTACTTAAAACATCACAAAAACTCACCAAAATCTCTAGAAATCCTCTCCAAGCTACGAGAAACAAAAGCCTTCTATCCAATCCCTCAAACTCACTCCCAAATTTGAGTAATTTGTTACTTCATTTTTGGCCGAAACCCTCACCTATTTATAGGAAAAATCCAACATTTCTCGGCCAATCACCGGCCATTGCATAGCCCACAAGCTTCTTAGGACGATGGAGGCCATACCCTGGCGAGATATCATCGTCCCATCACCGAATTTTGGGCTTCATGTGCAGCGGCCAGATCGACCATGCCTTGCTGCAGCATTTGTAACGCCCCACTTTTCCCAAGCGAGCGTTAACTCGAGATTTCGGGAATATATATATATTTTTTTTCAACATCAAACACACAACATAAGTCTCTCGATACACATACCTTCATCATAATCTTTTCCCGACAATCCCGATCGTACCTTCTTAGCATATCAAAATTTAATAATTAATAGACTAAGACAGGTATTGTCAATCACATCAGCGGAAGCAAGATCGAAACCTCAATGATATATAACCGACAATTCTTTTTACAATAACCAAATCGATGTTTCACATGAAAATATCAAAATATTACATAACCTCTTAACATCGTAATCATAGACAAAAACCTACGAAAACTAAACATAGTAGCTACATCTCGATGACATTCTTTCCCTTGGCGCCTCTGCATTTACCTGGAACATTTGAATATTCCAGGGATATAGTCCAAATTAAATGTTGAATCATCTAAGTGAGAGTTCAAAAACATTTTCATGCAGATATGCAAAACCGATAAATCCCGACATGCCCCAGCCTAAGAAAATCCCACATAGCACTTAGCCCTAACCGGGAAAAATGCAATCTCTCTAAAGGCGACACGACTACATCGACCCATTGGCAAACCAATCCTGCTTAAGAGGGAAAACCTCGACATATGAACCCGGGAATCACCCCATTGTCATTGTTAGGCTTTACGCTCCTACTCAAAAGCATTCCAAAACCTAACGCAACCCTAACCCCAAAAGTGTCACATCAGCACTATCCCCGAAATCCACGATACCTCGTCCTTAATGCTATTGCTCAAAGGAACCTGGGGTGGTGTCCACTCTCAACCCCGCCACTTGAGCCAACAATCGAGATGGTGTCCACTCTCAGCCCCGCCATTTGAGTACCGTAGGGTGAAGTCCGTCTCAGTCCCGTCCCAAGTGGGTCACATAGCATTAACCCTTGGCACGCATTCCGAGTGCTGACACTCGAGAGCTACATCACAGGTTAACAACCCACGTCCCACATGGACAACACAACATGCCAATGCTGAAAAATCATAACATGCATAAAATCAACATCTCAATGTATGCAATTTACCGTACGAAAAATAACACAGGTGTAAGTAATCATTTGTAAAACCATCAATAAACCTAGCCATGAGGATGAACACTCACAGTAAACCATTCATATGCCACAAATGATTTTTTCGATAGAACCACTCACCTTTGGGGCTAAGTTCAAGATTCCTCGAAATGCGTGCCCAACCTCGATTCTTTTGCCAGGCGCTCTATAGTTCAAATTCGAACCTCAACGATACCCTCGACATCATATGTATTCAAAAGAAAATCAATATCTATTTTTCCAATTTTCTCATAAATTTTCTTTAATTTCTTCCTAATTTCTCTCGATAATTCCAAATAAATACCTCTCAAGTATTTTTTTTTCCAAATTTTTCTCCACAAGAATTAATAAAACAATATTTATAACCCTCTGGAATTTTATGGAAAATTTCCAGATTTTCTTCTATTTTCTCAAATTTCCATAATTACTTTTTCTTGAGAAAAAATTATTTCTCCTTGATTTCCTTCGAATATCCTCCAAGAAAAATCACCCAAACTCATAAAATAAATTCCTTATACTTCTGGAATTTTATCATAATTTTATAAAAATCCCTCATATTTATTTTCCATTTACATTTCCTTTCAAAAATAAAAAATAATTACTTCCTCAAGAAATTTCCAAGATAAAAATTCATCAAAATAAACTATTCCCTTTCATTGAATTTCTGGATATTTTTCTAGAATTTTAATTCCTTTAATTCTATTTTTTATCGAATTTTCTATATTTTTAGCATTTAAAAAAATACAGAAAATACATCTGGTCATCTTCTCCGGCGACGGCACACCGAAAAATTGAAGCGACGACACCAAGTTGTTCCTCTCCCTTAGTCAATCCCAATGGTACCCATCTTGCTCGGAAAAAACTACCGAAAGCCTTCCGATTTGACCGAAAGCAGATTGCTGAAGTCACCCGCCACCGAACTCCGGCGAGCCAAATTGACCTTCGATTCAAATTCCGATTGACACGAAACTTTCCATATTAGCTACCCATAGCCTTGCGACCAAAAGTCCCTTAACAGATCCTTCGATCGATCACTCTACAACCCGATTTAATACTCATGTAATATGTATATATATATATATATATATGTTGTTGCCAAAATACAACAATTAAAATTTGTGATGTGGGGTCCACTCGAGCTTAGTGTCGAGTGAAGTTGGGTTACTGTAAGAGATGTCGCCTCAAGGGAAATTGCCGCTAGGATGCTCGCCACAAGGTTCACCACAAGGCTTCGCCGCTAACTTTGCCACAAGGTTGGCCACAAGGCTTCGCCACTAGCTTCGCCACAAGCTTTGTCACAAGCTTCGCCATAAGTTTCGCCACAAGGTTTCGCCGCTAGCTTTGCCACAAGGTTCGCCACTAGCTTTGCCACAAGCTTCACCACAAGACTTCTCTGCTAGCTTTGCCACAAGGTTCGCCACAAAGCTTCGCCACTAGCTTTGCCACAAGGCTTCGCCACTAGCTTTGCCACAAGGCTTTGCCACTAGCTTTGCCACAAGGCTTCGCCACTAGCTTTGCCACAGGCTTCGCCACAAGGCTTTGTCGCAAAGATTCGACCCTGTTAATGCTGAGAAAATGGGTTAGAAGGCTCGCGGGAATCTTTCCCGTGAAGACCCTTCGATGCCAAAGTCAGTCCCGAATCCCGATGAAATTGTTCACCAAAAAGATAATAGTCCAAGTGTATTAAAAAATGTCCAAATTTTACCAAAGTCGGAAGAAGTCCTATTCACTGTCTTCTAGCTGGATATTTATAGGGCACGATTTTCAAGGGTGGCTGGTGTCGACACGTGGCACTCGCCGAGTGGGACTCTTGGCTTTTTTGGGAGATGTACACTGCCGCTAGCCATTGAGCGTGCCGTAGGGTCGGGTTCGCCGTAAGCTTGGGGCTCGCGGCAGGGTGCCATGAGTGCAAGCGGTCGGGCTCGCGGCACACTTGGATTGTGCCGCGAACCCATGCTTTTTTTGCTGCGAGCTCGCAGTAATTGCTGCGAGCTTAAGCGATCGGGCTCGCGGTATGAAACACTATGCCGCGAGATCGCGGCATTTGCCGCTAGCCAAGCGAACAACCGAGGGGGCTTGCCGTAGCCAAGTGGATGGCGAGGGGGCTTGCGGTAGTGTGTCGCGAGCTTGCGGCACACTGTCGTGTGTATTGCGCAAGCTATTTTCTTAATTTCTTGCCCCGATTTCTTTGGCACAACAATTGCCCCCACTCGTTTTATTTTGTCTATGGACAAAATGAAAAGAGTAATAAATTTTACGTAAGAGGGGCACACTGCCGCTAGGTTGGTCTTTACCCTCGGGGTAATTTTCCTCCCCGCCCATTGGTTCTTCCGGCACCCCTATAAATACCAGTTACCGCATGGGTTTTACTGTGTCTTTGTTCCGAGTATTGGCTCCTTCAGCCGTGAGGTTTTTGTTGTCGTGAGCTTCCAAGGAGTTGCCACCAACCTTTCCTAGTCTTGCCGCGAGCCTGCTGGTCGCTTGCTGCGAGGCTTCCTGGCCTTGCCGTGAGATCGTAGCGCTTGCCGCGAGGCTTCCTGGTCTTGCCGCGAGCTTCCAGTGAGTTGCCGTGAGCTTTCCACCCCTTGTCACGAGCTTCTGCTCTTGCCGCGAGGTTCTTCCTCTTGCCGCGAGCCTTCTTCCCCTTGCCATGAGCCTTCTACCCCTTACCGCGAGCCTCCAGTGAGTTACCGCGAGCTCCCTTCCTCTTGTCGCGAGCTTCCAAGTTGTTACCACGAGCTTTCCCTGCTCTTGCCGCGAGATTTCCTTGCACTTGCCGCGAGCCTTCGCTCGTTGCCACGAGTCTTTTAACTTCTCAAGTGTTCCTAAGCTCTTTAGTTGCCGCAAGCCTTCCTCAAGCCTGCCGCTAGCTTTTGCCATTAGCCTTCTATTGGCTTTGCCGCGAGCTTTTCATTTTACATGAGCCATGTTGCCATTAGCCTCTTTAGTTCCTGTTTTCTTTTTTGAAGTCTTTTAGGGTCTTTCCTTTTTCAAGTATTTGTCTTCCAAAGGTCATGGCACCTAGGAGTGTATACCTTCGTACCCAAGATCTTGAGGGACGTCCATGCCGATTTCTTATGGGCAAACGTTCCTCTTTAACAGCTGACGATCTTGCCCAACTAGTGAGCAACTATCACGTTCCTTCCTCTTATCGTGCTAGGTTGCCTGAGCCAGGCGAATCTTGTGCTGCCACCGTTTTCAGAGGGGTGTATGGCAATTCACGAAATAAGTTTTCGTTTAGAATTTCGCCTTCCTCTTCATCCTTCCAGTGTAGAGCTCCTTCGTCGAAGTTTTCTAGCTCCTGCTCAGCTACATCCCAATGGCTGGGCCCAACTAGCAGGTTTTTTTATCTTATGTCACGAGAGGGGGGTGTCTCCCACTGTCGATCTTCTTCTTTCTTTTTATCGTTTCCAGCTAGGGCAGTCTCGCTATCACTTGTATACACTTTATAGGGAGCGTGTTGAGGATCGCTTGTTCGAGGGCATTCCACCCAAGGCTCACTACTTCGACACTCGTTGGTTTGTAGTAGATCCTCCACCGGGTACATGGTATGCCCCCAGAGGTTGGCATTCTGACGATTGAGTGGCCAAGCCAATTCTTTCCTTATCCATCCCCGCTCTTCGGGAGCGATATAATGATGAGTAGTGTCAACTCTTGCGTGGAGGTCCAATGAGCCTCCTAGACCTTCTCTCTAAGGACCGGTTGAGGAGGACTAGCTAGGTACTCCACGCGGGAGAATCATCGAGGTGTACAATCCCTTCGACGCTTCCCCTGTGGCCCCCATCCCCTCCGGCAACCGATGTCCAAGTAGAAGGAAGGGTCGTCACTCTCTAGGAGCGGTCTCCTCCTGAGGGTTTGGATCCTTCCGACTACTGCTCCTCCTTTTTTTCTTATATACGGCCGAATGTATATATATGCGAAAACACTTCCTACACTACTCAAAAAATCCTCAAAATTCCCAGAATTGCTCCTCACAACCTGGGAAACAAAAGCCCCTTATCCCCGACCTTTGATTCGCTCCCAAAAGTGAGAAATCCGAAGTAAAATCTTTGATGCAAACCCTCACCAAAACTCGACTATTTATAGCCAAATTCGTCCATTTTTTCGACCAATCAAAGGCCGTTGCTTTGCCCTTACGCGACCTTGGCCATGCCCTGTCGAAGAACAGCTGCAATCTCCAGATTTTTCGGCCACAAATCACGGCTAGATCTGCCATTTCTGAGCAGATTTTTCAAAAATTACAGTTTGGCCCACTTGAAATTTTTATTTGCATTTTGGTCCTTATCCTCAAGCCCCTGATCTTTCCAGCACCATCACTAAGACCCTCAAGATTAGTACTTCTCATTTCTCCCTTGAAACTTCCAAAAAATTACCGTTTTGACCTCCCTTGGGTAAATTCAAAAAATTACACTTAGGCCCAATTGATCGTTTTGACCTTAAATCCACTCAATTCAACCCGAAATCACTTAAGGGTTGTTCTATGCATAAAATATTAGTCCTAGACACACTCCGTTAACTTTTTGGACATCGTCTATAACAATTCGGTATTACAACCTAAACAGTAGTTGTATTTTTGTTGTATCGAAAACTGTTCCTGATCTCATTTCTTTCGATGCCATAATTCTTTTCTCGGGACGCTTATTACTGATGTACCATTTTCTTTAGACATCTAAGTCCCGGGGTACTCCCTCTAGTTGATTCGACGATTTATTTTACTTTTAAACCCACTTTTCGATATTTTAGATTCATCTAAAGTACGCGGTGACCTTATACAGATATGGGGTATTACAACATTTATGAAAATTATGCTTCCACCCCAGCCTTTCTTCAAATATAATTTTGGATCTCTTCCTCAAGTTCTTAAACTTCGATATTTTACCACGTGAACCCCTAAGTTCCATACTTCTCAATTGGCCTAACAAATTTAAAAAAATATCATTTTCACCCTATTTTCAACTAGAATTAAAAATTATACTTATGCTCCAAACATATGTTTCAACCATAAACCCTTTTATTTCATCTCGAAACCATTTAAAGGTTGTTCTAATCATGAAATTAGAACATCTACAGGGTTCCGTGAATTTTTTGAAAGCCCTTTACCATCATTCAGTTTTTCAAGCTGTATATTAGTTGTACTGAAAGCTGTCTCAAATTTAATTTCTTTTGACATCATAAATCTCGTCTCGAGACGCTCATCGATAGCATAACCTTATCTTTAGATATGTAAGTTTTGAGGCATTTCTTGTCGTCAATTTGACTATTTATTTTACCATCAAATCAATTTTTCAATATTTCAAACTCATTTAAATTACATGGCAACATTATGCCAACATGGAGTATTACAACGTCACTTAAGATTGTCCAAATGATTTGAGAAATGGAAAGATTCTCATAATAGATCAAAAGTTTCGATTGACATTAAAGGAGTTTGATGTTTCTTGATTGCTACTTAAGGATTAATCTAAAAAGTTATACACTCAAAAGCAAAGTGATTGAAATAAGAATTGTAGGGCTTGTATTATGTTTTAGATGTCATTAAAAGTTAATAGAGAGTCCAATTATCATTGAGAATTAATGACATATTTGTATGCAATTGAGTAAAGGCCTTGTAGAAACATACACTATATTGTAGACACCTTTTATGAATTGTTGGTAATTTTTCAAAAGTTAAAAATTGTCAATTATTTGATGAATACTGTTGAGAATTTTTGCTTGATAAATTGTACTTGAAAGGTTCAAGAGTAAGTGAAAATGTCCATCAACTCCCATGCCACTTGTCAATTCTTGAGACAACATGCTTTTTGGGTGCATAGGGCCGGCCCTAGGCTTAGGCTGCTTAGGTAGTCACCTAGGGCCTATGCCTATTTTCAGCTAGCAGAGGGGCCCATGCCCATTTTAATTTTTAGATTTTAAATTAATTAACAAAATAAAATTAATTAAAAATAATAAATTTAAAAATAAAAGAGACGTTAGGGGCCATGCCTATTTTAAACTATTGTAAAATTTTAATTAATCTCAATCTCTCACATTTCTTTTATCAATAATTAATCCCATGAGTATCAATATAATTTTTAATTAATCTCAATTTCTCAACTTCCTTTATTAATAATCAATTTCATTCATATGCGTCTGGTAGTCGCACCCATCCCCTCACAACTATTCCATGTATTTTTAATTAATCTCAATCTCTCTCTTATATGATTGTATCACAACTACTTCCATGCATCTAGTAGTGGTCGCGACTCCATTGTCTTCCTCAGTTCCACTCTTTCTCAATTTTTTATCCATCCATTATCACTGCATCTGCAATCAATTTGCGCGGGTATAGGTCTTCAACCCAATTGATTTCATAATTATGCATTCTTTTTAGTGATTCCATTTTCGTCCTCATCATCTCGTTGTATGATTTATCAGTTATGTCTTTTGATTTTTTTTATTAGCCCTTAAATTATCAATTAATTTTGTGTTTACATTTCAATATTTGTGATTTCTCTCTTATTAGTGAATCTACACTAATGGATTGACGAATATATCTATTGAAAAATATATGTTAGAACAAATTAATTATAATAGTTTAATTATTAATTTTTCATCTAAAACTACTAAAAAAGTAAATTTAAAGTGAAATATTGTGAATTTTATATAATAATTTTTTATTTATATTAATTTTATTTTTAAATATGTAGAGGGCCCATAAAAAATTTAACTTAGGGCCCCTATAATATGAGGGCCGGCCCTAGGGGTGCATTATCCTAGAATCCACCACTTAAGCTTCCATTTATCACATAAAAAGGGAGATTATAGAAAGAAGAAGATAGTTATGAAAAAAATCTATTTTTGCTGGAATTTAGAGATTGTAAACTTCCTATTTCTTGATTGCTTCTTCTTCTTTTTTATCTCAAATTGCTCAAGGGTTGAGTTTTGATTATTGAAACCAAGAAGAACAATAGGCCTGCACATAGTCTCGTAGCTTTTAGTTACCACAAAAGAGAGTTTCGAGGGGTTTTAGAAGCCAATTTGGTGTGAACCAACTAGGCCATTCACACTTGTGGAGTAAGGTCAACTTTTGAAGCTTCTCTTATATCTAACTTTGATTCTCTTGCAATTTCAAGTTATCTCTAACTCTATCACCTTTTTGTTAATGCTCCTCATTTGATTTAGGTATTGGAATAGTTTTCTCGACTAATGTTTAATTCTTAAAGATACATAAAATTATTAATAACATTCCATTAGTATCATCATATCATAAAATATTATTGATATTAATTATGTAACATTTATCAATATAAGTATCAATATAAGCATTGTAATCAGTTGTTACCATGATATATAATATCGTGAATATTTTATTGAAGAATATTAATTTACAAAATTAATAATATAGCTAATGTTTTCATAAAATTATAAAAATTATGGATTAGTGGAGAGACACCACGTGGACAGTAGACACGTGCAATAAATCTAGTGTAGCTGCAGTTTGCCATCGTGACATGACACCTCTGGTAGCTTCTCACGGAGATGGAGCCCACCCTTCGACGTGTCACGTGAAATTCAATCGGCCGTAGGAACCGAACAGAACAGCTGCCGTCTTTGCTGGCATGATGCATCTGAGACCGTTGGCTGGAGATATTACAACGAGTGGCCTGCGATGCGACACGTGGGATTATTGCTGCCCCACGCACGTGAAGTGAAAATGAAAAGCACTGCTATGTCTCTCTCCCTCTCACTTTCAGGTGCTTCAATAAGGGTACGGTTAATTTATTTTAAAAAAATATTAAAAAAAAAGAAAGAAAACAATACTAATATTGATAAGCTCCTTTGCAGCCTTTTATGGTTGTAATTGGTAAGCGTGGGCCTAGTCCTGGGCCTGGGCCTGGACCCATTGGTTTAAGATCAGATGCTTCCAAGTTCCCACTTGGCAAACACCGCGTGGAGTGGAAGTGGAAGGTCCGTCCATCCTGATATTAATTCATTGGCGGGCCCATTTGAAGACACCTTCCCAACTTAGTGTGGGCCCCTTCTTCAGCCAGGCCCAACCACGACTTCATGATGGGCCTACTTCCAACTACTGCTGCTTAAGTCAGCTTTCATGAAATTACATTTACATGTGTTATTTTTGTATCTTTAACAAACACCAATCATCTCTTTCTCACTTTATAAACCACATTATATTCAATCACAAGCCTTGCTTAATTTAATAATTACGTTTATTTTTGTGTTTATTAATATTAATATATAAGTAATGAGTATTTAATTATTTTAGTATTGTGCAGTACTGCAGTTTTAGTCTGAAGGGTAAAAAGAAAATCTTATAAAATTATTTGATGATAATAAAAAAAACACATTTTTCAAAAATAAGGAAGCAAAAAATACTTAAAAATTTTCAATAAGTTAGAACCTCTCAAATAACTAAATAAATTGTATTCAAATATTCGAAGATCTAGAAACTATCTTTAGATATTTAAACTTAACTAGAATATCTAGATGGTTCTAAGTGCTTATCCAAACGGAATAAAAATTTCTTTTTAACTGTCAAAAACCTTTCTTAAATCTTAAAAATACGTATTCATATGTTTGAGAAAAATAACTCTTGGACAACTAAATGAGACCAAAATGTTACGAGTCATCTTCTTTTGTAATTCAAATATTCAAAATAAGTCAAAATCATATCCATATTTTATTTAGAGATTTGGACTATAGTGTTTAAATATTTGAATAAAAACATTATATTATACATTTTTCAAGACACCAACTCTTAGAAGTGCATAAAATTAAGTGGAATTAATTTTGTATTATCTTATATATTTTACTTCTACAAAAGATCAAATTTTTTGATTGACTTGTGTTTAAATCAAGTATTATTTCTCAATACAATTAAAGAGTCCTTTTGTTCTAGAATTGAGTGCACTTTGATATATTTCCTCCTCCATCAATAATTGACCTAATTCTATCATTTTCAGTCACTATCAAACTTGGTGTGTTATGGTTATTTTGAGGATATTGTATTAGAAGATTAAATTTGCACTTCTCTAGTTGTTTCTAAATTATAAGAAACTAATTTAATTAATTGAATTGATTGAAAATAATCAAGTCATCCTCAAAAATTATAAGAATTTTTATAATAAGTCTGATTTAACACTTGGGATTTATAAGAATTTTTATAACAAATATGAGGGTATATTGAAGTTGAAAAACAATTTAAGTGGGCAATCACTGAAAATTTCAATAACAAATCCATATTTAATCCCTATTCTTGTGAAGTGTTGTCTTTTTTGAATGGCTTTGGCGTCAATGGGAGATTATAGACAGCAATAAGATGGAATGGTAAGGCTTAGCAAGTTGCTAATCGAATGTGTTACAGGTTATGGTTTATTTTTTTTTCTGATAAGAGCACAATAATAGATGTCTCATGGAGCAAGAGTGATGTGTCCCAATTGATACATCAGATTTAATGTGTTGTTTAGACGAGAATAGCTACTATCTCTTTCCCTCTTACTTTATAGAGTTGAGCTTTGAAACATTTTTGATAACTTCTGACTATCTCTTATTTGAATCATTTATAGTAGTTTGAGTTACGAGTATACTTATACACCTTAAGTGATTATTTTGATAAGTATCTTAAAATTGTTAGTATAACTGTTAATTTTAAACAACTAAAGCCAACATAATCTTTAAGAAAACTCATGAGTTGATGGCTCACTTTAGTGCTTGTTGTCTACTCCACTAATTTGGGCTTAGTAACTAAGGGTTGACGTCACAAATACCTACTCTCACATTAAACGATAGCTTGAAATATGAATATATTTATACAACCTAAGTGATTATTTTAGTAAATATTTCAGGGTTGACAACACAATTCTTAATATTGAATGACCAAAATCTACATGATCCTTAAACAAGTTAAAGCTGATAAAATTTTCCCTTGACATTGTACATTTCTTTTGATGTAGGAGACTTGTTCATTTATATATTTGTACATTTTATTACTTATTTAGATCTCCTAGTGTGATTTTTAGTTGAACTTTGAGGAATGTCTTAGTTTAAACTTATTTTATTTAAAGAAAAAAAATTCATATAGCATCAAAATATAAAAAAAATTGTAAAATAAACTTGTGAATTGTCAAAACTTATCAAGTGAGATACAAAGGATCAATTATTTGGGCTACCCTTTAACATCTCATTATTATCTAAGGAAGATCAAGTTATGATGCTAAGAATTGAGTGGTGGCCAGGATTTAGGATTTAATTGAGAATTAGAGCTGTGTGCGGCAGCTGGTAGGTATGTGGTCACTTAATATGCAATTCGAGTCTTAGGTGGCAGTTAAAGCAATAGGAAAGGTTTTATAATAATACTGATGATGATGATGAAAATAAAAGCCACACGTGTTAGGCTTGAAATGAATTATTATAAGAGAGATTTTTGGGCACTTTAAAGGGGAGTGAGGTGTCAATTGCTTGGTTTAGAATTTCTTATTGCATGTGTAAATCATCTTCCCTATTACTTTCACTTTTGCATCTTTTTTTCAAAATAGACACTACTCCAATCCTATTACATATGAATTCGTTTTTTATTTTATTTTTTCTTAACCAGAATAAACAATTTATATAATTTTTATTTTTTTTAAAAAAAAGAAGAGATTCTTAAGCTGCAACACTATTATTCATTCCATAAAATTCAATTATATTTACATGCACCAATTTCAAAGTGCCCTTGGCATACAGGTGGATACACTTCAATATGAAAGTCTATCCCAATAAGCAGATGCTACGGATTTAAAAGGTGGAAAAATAGGAAAGAAAGTGAAAAAAGAAAATTGATTCGACATGATCCAAAAAACTTACCTCTCCAATAGCAACACAAGGCATGACCTTTGTGACACCCTTTTCCATAGAAGCAAAATGGAACAGATGCCAGCAGCAATGTGCCATGAATTTATGTTTGTTCCAAGCCTAAACCTAAGCCTAAGCCTGTGAAATTCAACAACTAGAGGTTGTCTTTGAACCATTTTAGAGCTCCGTTTGCAACAGACCTGAAATATTTGCAGGGTTTGTGGTCAACCAGGGACAATAGAATAATAGGTAAAGATGGAATCAGAAAAGGAACAAAGGATCACACAAAGTTCTAGGAAGAATCAACTTTGATCACTCATTCATCATATATTCAGTAAGAAGCTTTCACGCATAGAAACCTACAGCCTTGATTACTTATTTACCCCAAATGACTATCCAAGCACAAGATTATGCACGAATTTGCCACAAAATATGACTACTTTTTCAGATACAAAATGATTTCCAAGCAATATTCACTTCCAAAATATCACTTATTTCAAAGTGATATTTGCACAAGGTCATATGGACAGAGTATGGTACCTCTCAAAGACGGAAACTTCCAAAACAATTAGCAGGAGACATCAATGAGATAGAGGCCAACACCTGGTAGTTATATATTCCAACTTCTGCCATATGAAGGTCTCTAAGGAATATCTAAAGAAAGCATATCTCAGATGTCCAAAGTTGTTGTATAACTTGGTAAGATAAGAATTAAGAGTTTGTTCTTAATTGGAACAAATAATCTCCCTACAACACAGGATAATGGAACAGAAGATTATCAGGAAAGGAACATCAGTGATTTACCATGTTACAGGCAGTAGAAATTACTTTAAAAGGTGTCCGATTTTTTTTTTAAAAAAAAATAGGGTGGGGGCATCGAAAAACACAGAGGGTGTAGTATTCTCTTTAAATAGAACAAGATCCAAAATGTTACATTGTCTAACTTATTGAGTTCTTAAAGTCCATGTTTGAGGCTAAAGGCTTAAAAAAGGGGAAAAAGTTCCCCAATAATTATACATTTAACATAGAAATGCATTCTTTCATATCAAACTCAAGATCACGAATGAAGCAATTAAATATAACATAGTATGTGTCCAAGCTTAAGTTTCCCTAACAGTCCTTTCACGCACGGACATCTAATAGGGTAATATAGGCCAAAATCAAATAAATCTAATAATCTATGCCAATTTGCAGTCAAGTTGTAGAACTTGATAAATAGAAAACTTAATATATCTAATACTAGGTATATCAAAAGAATAGAGTATTACCCAGCAAAATCTTTTAACTTCTTCCAAATGTCATTATGATCTCCCACATCATCAGCTTCCTCTGTAACAGAACCATTTTCACTTTCTATACTTCTACCTGCAAAATAAGGAACAAGGAGTTGATAAGAAATTTGATTTTACTTATTCTGTTCATTTGTAACTAGTCCATTGGAATTCTCTTATAGTATTTTTATGAACTATATTTTCCAACTAACCATATAAATCTTCACTTCTCAAAACTAATCAAAATTTGGTAAAGTGTCTATTAAATAAGATAAGTAAAGGGTATTAGTGTAATTAGCTTAAAATACTTGTATATATATTCTCTTGTATTATACACTTTTGGTAGAATACATATATTATTTTATTTACATGGTATCAAAGCTATCATACAAACCCTACTGCTTGCTTTACTAAGTCCTTGACCTATGACCCAACTAGCAATGCCTGTCGTCGCTAGTCCAAGGGAGCCGTCAACTTACTCATCCTTTGTGCCCGTTAGTTCTTCCACCTTTGGTCCGTCATCCTCGATTTCTGATCTTGACTTACTTATTGCTCTTCATAAAGGTACTCGTCGTTGCACCACTCTCCATCCCATTTCACATTTTGTTAGTTAAAATTCTCTGTCCCCTGGATATTCTGCTTTTGTTTCTTCTTTATCTTCTATTTATCTTCCTAAATCTGTTCTTGAAGCTTTCTCCCATCTAGTGTGGCAGGCTGCTGTCACACACGGGCGATACTCCTCCTAATTTCCTTTCATTGCATTCTGTTATTACTTTCTTTAGATTCTGCTATTTGTTTTAATTTCTAGTTGTATCAGTTTGTTAGAGAGAATATTCCAAAAGCAGCCCAGGTGTAAAAGGCGTGAATAGGACAAAATAGGTTGTTATAACTGTTTAGGGAAGGAATCCTCGGGTACGCAGAGGCCTATATATCCTTCTTAGACCTTTGGGTCCATTAACGAGACTATCAATCAACTTCAGATTTCTTTCTTTCCCTCTATACTCGTCTGCTCTCCCTTGCTATCTCTTCCTTTCTTTCTCTCTACTCGACTTACTACTTCTATCGTTGATTAATTCTAAATCAACTAGCCAATCCGAGCCACAAGCCGTGACAATTTGGTATCAGAGCCTCGGTCTTGGCTAGATTAGCGGAACATTCATCCATGGCGGACGGTACCTGCATGAAGAGCTTCGAGGCGCAGCTACAACAGCTCGGCTCGACGGTGACAGACTTCCAGAGTCACGTGGATTAGTTAGAGCGGGGATCGGAGCGAAATCACGAGGCGATTTTAACACTGGATCGCCGAATGGAAGGTTCGATAGGTGAACTGGAGAGGAGGCTCGACGGGGCTCTGTCTCAAATGCGGGAGAATAATGCGCAAATGAGGGCAGAGCTGGGAGCCCAACTCCAACAGTTTATGGTAATGTTCACTCACCAAAATGTTGTGAGATTGGCCCCTAAGTTTCTTCCTAGAGATAGGACAGAGCCATTAATACCAGATGTCAGGAGAGACAGAGTAGCGGGAGATGAGGGGGCAGGGGTGGAACCGGAGGGGGATATAAGGAATGTGATGGAAGGTGGACATGAAGGACAGAATCGTCCACAGCAACCGGGGTTCCCGACACCCAGGTTGGAGATTCCGGTGTTTGATGGGAATAATCCCCGGTGGTGGGTGACAAAATGTGAGCGCATGTTCGACTGGTACAATGTACCTGAGGAAAAGAGGGTAGCCTTGGCCTCGGCCTACTTTGATGACCTGGTAGACACTTGGTATCAGGGGTGGATAAGGGTTAGGAACAACCCAACCTGGGTGGAGTTCACGGGGAGGTTATGTGAGAGGTTTGGAGAAAAGAGTATGTCGGACGTCATTGAAGAATTCAACAAATTAAAGCAGGTAGGAGACGTGAATGCCTACATGAGGAGGTTTGAAGAGCTGAGGTTTGAAGCCTATTTTGTCTCTAGTTTCTTGAGTGGCCTCAGCGATGATTTGAGGCCTATGGTTAAAATGATTTGGCCTAGAATAGTGGAGCAAGTGGCAGAAAGCGCTAGACTACAAGAAATGGTGGTCGAAGCTTTAATGAGGAAGCAGAGACAACAGCACCGAGCAGTCACGGGAAACTCAACCCATCCAAGAGATAAGGTACATAACCGAGATTAGGGTAGAGGCGGCCAAGGTGTTAGGAATACAGGAGGGCCCAACTCAGGGGGAAAATATAATGACCCGAGGAGGCAGCCGGGGTTGTGCTTCAGATGCGGGGATAAATACTATCCTGGGCATCAATGTAGGCGGCAACTGTTGTTATTAGAAGGGGACTTGAAGGAGAAATCAGAAGTAGAAGAAGTTGAAAGATAAGAGGACGATGAGCTCGGGGAAGAAGACACAGGTGAGATTTCACTCCATGCGTTGAAGGGGGTGACCAATAACAAGATCATTAAGGTGGAAGGGAAGATGAAGAATGACAATTTGTTAATCTTAATTGACAGTTGAAGCACGAATAGCTTCCTGGATGAAGGGTCGGCAAAAAGATTGAAGTGTTCCCCCAAGGAAACTCAACCCCTCAGTGTGACGGTGGCTAATGGGAATAGAGTGATCAGTGAATCGGTATGGTGGGGGTTTAATTGGGAGATGCAAGGGGAGAAGTTTGAAGCGGACCTGAGGCTGTTGCAATTAGGGGGCTACGATGTGGTACTAAGGGTTGACTAGATGAAAGAAGTGAGCCCCATAAGCTTTGATTTCAATAGGATGGAGGTATCATTTGATAAAGAAGGGAGAAGAATGACTCTCACGGGAGGAAGAGAGTTTGGGACTTGCCGAATGATAACCGGGAAGAGGCTTCACCGAGTGTTCAGGAGTAAGTGGAACCAACTGGCTCAACTGTTCTCCATTATAGCAGTGGAAGAAGGGGGCGAGCAGAAGCTGTATGGGGAATTATGCTTTACTATCAACAGCCAACAATGTGAGCTTAACCAGGTACACTTTCAGGCCCCTATTGATGAATTGCTATTAGAATTTAAGGACTTATTTACTGAACCAGATACTCTACCTCCAACCCGAGCCTTGGACCATTCAATCCACCTAAAGCCCAATACCGAACCCATAAACATCAGATCATACCGTTATTCTCCCATCCAGAAAACAGAAATTGAGAAAATGGTGAAGGAAATGCTAAAACAATCCTTCATAAGACCCAGCCAGAGCCCTTTCGCGTCACCAGTCCTCCTTGTTAAAAAGAAGGATGGATCTTGGCGTTTTTGTGTGGATTACCGGCAATTAAATACTTTAACTATCAAAGACAAGTATCCTATACCCTTGATAGAAGACCTAATGGATGAGCTACACAATGCCAAATTTTTTTCAAAGCTGGACCTTCGTTCGGGATACCACCAAATAAGAATGAAACCTGATGATGTCCATAAAACAGCTTTTAGAACCCACCATGGACATTTTGAATTCTTGGTGATGCCATTTGGGCTCACTAATGCCCTAGCCACTTTTCAAGCCCTAATGAACCAAATCTTCGAACCCTATTTAAGGAAATTCATATTAGTATTTTTCGATGATATCCTTGTCTATAGCCCAAACCTTAACCAACATTTACAACACCTCAAAACCACCCTAGAAGTCCTTAGATCTAATCAACTCTTCATCAAAAGGTCGAAATGTTCCTTTGGGCAAGATCAGGTTGAGTATTTGGGCCATTTGATATCAAAAGGAGGAGTTAGGACTGATCCCAAAAAGGTGGAAGCCATGATAGCTTGGCCACGTCCCACAACGGTAAGGGCTTTACGGGGATTTCTTAGCCTTACCGGTTACTACCGCCGGTTTGTGAGAGGATATGGAGTGGTGAGTAAACCACTGACCAACCTACTTAAGAAGGGTTCATTTAGCCGGGGAAAAGAGGCTGAGAAAGCCTTCGAGAAGCTGAAGATTGAGATGAGCAGGGAACCTGCTTTGGGCCTGCCCGATTTTTCTAAACCTTTCATGTTGGAGACGGATGCCTGCGCGGGGGGGGGGGGGGGGGGCATTGGGGTTGTGCTGTCACAAGGAGGAAGGCCCTTGGCATTTCTAAGCCAAGCATTAAGCCCCAGGCATTTGGGATTAAGCATCTATGAAAAGGAATTCTTGGCGGTGCTTATGGCAGTAGAAAAGTGGCAGCATTACTTAGAGAATGGGAAGTTTATAATTAGGACAGATCATGAGAGCTTAAAACATTTGTTGCAACAAAAATTGCAAACACAACTGCAAAGAAAGGGAATGGCAAAATTGATGGGATTGGACTACATAATTCAGTATAGAAAGGGCAAGGAGAATGTTGCTGCTGATGCCCTTTCAAGGTGCCAAGAAGAAGGAAGTCTGAGTGCCATCACTACCGTAATTCCAGCATGGTACCAAGAAGTTGTCGACAGCTACGAAGCGGACAAACAGGTGAGGGGAATACTGGAGAAGCAAGCAATGGGAGTTACTGATGCTGAAGGTTATGCTCTACAGGAAGGGTTGATCAGATTTAATGGCAGGATTGTTATTGGTGATAAGGGAAGTCTCAAGAAAAAGATCATGCAATCCTTGCATGAATCACCTTTGGGAGGGCATTCAGGAGTTCAAAAAACTTACCTTAGGGTAAAGCAGCTGTTCCAATGGCCCAAGTCAAAGACTGATGTCAAGAAATTCGTTCTGGCCTGCGACACTTGCAGGAGATGCAAACATGAAAATGTACCCTACCCCAGTCTCCTTCAACCCCTGCCTATTCCAGACCAAGCTTGGACTAGTGTCTCTATGGATTTTATAGAAGGGTTGCCTAAATCTGAAGGAAGGATAGTGTGCTGGTGGTCGTAGATAGGCTGACAAAATTCACCCACTTCATAGGATTGTCCCACCCTTTTACAGCGCAGGAGGTAGCAAGGTCCTTTGTGGACAGAGTAGTGGCGCTGCATGGAGTTCCAAGTACTATCATCTCGGATAGGGATAAGATCTTCACAAGTGAGTTCTGGCAAGGCCTGATGAAGTCTATGGGGGCCAAACTTAATATGTCGACAGCTTATCACCCACAATCGGGCGGTTAGACGGAGAGGGTCAATCAAAGCTTGGAAACCTACCTGCGATGTATGTGCATCCTACAACCCAAGAGCTGGCATCGGTGGTTAGCATTGGCCCAATGGTGGTATAACTCTAATTACCACACAGCCTCGAAAATGTCTCCTTTCGAGGCCAAATTTGGGTACAAACCTCCCATCTTACCCGCCTTATAAGGACAGGTGATTGCAACCGCTGTGGAAGAATATATGCAGCAAAGAAGGATGGTTTTGCAGCAGCTTAAGCAGGAGCTAGCATCAGCCCAAAATACGATGAAGCAGTATGCGGACAAGAAAAGAAGTGAGAGGGAGTTTGAAGTGGGAGAAAGAGTGTATCTCCGGTTGAAGTATCCTCATCTGAAGACCCTTACCCAAGGATCGGTGTCCAAATTGAGCCCCAAATACTTTGGTCCCTATCCCATCCTGGCTCGGGTAAGGAAGGTGGCCTACCGACTACAACTTCCCCAGGGAACCCACATTCACCCAGTTTTCCACGTTTCCTTATTGAAGAAATCAGTTGGGACTGAGCCAGTGGATACTGCACTGCCCACCAATCCAAAGGAGAAGGAGATTTCGAAGAAGCCTAAGGCCATTCTCGACAAAAGAGTTATCTTCCGCCAGGGAGTACCCCTCATCCATGTGTTAGTAAAGTGGCAACACGAAGAACAGGGAAGCAACACATGGGAGTACCTACCAAGTCTTCTCCAACAGTTTCCCATGACTGCCAGCCTACTTAGCATTTCTTGAGGACAAGAAAGGATTTAAGGGGGAGGGAATTGTCACACGCGGGCGATACTCCTCCTAATTTCCTTTCATTGCATTCTGTTATTACTTTCTTTAGATTCTGCTATTTGTTTTAATTTCCAACTATATCAATTTGTTAGAGAGAATATTCCAAAAGCAGCCCAGGTGTAAAAGGCGTGAATAGGACAAAATAGGTTGTTATAACTGTTTAGGGAAGGAATCCTCGAGTATGCAGAGGCCTATATATCCTTCTTAGACCTTTGGGTCCATTAACGAGACTGTCAATCAACTTCAGATTTCTTTCTTTCCCTCTATACTTGTCTGCTCTCCCTTGCTATCTCTTCCTTTCTTTCTCTCTACCCGACTTACTACTTCTATCGCTGATTAATTCTAAATCAGCTAGCCAATCCGAGCCACAAGCCGTGACAGCTGCTATGGTTGAAGAAATGCTTGCCTTACATTTCATTGAGACTTGGGACTTGATAACTCTTCTCAAAGGTAAGTCTACTATTGGTTGTCGTCGGGTTTACACTTTTAAGGTTGGTCTTGACAATTAGATTGATCACCTTAAGGCTCGCCTTGTTGCCAAAGGATACACTTAGGTTTTTAGCATTGATTATGGCGATACATTTTCTCCTGTTGCTAAGATCTCCTCTGTCTACCTTTTCTTGTCCCTTACTACTATGTTTCACTGGTTTTTTCATTAACTGGACATAAAAAATGTCTTCCTTCACGACGATTTATGAGAAAAGGTGTATATGGAGTAACATCCTGGCTTTGTTGCTCAGGAGGAGTCTAGGTTGGTGTGTCGCCTTCAAAAATTCTTATATGGCTTAAAATAGTCTCCTTGAGCTTGATTTGGTCAATTCAGTTAAGTTATTCTTGAGTTTGGGTTAACTCATAGTGAAGCTAATCATTTTGTTTTTTATCGCTCTCAGTCTAGCCGTCACATTCTTCTAGTGGTATATGATAATGATATAGTACTTATAGAAGATGATGATGTTGGTATCACTGAATTGAAGGCACATCTTCACCAATAGTTTCAGACTAAGGATCTGGATTCCTTGTAATAGTTTTTAGGTATTGAGGTAGCACGGTCAAAACAAGGCATTTATATTTCTCAAAGAAAGTATGTCTTGGATATGCTAGAGGAGATAGGGTTGTTTGGATATAAGCCACCCCTATGGATCCGAATATCAGACTGTTACCGAGACAAGGGGAGCCTCTTTTTGACCCTGGATGCTACCGTCGACTAGTTAAGAAACTTAATTACTTCACAGTCACACGTCCTGATATTTCATTTGCTATGAATGTGATAAGTCAATTCTCGGATTCACCTTGTGACAATCACTGGAATGCAGTGATCCGTATTCTTCGGTATATTAAGGTTGCCCCTGGTCGGGGTGTATTGTATCAAAATCATGGACACAGTCAAATTGTGGGATATATAGATGCTGATTGGGCAGGATCACCTAGTGACAGACGATCTGCATCTGGATATTGTGTATTTGTGAGTGGAAACCTAGTCTCTTGAAAAAGTAAGAAATAGACTGTTGTCGCTAGATCCAGTGCAGAAGCTGAATACAGGGTAATGGTCGTAACAACAATAGTTGTTAAAGGCGTGCCTAGGCACAAGGCACCTTAAGGCGCCAGTTCTGCGCCTCGCTTGGGTCGAGGCGAGGCGATGCGATTTCAATAAGGCTCTCGCCTTGCACGGTGAGGCGCAGAGACGAGAGGCAAGCCTCATGAAACTGCTTTTAATTTAAAACTATGGTAGCTCAATTCCTCCCATCTTCTTGGTTCCAGCATGTATACATTACAACATACAACTTATTTACATTTCTTTAGTTTAAGTAAATGTCCACATTTTCTTTTATTTATATTTTACCTTCCATTTACTTTAATACATAAATGTAAATAAGAAAGTACCCCTCATTTGGATTCAATAAAAATTTCTAAAAAATCAAAATCCATAACAATAAGAAAATATAATTTTGATTTTAGTACAAACTTGAGATTTAGCGATTTTACCACCCCCAAAATACATGCCTACTATTTCTTGAAAAATTCATTAAAAATCATTTTAACAACAATGAATATTAGCTATCAAAGTACTGGGAGATAGTTTTTCAAAATAAAAACATTTTCTTATATGTCTCTTTATAATGCGCTAATCTTCCAGACTTAGAAAAATAGCATTTTTCAAAATGAAAACATTTTCTTGATTGTGGAATTGTAGTGTTTATATGTTTATTTAGAACTTTGCATGATAATTGGTACTTGTTTGAATTTGAGACTTTAAGTTTGAAATTTGATGATATTTCTAGTTTAGAATTTGCATGATGATGAATGAATCAACTTTGATGATGTTAGTTTAGAATTTGAAGATAATGAATCATTAATTATATGCATGTGTTATTATTGATAATTTGATAATTTTTTATGATTTTACAAGATTTTGAGTTTTTTTCTAAAAGGTGCGCCTCGCTTCGCAAAGACGCGCCTCGCCTCGTGTGTCTCGCGCCTTTCAGAACTGTGGTAACAACATGTGAGCTAATGTGACTAAAATAATTAATTGAGGAGTTAGGAGTTACGCATGTCAAGTCTATGCAATTGAGTTGTGACAACCAGGCTGCAATGCATATTGCTTCTAATCCTATATTTCTTAAGAGAACCAAGCATATTGAAATTGATTGTCACTTTGTTAGAGAAAAAGTGCTCTCTGGAGATGTAGTCACAGCATATGTGGGTTCCAACGATTAGTTAGCTGATTTGCTCACCAAGTCACTTAGAGATTCTCGTGTGAATTACATTTGTATCAAACTGGACATGATGAATATATATGTTTCAGTTTGAGGGGGAGTGTTAAATAAGATAAGTAAGGGGTATTAATGTAATTAGCTTAAAATACTTGTATATATATTCTCTTGTATTATACACTTCTGGTATAATACACATTATTTTATTTACAGCGCCAACAAGGGGGGTTGCACCATGTGAAATGGAAGTATGCATCAAGCAAAAGCTAAAAAGCCCCTTACTATCCCTGGGAATTTTCAATCACTAGAAATTAAAAATAATTATAAATAGAAAAAAAAGGAAAATCCTTCCTCGGCAAGAATATGAAAAAGTGAGACCAAAACCTCTCCCCTCGATCTAAGGGCAACCATCTCTGCCCCCCCTATGTGGCACACCATGTTAAGTCAATAAGTGCCAAAATACCCCCAAGTGTCTCCACAAATATACAATTCCCTCAAGAAATCAAAAAAGGAACATAAACAAACAGGAAAACAGAAAATCAAGACTCAAATTGCCCCTTTGTCATAATATTATTAATTGTCAGTAGAGCCTCCCTTGCCATCATCCAAGCCAAAAAAAAGTCCACTCTAACCAGTCCACAAGACGCCCAAGTTACAACAGGAGACAAGATGTCACTATTCGTTTACCAAAGACCTGCAGAAGAGCCATTATAGAACTCCTCTGGAAACAGAGAAACCCACACAACATTAACAAAAAAGAGTCCAATGATTGTACCTCTTAATCCTGCAAAGGTCTTTTAAAAGAGTAGACCAACCCCCCTTGCCAAGCAGATTGAAATCAGCAGCATGCCACTGAAGCTGATGGGTAAGTACAGCACCAATACAATTCTGGAAAATATCCCCAAGAGGAGTTCTCCTACTCTAAGAAACATCCAAACAATCAGTATCCTCCTATTCCCTACCCTGAAGGATTAGAAAAAGATTTACGGCAGCCTACACACTAAAGATGACAGATAAGTAGAACTACCAAATTAATGCTGGAAGCCCGGAACACATGCCTAAGAGGAGTTAGCCAACACCAGGAATCATCCAAATGATTGAAATCTGAGCAGACTTCTGTCCTCCCATTTCATACTCTGAAGGAGATTAAATAAAAATAAAAAATAAAAGCAGGCCTCACAAACACAACACTCATCCATAGCTCCACAATATGTGGCTCTATAATTGGCTAGGATACACCAACCAACCTCTCGTAGAACATACGTCCTGATAACAATAATTTTCATGAGCTCTAGACCTTTGCAAACAACAGAAGATCTCCAATCTGCAAATCTCCCACCACAAGAGTGCAAACCTTTTTCCACTCAAACAATAAAACTTAATTCATAACACAGGCCACCCCCATAAAAAATTTGTGGAACATAAGCTTTCCAATCTGCAAACCTGCCTCCGCAAAGAGAATGCATATCTTTTCTCTACTCAAACAAATGAAACTTAATTTCATCATCTGGCCAGCTGATTAAAAATATGAGTAGTAGCCACCAATGCCAAAATGGTGAAGGGAGAAATAAATTAGTTAAAAGGTCTTGATAATGGTCAACTTGCCTACCATGGACAGGTTCTTCCAAGTTACCAACTCCACAAACTACTTTGGATTTAGAAGAAAGAGCCTATAGGAAGTTTAAATACAAGAGAAGGTCCCAAGACAACAGCCTAGGTTAGCTGCTAATCCTGCCATATCAATCACCTCCTCGAAGGGAATATGCTTGCTCACCAAATTAATCTGCGACCAATAGATAAAACTGTCCTCACAACCATTGATCCCTCCTTATCGGCCCATAAAAACATACAGTATTAGTATCAGCAGTTGGCTATCGGATTGCCTCCTCTATAGCCTCACAAGAGAACTACTCAGCCTGGCCCCTGGACTTACCACACCGCTGTTTCATCACACAAATGAACATTAATAGCACATTTACCTTTGACTGAAACCCCTTGGAAAAAAATAAATAAAATAAACCCTGAGTATCACCATTCACCAAGCCTGGAATCTAACAGAGAAAATACCAAAAAAAAAAAAAAAAAAAAGACAGGCCTGCATCACCAATCTCTAAACCCAATATCTCAAGACATGCATCAAGAAATCCAAATATCTGATCATATAGGACTCTTTTATGACTAAACTTACAGATTAAGCTCACAATACCACTTGAACCCTAGAGTCCATGAATTCATTGGCCGCCAAAGCTGTAATGTGAGCCAAAAATGGATTCAGTGACCTATAAATAATCTGCCCAATCACTCTTTTCAACCTCCAAGAAAGAAGCTATGCCAAAACTTTTTAAATGCTATACCAAATAACCTAAAGCCCATATAATGTTTAACATCTACATCTCCAATTTGCTTATCAGGTAAATGAAAGACGCATATTAGCCACATATCAAATTGCACTGAGTCATATATTAATCATTATAGTCATCATATCATGCTTAACCAAAGCCCCGTAGTGCTGCCAACAAAGCCCAAAGAAAGTCTTATCTGGCCTTGGTTCCTTGCCAGATAAGACTGATAAACTCTCCCAAGCCTGGTAAAAGGAAGTTCAAGTCATTTTCTATCCAATACCTGAATGGATCTGAAAGCAAGCTCATCTAATTACATTTTCCCCGCTAACTCAAATAATTTGGCATAGAGCTCCATGATGCCCAAGGAAATGGCCTTCTCTGGCTATTTGATTATAAAACAAGGTGTTGTACGTCCCTTGTCAAGCTATAGTGTTCTATATTTTCTTCACATGCTAAGCGGTTGAGACAATATTGTGACCCTTTTCCCTTCCTATTCATTCTGAAACCATTGACTATTCATCCTATTATACATCACACTTTTCTTATCTTCATAACTTTTGTAAAGTTGATTTGTTTGGAACCTTGTACAAGTTTCAATCTATATATACTTTGTTGAGAATGATATGTATGTAGACAGTAACATACAAACATAACATGAAATATACATACACAGTTCATATTGTGATTTTGTAAAGTTGATTTGCTTGGAGCCTTGTACAAGTTTCAACTTGTTACTTTGTTGAGAATAATATATATAAACATACAAACATAACATGATATATACATAAGCTATTCATCTCCCTCCCTCTCTTCATGGTATTAGAGCCACACGAGTTTAGAGAGAAAATCATCTGACAGTTTGTTTTCATCAATTGCAATCATCGATCATTCTCAGTTCACAATCGTCGATCTCAGTTCTATTCTTCAATCCGACTGCAGTTTGCTATTATTGCACTTGTTGCAAAAATTCTGTCGCAGTGTTACTTCTTCTTTGATCATCTCCACCATATCACATCTCAGTTCAATTTCTCATTGATTGCATCTCCCCTTTGTCGCAATTTCAATTATCTTCAATCGATTTCATTATTGTTTCCAGTCAGGATCTTTTGCCAATTCCAGCTCGATAGATTTCTGTCAATGTCAATTCAATCTTCATTTTAATTGTTCTTGTCTTGTCAATTGAGCTCGTCAATTTTTAGTAGCTGATAATCTTCTTCAGCGGAATCAATTTCAGTTTGATTTTAGAAGAACTGTATTTATCTTGCAGCTCCTGTCGCAGAGCTCTATTCAATCCAAGGTTGATGTCGAGTTCTGAAGTTACTTTTTCTGCTCCTGCCATCACTGTTCCTTCTTTTTCTGGAACACCTATCATCACAATTAATAAATTGAATGGCAAGAATTATCTCTCAGTCTTCATTTGTCAAAATGTGGTTTCAGGATCAATTAGCGAGTGATCATCTCAGGAAATGCCCAGCTTGACATACTAGAATCTGATCGAGCAGTGTGGGAGAAGGCTGATCCACAGTTAGGTTCTCTTTTGTGGCAATCTATTGATCTAGATCTTGTTTCAATCTTTAGCGTCTATGAGAGATGTGTAGATGTAATACTCCAAGAGCCTAGAGAAGGGTAGTATATATCGAGGATAAGTAAAGAAAAAAACAACACCAACTGAATATATTTTGGTCTGAATGTAGATAAAGAACTCTCGGGTTAAGCATGCTTGAGCTGGGAAAGCTCAAGGATGGGTGACCCCCTGGGAAGTTCGCGTAGACTCATCAGGATAAATTGTTTCGGTTCTTCCTATCACTCAATGCGGGATGTTACAGTAGATATATGGTTCCATGCTCAGCAGTAGCACAGAAATGATGTTAATCGTTTGTACAACATATTCAGTCTACAATCACAGATTAAAATGCCATTCTTTCCAGACCACTTTTTCTGATCTCTAATTCTTGAGAGATCCATTCTAGCTTCTCAGACCACTTTTTCTTCCACAACCAACGGCCAGTACAAAGGTGGTTCAGTTACTCATTCTCAAAAAGCTGGAGGTCATGGTAGAGGTGGTTGTAGGCCCTATTGTACTTGCTGTAGTTGCCCCGGACATGTTAGGGAGACTTGCTATACTCTTCACTGCTATCCTCGTGCTAATATTGCAGCTTCTAAGAGCTCAAGAAAGTGAGCATTGATATCCGAATCTACTTCCACTCTTCCAGATAAGCTAGTTACTATTTCTGATGAGGAGTTTCTGGTAACAAATCCTTATTCTCTCATATTGAATCTCCTATTTCTCTCCCTCCTATTACTGTGGCCAAGGGATTCAAAACGACTCCCACAGGGAATAGGTAAAGGTAGTCCACTTCCATCATTTTCTATTGACTGTCTTACATATTCTTGGTTGCTCTTATAATCTCATCTCTGTTAGTCATCTGACCCAATCTCTTAACTGTCATGTTATTTTTTATTCTGGTCTGGCACTGTGCAGGAGTAGGGTATTGGGTGGACAATTGGCACCTGTCTGTGTTACTACAGCAGCGGCATCTGTTCTTATCCGTTCATGCCTTCATCATCCCCATTTGTCTTTACTACAAAAATGGTTCCTACCTTGTCAGCCTCAGCCTCTTTAGAATGTGAGTTATGTCAGTTGGGTAAACAAGTTTGTATATCAATTTCAAGTTGTGTCAATAAACAAGCCAATGCTCCTTTTTCTCTTGTTCATTTTAATACCTGGGGTCCCAATTGAGTCAAGCCTAAACATGGGTTTTCTTATTTTATTACTTTCATTGATGACTACTCTCATTGTACCTGGCTCTACTTCATGAAAGATCGAAACAAACTATTGTATCTTTTCACTACCTTTTGCAATGAGATCACTACTCAGTTTAATTGTTCTGTGCATGTTCTTCATAGTGATGATGCTAAAGAATACTTTTCTATTGGTCTTAATTCCCTTCTCTCTTCTCAGGTATTATTCACCAATCATCCTGTCCTTATAACTCCATAGCAAAATGGGGTAGCTAAAATTTAGAATCACCAGCTCATTGGAACTGCTCATACTCTTTTGTTACATGTGTGCTCCTTTTTCCTTTTGGGATGCCACAGTTATCACATCATGTTATTTGATCAATTCATGCCCTCTATTGTTACTGTTGGAAGATAAAGAGGAGATGGGCTCTAGATAAGGGCTATCAACAACAATTATTTATCAAAACTAATCTGTAAATTAGTGTTTAAATATTGTAAAATCTATTCCTAGAAAATAGGAGATAAGTAGATAGGTGATAAGTAGGAGTTGTTCTTGGAGATTATTTAGGAGATTTATTGTATATATATTTCCTTAGACTAGTGAAACAATATACGGTGGAATCAATTATTGTTCCATACGAATTTCAGCATAGTATCAGGTACCTGTGCCTTCCGAGCGTTGGAACTCTAGTTCATATCGGACACTTCCAATTGCGACATGGCAGAAAATCCATCAGCCAGCACAGCTTTGAATCTCCTTCCAGCCACAATGAGGACCACCCAAATTCCAACCTACCTGATGGCAACTAAGAGTCACTCGCTTCAGATCACCCAACACAAATGGATGGAACCAACTTCAGAGAGTGGTTCCAATCCGTGTTGTTGGTCATCTGCGTAAGGGGACGCGAAGGCTACCTGACAGGGGATATCCCAAAGCCCAGCTCTGATGCAGCCAATTCTAGCGTGCGGGAGGCCGAGAATGCCATCATGGCATGGCTGATTAATTCCATGGAGCCTAGCATCGGACGGACTTATTTGTTCTACAAATCAGCAAGTGAGATATGGCTTGAATCCTGAATTGGATGAAGTAAGAGGAAGATTGCTCGGGACAAAGCCGTTTCTATCCCTGCTTGAGGCCTTTGCTGAAGTAAGGCGTGAAGAAAGCAGGAGAAGGGTTATGTTATCAGCTTCTGTTCACTCAAACTATGAGGTAAATACTCAAAATTCTGCCCTAAACACTTATTGGATGAAGCCTACAGCATCTAAGGGTGAACTCCAGAAAGATAGGCAGTGGTGTGACCACTGCAACAAACCCTATCATACTAGGGAAACCTGCTGGAAAATTTATGGTAAACCGGCAGGATGGAAGCCAAGGAATCAAAGGCAAGGAGGACCAGCTGCATATGCAACCGAGCCTGAAAAAGGGACTCCAACAAATATCTCCCTAACTGAAAACCAAATTGAAGCCTTGCAGCACCTGCTCAGTCAAACAAAAATGCAGAAAGCAAAAAGTGAAAACCCCCCAGCTGTTTCCCTAGCAAAAATAGGTAACACAAGCTATTCCCTATTATCTCAAACGTCCAATTCAACCAGTTGGATTGTAGATACTGGAGCAACAAACCATATGGCAGGTTCTCTTAAATTTTTGTCTAATTTTGAAACAAGTGGTCAAGGAATAGCTGTAATTATGGCTGATGGTACAACTTCTATGGCTAAGGGAAGAGGGACTGCATACATATCTGGATTAGTGTTACAATCAGTTCTATATGTCCCAAATTTAACATGTAACCTGCTATCTGTGAGTAAAATAACAAGAGAAAGAGGCTGCACACTGATCTTCTCTCAATCTTGTGTTTTTCAGGACCTATCATCGGGGAAGATGATTGGCAGTGCTAAGAAAAGCAGGGGGCTTTACCAGATCTCAAGTCCTGATCATTTCACTGGAACTAGGTCTTACTTTCAATCTTTTTTAACTACTTTTTCAGATTCGGACATTGTGTTATGGCATCAAAGATTAGGCCATCCTAATTTTGAGTATCTTCGTTTTTTGTACCCATTAGTTTCCAGCAATAAAATTTAGCATTTTCAGTGTGAGAATTGTATCCTTGCAAAACACACTAAGAGTTCTCATCCGAATCACCTCTATAAACTCTCAAAACCGCTTCATTTGATTCATAGCGATGTGTGAGGGCCAACTAGGGTTCCTAATCTCACTAACACTATATGGTTCATTACATTCATAGATGACCATACTAGGGTTAGCTGGGTATTTCTAATGAAGGACAAATCCGAAGCCCACTCTTTATTCAAAAGTTTTCACCAAATGGTCCAAAATGCCTTTCAATCAGCTATACCCATCTTGCGGACTGATAATGGCCGAGAATACTTTTCTAATGACTTTAGTCAATACCTCCTCGAGCATGGTATTATTCACCAAATCTCTTGTCCATACAACCCTCAACAAAATGTGGTAGCAGAACAAAAGAACATGTCACCTCCTTGAGACAGCCAGGGCTTTGATGTTTACAAAATCAATTCCATATACTTATTGGGGAGAGGCGGTTCTCACTGCAACCTACCTCATTAACCGACTTCCTTCCAAAGTTCTAAAATTTCAAACACCCTTGAATGTCCATCTTGAGAACTTTCGCCGTCATACTAGAGTCTTGAACTCTCTTCCTCCTAAGATTTTTGGTTGCACTGTCTTCGTACATCAAAATCATCAACCTCAGTCAAAATTGGATCCTAAAGCCCTCAAGTGTATCTTTATTGGATACTCTCCAACACAACAAGGATATAAATGTTATCATCCTCCGATAAGAAAATTCATTGTCACCTGTGATGTCTCATTTGTCGAGCACCAATCATATTTCCAAAATAACCCCAAAGAGGTTGACTATCATTGCAATCCAGTCAATCTCATACCTGCTACTCTACCTAATCTTCTGCCTAATACAGTTAATGGTTCTGGGTTTGATATCTCTACCCTACACCATCAAGGGGAAGAGAAAGAAAGCACTATAGTTCCAGCAGCAGATCAGACACCATTAAAAGTGTATTCACACAAATCGAGTGATCCTCAGCAAACCAAACCATCTGAACCACGGGTGGTAAGTCCAGAAAACAAAAATTCAAGTGATGTTGAAGTCCCAAATAGACTGGAGCATGAAGAAAATAATCCAGGTGATCTTGAACTTCCAATTGCCCTAAGGAAAGGTGTGAGATCCTGCACACAACACCCCATCTCTAATTTTTTTGGGTATTCAAAGTTGTCTCCAAAATTCAAATTGTTCACTACTAACCTGGATAATATAGCTATTCCAAGGGATATATATCATGCCTTACAGGATGATAGGTGGAATGCAGCAGTTCTGGAAGAAATGCGAGCTTTGAAAAAAATGGAACATGGGAAGTTCTGGACTTACCAGATGGCAAAAATACAGTGGGCAGCAAATGGATATTTACTGTAAAATATAAAGCTGATGGAAGTATTGACAAATTCAAGGCCAGACTTATAGCTCAAGGATTCACTCAAACTCAAGGATTGGACTATGAGGAAACGTTTGCACCTGTGGCCAAGCTAAATACTATCCGGGTATTGCTATCCTTGGCAGCCAACCTCGACTAGAAATTACATCAACTGGATGTAAAAAATGCATTCTTAAATGGTGAGCTAGAAGAAAAAATATACTTGAGAATACCCCCGGGCTTCGAAGAAAATTATGTTAAAGGCAAGGTATGTAGGTTGAAAAAATCATTATATGGCCTCAAACAATCTCCTAGGGCTTGGTTCAAAAGATTCAGTGATACTTTACATCAATTGGGTACCAGCATGGACAAACAGATCATACTCTCTTTACAAAGGTAGAAAGTGATGGCAGAAGAATAGTGTTGATAGTGTATGTTGATGACATTATCATCACTGGTGATAACCACCATGAGATAGAGAAATTGAAGCAACAGCTGAGAGAAGCATTTGAAGTAAAAGATTTGGGAGAATTGAGATATTTCTTGGGCTTGGAAGTGGTGAGAAGTAAGGAAGGTATATTTATAACTTAGAGAAAATACACCTTAGATCTTTTAAAGGAAATAGGAAAACTAGGGTATAAACCTGCCAGCACTCCTCTAGAGCTAAATTGGAAGAATAAAAAAGGAAAGGAAGAGCATCCAGTTGATAAAGGAATGTACCAACACTTAGTAGGGAAACTTATTTATTTATCTCATATAAGGCCAGACATTGCCTATCTTGTGAGTATTATTAGCCAATATATGCATCTCCCTACTAAGAGACATCTAGAAGCAGCTTATCACATCCTTAGGTATCTCAAAAGAACACCTGGAAAAGAGCTATTCTTTAAGAAAAATCGGGATAAAAGTATTTGTGGTTTTGCCGATTCTGATTGGGCAAGATCTATTGAGGATGGTAGATCAATATCAAGGTATTGTACCAAGCTATGAGAGAACCTGGTAACTTAGAGAAGCAAGAAACAACAGGTAGTTGCTCAAAGTAGTGTCGAGGTTGAATATCATGCAATTGCTCAAAGTATTTGTGAGATAATATGGATAGAACGGTTAATGAAAGACCTATCTATACCAGCATCATCTCCTAAATTTCTTTATAGTGACAGCAGATCGGCCATTAGTATTGTGAATAATCCAGTGCAACACGATCGAATGAAGCATGTTAGGATCGATAGACACTTTGTCAAGCAAGAAATGGAACAAGGAGACATAAGACTCACATATGTACCAACAAAGAATCAAGAAGCTGATATATTGACCAAAGCCATGCAAAAACAGGGATTTGAAATACTCAGAGGCAAGCTGGGAATGATTGACATCTATCCACCAGCTTAAGGGGGACTGTTGGAAGATAAAGAAGAGATGGGCTCTAGATAAGGTCCATCAACAACAATTATTTATCAAAACTAATCTGTAAATTAGTGTTTAAATATTATAAAATCTATTCCTAGAAAATAGGAGATAAGTAGGGAGTTATTCTTGGAGATTATTTAGGAGATTTATTGTATATATATTTCCTTATACTAGTGAAGCAATATACGATGGAATCAATTATTGTTCCATACGAATTTCACCGGTTACTAATGGCATCATCCCTCATACTCTTTTTTTCCCTCATGATCCTTCGTATCCTATTCCACCATGTATTTTTGGATCTACCTCCATTGTCCATCTTCTCAATCCCATTTGTGATAAATTGTCCCCTCAGTTAATCAAATGTATGTTACTAGGTTTTTCTTGTCTGCAAATGGGGTACAAGTGTTATTCTCCAGATCTTAATTGATATTGTATTTCCTCTAATGCTACATTCTTTGAATCTATGCCCTTTTCTCATCCTATTATATCTCCACTTCTAGTCTTAACAATGTTCTCCCAATTCCATCTTTCTCACTGCTTGTGTAGGATTCTTCAACTATTCCCAGGCGTCCTCTACACACTTATCACCACCAATACCGACCACTCTAACAATATTGTACTGACTCCAACTCCTCCTAAGCCTCTTTTCCTGCTCCATTCACTCTATTCTTGGCTCAGTTTGCTAAGGTACTCATTCCACTTGAAACCCTCATTCCATCTATGCTATTTTGAGTTACAACAAATCCCAAGCTCGGATGAAGGATTACAGTAGGTAGATGACAGCAAAGTAAAAGTTGAATCAAACATCATGAATTCTAGACAAGTTAGAAAATTGTTAGGGCATAACCTCTTAGTCATGATTTGCAAGCAAGAGTGCACATACCCAACCCCATCTAGTGGAATTAAGGCTTGATATGTTGTTGAATTTAGTCACTGGCATACTCAACATTATAAACTGTAACTTGAACATTGCAACTCAAGTTAACGTTAAGTTCCTATGATCATGCAATATAGCAAATACCTATCCAGGGAAAAACAGATATGTAATTACGTTATGACACAAGGGTCCTTGGTAATTTTCACAAGCACTAGAACAACAAACTTTTCATATATTATTAGATTGTGTCACGACCCCAAGGGTAACCTAGTCATTACACTTGTAATACCTAAGCTGTGTTGTTCCTTTCAGTTAGTGCTAGAAACGATTGTACCTTTTATTTAGACATTATAATTGAAAAGAAGCCTATAAAGAGGCTAAGAGGAGAGGATGAGGGGCATGTTTGAAAGAAATACAAAGTTTCTTTTTCCCTCTAAATTTCTCTTTTCCTCTCTTTTCTCTCTCTCAATTGTCCCTCCTCCTTTCAAATCCTCCCTCCATTTCTATTCTACCTCTCGATTCTTCTTTAATTCCATAAACTATCTAAGTCTTAGCCCTGAGGCTTGACATTTTGGTACCAGAGCCAACGCTTCTTGGCTGTGAGTCCAGCAATTTTGGTAGAAACTCAGGCGAGTTGGCAACAACGCAAGGCCAGGTGAATTCCGACAATCATCGATGGTGATTCCAGCAATGCTCGACAGTTAGGTACGGGATCTGAAGAAGTGATTCCAATGATCTAGGCGAACTCAAGGAGCGACATCAGAGTCGGTGGTCCTCCGACCATTGGACGGTGATTGGGTGAGAAGAAGGCACCAGCTAGGAGGCGATCATTGAATCAAGGCAATTGAAACTTGATTCCGACAAAGTAAGGAAGGTGCAAAGGAGAAGTAGGTCAGGGGGCGACTGTTAAATCCACAGCGATTGAGAGCAGATTCAGAGGTTACTGGTCCATCACGATTGTTAGCTCTGGTCGACAATTCAATTGCATATCAAAGGTACTGAATTCAGGAGAATTGAAGTAGAGCCAACCAATCCTCAGTTGTCGCAACTCTAAAAGGTGGAACATGCCAACGATTCTCGGCTGAGAATTTTGGCAATTCCTGTTCGAAGTGTGAAGGTGAAGTGGGGCTAAGATACTTTTGACTGTGATCAGAGGCGATACCTATAAGTAGACCAAAATCAAAACTATGGCAGAAGGAACAAGATTGAGGCAATTGGAATCGAGGATGGAGGTGTTGGAGTTTGGAATGACTTAAATGCATGAGGCAGTCAACCAAAGTAGGGAGGATGTGACTGCGATCAGAGAGACCATACGTGAGGATCTGATGGCCACATGGCAGAGTATGTAGTAAGAATTAGAGAGGCATCAGGAGACGATGAATAGTATGGCCAAAGGATTAACAACATGTTCAATATGCTATCATCCCTCCCTCAGTTCCAATTACCACTGAAATTTCCTCCCCGAACAGTCTCCAAACTAGGCTTGTCTGGTCAGGGCATCCTCCCTACGCCACAAGGAGTGACAGGGACGGAGGAGATGCCAAACATGGAGCAAGCAGTTTAGGTAAGGGAATTAACCCCTCATACTTCCAATTACACTCCTATGCTAAGGTTGGAGATACCATTATTTGACAGATCAAAACCAAGGTGGTGGATCTGCCGATGTAAGCGTTTTTTCCAATTTTACAATGTGGCTAAAAACTAGAGGATTAACTTGGCAACAACATATCTGAATGATACGACTGATTCTTGGTACCAATGGTGGACTAAGTCTAGAGGGACTGAAACCAAGTGGATTGATTTTGCTGAAGAACTGTGCAAATGTTTTGGAGAGAGAAATATGGCGGATGTAATTAAGGAATTTAACAAGCTAAAGCAAGAGGGATCGGTGGATGACTATCAGGAGAAGTTTGAGGAGCTAGGGCCTCTAATGTAGAGCTCCCAACCATCCCTCACAGAGCAATATTTTGTGTCAAACTTTATCAGCAACCTCAAAGATGAACTAAGGTCCATGGTCAAGATGATGATGCTTGCTATGGTGAGAGACGCGGCAAAGAAGGCAGGGTTACAGGATAATACAGCGTGTAGCGCGTGTGTAGAGAAACACACGAAAAAAACCTTGAAAGAAGCAAGTTTCAACACCGAAACGTGCCCCTTAAGTAGGCGCAAAGCTGAATCTAGCTTGTTGATAAAATTGTTTACAAAACCTAACTAATAAGTATATATAGTGTTCAGCTAATCCATCTAATATTGTAAATAAAATCCAACTACAATCCTAATAGAAATAAAACCCTAACAAATATGAAGTAAAATTAAAATCCTAAAACATATGAAGTAAAATAGAAGTAAAAATCCTAAAAGAATATGAAGATATGAAGTTTTGGCCCTTGTTTGGTCTAGTTATTGACTGGCCAGGTTGGGCTAGGCTGGCCACTTTTGAGCCGGTTTGGACCGGCTCTTGAATTGCCTTCCATCTTGTCTCTTGAACTGGTTTTAGGAACGGTTAGCGACCGCATCATTCACCTCCACTTGAGAAGAATTCATCCTTGAATTATGATCCAGGTATGATAACTTCACATTTGTCAAATACAAAGAAAGATTAGCAACATTAAAGGTTTTGAAAATATCCATATGATTAGGCAAATCCACAACATAAGCATTGTCATTGATCTTCTTTGTGATCTTATAAGGATCATACTTCTTTGGCTTTGAGCTTGTTTTGCTTTCAGGCTAGAATTCGTTCCTTCCTTAAGAACATCATGACTTCATCTCTAACCTCAAATACCTTGTGCTTCCTATGCTTGTTAGTTCCTGCCTTGTACTTCTCATTAACTTTGTGCAACTTTTGTTTGACATCTTCCTAAACTACTTGAACTTGCTCGGCTCAATCGCTATACCAGGCAACTTCACCAAATCCAATGCATGATTAGGAACTTTCATGTATACGATGGAATATGGTGATCTTCCTATTGAACTATGCATGGCGTTGTTGTAGGCAAACTCCTCAGGAATCACATCATGAAATTCCTCCAACAATCCCTACACCTCCATTGGAATTTGATTCACTTTCAGTGGCTTACTCACGCTCTCCTCTTTTACAACCAACAAGTGAACCTCTAGGGTATCCTTTCACTCCCTCACAAACTCATAGTGTTTATGTGTGATGGTACGAAAATTCCTCCCCTCCACTTTAGAAGATTTGGTTTGGTTCTTTTCCACCATAGGTAACAAGGTATAACACACACCCTTTTTCTCAACCTGATATGTGTTCTTCCTACCCGAATGCTTAGCATCCACATCAAATTGCCAAGGCCTCTCAAATAAAATATGGCAAGCGTCCATATCAACAATATCACAATAAACTTCGTCAAAGTACTTACCAATAAGGAAAGGCACCCTATAACGTTCATCCACACGTATGTCACCAACTTCTTTGATCCATCCAATCGTGTAAGGGTTTAATGTTTCTTAGGAGTTAGTTGCAACTTCTCCACCAGATCTCTTTCTATGATGTTCTCTTGACTTCCACTATCAACAATCAGCTCAAAGATCTTCCCCTTCATCGTACATCTCGTGCGAATAAGCTTATGCCGCTAAGTAGTATCTTCGTTCTTCTGAGACAGCATTAACTTCCTTACTACACATGTATACTCTTCATGCCCATACTCTCTTTCATCATCCTCCCCATCAAGCCCGCAATATAGCTCCTCTTCAACAGCATCTTCCTCCTCCCTTTCTACAATATTAATAGTCTTTCTTCTTGGACAATCACTAGACCTATGCCCAACCTCATTGCACTCAAAACACTTTAAAAGAACAGGCTTTGCATAAGGATTAGTGGATTTTGGAAAATTAAAAGTAGTACCTCGAGTGTTTCCTCTTGTTGTAGCCCTATTAGGGTTGACTACATTAGGTGGAATGGAAGGTTGCACTCCTTAAACCGACTTGCCTCTATAAAAGCTGATTGTTTATTGTCATTCACACTATACTGACGATAGTTGTCATTGCAAGTTTTCTCACTCAATATTAACTCATCCTTTAAAGTCAAGTTCCTTGCTTCCACCACACTTATAACCATTTGAACCCCAATTTTATCATGAATAGCAGGTTTCAACCTATTCAAATAACGAGTTGCTTGTTGATTGTCACTTTCTGACAATTGGTTTCTCTCCGCCAATCTCAGAAACTCAGAGGTATACTCATGCACACTCCTTATTCCTTGTGCACATCTTTGATAAGTTTCAAACATGTATTGTTCATAGTCAAGGGGTAAAAACCTACCTCTTAATAGCTGATTCATTCGTCTCCATGTCTGAAGTAGATGTTGGTCTTCCCTTAATCGAGTCTCTCTCAATTGTTCCCACCAAACAGATATGCCTCCCTTCAATCAATAGGCCACTAGCTTGACTTGTCTTTCTTCTAGGATCTCCATGTATTCGAAAAAATGATCAACCTTAGTGATCTAATCCAGGAACCCATCAATATCAAGATCTCCACTAAAGGTAGGAATATCAACTTTTAGTTTATACTAATCGTTTCCCCAATGGTTATGCTATTGTGCATTCCTTCTAACCCCTCCACCACCAAGGTTAGCTATTACACGACCAACATCATCTTCATCATCGCTATCCTCCATCATTGGTCTTCTAGGATTAATGGGTGGTCTTCCCGGGTTAATGTCGCTGGCTTGATTCACACCATTATTCCAGTTTTGGTTATCATCAACGCGTAATAAAATACCCAATTGGTTGTTGATCAGCTCCAATTGCTACTGTATATTACAAGTTATTTCACATTGTTCTTTGATTGCTCTCCAAACTGCCAGCAGCCCCTGATCACCGTCGTGAGGCTAGTTGCTACCTTTACCGTCAAGATCAGCCATCTGATTGGTTGATTAATGGCTCTAATACCACCTATCGTAGCGTGTAGCGCATGTGTAGAGAAAACACACGAAAGAAACCTTAAAAGAAGCAAGTTTCAACATCGAAACGTGCCCCTCAAGTAGGCGCAAAGCTGAATCTAGCTTGCTAATAAACCTGAATAGGCTTGCAGAAAGTTCAATTAAATAACTATTTACAAACCCCAACTAATAATTATATATAGTGTTCGACTAATCCATCTAATATTGTAAATAAAATCCAACTAGAATCCTAATAGAAATAAAACCTTAATAAATATGAAGTAAAATTAAAATCCTAAAAGAATATGAAGATATGAAGTTCCAGCCCTTGTTTGGGCCGGTTCTTGACTAACCGGGTTGGGCTGGGCTGGCTACTTTTTGGCAGTTTGGACTAGCTCTTGAACTGCCTTCCATCTTGTCTCTTGAACCGGTCTTAGGACCGGTTAGTGACCACATCACAGGAGCTTACTCTAGAAGCAATCTTTAAAAAACATGAAATCCCATTGAGTAATAATCCTCCCACCAGTTAGCAGTTGGAAGGAAATCCTGAGGTTTACTCTAACCTTAATACAGTAAAAAATTATGTGCCAGAACAAAGGAGGCAGCTAGGATCGTGCTCTGAATGTGGAGACAAATTCCATCCAGGCCACCAATGCAGAAGATTGTTATTGAACATGGAAGGACTAAATGAAAAAGAAGAAGAAGACGAAGAGGTTATTCTCGAAGAAGAAACCGGTGAGTTTAAGGTGATCACTGGGAAGAAGTTGCAGAAATTATTACAGAAAGCATCTCAAGAGTCATCGTTGCATTCTATACAGGCTATTGAATTCGAAGAAAGGACTAAAGTGGAGGAAGAACATTCAAAGGCTGCGAATACTGCTACACTTCAACTCCTCAATGAGGAAAAGCATGGGAGAAAGATACAACAAGTAGTGAAAGCAGGGATTGGTTGAGTCGTAGCCCGTTGCTACAAATTCTTGGGGAGAACTTTCTTAAGGCGAGGGGATTGTCACTACCCCAGGGGTAACCTAGTCAATACATTTGTAATACCTAAGCTATGTAGTTCCTTTCAATTAGTGCTGGAAATGATTGTACCTTTTAGTTAGACATTATAATTGAAAAGAAGCCTATACAGAGGCTAAGCAAAGAGGATGAGAGGCATGTTTGAAAGTAATACAAAGTATCTTTTTCCCTCTAAATTTCTCTTTCCCTCTCTCAATTCTCCCTCCTACTTTCAAATCCTCCCTCCATTTCTATTCTTCCTCTCAATTCTTCTTTAATTCCGAGAACTATCCAAGTCTTAGCCCTAAGGCTTGACAGATTGTTAAGACATTTTTATCAAATTTAGCTCAAAGCAATATCCCTAGTAGCTGGTCTATTGCAACCAGCAAAAGACAGATCAAGTGCGACTGTATTTTATATACAAGCTTCATATAGGGCTTTTTATATGGGTGCTTCTTAGAGTCATTTGGCTGCTTCTAAGCTTGATCAGAGCAGTCTAGCCACTTGTTTCTGGCTCTTCCCCCCTCCAGTCTGGAGTATGCCACTGGTAGATTATAGTTTGTTCAATATTATAACTCATCCCACCACTTAGTACAAAAAAGAAACCCCCCCCCCCCCCCCCCCCCAAAACCAAAATCCTCGCCAAATATTTGTGATACATTTGATACATTTTTGTTTCTTTTGTGATACATTTATTTCTTGAACTTTCACCAGCATAGATACCTCATATAACTGTCTGGGGAACAAATTTTTTACTATTTTTGCACATAACCACATATACAAATGGAGCATATTTCGTTCAAGATGTATATGGTAAAAAGTTTTAGGTCCTTCATATTCAATTCAATCAAAAATTATTCATAAACAATAAAGCAACTTACTAGCTTCCTGAGCTCGAGGCCGAGTCCGTGGACGGTTGCTGGAACCATCCTTCAGAAAAGAAAGTTCTTCAAGCAGTTCACGCTCCTTGGCACTGTAAAGTTTGTATAGAAATAGAATTAGATTTTTTTATATTATTCATATTTTCATGAGCAAGTATAGAATTAAAAATGATAAATACAAGCTTCATATTTATAATTTTGAACAAACTATTTGGGTAAGCAATCACTTAAATACAATGCTCAGATAGGACATAACACCAGAATTATCATAGCCTTTGAGAAAAAAGGAAGGAAACTGATATGAAAGAAATCACTGCAAGCCAGTGATCAGCTCCGAGACTACAAAGAATAGAGAGTCGAGAGAGAATAGAGAGGAGAAGAACAATCTTGAGATGGGAATGAGAGAATTTCACAACTTTTCTTATTCGTCTCCATCATTCATCCCTTTATTTATAGCAGTCTATTACAACAACCAACTACTCCAGCCATCATGTAACTAACTATTTCCAGCACAAATCCCCTTCAATCTAACAACATTACAGCTATGCAATGGGCTGGAATCCTCTTCTTCACTCACACCCTCTTTGGGACTAACTAGGTCACACCATGGTTACCCTGCATACCATTACTCGCCCCTTCAGCAAAAATTGAGAGATGGTGTGTGCAAAATTCAGTAAAATATAATGTATTTATGTCACCTGTGCATAGAATCCACAAACTAACTGATAAACATATATGCTGCAACACACAAACAAAGTCAACTGAGAGGCTTAAGCACCAAAACAATGTTAACTGAGAGGCTTAAATTGAACACATTAGGTCAAAAAGAAATCATCCTACAAGTAATGCTAAATCCAGATTATTCAGTCAAGATTAAGGAAGTACAATGGATAATCCACTGATCTGCAATCAAGAAAAAAAAAAGGTTGAAATAGTTTGGTTTAGCATATTTTAAAATTTACAATTTGTTGTTAAGTCTAGAATTAGGTTGACTAAGATTTAGTCTTCATCGAGGGTTTTGGTTTGATTTAGGGTTACTTTGATGTGCTCTTCACTTGATTATATTTGATACCTTCGATGTCAAGGAATAAGGTTTTGTTGACAGCCATAATCTTGCTATTTAACTTTTAACTGATGAGCTAGGAATAACATAAGTGTAAGGTGGGAGACAAATAATACAACTATTTGGTATTAGAGCATTGATCTTCTCCTCTGTTTTGCAATACAGCTCGCATTGAAAATGACTGCAGACAACCAGGGTGCCACTTCCTGACAATAAAGAACCCTCAATTTTGTCTTGATCCAATATTGATTAGCCTTTCAATGAAAAATATATACTAACTTCTATTCATGGCAGTTGAAACTCTGCAAGTTTCGCCCAGATCTGACGCTTATTGACCACATCTAGGGGTGTCAATTGCTCCCCTTAACAAAAGTGCAAAGGGGATTATCACCTTTTTATGGATACCTCATGACAGGGTCTGTGCACTCTAGGCACATTGTTTATCTATACACTTACAAAAAAGGATTATTATCTTTTTATAACATATACCACTACATTACAGTCAACAGTACTCAGTAGCATTTGAAATTAACACTATACACGGGAACAAGGACAACATGTACTAAACATATATATAATAGATGACTGATGCACACTATGATATTGGTAATTCTTCCAAAGTTCGCATGCATTTTCTCAGAATCTCAATACTTTCCAAACTTCAATTACTTTTTCCCTTTTCCAATCCCTCCAGACCAAGCTCCAATTGTCCTTAAAATTTACCAATGAGGATAAAATGGTTGGATAAATTTGTGTAATGGCATACCTAATACGTTTGGGTATGGTAACTTTAATTGTAAATAGGTGATCACCACGTATTGATGGTCTGTTGAGCTTTGGTGCTCCTTTCTTTGCCAAAACAAGCACATCTCCAGGTTGAGTACCTGGAGGAATCTGCAGTTCGGTATGTCCTTCAACTGTCTTGACCTGTTCAAATGCCAAGAATCAACAAACAGTTATTGCACAGCACTTTCCAGTGAAGTTAGCAACTACTCTGGACTCATCTCTCTGTTGTCCAATCAGTGATCAAAATATGCACAGAAGCTATTGATTAAAGTGAGAAAAAAGTGAGAAGAATGATTAAGAAAAGCTTCTGTCCCCTGTTACAGGGTTTGTGTGTTCAGGTCCTGGGGAGGCTTGACAAAGGAGAAAGCTTGTACGTTCAGGTCCTGGGGAGGCTTGACAAAGGAGAAAGCCCCTAAACTTTCGATTAGTCTTGGGCACTTATCTTGATATATGCATATATATTTTGGCCCTTGTCTCTAAAGTAAGAAAATTAGAAGAATGAGAAATGAAACAGGAACCAATATGGCACCACAATGTGCCTCCATCTCCCTGAATTATGCACCTTCAATTTAGTCATTGTATTTTAATAATAATAAAAAGATCATAGCTCTACCTTAACAATACTACCCAATATGGCATCAAGATAACTAACTGAAACAGTTGAAACTAGATTTATGCCATCTCGTTGTATCTCTGGTATTTCCGCAACATCAAGATAGACATAAAGATCTCCTGGAGGGCCCCTGCTAAAAAGAGAATGAAAGTAATTAATGTTCTGAACCATGCCTATAAGTTTGACATCTTCATTGCAATAATTGAACTTTTAAACAGAAAGTACAAATCTACATGAAAAGAGAAAAAAGATGCTTTGCTTAATCCATGGTTCTAAAGATTGAACCATCACTCATGTAGATCATTCACAAGGGAACTACTCATCAACCACAAACTGAGAAGAAAGGTGCTGGCCTCCAGCTTAGTCTGGAATCTAAAAAAGCTACATCCACAGAGACCAAGGGGCACTTAATATTTGTAGAACAAGGTGGAGGTTGTCGTAGGGATTGCCAGCTAAGAAGCACAATTTCAAGAGGGAACAAGATAGTGTCTGACACTCCATGAACATATTGGATGATCATCCAAACCTTTTCCATCATTTTTAGATTTGTTAGGATTTTGGAAGTAGACACCTAGAGGACAACTCTGCTTTGTAGAATACACATGTCCATTACTTGATACAACAGATGTGCCAAGGTCTGTTCTTATTGGATCACACATGTTATATTTATTTATTTTATTTTTTTCTTTTTCATTAAAAAGATGATGGCTTATAGTTGAAAGGTGGTAATTCAAATGTAATGAAGTTAGTTGAAGAAAATGAGAAAGCATACCAGACCCTTTTGTCTTCATCCAGTAAGAAGTTGATAAAATAACTTTTAAAAAATAAATAATTCAGATAAATATCACAGTTATGTCAATGTCAATAAATTATACCATTAAATAAAATCTTCCACTAGTAAGTTTGCATCATTTGTACAATGGAACTTTGTTTCTAAGCGAAACATGCACTGTACAAAATATAGTTGTCTAGATTAGTGAAGTATGCCATCATGCAAAAATACTCAATCAGGTGAAGTTTAGAACATATGCAGTCACACAAACAATATTATTTAGGTAACGAATTTTCGAAACACTACCACAAAACCCACGGCTGAAGGATAAAAGAGAATACAAATCATAACCATACCCCTTTGGCCCAGCATCACCCTCCCCAGCAACTCTAAGAATACTGCCCTTGCTGACCCCAGGTGGAATTTTAACTTTGATATCTTTCTTAGCACGAACACGCCCCTCGCCAGAGCACTTCCTACAGTATTCAGAAACCACTTCACCATCTCCTCCACAATTTGGACATACAGAAACCTGAAGCCATAAGAATAATAAGTATAAAGAGAATGCAGAATAAATTTGTTTACGTATTTGGCTGAAGAATATAAGATATGGCAAGCCATACAATGCCAGTGACAAATCAGTACAAAAGAATGAAAGCACGTATAACCATGAAAACTTGGGCCCTGACCATTAGCAATGTAATATACCAAAACAACTTTCTTAGTTACATGGTCTATTTCCACCCATGTTACCAGTCTTCCTCTCTTTGTAGCAGTATTATCAAAGTGAATTATATCACACCTCACAGGGGCATTGATCCTTCACTATTGGATGTGTGATTAACCACCTCAACAAACATTCCCCATCTTCCCCCTTTTGACTAGCATTTAATCTTCTTAATTTATTTCAATGTTTAATTAAAGTTCCTGTCTTAGCACTCATCTTGATATTGTCATTCACCTGCGTTCATTTTCCACAAAAATTATTTCAAGGAAAATAAAAATTAAATAAATAAATATCAAATTGTAGTCTATTAGGTCTATTAAATTGTTAACCACCAGCTCATCTAAAAGCTTAAACTGCTAGATGGAGGGTTAACTTCATCTTCTAGATTATTATTTTTACTCTCAACAAATTAGTAGATTCTTTTATTGATAACTTTTCAGGGGCCAGGTGTGGCATACAAGATCAGGTAGTTAAGGCATGGCAAAAAACTGTCTATATTCTTCTGTTCAAAGTCTGGTAATGCAGTTAGCAGAACATCATCAATTGTGAAATGTACCTCAAAACTTGACTAGATTAGACTGTGAACTACAATATTTCATAAGTATTTTGAAACTGCCTGAAGTATGATCACAGAGTTGAGATTAAGAGTGAAGACATAGTTCGCAATAACTTCACATTGGGCATCCATACATATACTTGATATGTGCTAATGCTTTATTAAGTTTTAACATTTTGAAATACAATATCACTGTTGCTAGAGAAGGTATCAAAAATATAATTCACCCTTTCCTGTTTTAGATATTACACAGAAGCAAGTTCTGTGTTTAAAAGTAACAGCATGATAAAGATGATTAGTTGATGTGCATCCCATCAAGATCATGTTACATGCATGACCTGGTAACTGCTTCCAAACCATAAGTTCGATTGTCTTTCCTAGTTTATGAGCAGTCTACTTTGGAAAACACCAGAAGAAAATTTTGCAAGCTCCATCCCCATATTATAAAACAAAATCAGTATTTTACAATATTAAATTCTCCAACATGGTGATCACCATCTTAGAAGCAAGACATCAAAAGTCCATATATAAAGGGAAAACCAATGCCATTTCAAGGGAAGAGGTCCAAACACAAAATTACCTGTGAAAACATGCCAAATGGCGTTTGTTCAGTCCGCATAACCTGGCCCCTCCCACCACAAGTTGAACATATCCTCATTTTGGACCCTATCTTTGCTCCAGTGCCAGTGCAAACTTCACATGTTTCAAGATGTGAAAGCTCAAATTCTTTTTCTGCTCCAAATATAGCCGCCGAAAATTCTAATGTCATATCATAGCTGAAACGCATTCATATCATGAGCTACCTCTATCAGTCTCCATGAAAAACTCATTAAAAAATTGCAATGAGCAACGTAACACTGGTAGGTCAATGTACAAAAAGAAAAAAAAAATGGAAGTACATAATAAACCATGAAGTGAAGCCCAAATGAGTAAGAGGAAAATGCGGGCTCTAACTCAAACTAAATGCTAACATGTGAACATAAACTGCATTTTATTGGTTAACATGAGATCAAAAGCATGATTTTAGCATCCACAGCTGGTAAATGACAGCTCCTCCTTCATTCTTAAATTTGAATGATGCATCATAGAGGAGGTACATATTCCCACATGGTTATGGAAGATCAGTCCAATAAGGGCCCTGAAGCCTCACTCTTGACCTTTCCACACATTTCCCAGCCAAGAGGGGTCACTTGTATGGCAATGAACCTTCAAATTCCTTCATGATTTACTCATATTATGCAGCATGCTCACAATGCCTACACATATCATGCATATAATCATGCCTTAATTCATAACAAGCTATCATTAAATTATTTCATGCATAATGCCAATATAATGAACCATACCCATGCACTTACCTCACTTAGAATTTCAGCCCCTTAGCTTTCTAGTAGAATTTCCCTTTTCCCCAGCGTTTCTTTTAATTTCCCAGCACTTTCTCACTCTTAACCTCTTTCCTTTGGAGAGCCTCTCACTCTACAAGTCCTTGTGCTGGGAAATGAAGGGTAGGCCTATTTATAGGCAATGGAAGCAATGGACAGATTTCAACCTCTTTAAGTGACACCTGCCTTATAGCATGCTTCTCTTGCACAAAGACACTTGTGTGCTTCAGCAATTTTGCCACCTCATGGTGCTGCTAGAGGTTTCTCCAAGGCTCCACACAGCTCGCCCTTTACTAATTCAAGTTTGATTAACCTTAGTTACCTTAATTAAGCCCTTAATCCAACTCCATCAATTCTTCTTAACCAAAATTAATAATTTTTAAAAGCATTACAATCCTCTCAAATAATATATTAAAATGCAGCTATTTCTCTCTTTATTTAGTGCCCAAAATTGAGTTCAAGTCATCTGCTTACTGGGTTTTTTTCTTCTCCTACTTTGGCAAAACTAGCTAATACCTTAAACATTTTAGCTTCAGCAATTTTAGGGAACTTTCACCTTTTAGAAGTCTCTCATCGGAATTTGCAAAACAGAGAAGTCTCTCGCTGGAACCCTCTTACCATGCCTAATAATTAATTCATGGGATGTCACAGCTCTATTATTCTTGCATTTCAAACTTCACATTTTAATATTTCAAATATAACTTATGAATAGATAAAAAAGCATTTTTATTAAGCTTAAGTTTTCAATTTTATGTAAAGAACGATTTTCAAGGAAAACACAACATATAACATGAAATATTACAAATTTGTCTTTTGCAAAGAACCTTCAAAGATTGATTAGCAAACATTTGTATTCATTCCATTAGAATTCATTCTATTCATTCAAAAGAAAATTTTAAAGATAGAAAAGTCAATTAGGCTCAACTTGAATCTTGGATTTCAAACAAGCAGCTATACTGTGACCACTGTAATAGACCGTATCACACTAGAGACACGTGCTGGGAGATTCATGGCAAACCAGCTAATTGGAAGCCACAAAGCCAAAGAAAGCCTAACTGGTCAGCCTATGGGACTGAGTCTGTTACAACCACTGAGAAGTCCAGCCAACTTCCCTTCACTACTGAATAGGTTGAACTCCTGAGGAACCTCCTGACAACATCCAAAGCCAGTAAAGAATCAGAGTCTACCCCTCCTTCTACTGCAGCCACTGCAGGTCAGTGAGGTAACTCAAGACCTGCCTCATCTTTTTTATCCCACACGGTTCAAGTGAAGGCTGGATTATTGATACCGGTGCTTCTGACCACATGATCGGTTCATCAACTGTTTTTTCCACCTATGAATCATGTGACGACGACATAAAAATTGTCGTTGCTGATGGTACATTTTCTAAAGCTGTTGGTCAATGGAATATTGAGCTTCCTGGCATTCAATTGAATCTGTTCTTCATGTCCCTAATCTCAAGTGTAATCTCTTTTCTATTAGTAAAATAACTAGGGATCTAAATTGTGCAATAACCTTTTTTCCTTCACACTATGAATTTTAGGACTTGTCTTCGAGAAGGATGATTGGCAATGCTGAGGAGATGCTGAGAAGAGCAATGGTCTCTACTACCTCATGAGTGTTGATTCTTCTCCAAGACGAAGATCACTTACTTCCTTATCTAACATGTCAAATTCAGATGTTATACTTTGGCACAAATGCCTAGGCATTGGTTATTAAAGGCACAAGGCACACTAAAGTGCAAAAGGGTCCTGGAGCCTAAGATATGAGGCGTGCGGCGAGGCGTGTGCCCGACAACAGTGAGTCGCGCGCCTAGCAAAGGCGAGGCGCACCAAGGAAAAAAATATAATTTAATAAAATATAGGCAAATTAAAAGGATAAAAACAAAATATAATAAAGTAACAAGTATTCATCTTCAAATTCAAACATAAACAATTCATAATCAAACAAAAAAATTCAAGAAAATAAACACAACAATAATAACATCCAACATCAATCATAAGATGATCATAATAATCATCATATAAATTATATTGGTCACTTCCAAAGTCTTCCTCTTCTTCCTTTTCTTCATATTCTTCTTCAAAATCAATATCTTCCTCCTCATCTCTAAGTGTAGGAGTACTAATCTTTGAATGAGAATAAGATACTTTTGCCTTTCCCTTCGCTGTAACACTTGTTTCTTTGGTTGATCTAATGTGATGGACACTCTCCTCAACTCCAGCAACTCTAGCAACAATACTCAATGTTAAAGAATCATCTTCAAACACAAAGTCTTCTTCCTCATTTGATGATCCGTCCACCTTCTCCTCTACTCCTCCTTCCCCTTAACTGCCTTCCTCCTCTACGTCTTCTTCAGTGCTATCCAACAACAACAATTGTCGTTTACATTGATGGCTTGGTGTATGCTTATCCCCACATCTGAAACAAAGTCTTGCCAACCTCCTCTGTTCTCTCAAATTTCCCATGAATGACTGGGATGGAGCTAGAAGAGCCAACCCCTTACTGCTTTGTCCCCATGTTCCTCCCTCCTTAGTCCACTCGCGATTACTTTGTTGTTGGGGCACCACCTACCACCCCTTGTTCACCCCATTCTACTTCTTTGCCAACCCTTCCACGGTCATTTCTTGCAACCTGGCACACTCAGTTGCCTGTTGAACTGTCGTTGGCCAGAACATCTTAACGGTGGGACGGATCTCTTCATTCAAGCCACTCATGAAGTTTGACACGAAGTATCCCTCGGTGAGAGTGGGTTGGAAATTAGCATGAGGGCCTTCAACTCCTCAAACCTCTGCTAATAAGCTTGTATGGTTCCCCCTTGCCGAAGCTTATTGAATTCCTCCACGACGTCCGGCATCCCCTTCTCCCCAAATCTTCCACACAAACTTTCCACGAATTCCTCCCACGTGCACTCTTTCACACCCATCCAACCCTGGTACCATGCATTGCCCACGTCGTTCAGGTAGGTTGCTACCACTGACACCCTCTATTGTCCAGCCACATTGTAAAGGCCAAACACCCTCTCATAGCGCCTCACCCACCACCTGGGATTATAGCCATCGAATAGAGGGATCTCCATCTTGGGCATTAGCGAACCGATCAAATTCGATCCGGTTATGATGCCTTGCCTCCTTACCCCCACATTCTCCTCCATCACTGGCTACTTCATCTCCAATTCTGTCAATTCCTCCGATCTGAGATTTCCTCCCTGGCCATTTAGAATTTGGTCAGATCGCTCCCTAGGAAGGAACTTAGATAAGATTCTTACTTGAGTTTGGCGCGAAAGCATCAGCATGAATTGATGCATGTGATCCTTAAGAGCGTGACCCTGCTCTCTCATTTGATCCTCCAATCGAGTGGCCTGCGCTCTACTCTCCTCGTGCCACACACTCACCACCCCGTCGATCCTCGTTTCCACCGAATTCTCAAACATCTCCATGCAATTCTACATCTCAGACACCATGGACATAACTTGCTAGAGCTGCACCTCCATCTGCTTCATCCTCGTTCCATCAACCATGGCCCAATCCAATCACCCAAATTCTTGCTCTAATACCAAATTGTCATAACTCAATTTTGACAAGAGAAATTCTCTCGCAATTCAGTGAGAATTGCAAGGGAATTGAGGGTTCGAATGAGAATAAAAGAATAGAGGGAGAGAATTAAGGGAGGGGGACAAATTGAGAGAAGTTTAGAGGGAAAACAGAACCAATGATTTTCCATTTGTGCCTCATATGGGTCGCCGGACTTGGTTTATATACCAAGCCTTGGTGCCACATTTGAATTACAATCACAATTTGAATTATTCTCTAACTACCTCCTGATCTTATTACAATAATACCCAACCTCCCTTGTACATTAATGCCCTCTTCCACTCCTGCCTTCATGTTCCTAACTACGGAACCATGATAGGAATGTTACTGTGTTGTTGTATTTCTGTCATTTGAAAACATGTTGCAAGGAATGTAAATGATAAATATAAAGTTCCAATTCCAAACAATTAGCGGTAGGAAAATATTTGAGTGCAATAAGCATGCTGCATCACTGCATAATACAAACACAACTTATGTTGTGTATGCATTGCATTTCTGTTTTCCTCAATGAAGCATACTTAAGTTGTTTCTTGCAGAATAACCTCACTCATTTAGCAACTTATGTTGTGCATGCATTGTTTCTAAAGCACATTACGCAAAGTCATGGAAAGCATTTAGAGTGGTGAAAAATGAAATATGATCAACCAAACTATAACTTCCCACATGAACGAACAGCATAAAATCCATATACATAAATAAGATAACCTAAGTCAGATTAGCAGTTAACTTTTTTTTGTACCGTATGAAATATATTCCTTCCTACTGATTAATATTTCCAGTCCAGACAGGGAATCTTGTAAGAAAAGTAAACCCTAGGACAGAAGTGTTGAAGAACCGAGGTTAAGGAAAACGCAAGGCTAGAAACTTAGTTGATTAGAATAACAGCCAACACATAATACACCGTGAGCTGCCTTTATATAGGCAGCTCATAACAAACCAACCGCCTTATGAAAACAGAAACAAACAGCATTGGAAAATAACAAATAACACACTAAGTACACGGAGATAATAAACTCGCACACAAGCACACGAGCACCCAAAGGCATTATCTCAATGCCTCATTATCTTCAACAAATCTCGATGTCAACAACTGACAGGTTCAAAAAAATAAAAATAGACAGTAGTTTTAAGGCATGATATATACATCATTTGATAATAGCAGTCAAATTTGGGCTCACCGTAGATCATCACCCTTTGTAACAGTACTACGTCGACGTGTTCCAAATCCAGCTTGGTCCATGCCAGGGAAACCACCCATACTAGGCCCAAAGAATGTCTCAAACAGATCAAAAGGATTCGTCTGTGATTTAAGACAAAAAAAATATTAGTATTACTTAAAATTAGAATAAGCTGTAATTGAAATACAGCTATACTGAAAATTTTAACCAGAAATACAGTAATATTGAGAAAATTGCAATGTCCAGAACAGAGGCCAGCAGTCCTATATCCATCTTAATTGGTGTCCACTTAGCTGTAACCTGCTGAAAGCAAGTTCAATGTACTTATAGTTGTCAACCTGGATCTAGTATTGAACCACATTGTCATGTTCACCATCTCCCTGTTCTTTTTCTCTTTGTTAGAGTAGCACCAGATTGGCTATTGTGCCAAAAGGATGTTAAGCCTGTTTTACATGTCAGCTAGCGACATCATTGATAGAAAAGTTTGTCACTGATTTACACATACATACCCACTTCTATGCCTTAGTTAAAGGAAAAATACATAAAAGGGAATTTCCCATCCCTTTGTTTAAGGAAAAATAAATAAAAGGGAAATTTAACTGCAAGTCGTACCGTATAAGGGCCAGCTTGTCCTCCTCCTACTGTACTTCTAACTCCAGCTTCACCATACTGGTCATACAAAGCCCGCTTTTTGTCATCTGATAGCACCTGAAATATTGCACTTCAGAATTCAAAAGAACAATTTGATTAATATGAACAATTATTAAGCTGACATACTATAAGCAAAACATTGATAGAACAATTCTCTCATCATTTAAAATTCTGCAATACACAACATAGTTATACTTCATGAGACTAAACATGAAAGACTTTTTTTCTTTGAAAGAGCATTTCTTCCAAAGCACCTGAAGGGGCACAACCTGTAGACTTGCATTATACTTGGAAAATAAGAACAAAAAAAGCGAGTGCCCCAAAAAATCAAGAGAGAGAGAAGGAAACATCCTATCTTAGCAAAAAGAACAAAATTATGAGCACTGCCCCCTCCAAGATAAAATATAGAAAAACACATTCAAGTTACCGAATGAAATTAAGAAAAAATGCCAATACACATTAGGATAAATAAAGGAGGGGTTATGGTTGATACAATGAACAGATATGATGCAGCAATCAATTATGGCAGAGTCAGCAGTTCCAGACATGACATTTGAAAATTTCACCACAAGAATTAAGCCTAAAGTGGAGGCAAACATCTTGGTGGTTATGAAACAATCCAACTCCAAAGAATCCTGGTTTTGGGGAGGCCTAAGCATGGTGGTTATCTAACCATGCAACTCTAATGTATATGAAACACCGTCCCACCCCCCAACTAAAAAAAATAAAAATAAAAAAAGTGAGAGAAAAAAAAAAGATTAAAAAAGAAAAATAATAATAACAAATAGGTGAAAAAAAATAGCTCAACTCAAGCAAGCATTTAGGTCTCAATTTAGGCCTAATTTAGATAGTTATTAACATATGAACAATGAAATCAAGCTGAGAAAGAGAGAAAAAAGCACATGTTGAACATGCTGAAAAATAGAACAAGTGATTATGTTTCCCTTGCTATATGTATGCTTGTGAGAAATAAATTTCATGCATGATTTTTTTTCTCATGTTTCATATACATTGTGGCACTTCATGGAATGTGAACTTTATTATATAATATACGAAGAAATTTTTACCATTCAAACGTTATTATTTGAGAAAGAAAATAACAATAGCTTTGTCAAAGATTGACAAAGTATATTTCTGAAGAGTGAAAATGTATATTGAGAAACATTTTACTTAATTGTGTAAGTATCAAGTGAGCGGGACAATATTAGATGAAGTCCAAGGGAAAGACCCATCAGCTGCAATAGAGTCAGGGTGACATTGGCAACTAGAGGTATTACCCAAGTTTCTTAACAGTTTGAGGAAGACCCCAAACTGGATAAAGATATATTAGCTGCTGCAGTGAGAAGAAGTTCAGGGAATAAATTCATCTGCTATGAAAGAGTTAGGATGACTCTGGTAATTAGAGGACTGACCCTAGCTCTCAACAGTTATGAGATTCCTATCGCTGTAGTGGTATTGTAATCCTAATCGAATTGGCTTAAGGAATACCCAGGCACCATCCAAATAAAACCCAAAGTATGATGTGGATCCACTAGGCCTACAGCTTTTGTTATTACTTGCTACACCATTACTTAAAGAAGGTATTACATAAGAAAGAATTTCTTCAGAAGAGTTGCTCAGGAAAGTATTACTTGAGAAAGAATTTCCCGAAGAAGAGTTATTAGAGAGAATTCTTGAAAAAGAGTTACTTCGGAAAGAATTTATTGAAAAAAAAAAAAGTTACTTGAGAAAATTTTATTTGAGTAACTTTGAAATGAGCATGAATGCAATTGGAAAACTTGTTGAGAATGAAAATGTGTTGATTTAATTATTACTAAAGTTCTTATATTTTCACTTATTACATTACTGCAAGGCTTGCCATTCATTGGACTGTGAGCTCACTCTATAACATACTATTTCAGGTCAATAATGGAAGTGTTAGTGCAGACTTCTGGAGTTTTTTTTTCTGTAAGTCAGACTTCTGGAGTGAGGGATCGACTGGCATGACCTCCTAGAAATGTTTTCAGTGTAGAATGTATATTTGGTGGCTAGTAACTTGGCCTACATTGGAATATTCTGTATTGTGTTGAATCAGAGAATTTAGTGAGGTCTTACCTCTTTCTATTGAGATTTATAGTAGGAATGTACAATAATTAAGGCTAAAATTACTCCTAAAATTAAGGCCTAGTTGTCTACTTGTCTACTAATCATAGCTAGTCTAATAGCTAATTGACAGCTAATCCAACAGTGCAGCTGAGATTACATTCTAAATTTTTTGTAATGTTAAATACATGTTTGTAAACGGGAAAGAATAGGTATGGAGAAGGAAATCTATCTCACTATATTAGAAAAACTATGGTTCCTCTCTTCTTATAGAGGAATGATACAACATATTAGGAAAGATTCACAGAATATTCCTACACCTAAAAAATAAAAAAACAATCAACCAAGGGATTTGGGGCATCAATCAAGAGATTGGAGTTGATTCCCATTGATCAAGGGAATTGACTTCTTTCTATTTCCATACTCTCTCTCAAGCTGGCTTGAAGATATCTTCCATCGCAAGCTTACTCACTAGATTTTCAAACTGTCTCTTGTGTAATCCCTCTGTGAGAATATCGACAACTTGATCAACTGCTGGAATGTAAGACATACAAATTATCCCATTGTCAAGTTTTTTCTTGATAAAACGTTTATCCACCTCTACATGCTATCATCTATAGCCCACGTCGTTCGATGCTCCAACCTTCATCTAGACACTAACACCTGAGAATACCTTCTAGATTTACTCAATCAACAACCTTCTTTGCATTTCTTGAGGATAATAAATTTTTGAAGAGGGGGTAATTGTCATGTACCAACTATGTAGGGGGGGTACCTTATTTGGAGAAGGCTATAGATGATGAGTAGTTGTGCTCAGGAAGTTACAGCATTGAGGGGTTGTACCTAGTTAGTTATTGTTGCAAGAGCTTGTACCTAGTGAAATAGCTTAATTGCTTGTAATTCCAAGAATGTAGAGCTGGTTAGCCGCACATGGGTGGTTGGATCAGCTTATATATATACAAGTTGTCCACACCTAAGGAATATATCTAATATCAAAATTCTGACATTCTCTAAATTTCTCTCTAATCTGTTCTCCCTCCATTCTCTAGTCTTCTAATTCCTTCTAAACTTCTTTAATTCTTCCTCCTTCTCCAACCACAGTAGCAGCCTTTGGGGGTCCCCAAACATCACTATGAATCAAATAAAATGGCTTTGAAGGGCAATAGGGTTTTAAAATAAATGTAACAAGATGATCTTTAGACAAATGTCAATTTTCGCATTAAAACATAGAAGGATCTACTCCTTTAAACAACTTAGGAAATAAATGTCTCAAATAAGGAAAACTAGGATAGTCTAGCCTAAGATGCCATCGCATAATTTGATCAGAAACAAAAATTGAACGTGTACCACTTAATCCGTGAGCTTTTTTATGATTGAAGACATCCTCGTTAAAATAGTAGAGTCTGTTTATCTCTCTAGCACTGCCAATCGTCTCCCTTGAATTCTGGTCTTGAAATGTATAGCATGAATCAAAGAAGATAACATGACAGTTGGAGTCTTTTGAGAGTTTAATGACATATAAAAGATTACAGGCAAGCTTAGGAACATGAAATACTGATTTAAGACCAATACTATCAGAGAGTTTAATAAGACCTTTACCTGCAATAGGTGAAAGACTACTGTGGAAATCCTGAATGATTTGAAGGGGATTTGGAGGAGATTGTGGTAAGAGATTGAGACCATAATGAGATCTGGTATTTAGGCTGATTATTTGGGTTTACTTTTATGTTTCCATATTATTTTATGTTTCCATATTTTTTTATTCTCTATGTACATGTTAAATAGGGACTGAGTATGTAAAGAATATTAAAACAAATTGAATAAAAGTTTGATTCAATTTCTATATTCTCATCGTCTTCATGGTATCAAAGCCCAGGTTACTCTGATAACCCTAGCAAGCCATGGCCGCCAGCCATGAGTCTACCCAGTCAGTAACCTAGGAGGGAGAATAAGAGATAATTCCCTCCATGGGTTCGACCAGCGAGTTTGAAAATTCCTCAATTTATCTTACCATGGAAAATATGAATGGTAAGAACTACCGAGAATGGATCCAATCCATCAAGCTGGTCATTGACGACAAAGGCAAATTGGGCTTCCTTACCGGCGAAATTAAACAGCCACCTTCCAAGGAAGTAGCGACCTTCCAAAAATGGTGTTCTGAGAATTCCCTCATAACCTCCTACTTGATCAACTCCATGCGACCAGCAATCGGCAAAACATACATGTTCCTGCCGATGGCGAAAGACGTGTGGGAGGCTGTTCGCAAAACCTACTCCGATGCTGAGAATGCCTCTCAAATCTTCGAGATGAAGACTCAGTTGTGGCAGATGAAGCAAGGAGAGAGAAGTGACAGAATACTACACCGAGATGCTAGGTTTATGGCAGGAATTGGACCTCAGCTGTGAAGAATCTTGGGAGTGCACGAGTGATAGTGTACGATTCAAAAAGAGACTGGAGAACAAGAGAGTGTATGAGTTTTTGGCTAGGCTCTACAGGGAGCTCGACGATGTGAGGAGCCGAGTCTTGGGTCGTCGGCCATTACCGTCCATTCGAGAGGTGTTCTCCGAAATTCGGCGTGAAGAAAGTAGAAGAAAGGTGATGTTAAAGGAGAAAATAGCGCCTGGGCCTGAAGCTTCAGCCCTTGTAACTCGTGGGCCTCCCAAAGGATCTAGGCTGAGACAAAATAAAAGGCCATTTTGTGACCATTATAAAAAATCAGGCCATTCCAAAGATACTTGTTGGGCTTTACATGGCAAGCCTGCTGATTGGAAGCCTAGACAGCCCAACAAATCCCACGGATACCAGACCTCAACTGAACAGCAAACAGAAACAAGCACTCCAGCCCATCACACTCAGTTGGCCTTTACTGGGGGTTTTAATCCAGAGCAACTTGAGAAGCTATATGCTCTTTTTTCGACCTTTCAAGCCTCAGGTTAGTCTTCTACTCCTCTGCCATCGAGTTCCTTAGCCCACAAATATACTTTTTTGACTGCTCTTAGTACTACTTCGCGCCGTACTTCCTGGATTATTGACTCTGGTGCATCCGACCATATGACTGATACCCATCATTTATTTTCCACATATTCACCTTGTGCTGGTAACTTGAAAATAAAAATTGCGAATGATACTCTATCCCCAGTAGCTGGCAAGGGGAGTATCCGTATCTTTGAATTTATTACTTTGGAGTCTATCCTTCATGTTCCTAATCTGTCTTGCAATCTGTTGCCTGTTAGTCAGCTAACCAACCAATCTCATTGCTCAACTATATTTTTGTCTTCTCATTGTGTCTTTCAGGACCTATCATCAGGGAAGACGATTGGCAATGCTAAGGAATGCGAGGGACTCTACTACTTTAATGATGCTCACATGAGTAAACAGGGTCATCCTCCTATTTGTAATTCTGCATCTAGTCTTAGGGATAGTGACCTTTTGTTATGGCACAAATGAATGGGCCATCCAAGTTTTCAATATTTAAACATTTGTTTCCTTCACTTTGTTCGAATAAAACTCCCTTGGATTTACAATGTGAAGTCTGTGAACTTGCAAAACATCATCGCACTACTTTTTCCTCATCTACTTATAAACCATCACTACCTTTTACCCTGATTCACAGTGACCTTTGGGGGCCTTCACGAGTTCCCAATAAGACCCACACAAAATGGTTTATTACCTTTATTGATGATCATTCTCGTCTCTGTTGGGTGTATTTACTACACGATAAATCTGAGGTTAGTTCTGTCTTCATGAACTTCTACACTATGATTTACACCCAATTTCATACAAAAATCCAAATTCTTTGTACTGATAATGGCACTGAGTACTTCAATCATTCCTTGGGCCCCTATCTTCAAGACAAAGGTATTATTCACCAAAGTTCTTGTGTTCATACCTCCCAACAAAATGGGGTTGCTGAACGGAAAAACCGACATATTCTTGAGGTAGCTCATGCCCTACTATTCACCTCTCGCATGAAAAATAATTTTTGGGGTGATGCCATTCTGACCTCCGCATTCCTCGTCAATTGAATGCCTAGTCGAGTTCTCTCATTTGCAACCCCTCTCCAAAAGTTCCAGGAGATCTTCCCTGATTCTCGACTCAGTTCATCTCTCCCGCTTCGTGTTTTTGGGTCCACCGTGTTTGTCCACATTCACGCCTCCCAACGTACTAAGTTGGATCCTAGAGCTCTCAAATGTGTTTTCCTTGGTTACTCCCCCACTCAGAAGGGTTACAAATGTTATGACCCTCTCTCATAGAAGTCATATGTTAGTCTAGATGTCACATTTTTTGAGCATTCTCCCTGCTACTCGCTTCAGGAGGAGTCCCTGAGTGAAGCTCAACCCTCAGACACCGACTTCGACGTTGCGATCTTTGAATCTACTCCTTACAATACACCCTCTCCTTCTTTATCCAACGCAGAAGGAATCTTGAACTCAGGGGGAGATGTGGGAAAACAAACAGACAGGGAGGTACTTGTTTACTCAAGAAGACCTAAATCAAAGCCCGATGAGACTCTCGCATCCGAAGCACCAAAAGAATTAGAACCGGTGATAGCTCCGACTACTCATGAACCAAAACCCAATTCTGACCAGGTAAAAAATTTTGATGACTTACCCATTGCTCTTAGAAAACAACCTCGTTCATGTACTCTCCATCCTATCTCAAAATTTGTATCTTACAATGCTCTTTCTGCCAAGTGTCGTGCTTTTACGTCTAACCTTGACAGAATCCAAATTCCTAAGAATATTCAAGAAGCCTTGGAGATTCCAGAACAAAGAGAAGCAGTGATGGAAGAAATAAGGGCATTAAAAAAAATGGAACTTGGGAGGTGATGACATTGCCAAGGGGGAAGAAACCAATGGGCTGTAAATGGGTGTTCACGGTGAAGTACAAGGTAGATGGCACAGTAGAACGGTACAAAGCCCGCCTAGTTGCAAAGGGGTTCACTCAACCATACGATATTGACTACACCGAGACACTTGCACCAGTAGCAAAGCTGACTACTATACGGGTTTTATTGTCCTTTGCCGCAAACATGGAAGTCTAGAATTTATGTAGCTGACCCCACATAGTGGGATAAAGGCTGGATATGTTGTTGTGTTGTTGTTGTTGCAGCAAACCTAGACTGGCCACTCCATCAGTTTGACATCAAGAATGCTTTTCTGAATGGTGAGCTAGAGGAAGAAGTGTTCATGACGCTACCACTAGGATTTTACAAGGAGGGAAAAGAAACCAGAGTACATAGGTTGAAGAAATCCTTGTATGGACTCAAACAATTACCAAGAGCGTGGTTTGATAGATTTGCGAAAGTAATTAAGAATCAAGGATATCAACAGGGACAGTCAAATCATACTATGTTCTTCAAACAATCCAATGATAGAAGGAGGACCATCCTGATCGTGTATGTCGACGACATCATACTCACTGGAGATAACATAGGAGAGGTGGAAAGATTGAATAAGGTTTTAGCCACAGAGTTTAAGGTAAAAAACCTAGGTCAAATGCGATATTTTCTAGGAATGGAAGTTGCCAGATCAAAGAAGGGAATTGGTGTCTCCCAGAGAAAGTAAGTTCTTGACCTTTTGATTGAGACTGGTATATTTGGTTGCAAGCCAAGCAATACCCCGATTGAGGCAAGGAAATGAATGGAAGACATTGGAAAGCCTGTGGATAGAGAAAGATATTAGAGACTAGTAGGCAGATTGATCTACCTATCTCACACTAGACCTGACATTGCTTTCGTTGTAAGTGTGGTCAGTCAGCATATGCATTCACCAAAGGAGAGTCACCTAGAAGCGGTATATAAGATTCTCAGATATCTGAAAGGCTCTCCAAGACGAAATCTATTCTTTAAGAAAGGAGACAGTAAGAAGATAGAGATCTATACGGATGCAGATTGGGCAGGCTCAACAGAAGACAAAAGGTCTACTACCGGCTACTGTACCTATGTTTAGGGAAATCTAGTAACATGGAGGAGTAAGAAGCAGAGTGTGGTAGCCAGAAGTAGTGCCAAAACTGAATTCAGAGCTGTTGCACAAGGGATGTGTGAATGGCTATGGTTACAAAAGCTTTTGGAGGAACTACATATCACAGTAGAGTTCCCCATCAAACTCTATTGCGACAACAAATCTGCTATCAGTATTTCTCATAATCTTGTTCAGCACGACAGGACTAAACATATAAAAGTTGACAGACATTTTATAAAAGAGAAAATTGAGAAAGGGACAATCTGCATGACCTATATCCCTACAAGAGAACAATTAGCAGATATATTCACTAAGGGGTTACAGAGGTCTAGCTTTGAAGAGTTTATTTGCAAGTTGGACATGATCAACATCTATGATCCAACTTGAGGGGGAGTGTGGAAATCCTAAATGATTTGAAGGGGATTTGGAGGAGATTAGGGTAAGAGATTGAGACCATAATGAGATCCAGTATTTAGGCTTATTATTTGGGTTTACTTTCATGTTTCCATATTCTTTTATGTTTCCATATTTTTTGATTCTCTATGTACATGTTAAATAGGGACCAAGTATGTAAAGAATATTAAAACAAATTGAATAAAAGTTTTATTCAATTTCCATATTCTCATCGTCTTCAACTACCATCGGTTATCCTTATTTTTTCACTACCAAAACAAAGAATGTACGAATCAAATAGATATGATAAACCAATCATATGATCAGATGCTCCAAAATCAATAATCAAGAGAGCAAATTTAAAAAAACTAGATAGGGCTTAAGGATTTCCACCTGAATGGGCCAATGAACAATTGGGTGTACTAGGTAACAGATTAGACTTTAGCAGTTTCAGGATTTGATCGAGTTATTCTTCGTTGAAGGGTCTTGCTTAGGTGTACCAAGTATCAAATTTGACATCTCTCAACAACCTGTGCACCATAGTGTGGCTCTTACAAAATGAAGCAACAAAGTCGCAGAAAGATGCTATAGGCTAGTATCGGTGGCAATGACAAAGAGGGCGTCTGACGGTGCACTAATGGCTGGCGAAAAAGACGGGAAGGTCACAGAGGTCATCCAGTGTCGTGGTGGTGGCTAGAGGCGAGGACAGAGGGCTTCACGAGGTTGTCTGATAACGACAATGGTGGCTGCGAGGAGAAACTCAATTCATCGCAGCTAGGGTTTTAGCAAGTGCAGGGGCTGCCTGAGGTTGAAACGGCGGGGATCTAGAGCGCCGACTAGGGTTTAACAGGGGCTCCATTGCGATTAGGGTTTCAGCGGTCACAGAGAGTGTCCAAATCTAGGCGGCGGCCTAAGACTAGATGACAATTGAATTTGGAAGGTGATAGCAATTGAGGATTAGGCGACGGTTGGTGTTGGGCAACAACGGCCTAAGACTGGACAACAATCGGATCTAGATGGTGACAGTGGTCGAGGATCAAGCAGCGTCCAGTTTTGGGTGATGGCAGCCTAAGGCTGGATGAATGGTTGCCTAGGGTTTCACAGTGAATGGTTGCGATTAAATGAATGGTTGCCTAGGGTTTCACAATGAACGACTATGATTTTTTCCCTACTCTAATACCATGTAAACTAGAAAGAATAGGTATGGAGAAGGAAATCTATCTCACTATATTAGAAAAACAATGGTTCCTCTCTTCTTATAGAGGAATGATACAACATATTAGGAAATATTCACAAAATATACAAAATATTCCTACACCTAAAAATAAAAACAATCAATCAAGAGATTTGGGGCATCAATCAAGAGATTGGAGTTGATTCCCGTTGATCAGGAATTGACTCCTTTCCATTTCACAATGTTGATGAGAAAATATTTCTTAATTTTATTCTAGATATTGAGTAATGGTTTGCGTAACGACTCATCCTGCTCTCATATGGGTGACAATAACAAATTTATTCATTTAAACATACCTATACTCCAACAAAATAAATACAATGATAATGTGAAAGGACACATGTCTAAGTATTTGAGAGTACAAGCTGTTTGATTTCATTTTCATTCCCAAAAAAATGAGAAGGGAATGGAAAGAAATGGAGAGAAAGAAGCTATTAAAAACCATTTTCCCACCCTTCCCCCTCCCACTCTACACAGTCAAACAATGAATGAGGCACTACTCTCAATGATTTTTATATTTCAAATTTTTAAAATATTTTCTGAATTTATTTTTTGGATTTCTGAATTTTTGTTGAATTTTCTGATTTACTTGAATTTACGTAACTCTAACAAAATAAAATGAATTTTGTTGATTTTATTATTCTGCATTTCTGAATTTTTGCTGAAATTATTTTTTCAGAATTTTTGATGCATTTTTGTAAAAAAATGGACAGATTAGAAAAATCGAACACCGTTTTCAGTTTTTCTTTCCTTAGTTTTTTTGGCAACTGACAGCAAAATCAAACATGTTCAGCTTCCATTTTTCCTAACTCAGATGGAAACAACACAAATGAAATCGAAAGGAAAGCCTGAAACAGAATGAAATTTCCGACAACAGTTTCAAACAGCCTGCCATTAAGGATGCACTATGGACCTGGTTTCATGCAGAGAGCTAGAAAGTACCAGAATCCATTCAAACTTTTGAGAAGGTATATTGTAAACGTTGAGATGAAAAGTTAAAGGCATCTTCAATACACAAAACTCACCACTTTGTGAGGATAGTCAATTTTTGTACATAACCTTACACTTGCTTTGCAAAGAGAGATTGTTTTTACAACTTGAACCCCTGACTTGCTAGTCATAAAACAAGCAATGTTATCATTGCTATCAGGGCTCACCCTCATTGAGATGATAATGTTAATGAAAAAAGAAAAAACTGTCTATAGGGTTCTCAAGCTTGCATGTTTATTTTTATCATCTTACATTTTCTTTTTTTCTTTTTTGAAAGAAGGTTAGATTATATTATATTAATGCATAAAAGCAAGGCCACAAGAAGCAGGGATGCAACAACCCCACCTATTATGAACAACCCCAAGAAAGCGCGAACAAGAACAAAGAATGAGATACTGAAATCAAAACCCCCGCAACGATAGAAATGCTACCAAGATATGTTGATAAATCATCACCCCTAGATATTAATACATTTTCTTACTCAAACTAAATACAACTTTTAGGACCTATTAACATGGTTATCCACAGTTGGCACCAAAATAGATAAATGAACATCCTTAAACACCATACATACAAAGAGAACAGTGAAGTTCTTCACTTACTTAATACTTCAACAAACTCAAAATCATCCTATCCATGGCAGACAAGTAATCAAGGGAAAAAGATAAACTATGAATTCAACAATCAAAAAAATTCCAGTGTTAGCTCCCCTGCGTACCTCGTATGCAGCACTGATCTCCTTAAACTTTTCTGTTGCTCCAGGTTGTTTGTTGACATCAGGGTGGTACTAAGAGAACAACAAGAACCAATATGTCAGAAATCATTGGTAGCAAAAGTAAACAGTTTATGCACAGTAAAGGTGCTCTCAAGTAAATTGCTGAAAACAATCACATGAGTTCACCATAGATTATCTTAAATAGGCACATTTCATCAGTTTATTTGCAGATACAGAAGTTACAGACACCAACGCTAGCAAGTTTTAGAATTGAAGCAAATCAAAGTAACAGGGCTTGAAAGTAACATGTTTCTCGATGAAAAAACCAAGCCAAGCAAGGTGGTCAAAGGCGAAAGGCACTATGATATTATATTGCCTGAGGCACTACGCACCCAAAAAAGCATTTGCCTGACCGAAGCAAGGCGCTAAAAATGAACAAAAAATTAAAAAACATATTTAACATTAAAAAGATACTAAGATAATATATTTAAGACTTCGAAAATACTCCCAGAAAGAAATTCTTTTAATAATGTTCAAACAAACAACTTTCTGATCTTGCAAAAATTGCATAATGTGCAAATAAACATTGTTGACTATAGGACCGATTATCACACAAGAAACCTCACTTCTCACAACCAATTCACAATCTCTAGAAACCAAAACAGATATTAGAGTAAATCAAATCATTAACAGAAAGTAAAGAGGCAAGAACACTTATCCTGGTTCAAGCATAAAATGCCCTACATCCAAACTGCCGAAGCTTGACAGAATTCACTCGGAAGCAATAGGATACAACACTCCCTCTCAGCACACACTTGGCTATCAACAATAGCCTTTCCTCATGAGAATACAAGGACCGAGTCTTTGCTCTCTCTCTATTCTCTCTAGAGCCCGTGCAAGAAAAAAAGAATGAATGAATGCTTAATTGCCTAACAGAGAATCTATCCGCCTCTATTTATAAGAGATAGAGGCGGTTACAACAAGTACTTAAATTAAAATAAAAAATAAAATAAAAGGACTGTCGGTACTAACTTATAAGAGTTAGTTATTGTTACATTTTAAACTCATAAAATATAAAATGCAAGATTATTTCTACCTACATTTAAAAAACCCTCTACCGAGAATTGAATGCTTAACTAATGCAAATCCTAACAAACATCTTTGGGATTTTGCAAAAAACTATATTTCTAGGCTTGATCTTTTTTTCCCCCACTTCCACTTAATGAAACAAATTCAAAAGTAATACCAATACAAAAAATTAAAAAAAGTAATTTACTAACGAATAAAGAACGAACATAAACTAAACTAATTGCATAATAAAGTAATCATCAATAGCCCAATTATAAACTTAAATAAGGAAAACAAACTAGAATTCCAAAGAGAATAGACATAGAGATTGGGTGCCAAATGCATCACTAAGACACAAATACTAGGCTAGAGAGAGAATCAAATAGAGGGATGGCCATCAGAGGCATCGCCTATCACTGTCTTGTGTGCCAATGAAGATCAACAACTTGGAAAGTTAACCATGTGTCACCACATACTATGGGTTGATCGGTGAGTGACTTTACTTGCCATAACTCTTGGGCACATGACGCTATAGTCAACCCCAATGGCTCTTTTCCAATTCACCTTCTTGTGATCTATGTCATGGTGACCTTTGCTACAATAGATCAAAGAAGAGGGAATAAATTGGAAGGCAACTTACTGTGATCACGTGAACAATAGCAACAACTCAGCAGTTATCTTCTTTCCCATTTTGTTTCTATTTTCCTCTCTGTTTTCTGTTTTGCAAGTGCCTCTTTGTATGCCTCTTTTGATTTTTAGGGCCAATTCGTAACTTCTTTTTATATTCAGGCGAGCACCTTCAACACCTTTAGCCTCACCTAAGGTGCTTACCTAGGAGTCACATCATTGAAGCCACCTTGCATAGAGGTAGACAAGGAACTTCCATGGAGCCTTGAGGGGCCCAAGCGCCTAGGAAAGCAAGGTGATTTCCTTTGACTACACTGAAGCCAAGTTTACGAAGGCTAGGCTTCTAAACCAGGTTGCCACCTTCATTACTTACAGAGAAAGGAAAACAACCCTTAATTTCAAGATTTAGAATAGTATTAAAATTGGTGAGATATTTAAATCTCAGTGTTCAGTTTTAATAGAGGTGCACATTCCAGCTTTACTAATTGCAGAGACCACTGACTTATTACAGGTTCAATGAAATTATTCCAAACTACACCAAGTCAAAAGCGAGTATAATTGTGTTGCCTATATCTATAGTGTGCTATCTTTTTAGTACATATTGTTGAGAATTGGTGTTGAGTTCGAAAAATTGCTGCACTTTGAGTTTGTTACACACGTGGCTTTCTTTGTATTTGTCAACTTGTGTTGACTGCTAGATTCTGTTGTAGTTTGTTATTCAGTTAGGGTTTAGTTTCAGTACAGATCACCTGTATATAAGGTTCAGCTGTATTCAGTTTTCATTTTTTTGAGCTCTTTTTCATTAAGAGAAAACTAGTTCTCTGAAATTCTCTCTCTAGCACTTCTGTGCTTAAGAGTTTTTCTTTGTTTTCTCTTGCTCTTTCATGGTATCAGAGCAAGCGATCAACATCATGTCAACAGATCCTGAGAATTCCTCAAGCTCAACTTCTCTGCATAATTTTCTAGTTTCTTTGAATCATCAGTCGAACACAGATTTCTCTTCAAATGCAAAAGCTCTCAATTTTAGCCTATCAAACTAGAATCAGTTAAGTATCTGTTCTGGAAAGCACAGATCCAAGCCACTGTTCGAGCTTTTGATCTAGTTCAGTTTTTGTCTTCATTGGAGAAACCTCCAGTTAAGTATCTTCCTGATTCAGATAGACCCTGTGAACCCTGATGGAAAGAAGATAAATGAGGGTCATCTCACCTGGCTCAAGTCCGATGAACTGCTATTAGGCTGGTTATTTTCAACAATTACTAAAGAAGTACTTGCTCAAGTTACATTGTGAATCTTCTGCTGAACTTTGGACAGTTCTTGAAAACTTCTATTCTCAACAAACTATACCGAAGTCTTCTCAACTTAAGCAGCAACTTAGATCTACCAAGAAAGGAAGTTTGACTATTAATGATTATATCTTGAAAATCAAGACTATAGGACTTGCCCTAGCAGCTATTGGTGAACCTTTATTATCAGATAAAGAATTACTCCTTGCTATAATGAGTGGACTAGGATCTGATTATGAGACAATTGTTTCTCTTATTACTTATCGGATGGATTAAATAAATATTCAAAAGGTTCAGTATCTGTTATTAATGCATGAACAAAGATTAAATGATCAGAATTCATTTTCAGTCCAAAGGATCTGGTTCCTCCACAGACTACTCTAGAGGTTCTACTAATGTTAGAGGGGGGTTTAACTAATACAGGAGGTAGACGAATAGGCAAAACTGGTACTAAGAAAACATATTGTCAGCTCTGTGGCAGGCCTGGAAACTTCACTCGTAGGTGTTATCATCAGTGTTCTAAAAATTGGCCTAGGAGGCCACCGAAGTGTTAGGCGGCCCCTGGCCACTGCAAATATAGGCTAATCGGCCTCCTAGGCGCCGATCTGATTAATCAGTCAGCGGCGGCATCTAGCCGCCTGGGTCACCTAATTTTCAAAGGTTTTAAGTTAGGGTTTTTAAGTTCTGAGTTAGGGTTTCTCGTCGTCGCTGCCGCCAGTCGTCTCTCTTCACCCCTGATTTCTCGATTTCCCTTGGCCCCTTGGTTGTCACCGCCAGTTGTCTCTCTTGGCCTCTAATTTCCCGATTTCCCTTGGCCCCTTGGCCGTTACCGCCAATCGTCTCTCTTGGCCCCAATTTCCTTATTTGCCTTGGCCGCCACCGCCGCCAATCATCTCTCTCGTTGTCGGCTATTCTTCCTCCACCCTCCAGTACGTATAGCCATCATCCATCATCAGTTTATATATACACATAAGTTTATGTTGCATCAAAAACTAAAAAAAAAACAGCGGTCCGCCTAGGCGGTAGGCCCTAGTCTAGCGCCCGACTAGCGCCTGACAAGTTTTAGAACACTGGTTATCATAGATTTGATCATAATTTTCAGCGATCAAATTTTAGTTCGGGTAGACCTGTTATTCAGCCAAATCAGAGAGCATACTATGCTACTCTTAGTGATTCTAATTTGGCATCTCTACCTGAAACAAGTTCTTATCAATACTCACATCATTCAACCTCACCTGAATCCTTTTATGCCTCTCCTGAATCAATTACTGATCCAGCCTGGTTTGTTGATTCTGACACAACAAACCATGTAACCTCAAATCTCAACGGCACTCTCAATATTGAGGTCCAGAGGGGGTTGCTGTTGGTAATGGTAAGAAACTTTCTGTTTCTCAAATTGATCTTGGTTATTTAATACACATACTAAACTATCTTCTCTATTTGAATTACCTAATGTTCTCCATGTTTCTGCTATGACTAAAAATCTGATTAGTGTGTCTAACCTTACCAAAGAAAATAGTGCTATAGCTGAGTTTCAAGATGATTTTCAGATTAAGGACAGACAACAGGAGTTGTGCTACTCAAAGCCAAGTTTAAAAATGCACTTTCTCAACTTGTTCTACCTTGCTGTCAGACAAGTTCATCAAATTCAAGTCCTATTCCAGCTTCTAAGGCTGCTTCCTCTTCCGTTTCAGGATCTCCTGGGAAGTTACTACATCAAGACTCCCAGACCTTTGTATCTGAATTTTATACTGTTAATGTTCTAGCAGTACAAAATAAAGCTGATTGTAATCTTTGGCAAACAAAGTTAGGCCATCCTTGATTTGTTCTACTTCAAAAAGTACTGAATAATAAGAATCTTCCTTGTTCTGGTTCATCTCTTTCATCTTGTGACACTTGTAAATTTGGCAAGTTACATCAATTGCCTTTTCATGACTGTGAGATTACAGCAACAAAACCTCATGAACTTGTCTGTTCTGACATTTGGGGTCCAGCTCCCCATTTATCTACTAAAGGATATCGCTATTATATTATTTTTGTTGATGCTTACACAGGTATACTTGGCTATATCCTCTGAAACTAAAATCAGAAGCCTTTCCTACCTTTGTTCAATTTCATAGATTTGCTGAACTACAATACTATACTAAGTTGAAATCTTTTCAAGCTGTTAACAACAGCAACAACATATCCAGCCTTTTCAAGCTGATAATGGTGGAGAATTCATGGTGTTTATTCCTTATCTTAAGCAACATGGGATTTACCTAGATTCTCTTGTCCATATACCCATCAACAAAATGGAGTTGCTGAAAAGGAAACATCCACATATTGTTGAAATGGATTTAACCATGCTTGCTCATGCTCACATGTCTCTCAAATTTTGGGTAGAAGCCTTTCAAACTGCAGTATTTCTTATCAATATTCTGCAATCTTCAGCTCTTAAGTTTTCTTCTTCATTTGGGCTGTTGTTCAAGAAACAGACAGATTATTCTTCTCATAAACCTTTTGGTTGTTCGTGTTTTCCTTACCTCAGACCCTATAATAGACACAAATTTAATTTCCATTCAGCCAAATATGTTTTCATTGGATATAGTCAAGTGCATGCTGGTTATAAGTATTTACGTCCTTCTAGTAGAATCTACAATTCTAGACAAGTTCTTTTTAATGAATTAAAGTTTCCTTTCAAGACATTTTTCACTCTTCTCTTCTTCATCTACCTTTCAATCCTAGCTTGCCTATTACCTATTTGCAGTCTTTCTTTCCTTCTTCTTCTCCTTCCTTTTTTTCTGTGACGTACTCACCTGTTTCTTCATCAACTCAGTCAGTACAGTCATCTGATTCCCAAACAACACTACTTATTTCAGAAAGCAACAATTTGGGGTCTGTTCCTATCTCAGATGCTTCTGAATTATCTGCTCCTCCTGTTCCTAGTCTTACATGTCAACCTGCTTCTTTTCATCCTATGCAAACCAGATCCAAAACTAAGTTGTGTTTTCCAAGTCTTCTCATTCTATGGTCACTAGATATCAAAGAGGTATTTTTAAATCTAAAATTTATACCTCTTCTCATTGTTTGTCTGATGCTTTAGTACAAGATCTAGAACCCTGTTCAGTTAAAGATGCCTTGTTAGATCCTAAGTGGTTAGCAGCTATGCAAGATGAGTTTGCAGCCTTAGCCAACAGTGACAATTGGAATCTTGTTCCCAATTCTTCTGATATGAATTTGATTGGATGGGTGTTTAGAGTCAAATACAAATCTGATGGTTTAGTTCTCAAATATAAGGCCCGTTTGGTGGCTAAGGGATTTAATCAAACTCCTGGAATTGACTTTTCTGAAACATTCAGTCCAGTTGTTAAGGCTCCTACCATCAAAGTTATTTTTTCTCTGCCTGTTTTTCTTGACTGGGATATTCAACAAATCGATGTTAATAATACTTTCCTGAATGATGATCTAAAAAAAGAGGTTTATATGCATCAACCAAAAGGGTTTGTGGATTCTCAGTTTCCTTCCTGTATTTGTAAACTTAAAATGTCTCTCTATGGTCTTAAACAAGCTCCTAGGGCCTGGTACTCTAAACTTAAACAAGCTCTCAAATCTTGGGGATTTAGGAATGCAGTTCAGATTTGATGCACTCCTTTATTAAAGATTCGGATCCACATTTTCTCTCAAAACTCTTGGATTTATAGGACAATTATTGGGTCACTTCAGTATCTTACATATACCAGGCCAGATATTGCTTTAATAGTCAATAAGCTGAGTCAGTTTCTAGTTTCTCCTAAGCAGCAACACTGGCTTGCTTGCAAGAGACTGTTATGATATCTTAAAGGGACTCTTGAAATGGGACTGCATTTTACTTCCTCTTCTAATGTGGATGTTCAAGTGTTTTCAGATGCTGATCATGCTGGGTGTAGAGTCACCAGAAAATGAACAAGTGGTTTGTGTGTTTATTTGGGCAGTAATCTCATTGTTTGGAGTTCTAAAAAGCAATCAGCTGTGGCAAGATCAGTTGGAGAAGCAGATTATCGAGCATTAGCTCAAGGAGTTACCGAAGTGCTATGGTTAAAGTCACTGTTTTCTGAACTTGGATATCCTTTTTCCAGTTCACCTATTATTTGGTGTGATAATACAGCTGCTAAGAGTATGGCTGAGAATCCTTTTTTTTTCATTCTTGGACCAAACATACCAAGATAGATGTTCATTTTATTCGAGAGAACGTTGAAAGTGGAGAGGTTGATATTAGATACGCTCCATCTGAACATCAAACAACAGATGTTCTCACTAAAGGGCTGTCCAAAAATAAGTTTCTTCTTATGTGTCACAAGTTAAAGCTGAAGATTTCTTCTCAGTATCTTTTGAAGGGAAATGTTGAGAAATCAATTTTATCAAACCAAGAAGTTAATGAGATTGAAGTGGCACCCAATTTGGATAGTCAAGTTGCCAGGTCTCTTTTGAGGGGAAATATTGAGAAGAAGTGTTAAGTTTGATAAAGTGCTGCAGTTTGAGCTAGTTGTTTTTAGTTTGTTATACATGCGGATTTCTTTGTATTTGCCAAGTTGTGTTGACAGCTAGATTCTGTTGTAGTTTGTTATTCAGTTAGGGTTTAGTTTCAGTTCAGATCACCTGTATATAAGGTTCAGTTGTATTCAGTTTTCATTTTTTTTTTTTTAGCTCATTTTTCATTAAGAGATAACTAAAGCAGTGAAATTCTCTCTCTAGCACATCTGTGCTTAAGAGTTTTTCTTTGTTTTCTCTTGCTCTTTTACATATGATGGAAATACTACAAATAACTGATGAATATAGTTGGGAAGGGGCAAAAGCATGGCATGGGTGCCCAGATTAATGTCAGACTACTAAAGAGCAACTCTGAACCTCTACACAAACAATTTGACAAGCAAAACATCCAAAGTCCACTTTCTTGGTACGTATTATAAGATCACCATACATAATTCATCAAAAAACTGATGATGAACAGAGTTCACAAGGGACATTTGAAAACTCTATCCAGACTAAACCCAAATTCTTAGGGAGCAAGCTTGATCCACCACCATTCAAATAACTTGACAAGTAAAACTGTTGAATTGTTGATCACCACCTCATCTAGAAGCTTAAGCTGTTAGGTAGAGGTTAACTTTATCTTTATATTATCATTTTTACTCTCAACATGCCCCCCTCAAGTGTGGCTAGGTTTTAGTACATAACTAGTACAACCATGTGCAACAATTTAAATATTCGATCAGCAATGAGGTTTGAACTCAAGACTTTTGTGTCCTCTAATACCAAGTTGAATTGTTAATAGCCATCTCATCTAAAAGCTTAAGTTGTTAGACACAAGGCTAACTTTATCTTTTATATTATCATTTTTACTCTCCACAAAAACAATTGGAACTATTAGAAATTTAGGAACTTTCACTTATAGATGATGATGATAATAATAATAATAATAATGATGATCTTTTTAAGAAACTGAAACTAACAGTTTCTGCTGATTTTGAAGTATGATTATGTACCATGCCTCATTTTTCAGAAGCAGAAATTCCAACTGCTGTCTACTAAGGCAAGAGAAATAATTCATCATCCTTTCTCCTACCATTAAGTAGGCTTTACTCACCTAAATAACATTCGATAGTGTAACGACCCGTTATTCGATCGGATTATATTAATTTGGGGAATGAATATTTAATTGATTGAGTAATGACATTGGAGCTTTGTATGTGTTATTTTTAGGTAATGTGACCAAAGTAGAGAGAATGTGGAAAACGATCAAATGGTTGGTTCTAATGGAGGTGGGATCCATGACTTTGTAAGGTATGTAAAGAAACATTTTATGGAATTTGAGGTATTCGAAATATTGTAATGTGAATTATGGAATTTTGCTTGAATATTGGACAAAATTTAATAAATGAAAATGGTTTATAAATGGTTAATAATAGTATATATATATAAGAGGAAAGAGGAGAAAAAGGGAGAAGAAAAAGGAAATTGGAGGAGGGGGCGCTCGTGAGAGGAAGAAAAGGGGGGAGCAACTAGGGTTTCTTCTTCTTCTTCTTCTTCTTCTTCTTCTTCTTCTTCCCTTGGTGATCAAGCTCCAAGAGGGTTTTGGTTTGGTTGAGTGTTAGATTTCCACCATCTTCATCTTCTCTTGCTTATGGTTTCTCTAAGTTGGGTTGAAGAAGAGTGAGGTGGCTTTGGTGGAACTTCTTCAAGTGGTGTCCCTAAAAGTGGTGATTAAGGAAAGTTCTAACTTCTCTCTTCTCTTCTATACCTTTGTGTTTGTTGGATTGATGCTAGAGTTTGAGAACCTCCATGATTTTTGGAGAAAATACATGTTAGTTAAGTATGTAAATCTTTCCCCAATTTCATTTATTCTTGTTCATTTCAATTGGACATTGAAATAGGGTCTTCTTCACCCTATATTTAGTTGGGAATGATGTATTTTTGTGGTTGGGATTGATGGTTGGAAGTTTTGGGTGATTTTGGGGTGTTCCCGGATGGTTCTGTGCGTTTCTGGGTTCATTAGTCGACTATTAGGGGTCAATAGTCGACTATTGAGTGAGTTCGGAAGATTAGTTCTTGGCCCAGTCGACTAATGAGCCCTCATTAGTTGACTATCTGTAAGTCGACTCTACACCGCGCACCTTCTACTATTTTGGCCATAACTTTTTGTATAGATATCCGATTGACGAACCATTTGAAGCGTTGTAAACTATACTCGATAGGCTTCGATTTGATATATTATAGGTATTATTTGGACAATATTTGAAGGGTCTCCCTAGGGTTTAAAGTCGTACCAACTAGGATTGGGAGCCAATCCGCGATCCATGGCATATCTTGGTTTGAGTTTTAGGGTCTTATGAATGAATATTATGAGAGATGGTTGAGATGCATATTTGGGGGTGTGTTTTATGCATTGTCATGTTATGGTATGTATATATGGGTGTGTTAGCCTAGGTATTGGGTGGAGCTGATTGGCCTCAAGGATCGTGTGTGGTCACGAGCACCGCCCTTGGAGTGGAGCTATCCGGACCCAATGACCTTCTGGCATTTGAACTGGTTGTGACCTTGGGTGGGAGCTGACTGTCCTCGAGGGTTAATTGTGCTCACGAGCACTGCCCTGGGAGTTGAGCTGTCTGTCCCCAAGCATCCATTGCTAATTGTACAAGCTAATGGGAGTTATATGTGTGCATATATTTTCTTTGGTTTGTGGGGCCGGTGTGCATGACTTATTGGGCTTTACTCCTTCTCCTTATGGCGAATTACTCATGTTGTAGTCGGATTTCATTTATCATTCATTGTTATGCTTGCTGGGCCTTGTGGCTCATTCTCTTGCTTCTTACATCATTCCAGGAAAAGGCAAAGGTAAGGCTGAAGGCGAGTCTAGCAAAGGTGGATCTCCGGGGACGTAGCTGTGTACAGAGATTACTTAAAAACAAGGTCATTAGCAGTCTTTTGTTGTATTACTGAAAACTTGTCAGTCTCCTATCTTTTGAAAGCTATGTGTATATTGTTGTGATCATGGCTTGGGGGTTCTATGTCTAATGGAAGCTTGGAACTTGTGTACTTATGTCATGAATGGATGTACCTATATGGTGAATCAAGAAGTGTTTATGAATGTTCTTATTTGAGATGTTTCTGTATCATTCTACTGATGACCTCCTCACGGATCCTCTATGCTAGCCGAGGCTCCGGGTGGTGGGCCGTCACAGATAGCTCCTTGCTTTGTTAGATTCCTAGTCATGCATGGGAAGCATAAATGGTTCATGCTTAGAAGTTCTTAGACTGGATTCTTATATTTTTCATATTTGAAAGAAGACATAAAAGAAGTTTTCTACCATGAGTAGAACAATGCCGTTTGGAGAGGGGAATACCTTTGGCATAGCTTCCTTTTTGGATACCAGAATTTGATATTACTAGAGGATTCCCATCTTCTTTATTATTATTTTTTTTCCTTTCTTTTTTTGGTATGGGAGTGTTCATGTTTAGGAGATTTACCAAACAGTTGTTTTTATGCCATTCCAAGGATTAAGGAAGCATACTCCCTAGGAGAAACCTCGGATTTATAGAGTATCCACCATCTAGTGATCCAATATTTCGTTCTCAACAACAACATTACAAGCCTCGTACGGTATGAAAGAACGCACAAGGCCTGGCATACTACAATGGAATTCAATAGCTCAAATAGATAAAATGTAATCGCGCACAGCGACGGAGAAATACAGTTTTCATCCAGTGCCAGATTCGAATTCCCAACCCAGAAAAACAAGGGCGTGAAAACAGAAAAGAGATGAAAGAAGAAGAACATGCGATGAGAAGAAACCCTAAAACAAAAAAGGATTCCAATTCAGGTTAGCTTCGTGCTCACCTGACGAGCTAACTTCCGGTAAGCGGACTTGATTTCCTGAGTGGTGGCGCTTCTAGGAACCCCAAGAGTGGAGTAATAGTCAGCTCCAGCAGCAGCAGACTTGACCACTAAGCCCCTCCTGACGAAGGGCTTTGCAGATATCCTTTTCCTGAAATGATGAGATGAAGAAAAAACGCCGTCGGCTTCGAGGAACTTCTTCTTGCGGCAGTGGTTGTTGTGAGGGTAGTAATGATGAATGCCGCTGCCGCCATTAAAGCTTAGTGGAGACAAAGAAGAGGAGGCGGAAGAAGAAGCAGATGCGGAAGAAGAAGAGCAGGGGATGAGGGGAACAGAGAGCGACGCCATTGCCGTTTAACTCCCTTTAGGAAATATTTATTATTATTATTACGATTGTGAGAGTGAGGAAAATTGTGAGAGAGAGTGCGGTACAATACGCTACACATTTATACTATGACTTTTATTTTTTCAATATAATGCTATTTAGTATTTATGAAAAATATCAAAAACCATTTTATTTTTAACTAATTTTTAATAGGGTTAATTAGCACCCCCATACGTTTGATGTTGTGTTGTGTCATTTTGTTCAGTATAATTTATTTTTTTAAAAATACTAATTTATATGTCATATAAGATAATTTACCAATAAAATAAATCTAGTATATGTCAACACAAATTTGTTAAATTATCTAACAAGATAAATTTCTTAATTTAAATAATTTATTATTGAGATGGTAACGATAATTAACAAGCACCAATAAGTCTAAAGGTTAAAAGAGTTTAAATATCAAATGCTCTAAGTCTTATGTAATCATTTATTATTACCTACAAAGTTTAAGAGATGAAAGGACTATTGATGCTATCACAAAAGCCAAGGGTGGATGGGATTTATTTATTCAATATCATGAATATTCGTTGACCCCTTATATTATTGGGTTTATATCATTTATATCATAACAAATATTAAATAAATATAATTAGTGAATTTATAAAGAATTCTTTAACTATAGAGAACCTATGAAAAATAATATGGTTTTGTCCCCAATGCCTAGATCAACCTCAAGGTGGCAAAGCTTAAGTACATCAAACAACTTTTGATAGTTGTATGATGAGAGAACATCGAAAGAATTTGAGCCATCTAAATAAGAAGGGTATTCGTAGAATTTAGATAGTTCAAATTTTATATCAACTCAGATCCAACTTAATTTTTAAGTTTATGAATTTATAATTGGCCTATTGTGGAAATAAACGCCCCACATCTCTGTAAGGATGGCACATGAATAAAAAGACATCTTAATATTTGTCACCATTCAAAAAACTATGGGTGTTCATGGTGCGGTTTAGGGTATTTTTAACATGCCAAACCGCATGTGCGGTTTGGCATTAAACCAAATCGCACGGTTTGGTTTGGTTCACGAAAATCGCACCAGATCACACAGTAATTTACGGTGCGGTTTGGTGCGATTTTCACGGTCTAATGCAATATTAATCAAAAGCAAGCAACAATCACATATCTAAACCAAATTCATAGAATAGTCCTAAAGCCTGAAACTTAGAACCCAATAGAGCACAAAAAGAGATAACTTACAGTGGTAGTGAGCGAGAGCGAGCACGAGAAAGAGGCAGGGGTGCTGGGCAGCCCGCACAATAGCATCGAGTGAGATGCAACAAGTCAGCAACCATTGGCTACAGCGTTGTGGATGGCGACAATAGGGGGCGGTGGAGATATCGACGGTAGAGCTCGCGACGATAGGAGGCAATTGCAACGATGGAAGAAAGGCTATGGGAGCAGAGAGCGAGAGAGAGATAATGTGAGAGAAAGAGAAGTGAGAAATGGAGGTACCAGTTGTGCCGGGCACAGAGAGTGCGAGAGAGAATGGTGGGAGCAGAGAGAGAGAGAGAGAATGTGTGTGAGAGAGAGACGGGGTGTCAGTGCGCCACTTGTGCTGTAGGAGAGAGAGAAGGGTTGAATCCGTCAATTCAAAATGGCTTATAATTAATGCAAAGGACAAGTCTTCATGGCATTGGCACGACACTTGCGCAACTTTAATTAATGCAAAGGAGATGAATGGCATTGGCCTCCGCCCAGGTAACTTTAATTAATGCTAAGGGCGATTTTTTATTAATTTAATAATAATTTATATAATTATAATTTTTATTATACACAAAAATTTGAAAAATTTGAGACCGCCAAGGGCCCAAACCGTGTAAACAGCGGTTTAGGCATACGGCAAACCGTTTCCGACCGCTCTGATGAAAAAATCGACCGGATTGGTGCAGTTTGGTTCGGTCTGACCGGTTTTCGCGGTGTGCCGATTTTTTTGCACACACTACAAAAAATAGAGATTTGTAATTAGCATTGATCCTAATGTGTCATTAGATCCCACAATTAGGAGTAGGTAGCCTACTGAAGTAATTTAACGCATACAAATGTAAGACACGTGCAGTTATTTAGAAGCATGTGGCAAGCAAACCAGTAACTCACAATATGTTTGTTTTGAACATCATACATTATCGTAATACACAACGCATGACATAATATTATACCATACAAAATGGGCAAAGCACCTCTCCAAATCTAAATACATCACAATATGCCTAAACTAAAAACAAAGGATTTGAGCATGTGATATATGTAGAATAATATAATTAAACAATAAGATTGTATGAATTGAATAAAACACATAAAATAGACAAAAGACAACATATTTGTGTTTGTCATAAAATAAAATTATGAATGATTCGATCTTACACTAAAACAAACGCGAATCTCGTATCAAAATAGATCTTTGGGTGACCAAATCTTCCTCTCATTACGTTGCAGACAAGTAGCTTTTCAATAAAACAAGCGTACAAAAGTGAAGTACAAAAAACCCTAACTCAATATTATTATTTTAAATAATAGAGAGAAAACTTAGCCGTAAATAAAATATTTATTAAATAACCCTCTCATTGCGAGTTAATTAGATAATGATCTATATTCTACCTTAACCCACACTTAAATTCAAAATTGATGTGCACATCCCATTAATAACTAGATAGACCACTATCAACAATGAGAATATCATGCATGTTTCTTAAAAAATAATCAATTATATTATTTGCTTGATTTTAACCAAATAAAATAATTCCTAATTAATGGCAAAAAAATTTCCAACAATATGACCCAACCTCAATAAGAACTATATACACATGAAACATCACGTTGTACAAAAATAAGAGTTGTAAGCCTAGCAAAATGTTTAGATCACTCATACCTTTAGGTATAGGTGGAATTAGTACCAACCATGCAACCCTACACCAAATCCATCTATACTTGAAATTGTTAGGAAAAATGGGGGACTTACTTTTGGCAATCAACTTAACAAGTAAATAAAAACATGTTAGGTCCACTTACTACAACAAAAATGATTTGTTGAGGCATCTTTTTTAGGGTATTTTTTAGAAAGTATAATTTAAAATACCATTTTAAGGCACAATCTAAAAAAGTGCCCCAATACAATAATTTTAATGAGGCACAATAATTAAGTGCCCTATAAAATATCATTTTAAGGCACAATTTAAAGAAGTGCCCCAATAAAACAATTCTAATAGGGTACAACAATGAAATAGCCTAATAGACAAATCTAAGTGTCTTAATAGATAAATCTAATAGGGCAGAATTTTTGAAATGCCCCTATTAAAATAATTCTAACAAGACACTCTGATAAAGTGGCTTAATAGACAAATTTTAAGTGCCCCAATAGAATAATTTTAATGAAACTTAGATATACTATAAAATAAACATAGGTACATATATTAATAAGATGATGTGTAGATTAGGTGGTCACGCATGTGCAAGAAGAAAGAAAGGTTCAGGGTTCGAGCTGAGGAAGAAGTAAGTTAGAGTTAAGAGAAGGCCACGTGAGGGATATGAAAAATAAATTTATAGTGATTTTTGAGGCATTTTTAAGTGTCGCAACAAACTTAAATTTATAGTTATTTTTGAGACATTTGTAAGTGTCTCAATACATTTTTGAGGCACAATTACACGCGATATTTTTATTAGTGTCCTAATAGTTAAAATACCCCAATAAACTATCTATTAAGGCATTTTTAAATGCCTCTTAATCCAAAATTTGTTATAGTGACTAGTAGAAAGATAAACATATAATTCATAAATAATATTTGGTTTTATAGTAATACAAAACAAACAGGTAAAATATGTATAGATAGAAATGCTTAATATGAGTAAGTAATATGTTAATTGGGATAGTGTCCTCCTTTCAAATGCCTATGAGTCTACATCCGAGTGTTCTTGTACTGAAAAAAAATATATATTTACATAAGCCTATATAGATCATGAAACTTACTGATTCAGAATTAACATAACAGTTTAACACAAATACATAGGGAGAAAATGCATATCCAATGCATGGGAGAAAAAGCAATACTGGAGACTAACAAATATCTGATATGGAATAAAGGTAACAAAAAACATGGAGTGCTCAATTTTGTGAGTACCTAACTCACGATAAGAGACCAGTTGCACTCCAATATATTTATAGATAATATTACAATCCTTCACCAAAGGTACAACCATTCATATATATTACAATTATTTACAAAAAGATATAACTAATTTTTGTGTGTTACAACCCTTTACCAAATGTATACCCCTTCACCAAAGATTATAACCATTTAAATTAAATTTAAAACAAGTGAGGTACAACCCTTTACTAAAGGTTACAACTATTAATGTGTGTAAATAGAATTTGAAAAGTTACAATCTCTAGTTTTTTGACTTGGATCTCTTCCCAAACAAGTGAAAGGTTACAACCATTCTTTTGAAAATCTCTCCAACATCTTTGAGGGGTGAAAATTATCCTCAACCTCAATGATCATTATCATGCCTCAAGCTTTAAACCATTTTCACCTAATCCTATTATGAGGTTAACAATCTTAAGGATAATTATGAATGTCTCTGTCGCTACCAATGTCTCTGCTGTTGCTGCTGTTATCGACCATGTCACTCCTCTTATTGCTATTTCCAATGGTAGTGGTGTTTTATCATCTACTGCTTCCATCAGTCTTGTATTTCCCTCAATTTCGGCTATGCAAGATGCAAAGCCATTTCCAAATGTCTCCAAGGTTGAACTTTTTGATGGAAATAACTTCAAAAGGTGGCAAGAAAGGGTCTTCTCAATCCTTGATGTGCATGGTATAGCATATAGCATATGTACTAACTCAACCTAAGCCTAATAAAGCAATTGGTGATGTTAAACTACTGGACCACTAAACGCATTGAAATTAGGTATGTAGCACACAATTATTAGTACATTATATGATGAATTGTTTGATGCCTACTGTCCTTATAAGGAACTAAATAAAGTTTGGGACTCTGAATGCTAAGTGCATAGCTGAAGATGTTGGGAAATAAATATTTGTAATTGAAAAGTACTATTTGTGGGAGATGACTAATGACAAGGAGATCAATGACAATACAAACAAGCTCTTGGAAGACTTGAGAGTTGAAAATATCATGTTGCAAAAGGAATTTGTAGTAGATCTTCTCATTTTCTATAATCATAGAATGCCTACAAAAACCAACTCAAACACAAGCACAAACAATTATCACTTGAAGACCTAGTTGCATATATAATAATTAAATAAACAAATTGCAAAAAGTGTCAACCTGCAAATGTAAAGAAGATGGCTTCCAAGGCCAACTTAATGCAAGGTAAATCGCAAAATCCCAACAAAAGTTATGGACACAAAAGTAATAAACCAATATAAGGTTAGAGTGAATAACCCCAATTTCAAGAAAAAGAAAGGTTCTTACTTTGTTTGTGGAAAATCAAGACATTATGCATCTCAATGCAAAAATAGAGTGAGAAATTATGCTCCACAGAAAGCAAATTTGGTTGAAGCATATGACATTATTATTGTGGTTATTTCTCAAGAAAATGCACTGCCAATGTAAAAAATTGGGTGATAAGACTTTGGGGCTAGCTACTAGGCATATTTGTGCAAACAAGAGTGTTTTTTCCTCTCATATTCTAATAGGAGACGAAGAAAAAATAATTTATCTTGGTGATTCAAGACCTACACCAATTCTTAAAAAAGGAAAATTGTTCTCATCTAAGTAATATTTTGGCTTTGATTGATGTACTTAATGTTTCTAATATTAGAGTTAACCTTCGTATCTTTGTTGAGCAAGGTTAGGGTTAAGATGTCATTTGAATATGACATGATTGTAATAACCAAAAATAATACTTTTATGGGTAATGGTTGTTGTAATTAGAGTCTTTTTGTGCTTAATGTTTTTGAAATAATTAATGAGAATGCAACCTTTTCTATTTACATGTTTGGTTCTATTGATATGTAACATGCTAGATTAAGACATGTTAGTGTTTCACATATTAATAAAATGCAATCACTTGGACTTATTATTGGCATAAATAATGTATGCTTGAATAAATGTAAGGTATGTGTTGAAGATAAATTAACTAAGAAAACTTGTATTTCTATTCAAAAAGAATCTAAGCTCGAGTTTAATCCATATTGATTTAGGGGATTTAAAGCAAACTATGACTAGAAGATGTAAGAAATATTATGTTACATTTATAGATGATTGTCCTAGATATACAAAAATGTATTTAAGAAGAAATAAAGGTGAGGTGTTTTAGCATGTTTCTTTTATACAAAACAAAAGTAGAAAATCAATTGAATAAAAAGATTAAAAAAAATTAGATCAAATAAAGGAGGTGAGTAATAGCAAATAAGTACTAGGGCATACACCAAGAGAGGGGTGAATTGGCGATTTTAAAAAATTAATGTTGTTCTTCAATATTTTTTGCAATACAAAGGAGTGTTCTAAGAAATAAGTGAGGGATGGAGGAAATCTAAAAGGAAATTAAATCAAACAAACACACAAGAACACAAGGATATATAGTAATTCGGCTTATTCAAGTCTAATCCACTACCTTAGTTCCTTAGTAAGGATTTTTTAACTCAATCCACTAACACCCCCTACTCAAACCAAGTAGGTCCTTTAGTCCAAAGACTAGGAAAGAATACAGCCTCCTATCACCTAGATAAGCCCTCAAGCTCTACAAGATTGGAACAAACGAATACAACAGTAAAATGAGAACTCTAAGAGCTTGACCTCTTAGTTATAAGTTCTCTTAATGAAAATATAAGGCTAGACAATAGATAGATACAAGAAAAGCACTGCCTTCACACTAAATACGAGATAACACAAGAATATTAAAGCTCTATCTATAATGCTCTATTTTTCAAGTGCGCTATAACTTAGGACAATTATGAGATAATAAATTTTTTCTATTTTAAAACTATTGCTAAATCATATCACTCCTCATATCTATCCCAAAATCTCCATACATTTATCTCGAAAGAGAATCATCATAAACATTAAATGCGAAAACTAGAATCGAACCTAACATCCTAACATTAATCATAAATCAATTATTACATCCTCATTCACCATAATTAAGGTTATACATCATCATTTCTCAAAACATTCAGAATTCAATGTGGCAGAACTTAAATACATGAGCTACATAACATATATTCAACTCATTATACAATTCATCATTGATGATACTGGACCGATCACTAAGGTCTGCCTCGAAGCAAGTACCTGCAAGGGCGAGGCCTTTAATCCCCCGGGAGAACTCCGACGCTCAAGTCAGTAGAAGAAGAATATCTGAAATGAAAAATCACACAGTAGTCAAATCATCCATACCTGTAGAAGTTGATCGCTATTTAAAGATGGCGTAGAGCATACCCTGAAGAGATAAGATAACCTCTGAATAATGGAGATAATCTCGGTTGACCGAGTCAGTCTCGTTCAAAATCAAATATGGATTGAAGATCTAGATGACATGTGGCGCTTCCTGAGAGTGCCACGTGGCGGCACCAGGTTGGTATACTCCGAGGGTAGTATAGTAATTTTGCCCTTAGTGAAATATCCCCTCATCACTTGCCCCCCCAACTCTTTGAGCTGTGAGGGTGAGGAGCTCGGGCAGCTGAAGGAGTAGTCCTCTAAGCTTTTCTGCTTTCCTGTAAAAAAGAGTTTTGCAAAATAAAAATGAATAAGAATAATGAACTCCATTATTGGCTCTTTTCCCAACCCAAAATCCCATCACCCTTCACATGGCCCTCCAAGGACTCTATAAAAAGGGATGTGGGCATGGTCCCCTCCTCCTAAGAATTATTGGAGTGAGAGCATGCTTGGGGTGGAGTAAAAAGGTAAGAGGTTTTCCCTCTCTTCTTCCTTTTTTTTTGTTTATTTATTTATTTATTATTATTATTATTATTATTTTTTTTTTTTTTGTGTGGCCGAGAGCAGCGGTCTCGGCCACGCTGGTGGAGGTCGCGCACCTCGGCCACGCGGCTTGCCCGCGCGTGCTGGCTGAGGTCGCGCGGCTCGCGCACGCTGGCCGCGCTGGCTGAGGCCGCGCGCCTCGGCCGTGCGGCTTGCCGCACGCGCGGGTCCTATTGCCTTGTTAATTTTTTTTTTCTGCCTACCTCTCTAACTAATTTTTTTTTTTTTTTTGCAAGCTTCCCACAAAGCATGAGAGACTCTGAGCGGCGCTTTCAAGCTCAACAGGGGATGGACCGGCTCCCTCATAAGGGTTCTCTAGTGCATTCCCTTTCATCTTTGGAATTCTTCTTATCCGTCGGTATTCCTTTATCTCTCTTCTCTTATTTTTCTGTGATTTTTCATTGTCTCTCTTCCCCATATCACGTTGTTGTAGTAAGTCGATCCCCATGACCTCCTCTAGTAACTCGAATGGGAATAGTTCGGACTCTTCTAACTTCTCTTCCCAGTCTGGTATGCAAATAGGAGACGCTGGGACCTCCCGGCCCCATCTTGATGCGTCCTCTTTTGATAACGATACTGACTTAGAGTTAGAGCTCCACAATAATGGTCTCCCTGATGACCTAACCCCTACTTATTCTTCCTTGTCCGAGAATGAGATCTCCGGGTTCGCCCAAAAATATCATCTCCCCACCAAGGGCTACTGGTACTCTGCACCCTCCAAACTTAGAGCCCATCAATCCCCTCATGGGGGTTTAACCATCTATGAAGCCTCTCTTGAAACCGGCTGTCGGATCCCTTTCAAAGGCACCCTAGCTGAGATCTTTCGCCTCGTAGGGTTATCTCCTTCTCAGCTAGTGCCCAACGGGTGTAGGAACTTAGTCTCTTTCATTATATGCTGCTGGGGGAGAGGTATCGCCCCTAAAGCCGAGCTCTTCTTAAAATTATTCCGCCTTGTATGTGTTGATAAATCTGAATTTTCGCTACTCGTTCATGGCATACCCCGGCTGTAAGTTTCTCGTAGACACCCCGTCCTCTTTGAAAGGTTGGAAAAATCGATATTTTTTCATGGGATCTTCCTCCGCTACTATGGGTGTGCCCAGCGCCTGGCATCGGCCTCCCTGTACAAAATTTTCATGTGAAATGTCCCCTTTAGAAAGGAGGGATGTTGAGGTGTTGATGGGTTTGGAGCACGTCAGTACTACCAGATTGATTAACGAGCAAACTCTGTCTCTCTAGGGTGTGTGTCAGTACCCCTATCCAGCAGCCGACATTCCCTTAGGTTGATTTTTTCAATCCCCTCGTTCTGCTTTATGTCTCCCATTTATGCGTACTTCTTTATCTTGACCCTTGATCTTCTTTTGTCATGCTTTGTAGCCAAGATGATTGACAACGCGGAGCTATGGGGGACCGATAAGCAGGCCGCTGAAGAGGCTAAACAGGCCCGAAAGAATGCCAAGCAACATACCAAAGACTCTCGGCTCCCACCCAGGCACAAAAAATCGAAGGCCTCTGGGTCACACTCTTCTTTGCCCCGAGCCGAGATAGGGGGCCCCAAGGCCCTGAGGCTTTCTCTAACATGGTCGAGGGGGAGGCGTCCATTCCTGCTCGGGCTCTCCATCGACCAGATTGGAATGTTCATGAGTCAGACCATAGCAGTGAGGCTTGGGTGGTGACTCAGCTTATTCAAGGTCTACCAACTCAGGCGGACATCGAGGGGGCTGCGGATTTGACTTCGGAGACCTTGGAGTCGTGCTACTGCCAGGGCTTGGTTCAAGTTGGTCTCTTGGTCCTTTATCATGGAGAACTTTTGGTTCCCCCATATTCTAATCTTTGCTATTTGCATGCAGAGTATTGTCGCTCAGAACGAACTCCAGAGACGAATGGCGAGGAACTCCTGCAAAATGCTCGAGTTGGATAATTCCCTTGCTGAATGCTATAGGACCGTCGAGCAGCGAGATGAGGATCTAAGGGCTCAGCATCAACGAAACGCGGAGCTGGAGGAACGCCTCCAAAGCCTTGAGATTAGCCACCATGCAACGGAGGGAGAGTTGGGGCAGTTTAAACAGCGTGTTCGGGAGCTAAGGGAGAGATATGCAAACCCCACCCAACTTCCCGAGGTGAAAGGGTTTATCAGACATGAGTTGCAGGGTGTCTAGAAGAAAGACTTCATTCGGAGTAAGAAGGAAGTGCGACAAGCCTACCTTGACCTCGATTTCTCCCCCGTCAGACCTATGGACGACGTGATCGCAGAGCTCACCCGGGCATCATCCTCCAAAGCCCCTGCCATTGAATCTGAGGAGTTCGAAGAAGAAAACTAGTTATTAATTCTAGGTTCATATGTACCTTTTTGTCGTGATCTTGAGTTGTACTAGACCTTTGATCATTTGCTAAATAAAATGCCTCGAAGTTATGCCTTTTTTGCAATAGTTCGAGTTGGGTGGTCTCTGTTATCTGATTTCTTGCACCTCTTTCTGTAATTCTCATGATGATGGATGCCGTTATACCTGGTTCCTTTTTATTAGGGGTGGTCCCCTGGGTCACATCTACCCCTTTTATTTTTAGCCCTCTTTCACTTCCGGTATGGAGGTGAGGACTTAGGAGTCTCCTCCGGAACTCCTTAGGTCGGCTTCTTTGGGGGTCATTTCCACCCCCTTAGCCCTTATTTCCTTTTTATTTTAGGGGTGGTCCCTTGGGGCCACATCTGGTCCCTTGCTCTTTCTTTTTATTTTAGGGGTGGTCCCCTAGGACCATATCTGATCCCTTGCTCTTCCTTTTTTTATCTTAGGGGTGGTCCCCTAAGACCATATCCGGTCCATTGCTCTTTCTACGTCCTCGCTATCTTTGATGACGAAAGGACTTCAAGAAATCTCTTTGGAGGTTTCTGAGGTCAGGGGAAAACAATTCCTTCCCCTTCACCACTTCTTTTTTGTTTTATACTCTGTAGGATAAAAAATCTGCACATATAACAAGAAAACATAATGAGATTTTATTTAGGAAAAATACGCAGTTCCAAATTCCATAGGGTAAACCCCTGACCGCTTTTGCACAATACCCCTAGTAGTGTTGATGGATGCCATGTAGCACTCCCGAGCGGACTTTAGGTCTCCTCTGACTTCGCCAATCCCCGCAGTAGTAGGGAACTTAAGCACTATGTGGTAAGTGCTCGACACGACCCGTAGAGCATTTAACCCCGATCTCCCCAAGATCATATTGTAGGCTGAGGGGACCTCTGCTACCAAAATGTCTAACATGACCTGGGCAGACCGAGAACCCTCTCCCAGAGTTAACAAGAGCTGAAACATACCGTCCGCATATACCACTTCCCCGTCGAATCCAATCAAAGGGACCCGAGCTGGCTTCAACTGTTCCATCTAGTATCCCATGCCCAAGAAGGCCTGTCGATATAAAACCTCGGAGAAGCTCCCCGGGTCCACGAGGATCTGCCGAAGCTCCCATTTTCCCAACTTCGCTGTGATGACCAGTGGATCATTAGAAACCGGATACCCGGGCAAGTTGTTATCCGTAAAAGAGATAACGTCCCCTGGCCGAGCCCTCTTGACTCCAATATGTCGATGTAGACCAGAACTTTCTCCCGACTCCTTGCCTGGCACCATTCCAGCGGCTAAAGTGTGAAAAATCAAATGTTGTGGAGGACCCCCCTCCCTCTAACGACTCTCTCCCCTAGGCGGAGTTCTGGTCCTGCGCCTTTCCTGGGATCTACCACGTCTTCGAGGAGGGCTTCTTGATCTCCGACGTTCACCCCTTTGTGGCTCAGTGTCCTTAGCCATGAATCTCCTTAGGAAACCTCGATTGATAAGCTCCTGAATCTCCTCTTTCAGCTGATGGCACTCCTCTGTGTCATGTCCATGATCTCGATGGAATCGACAATACTTGTCTTTACTTCTTTTGTTAGCCGGGGCCTTCATAGGTCTCGGTTTTTTCAAGTAATCCTTATTCTCAATTGTAGCCAGGATCTCTACCCGAGGAGTATTAAGCAGGGTGAACCTGACTGGACTCCATCGGGGGCCCGACCTTTCTTCCCGACGACTTGGTTTATCTTTCGGCTTCTGCTCCATATTCTGACTTTTCTTCTCTTTCTTATCCGAGTATTCAATTCTCTTGGCCCGCATTACCTCCTCGGCATTAATGTACTTGGTGGCTCGGCTTAGGATCTCCGTGAACGTCTGGGGAGGTCGCTTAGCCAGTGACTGGGTAAAAGGACCAGCCCTCAAGGCATTATGAAGGTCACCATGGCAATACTCTGATCAAGATTCTCAATGCTCAATGCCTTCATATTAAATCTAGCCACAAAATCTGTTAATGACTCCTCTTGATTCTGCTTGAGATTCACAAGGGTCATGGTTGATCTTCGATGCCAAGCTTGAGTACCAGGCTTGTGCATGTCCTTCCAAAGTGGCCAGGAAGACTCTACACCACATAGCATCAGGTGCCGCCTGGACCATCATGTGAGAGGCGAAGAGATTCAAGTGGTCAGCAGGGTCGGTTGTGCCTCCGTAGGGCTTGATGGCAGGGATTCGGAGAAGCTCGGATGGAATAATTGTCATGATCTCCCGACTTAATGGCTGATTGGAAACAATGTCATGTGGCTCTTCCTCCCTCCATCTCAACTCTGCAACCTCCCTCTCCAAATGCTGCAGACACCTTTCTCGCTGAGCCCCTTCGGCTCGGGCATACTCGGGACCCGAGGACTCCTCCTCCTCTAAGCTCGGCCTCCTATACTCATCACGCCTGGAGGGTTCGCTCCTTCTCTCTTCTCGATGGGACTCCTTCCCATCATGAGGGGACCCGCCACCTTTGAATCTAAAGCGGCGGTCCCCTTGGTGCCGACTATCGTGGTTGGAGTGCTCCTCTTGCCTCACATCTGGAGGCTGTTGTTGGGTCAAAAAGGTGTTGAGCAACTCCGTCAAGCGTTGGACCTGTCCCTCTAACTGGGCGACACGATCTTGTGATGGCGAGTGATCTGGGGGATGACCCCCTACGGGTCCACTCTTCGGTGGTTGGTGTTGACTCTGATCTAGGACAGGTTGGGTACTAGCAGCTCGCGGTGGATTTCTTCTTGTCGCCATAACGGGGGGAAACTTGAGCTCGTCTAAGGTACTCAACAAATAAAAGCAGATAGAGCAATCAGCCCCATGGTGGGGGCCAAATGATGATACTGAACCAATCACCGAGGTCTGCCTCGAAGCAAGTACCTGCAAGGGTGGGGCCTTTAATCCCCCGGGAGAACTCCGACGCTCAAGTCAGTAGAAGAAAAATATCCGAAATGGAAAATCACACAGTAGTCAAATCATCCATACCTGTAGAAGTTGATCGCTATTTAAAGATGGCATAGAGCATACCCTGAAGAGATAAGATAACCTCTGATAATGGAGATAATCTCGGTTGACCGAGTCAGTCTCGTTTAAAATCAAATATGGACTGAAGATCTAGATGACACGTGGCGCTTCCTGAGAGTGCCACGTGGCGGCACCGGGTTGGTATACTCCGAGGGTAGTATAGTAATTTTGCCCTTAGTGAAATATCCCCTCATTAATCATGCACTTTATTAAGTGCCATTTCATGCCTCATTCATCCTCGTTTCTACTACAATCTCCATTTGGAACGTTTGAATATTCCACGGGTAAAGCCCAAGTTAGGTGATGAATCATCTAAGTAAGGGAACAAAACATTTAATGCTCATATATGTATGCAATACACATAACATTATAACTCTCATGTTTGGGTCGACTGCACCTTAAGATTACCCGCCATTTTCACAGTCTTCCTGCCAGACCAGGGTGTCTGGCTGCACATTTGGCAAAGCAACGATGTCAATACCTAATCCCAAACCCATGCAACGTATGACCGTAAATCTCATCATGCTCATATGCATATTTTATAAATCAAAATATGTAAATGCAATCTACATGACATACTACCATCCAAGCATGACAACATGATAAGATCATTTATATAAAATCGAATTTTGGAATCGAATCACTTACAAACCAAGCATTTTCATAAAACTAAATTCAGTTGGGAAGTACCACTTGCTTTTAGCTCGAAGTTCAGGATACCCCAAAAAATGCACATCGCCTCGATTTGTGTGCCCGACCTCGATTTTCATGCCAAACCTCAAAAGTTACAAAAATCACTAATCCTCGAGCACAACAATCCTATAAAAGATATTTATCACGAAAAATATCAATACTCTAATTTCTCCACAATAATTCATTAAAGTCTAAGAACATCAAAGGAAAATTATTAGGCTTACCTCAAACCCTCATTTGCAAGCAAATACGAGGCTGGTCGATGAGGAAATCGAGACATCAGGAATGCCAAATTCAAATCTTTTTGCACAAACTCCTATAAAATATTTTTCTATAATTTTTGGGATTTTTCTCGAATTTTTCCAACCTTTCACGCCCCCACACGAGCTAGGGCGACTGGCCGCGCGTGCAGCCCACGCGCCGGTCATCTTCACCGGCCACAGCACACCAGAAAAATTGGATGACCCCACCCCCTTGCTTGCCTCGTTCGATTAATCACCATGGGCTATCTTTCGGCCTGAAAAGAGCATCAGACGACCTTCAACCGAAGGCTTAAAGCCTCGGCCGACGCCACCTCCTCCCAACTCCGGCGAAGCTCGAAACTCCAACAAACCTCAACCAAAATACTTATAATTTTCAGAAATGATCCTTAGGCCATGGGCAACAAAAGCCCCATGGTTTTGTCTCTCAATTCGTTCAATATTGGCGTCGATTTGAAGCCTTAATTTGCTCCAGAATCGGCCACCATGAACGCCTATTTATAAGCATTTTTGGGCTTCCAAATGCCCTTGCTCGGCCAACCTAAGGCCTTAAGAGCTCATACCTTCCTCTTATCGCCCTAAAAATAGCCTTACTAGACCAAACAAAGCCTCTTGCAGGCACGACAAATCGACCAACTTTCTAGTCGACTTTTTCTTGAAATCCGACCACCCCAGTAGCCTTTGTCGACCAAGCCCTTTATCAAAAAGCTTTCCCGGACCATCCCTTGTGTAACCCCATGGTCTAAATAGGCTATCGTCGACCGGCCATGTGCTAGTCGGATTCTCATTGGCCAAACTTTTGCTTAATTGCATTTTAGCCACTCCAACTTTTGGCTTTCTCATTTTAGCCCATTTGACTTAGCCCCTTAACATTCCATAATTGCCCTTAAGACCCTCAAGTCCTAAAACATCAATTTGACCCTAGAAGATTATGAAAAAAACGTCATTTAGACCTCCATCCGATAATTTAAAAACTACACTTAGGCCTGAATCTTTGTTTTGGCCGTAAACCCTTTTGTTTCTTTTTGAAAACACTGAAGGGTTGTTCCTTATGAAAAACTGAGGCCCTCTCAAGCTTCCGTTGACTTCCCAGAAGTCCCCTATAATATTTCAGTTTTTCAACCTGAATCGCAGCTACATTTTAGCTGTACCGAAAATCGTTCCCGATCCAATTTCTTCAGATACCATAAATCATGCCTCGAAATGCTCGTCAAACTCGTATCATTTTTCTTAGATATCTCGGTTCCAGGGCACTCACTACAGTCGATTCGGCACTTATAATTGCTATCAAGTCAAATTTTTGGTATTCTAAACTTACTTAAATTACGTGGTAACCTCATGAAAATATGGGTTCTTACGCTATCTCTTCTTGGACACTTGGTTATTGAGTATTAATTTCTCTAAGAGGTTTAAATGATGCTTCAACCACCTATTTATAGTTGATGGAGAGATGAGACAATAATTAGATCGTTGGTGGTAGTTGAAAGCATTAAATGCGTTAAAAAAACTAGTCATTTTGAGAATCTGCGAAACAAACTATCGACAGAATAAGAAGGTTAGTTGACAGTTACAACATAAAAGAAAAGACTTGGTCGACATATGAGATAGGCTATTGACAGATGCCTTTGCAAGCATTTTGTCTGTCGACAGTTACTTGTCAAACTGTCGACAGTTTCATAAAAAAGACATAACAAGCTCTCTGTTTGTCGACAGCTCCCTAGAGGACTGTCGACAGTCTCAAGCCATTTTCTTTAAAGCTGTCGACTAATAGCCTAGAACACTTTTCAAAATAATTTCTATAAACAACAAAAGATTATTTCTTGTAAATTCAATGTCCAAAATCAATAGTCTCAACTAACCACATATACTTTGGAATTTATCTAGATATTAATAAACTGAGAGATTTAATCCCAAAAGCTTTTGTTAGATTTGTAACTATACATATGTACTTTGATAAATGATTTTGATTCTTTTAGAATAGCTTGCTTGGAATGTTTTCATCATCAAAATCAGAATCAATCACAAGAGTAAAAACATTAATCTATCAGTGAGTATGTTTTATTTAATGACTTTTTTGGGAAAGAAGGAATAAGATTACTCCTCTTTACTCTTCTTAATCAAATGGCATAGAAGAAAGGAAAAAATAGGACTTTAAAAGAAATGGTGAATTCCATGCTTATTAATTCTAATTTACATGATAATCTTCGGGGACGAAACAAATTTATTTGCTTGTCATTTATAAAATAGAATTCCTTATAAGAAAATTGATAAAACACAGAATGAGTTATGCCTCTAATTTGAAATATTTGAAACTGTAGGAGTCTCTTGCAATAAATATGCTTCTTGATTTTAAGAAAAGGAAAATAGCGTCAAAAATATCTAATTGCATGCTTATTAGTTATGCTAAACATAGTGTTACATATAGGTTTTTTCGTATTGAAAAGTTATGTGTTTGATTATAATACTATAGTTGAAATAAAGAATGTTGAATTTTTTTAAAATATTTTTCCTTTAAAATCTGAAAGGTTTTCTCATGCATCTTTTCTTAAGAACGTCTTTGAAAATATAAATAAGGATTTGCAAATGAGTAAAAGACCAAGAAAAAGAACTTATTTTGGAAATGATTTCTATATTTATTTTATTGATAAAGATCCTTATTTTGAGGCTATATCCTCTTCTATAAATTGTTTTGGGAGAAAGTCATTGGTGTGTCATGAGAAAAAAATAAATTCATAAATGGATCAATCCAGCTTAATTGGGAGGACCCAGTAACAAAAGGCCGCAGGTGACAACTACGTTAGGTGCAAGCAATGTCGAATGGCTATGAAATGTGACTTTAAACGGTTGCGAAAAGTGACGGCTATGAAAGGCGGCGCCAGATGGCTGTGGAAGGCAACGGTTGTAGACAAAGGCAACACAAGGAGAAGACGGTCGCGGGCCGCGAGGAGCGCAACGGTCGCGGGCCACAAGGCGGGCAACGGTCACAGGTCGTGAGATGTGTAATGGTTATATTGAACCCAAAGTAATCTCCCCAAAAACCCCGGAGAGGGGGTCCCACACAATGTGTAAACATGATAACTTCAACAGTTGAAAATCTTTCTAGGAAAAGGATTGACAATTATCCACAAGAAATTCGATCTGCAAAAGGACAAGATGAATATCATCCATAAAAGATAGATGTTATCCACAACAATCCTAATCCCAGCCATACTAGGATTAATTAAGATAAACGTTATCTAAAAGAATTTTAATCCTGAGACACTTTAGATTACTCTATATTTCTCTATAAATAGATAGGTACTTATTCTAGAAAATGCATGTTTCTGATACTAGTACAAATATTGCTCTAAGGCTTTTATCACTCTCAGTGTCTAAATTAAGTATCGGAGTGTTTGTGTAGGAACTCTCCCATGCCCTCTACTGTTTTCTGGCTTGTAGACTCAAGCGGCTTGACGATAACATTTTTGGGCAACTAAATTCATTGTTGTATATTGGCAACAACAACCATAAAAGATGAAATTGATTTCATTTTACAAAATAAAACTTGAAAATTGGTTGATTTACCTTTTAGAGCAAAACGTAAAAGATTTTTAAAAGAAAACTCAATCCCAATGGTTATATTGACAAATATAAAGCTAGATTAGTAGGCAAAAGGTTTTATTCAAAAATTTCATCTATGACTAAAATTTCATCTATATGTGTTTTCATTGCCTTAGATTCAATTCACAAACTTACTTTTATCAAATGGATGTTAAAACTATATTTTTAAATAAAAATTTAGAAGAAGAGATTAACATGGTGCAAATTAAAGGTTGTGTCATCATGGTTAAGGAAATTGAGTTTATAAGTTGCTTGAATATTTATATGGACTAAACCAAGCAGGAAGTAGTGACATTAAAATCTTGATCAAGTTTTGCTAAGTAATGATTTTTCTTTTATTGAAATAGATAAATGTGTATATAACAAAAATCATTGATAAAAAATGTGTGATTATAAGTTTATATGTGGATGATATGCTTATTTTTGGTACTTGTCTTGAAATAGTGTATAGTACTAAAGGTTTTTTAGCATCTAGATTTGATATGAAAGACATGTACGAAACTAATGTCATTTGGGTGTTAAGATTAAAAGGAGAAATGATAGTATTATGTTATCACAAGAACATTATGTTAAGAAACTTTTTAAGAAATTTGGGAATTTTGATGTGACACCAGTAAGTACTCCTTATGATGCTAACACTCAATTGAAAAAAATTTGGGGTGATCATGTTACATAGTCTAAAGACACATAAATTATTGGGAGTCTGATATATTTAATGAATTTTCGACTTAATATAGTTTATGCTATGTGTAGACTAAGCAGTTATACACAAAATCCAAGTCGAGATCATTGGATTGAATTAGTCACAATTATAAGATGTTTAAAGGGTGCCATGAATTATGGTATATTTGTTTAGTGGATTTCCCATCATACTAGAAAGATATAGTGTTACTAATTGGATCTCATAATTAGATGAGACAAGATCTACTAGTGGTTATGTGTTCACCCTTGGTGGAGATGTAGTGTCTTGAAAATTAGCAAAACAACCTATTATTGTTAGATTCACCATGGAATCAAAGTTTATACCTTTAGAGTTGGGTACTGATAAGATTGAGTGGTTAACAAACTTCTTAACATATATTCCATTAGGAATGAAACCTACTCCTTTCGTCTCAATGCATTGCGATTACCAATTGATAATAGCCATTGCAAAAGATAAAATATTCAATAGTAAAAATCAACATATTCGATTTGAGACATGATGTGATAAATCAATTTTTTAAAGATTGGATTATATACAATAATTATGTGAAGTCAAAATCGAATTTGATCGATCCTCTAACTAAACCTCTTGATAGGAAACTAATATTAGAAACATCAAGAGGAATCGAATTAAAGCTAACTTGAAATATTGGTGTTAAATAAGGTGATTCAAAATATATTATCATTTATATTTGTCATGTGCATTCTGTTTGCATTTTTCATATATGGAAATTGGGTTTTTCATATTACTTACATTTAAATGAAATTTAAATATGTATATATAATCTGTTGTTTTTATATGAGCCAAGATCCATTGAGCCGAGATGTGTTATGAGTCAAGTCCAATTTTCTTGTGGCCCATGTGTGTTATGCTTCGATCCAACTCGATTCCTCGTTGCTATATAAGGGCTCTTTGATGCCCTAATCGACAGATAGCTCATTCTCATTTCTAAAACCCTATTTTCGGCGCATGAAGAGAGACACACTCTCGTGAATCTTTTTCTCGATCAATCGGTTTGGTTCTGTGGTAAGATCATTTTGTAAGGCAACTTGTTGAGCCAACTTGCTCATATTAATTAAGTTTTGATGATTAACGAAAAGAGAATTTTTAATATACAAATTATAGTATTTTTGGTGATTAATAAAAAGATTATTTTTCTTAAATATATTAATTGTAGTATTGAATTATTTTTTATTAGTTTATAAATATTTCTTTTCATAGCATATGTATTACCAAAAATATTATTTTTTGTTAAAAATATTTTTTAAATTGATTTATAAAATATTTTCATAGCATATGCATTATCAAAAATATTATTTTCTATCAAAACTATTTTTTAATTATATTTTTAAGAATAATTTATTAAATATATTTTTATATCATATGTATTATCAAAAATATTATTTTTTATTAAAAATATTTTTTAAAAATATTTTAAATAATTTATATAATATTTTTATAACATAAGTATCTCAAAAGAATTGTAACAACTTGATGCACCCTCATGGTTTGATCCCACAACCTTAAGGTTGTCATAGCCTTCCATTACCAACTGATCTACAAACCCTCATAATAATTTAAGTACACATATTAATTTTAAGTAATACTAAACTTTTTTTGCTGTAACGGACATACTTATGATCGTTGGAAAAGTGCCCAAAATGGCTATAAATATCCCCTAAAACTCATTTTTTGAGTATTCAAGTGTTTCCATTGCATATTCAAAATTCCCAAAAACTCTTAAGCAAAGCATTTAAACAATCCAAGACTCTCAAAACATTATTGGACATTCATTGAAGAGCCACAAGACAAGAGAAAAAAAGTTCTTCAAGTTTTCTACGACAAATCTCAATTTCTCCATTTGATGTCACAAATTTATTTATTTATTTAAATATTATTATCTTGTATAATTTGTTCTTAATTGCTTATTTGTATTCAAGTGTGGACAAATTATTTGTAACATTTAAATTACCATTGTGGATTGTATAGGTTTCCTAGAACCATTAAAATCTAAGTGAATCTAGTTTCCAAGGTAAGCTAGGAAGAAAACATTGGTGTAGTGGTGGCCTAGAACCCATTGCAATTTAGGTGTGTATCTAGTTTCCAAGGTGAGATAGTATGAAAACCTTGGTGATTTTGATTTAGTGGAACCCCAAGGGTGGTTAGACCTTGGGAGAGTGAATTATGTGTGTGTGGAAACACTGGACCACTATAAATTATGTTGTGTCTCATATTATTTATTCTCGTTATATTTTGTGGCTTGCATTAATTATTAATCTCAAATATAATTTATTATATTTATCAAATATATATTCTTAAATAATTATTAATCAAGAATATTCATTAAAAAGGAAAAAAAAATTAAACACTCAATTCACCCCCTCTTGAGTGGCCATACCTTAAGGGACCAACAATTGGTATCAGAGCAAACTTCTAAAATAGTTAAACTCTTAGTTTACACTTTAACTTAGAAGAGATATAGATGACCACATTCATCAATCAAGCTATAGCCGAAGGATCCCCACCCTCTAGACCACCATTGTTTGATGACACAAATTTCGCTTATTGGAAAATGAGGATTGAGTCATATTTATTTTTAATAGATTACTATTTTTGAAAAATTGTTAGAGATGGTTTTGTCACAACTTTAACTAAAGAAGATAAATGGATCAAAGAAGATATTAAAAAGTACCAAATGGATTATAAAGCTAAATACATAATTTTTTGTTCAATCCTTCATAGTGAATATGAAAAATTATATGCTTGTTCTATATCACGTGAAATTTGTGTTAGAGTTATGCCCCACAAGCCAATTATATTTACATGTAATTGATCATATTTTTCCATTGTGACTCTTTATCTTCAATCAATTATTATTGTAAGGCATTATGTTTTATTTGTCATTGATGGTTGACTTTATTATTTCCACTCTTGACAAAGTCCATAGATCAAATAGGCTCATGAAATATGGTCGTGCATAGAGATGACGATCATGAAACATATTCCTTATAAGCCTTGATCTTAAATGTTCCTAGTCATAGAATTATTAGGATTGGACACTAATAACTCGGATAGACTAGCATATATGATGCATGCTCAATTAGGAGAATGTCTTGTTTCATAGACATTGGTGTGTGGACACTAGTGCATATATGTGGGTGCTTATTATAAGAATAAGTACACTGAACTGACCCGCTACAGAATTCCTAATGGTAATTGTTTATTGTCGAATTGGAATTTCTGTGTTGCAATAGTGCAGATTGGTCCTTAGACTTGAGACATCATGGTGGTCTTATATTTGACTGGTTACGCTTTGGTTCTTTTTGGATTCTAATGGAGTCATTAACAAATTATTACTGGGCGTAACCTTATCACATATGAAGGCTTGTGGATGTCGAAATAGAATTCATCACTTATCGATAAGATTAGAAGATGTCCTGTGTATTCCGATGATTTCATGACTGAGGAAATCCTTGGCCAAGGTGAGGTGGAAATCAAAAGGTGTTTTGATTTCACCTATCAAGTCATAAATCTGGAATGGATACACAGTTATTGAATGACTAGGGTTTCGTCATAAAACCATACCCTAAATTCAATCGGGACATAGATTGATGAAAGAATTTTACTGTACAGTAATTGCAATCGAAAAGGTCTGTGTTTTTCATTGTTGGCTAAGCGTTCATGGAATGTTGCTAGACGTTAACCATGATATGTAGGGTTTTAGAATTAATATGATTAATTCTAAAACTATTAATTAAAGAGTTTAATTAAGAAGCCCATGAGATGAGTTAATTATGAAGCCCATAAGTTTAATTAAAAGAGTTTAATTATTTTAAGGAGTTGGGCCTTCATATAGCCCAATAGAATTGGCCCTACATCTAGCCCAATGGTGGACCTAAGGGGTCACACACTTGGGTCGAGTCCGTTCCACAAATTAAAAGAGAGATACGGCCCAATATGATTATGGGCCAGACCTAAATCGTTTAGGGTTTTTCCAAAGGCATAATTAGGGTTTTTTACTCTATAAATAGGCCACTTAAGAAGCTGGAAAAAAAAGGAGAAATTCGGATCTCTCATTGGAGGCGCCTAGGGTTACTAGCATTACTCAAGGCGTTCGTGGAAACGACCGATCGTGTGGACCGACTTGGAGGAGTTTGTGTTTGCGGCTCTACGGATCAATCAAGGCAGAATCATATCTTCACAGGTTGCCGGTTCCTAACAATTTGGAGAAAATTAGAAATAGTATATGAAAGTATCGATCCAGTAAAAGATACTAAGATTAATCTCTTAATGTCACAATATGAAGAATTTGAACTACTTCAAAATGAAAATATTATAGTGATATGAATGGTAGATTCCAAAAGATTATAAATAATCTTAAAATGCTAGGAAAAATAATTTCAAAAGAAGATCAAATTAAGAAAATTGTTAGATCTCTAACAGTAGATTGACAGCCTTTAGTGACTGCTATTTCTCAAGTTAAGAATTTAAAAGAATTAAAAATGAAAGAATTAATAAGAACACTTCTAACTCATGAATTAATATTAAGTAAAATTAATGAAGACATGAAGGGTAAGAAAGATAAGAAAATCTCGGCTCTAAGAGTAAATGAAGAGAAATGTTTTATGGCTATAGAAGAAGATGAAAAAGAGAAAAATAACATAGAGCTAAAAGAATTACAAAAAATATACGAAGAATTATATATAAAATATATATCTATTAAAAAAGAAGTAAAAACAATCAAGAAGAATCATAAAGAAGAAAATAAAAAATTAAAGAGTGAAATAAAGAACTTAAAAGAAAAATCACAAGAACTAAAGAAAGAAAATAAAGATAAATTAAAAGATTAATTAATTAATTTTGAAGAAGAAAATAAAATATTAAAAACTCAAAATGATAAATTATTAGTAGAAAAGAAAGCCATAGAGAAAAGTTTAGCAACATTTATTTTAAAGAAAAATTCAAAACTCAAACCAAGGTACAAAACACCTAAGAGAGAATGGAAACAACCTAGATGGAGACCCCAACCTAAGATAAACAATATAGTACAAATGTAGATACCCAAAAGGATAATACAAACAATGAATGAGTTATATCATAAAATCTTAAATGCTACTTCTCATCCACATACATCAAGAATAATTAAATCATTTGATCCCAATGAAGAAAGATTCAAGGGACCCATCTATAGATGGGTGTCCAAACCTAAAACGTGATCTTATCAAATATGTAGATGTGCGTGAAGATCACAATGAAAAAGAAATTATATATGGATAGTGGATACTCATCGCACATGACTAGTGGGAGAGATCTATAGAAAGAAGGTATGTCACCTTCTAGAAATAATGCTTAATAGTAAAAAATGAGGATATTTTTTGTGGCGTAAAAGATATATTAGGTCATGCAAATCTAAACTTAATCAAGAAAATTTTAATCTAGTTGTCGGGCTTCCTAAAATGAAAATCAATGAAGAAATTTCTATGATGCTTGCTATTAAAGTAAGCAAACTGGAATCTAAATCTAAGAATAAAATATCAATCAGTAAGAATCTACAACTTTTATACTTAGATCTATTTGGACTCACGCAAACTAAAAATTTGGTGGAAAACATTATATGATATAGTAGATAATTTCTCTAGAATTACTTGGGTTGTGCCTTTAACTTTAAATGATGAAGTTTTTTTCAAAGCTTTGTGAAGAAAGCTAAAAGAGTTCAAAGAGAGCAAAATGATAAAAGTGTCTCTCTAAGAAATAATCATAGTGGGAATTTGAGAATAGATTATTTATTGAGTTTTGAAAAGAGCATGGGATTCTTCATCAACTCTCCATTCCTAAAACCCCACAACAAAATGATGTTGTTTGAAAAGAAAGATAGGACTTTTCAAGAAATGACTAGAACTATGCTTTTGAAGAATAGATTGCCTACCTATTTTTGGTTGACGCAGTTAATACTACTTGCTATATTCTAAACAGGTATAATTTAAGACAAGGCATCAAGAAAATACCATATGAGATAAAAAGCCTAACATATCATATTTTATAGCCTTTGGATGTGAATATTTTATCTTGAACACAAAGGACAATGTAGAAATATTTGAGGTTAAAAGTGACCAATGAATCTTCCTTGGATTTTCAAATACTAGTAAAGCTTATAAAATGTATAATCTTCGGACAAACTCTTTGGAAAAATCTATTTATATTAAATTTAATAAATCTTTTGATCCAAAGAGAAATAGTGAAGATGAAGATGAGGTAACAATAGATCCATTTAAGGAGATTGAGATGAACTTCCTAAGAATACAAATTTGTAATCATCCTATGGATTAAAATAATTAGAGAACCAAGTCAAGGTGTAAGGACTATATGTTTTACAATGTGGCATTCATATCTAATGATTGAGTCAACTTGGATGGATTAAGCCTTAGAAAATGAATTTTGGATCAATGCTGTGTAAGAAAAATAAAGATTGAAAATTAGTTCCAAGACCAAATTTTTTTTATTTGGAACACAATGAATTTTCAAAAAGGGAATTAGGGATATTCAAAAAGGGAATTAGGGATAATAAGTTCCTTTGGGTAGCTTAGAATATTGAAATGGGAAAATTTATTGTACAAATTTTGTTTATGTTTAAAAAAAATAATAAAATAAAATAATTAATTAAATTAAAAAAACACAAAAAAAAGCAAGAAAGAAGAAGTCGTCCTCGCCAAAACCCATATGTTCTCTCTCCCTCTCTCTCACTTTCTGTCTCCTGAAACCCATCCTTCTCTCTTTCTCTCTCATTGCCTTAGTTGTCTCTCCGTCGTCCCCTCATTGGCCACCGTCTCCAGCGTCCCCTCGTTCGCTACTTTCTTCGCTAGTAGCCGTTGTCTCCCTCATTGGTTGTCGCCTCGCTGTTCTTGCAGCATTTAGATCCGCACCATCTGCCTCTTCTCCTTCATCACGGCTTTCAAATCTGCCTTTTTGTCATTGCGGGCTTCAGATCGTGTCCTCTGTTGTCGTCGCCTAGATTCGTGGTCGCCACCGCTACTCAATCTGCTAAGCTTTAGTGAGTTTCTCTCATTCAAACCCTCTTTGCACTCCTCCAGTATCTCCTTTGTTTGTTGCTGCCTTTCCTTTGTGCAGTTGATTAGATCCACGACGCCAATCAGATTCACGGTGAGTCTTTATTCATTTTTTTTTATCTTTGTGATTGTTCTTGTTAGGGTTTCACAATTATTCGTTGTTTCAGCCAAATCTATCCAGATCCGGCCTCTAAGTCTGTCCATCTGATCATCTCTACTTGTCCGGCTCGATCTACTAAGATTTACTTAGTGCCAACATCCATCTAGATCTATCTAGATCTAGTCAGATCTACCCAATACCCAGATCAAGAGAAATCTACCCAGTCTTAAAAAAAATAAAAAAACTAGAAGATCATGTCAAGACTCGATTCTCTGTGCGGTGCCTGCAAAGTCTTATGAAGAAAATATACCAAATTGTGCGTTTTTACCCCTTCTACCATGAAGAAAGGCCTACTAATTTTGTAGCTATTCACACGATTTTTGGGGCCAGTAATGCCTCCAAGCTCCTGGCCCAGCTTCTGATAAATGATCGTTATGGGGTTGACGCTACACTCTTGTATGAAGCTTAAGCTAGGCTTCAAGATCCTATTTACAGCTGTGTCTCCTACATTTTTGCCTTCCAACAACATGTCGTCGATCTTTAATTTCATTTTGCTTTATTGAAGGAATTACTATTTGCAAACTCTTATGTAAACCCTCTCAATGTTCAAGATTGGTTTCACCAGCCAGAAACTAATTCAAACCCATATTATGACCATGGATTTTTCCTCGTGCATGATCTAATTCCTATTTGGAATTTTAAAAATCTAGCCGTCAAAGAAGAAAAAATGTCGTTTCCTAATTTCCAAGAGGTTAGTTCGCAAAATTACCTAGTAAAAACTAGCAGCAGCCAGTGGTCATTCCTAGGTGATATCGATGAACTTGGATCCGTCATATTCGACAACCATCATCAGCATTGAACATTGATGAAATCCAACGCTATCAATGTGGGTGACTTAGATTACTGCTTTATAGATTCTGTAATGCTACTATACTCTTTAGCTATTCTATTATTGCTTTCTTTGTAGATATATTATATGTTATGTAATCTTAGATCTATGGTTGGAATGGTTAGCGTGAAATTCCATGATGGGCATGACATACTATTTTTGGTACTTAACGTTGTATTTATATTTTCAGTACTTTTTGTTCATTATCCATTATATTGTGGATTATACTTGATATATTTCTCTCATGGGTTGTATTGTTATATTTTTATTCTCTCAACTTACATGTCTTTTTGATTATGACAAAAAGGGGGAGAAGAATGAGATTGTATGTATGAGAGTAAGTTGTAATTTTAAGATGTAATATTTTTGCATGGGAGAGAAAAATGTATGATAAATTTTTATGATTGAGAGATTTTGTATGTGAGAAAATTGTATATCTGAGATATAGAAAATCAGTCTGAGCATTCAAGGTAAACATTTACAATCAAGATAATCAGATTTGACAATCAGGTTTGGTCCTTAAAACTCCTAAAAATTATTCTATTTATTAAGCTATATCCAAAATACTTTTATACTATTAGTATTTTTGAAAATGGGAGCTTATAGTATAAAATTAAGGGGGAGTTTTAAAAATATTTTATCAAATTAATCATTTTATAAATTATGTTTTTTTTTATCATAAAAAAGGGGGAGAATGTTGAGCCAACTTACTCATATTAATTAAGTTTTGATAATTAACAAAAAAAAAAATTTAATATACAAATTATAGTATTTTTGATGATTAATGAAAAGAGTATTTTTCTAAAATATATTAATTGTAGTACCGAATTATTTTTTATTAATTTATAATTTTTTTTCATAGCATATGTATTACCAAAAATATTATTTTCTATTAAAATTAGTTTTTAATTATATATTTAAGATTAATTTATTAAATATTTTTTATATCATATATATTTTTAAAAATATTATTTTCTATTAAAAATACTACTTAAATATCTTTTAAATGAATTTATATAATATTTTTATAGCATAAGTATCTCAAAAAGAATTGTAACAACTAGATGCACCCCTATGGTGTTGAACCTGTTTGATTATCCAAAACCAAACACCCACATGATCGAAGCAAACAGATACACAAGAACAATAAAGAAACGCTTACACACGCACACAAAGAGACGAATGAGTTTACGTGTTCGAATTCAAAATAGAATCCTACTCACGGCAGGGGCTTTAGACCCTTAGTTAATCTACTAGATCAATGATCAAGACGGTCATACAAGAGAGGACAAACATAGATACAAGATAGATCTCAATATCTATATAACCTACCGATTTCAAGTTTACCAATCAATGAAAAGATAAACAGAGCACTTACAGTAAGCATCAAAGCCAATACAATGCTCCTACCTTCATATCTCATACTTACAAATCACAGCATGGCATCAAGAAAGCATGGATTGAATTACGGAGGTTAGGGTTTGCTCCTCACGCCTTAATTTCCTTTGTGTCAAAACAATCGTCTTTCTCAAGGCAACAAAAAATAGTATATCTCCTTGGCTTTCTCATAGCGACTATATATATGGCAGGGCCAACAAAACATGGCAGCCCAAAAAATGGGCCGAAGCAATAACATGCCAGCATCAAATAAGCCTAAAACACTGCATAATAATTTATATGAACTCACACAAACATATATATATATATATATTTCATAAAACTAGAAATATAATTGTAACCTATTTGAGACAAATATTTAACAAATTTCACCTTAAATCAAGATGGGTTGCAATGTGGATTTGACTAGAGACCCCTGCAAGTCTCCAGGCTACATTGGGAAAACATTGAGGAATGATAAAACTTGCTCAAATTTAGATGCAGGAATTGACTTTGTCAACATATCTGCTGTATTTACTGCTATCTTAATTTTCTCAACCTTAACTTGTCCTTTTTCTATGATATCTCTCACAAAATGTAGGCGCACATATATGTTCTTGGTCCTCTCATGAAAAGCACTATTTTTACTTAAATGAATTGCATTTTGTGAGTCACAGAAAATTTTGGGAACAAAAATAACCATTCCTAATTCTCTAGAAATACCTTGAAGCCACACAGCTTCTTTAATTGCTTTAGTTAACGCTACATACTTTGCCTCCGTGGAGGAGAGAACAACAATGTGTTGGAGGTTTGATTTCCAACTTATCAAATTTCCACCTAGAGTAAAAGCATATCCTGTTAGAGATCTTCTCTTGTCAAGATTAGCTGCATAGTCGCTGTCACAGTAACCTAAAATGCTATTTCCACCTTCTTTAGATGATTTGTACACTAATTTACGATTTTTAGAACCTTTTAAGTATCCTAGCTGCCACTTGACTTCATTCCAATGGTCTTTACACAGCTTACTCATAAACGTACTAACTAGGCTAATATCGTAAGCTATGTCTGGCCTGGTTCCAATCATAACGTACATTAGGCTACCTATAGCATTAGAGTAAGGAATTTTACTCATATATGCTTTCTCCTCTAATGGTAAATTTTCATTAACTGCTCTTAGCTTAAAATGGGGAGGAATTGGAATGGTAACAGGTTTACAACTAGACATCTTAAACAATTCAACCACTTTCTTCACATAACCCATTTGAGATAATGTCAGGATCCCTTCCTTTCTATTCATCTCAATATCAACACCTAAAATTCTTTTAGCTGCCCCCAAATTCTTCATTTCAAATTCTAAGGTTAATGACTTAGTTAGCTTCATAATTTCTCTTTTATCCTTACAAGCAATCAACATATCATCTACATAAATCAGTAGATAAATAAACTGATTATCCTTTAAATGCTTATAGTAGACACAATGATCATATTCAGACCTATTAAAGCCTACTTTCATCATAAATTCATCAAATCTCCTATACCATTGTCTAGGAGATTGTTTCAGGCCATACAAGGATCTGTGAAGCTGACACACTAAGTTTTCTTTTCCCTTTTCAGTGAAACCGATAGGCTATTCCATAAAGATCTTCTATTCTAGGTTACCATGCAAGAAGGCTGTCTTTACATCTAATTGCTCCAAGTCCAAATCATATATAGCAACCATGGCCAAAACTAACCTTATGGAGGTATGCTTCACCACTGGTGAAAACACCTCATGGTAATCAATTCCCTCTACTTGGGAATAACCCTTGGCCACAACCCTAGCCTTAAACCTTGCTAGTTCTACACCTAGAATTCCCAATTTCCTCTTAAAGATCCATTTACAACCTATAATTTTCTAGTTTGGGGGTCTTTTGACCAAGGTCCAAGTTTTATTCTTATGAAGAGAATCCATCTTTTCTTGCATTGCTTTCAACCACTGAGCTTTATGCTTACTTTTACAGGCATCAGTAAAAGTCAAAGGTTCATGGAGTTCAATTGTATCTCCTAAATTCAAAGCATATGTAATGATATATGCATGGGCATACCTAGTAGGTGGCTTTGTTTCCCTTCTAATTCTATCTCTAAACAACCAATAGTCACTTAAATCTTCATGACTACTAGTAGCTGAATCTAAATTAGCCAAGTTTGGAGCATCAAGATCAGTTTCAGAACTGGTTAGCTCATTATTCTCCATACGATCCTGAGAATTTTCAAGATTTGAATTAGATTCTAGGTTTCCACCTAGTTGGTCATCATTTTCCACCTCAAACTTAAAAGAATTAGGATTAATTTTTTGCGAGTTTTTTGCCAACTGATTTTGTTTATAAAACTAAAATTCATTAAAAATCACATCTCTACTTAATATGATTTTCTTATCTTCTATTAACCACAGCTTATATCCTTTTGTTTCCTTGGGATATCCAAGAAAAACTGCTTTCTTAGCCCTAGGATCAAGTTTTCCCTGCTTCTTATGGACATATCCTATGCATCCAAAAGGCTTTAAATGGGAAATACTAGGAGGATTTTCAGTTATTTACTTTCAAGAGTCATAAACTTAATTGTAGAGGCTGGTGACTGGTTAATTAGATAACAGGTTGTGGCTACAACCTCAGCTCAAAATTTCTTTTCTAACCCTGATTCATTTAGCATACATATTACTTTATCAAGGATTGTTCTATTCATCCTCTCAGCAATTCCATTTTGCTGGGGAGTGTTAGCACATGTCCTATGTCTTTTTATCCCTATTTGCTTACAATAATTTGAGAACTCATTGCTATAGAACTCCAGGCCATTATCTGTTCTTAAACACTTTATTCTTTTTCCAGTTTGGTATTCAACCAGAGTTTTCCATTCTTTAAATTTTCCAAAAGCTTCATTTTTATGTTTTAGAAAATAAACCCACACTTTTCTTGAAAAATCATCTACAAAAGATATAAAGTATTGAGCACCAGATAAAGAGTAAGACAAATTAGAGGAACCCCATATATCAGAGTGAATATACTCCAAAGTATTCTTAGTTTGGTGCCTAGCAATGTCAAATTTCAGCATATGGGATTTTCCTAAGACACAAAATTCACAGAAGTCTAAGGTTCCAACTTTCTTAGAGTCTAGCATCCCTTGCTTACACAATTCTTGTAGACCCTTAGGCCCTATGTGTCCTAACCTTTTATGCAATAGAACAATCTCATCTTTTCCTAAGGAAGAGACTAAAACATCTCCAGATATAGCCTCTCCTTGTAAGATGTAAAGCCCTTGCTTTAAAATTCCCTTTAAAACTACTATAGATCCTTTGATTATTTTTAGAATTCCATTTTGGAGTTTACAAATGCATCCATTTTGATCCAACATAGCTAATGAAATTAGGTTTCTCCTAAGGTCAGGAACTAACCTAACATTATCAAGGATTCTATGGGTACCATCCCACAATTTAAATTTTATAGAGCCTATTCCAATGATTTTACATGACTAGTCATTTCCCATAAGGACTTTGTCCCCATCACTTGGTTTAAAGTTATAAAGCAATTATCTTCTAGGGGTCATGTGAAAAGTACAGCCCGAGTCCATGATCCACTCATTACTTGGGGTTTGCTCTGAGATGATTAAGCCTTCCCCACTTTCATAACCATTTGAGAGGTTTGCATTATCTACTTTTTCTTTATAATGATCAGCACCCTTCCCCCTCTTAGGACAAAGCCTCCTGGGATGTCTTTCCTACTTACATAGCCAACAAACTAAAGTTTTAGAATTTTCCTTATCCTTGGATTTTGACCTAGAGTGATTTTTCCCCATGGATTTGGATTTCTTACCAAGTCTGCCCCTTACTTGCAGGCTTTCTACAGGGGTATTCATTTTTTCTTTCTTTAGTTCTAGGTCCTTAGACCTCAAAGCTACTAAAACATCCTCTAGGGTAAGACTTTGTCTTCCATATTTCATTGCAGTCTTAAGATCATTATGTGACTTAGGTAGAGAGTTTAATAAAAGAATTGCTTGATTTTCTTATGATATTTCTTCATCTATATTGGCTAGAGAGAGAGTTATTCCATTAAATGTATCAATGTTCTCTTCTAATGATTTAGCAGGATTCATCTTAAAGGTAAACAACTGATCTTTTAAGTGAATCTTATTAGACAGAGATTTTGTCATATATAGAGATTCTAATTTTAACCATACCTGGGTAGCATTACCTGCCTTACTTACTTATCTGAGCACATTGTCAGACAAACTGAGAATTAGTAGACTGAATGCTAATTGTTGCAATTCTTTCATCTCTCGGAAGGGAGTGGACTCTACCTTGTCCTTCTCTTCCTTCACTACCATCGTATCATCTAGAGCTTGAATGCATTTGTGTTGCACTAGAATGATCCTCATCTTCATCTGCCATAGGTTGAAATTCCCACGGCCATCAAACTTGTCGATCTCAAGTCTTAATGATCTCATTTTCCTGTGCAACCACAACACAGAAAACACAGCAACCAGGACAAAGAACAAACAAGAAAATACTCTGATAAAATAGGAAAACACTAAGAGGTTCGATATACCGCTTCAAGACGACATTGGCGAATCAAGAAAAATGTCAGTCGTTGAAACCCCTTGGTTGTCGGATCTTTCTGATCGTCACAGTTCTTTCTTCGTGTGTTCTTGACCGATCTTGAGACAATCCGATCGATCTTGAGACAATCTAAATGTCTCATTCGATCTCGGTACCAACACGGGCTTTAATACCACTTGTTGAACCTATTTGATTATCCGAAACCAAACACCCACAAGAACAATAAAGAAACGCTTACACACGCACACAAAGAGACGAAGGAGTTTACGTGTTCAAATTCAAAATAGAATCCTACTCATGGCAGGGGCTTTAGACCCCTAGTCAATCCACTAGATCAATGATCAAGACGGTCATACAAGAGAGGACAAACATAGATACAAGATAGATCTCAATATCTATACAACCTACCGATTTCAAGTTTACCAATCAATGAAAAGATAAATAGAGCACTTACAGTAAGCATCAAAGCCAATACAATGCTCCTACCTTTATATCTCATACTTACAAATCACAACATGGCATTAAGAAAGCATGGATCGAATTACGGAGGTTAGGGTTTGCTCCTCACGCCTTAATTTCCTTTGTGTCAAAACAATCGTCTTTCTCAAGGTAGCAAAAAACAGTATATCTCCTTGGCTTTCTCATAGCAACTATATATATGGCAGGGCCAACAAAACACGACAGCCCAAAAAATGGGCCGAAGCAATAACAGGCCAGCATCAAATAAACCCAATCTGATCAAGCCCAAAACACTGCATAACAATTTATATGAGCCCACACAAACATATATATATATATATATATATTTCATAAAACCAGAAATATAATTGCAACCTATTTGAGATAATTATTCAACACATGGTTTGATCCCACAACCTTAACGGTTGTCCTAGCGTTCCCTTGCCAGCTGGTTTATAAGCCCTCTTGATCATTTGAGTGCACATATTAATTTTAAGTAATACTAAACTTTTTTTGTTATAAAGGACAGATTTTTTATCGTAGAAAAAGTGCCCAAAATGGCTATAAATACCCCCCCCCAAACTCATTTTTTGAGTATCCAAGTGTTTCCATTGGATATCCAAAGCACCCGAAAGCTCTCAAGCAAAGTATCCAAGCAATCCGAGACTCTCGAAACATTATTGCACATCCACTGAAGAGCCACAAGGCAAGAGGATAAAAGTTCTTCAAGTCTTATACGATAAATCCGAACTTCTCCATTTGAGGTTATAAATTTATTTATTTATTTAAATATTATTGCTTTGTATAATTTGTTCTTAATTGCTTATTTGTGTCCAAATGTGGACAAATTATTTGTAACATTTAAATTACCATTGTGGATTGTATAGGTTTCTTAGAACTATTAAAATCTAGGTGCATCTAGTTTCTAAGGTAAGGTAGGAAGAAAATCTTGGTGTAGTAATTGCCTAGAACCCATTGTAATCTAGGTGTGTATTTAGTTTCCAATGTGAGCTAGTGTGAAAATCTTGGTGATTTTGATTTAGTGGAACCCCGATGGTGGTTAAACCTTGGGAGAGTCGATTAGGTGTGTGTGGAAATACCGAACCATTATAAATTGTGTTATGCCTCATATTATTAATTAAAATGGAGAAAAAATTTAAACACTCAATTCACCCATCTCTTGAGTGGCCATATCTTAAGGGACCAATATAACTGTATTGTGTAATCTGTGTTGCTAAATCACCTGAGGCGTGAGAGATTGGGAAGAAACTGAAAGAACAGATACATGACTTGATCTTGAGATTGGTCGAACAGATGGTGCACTTGTTCTTATTCTATTGTATTATGTTTCAATCCTTTTATTTGCAATACTGTTTGTTTTTTGTTGTGATCTTGTAATCTGATTGTAATCTTGTCAAAGTATAGTGGATTAACTAGGGGTGATAAGCCTCTGTTGTGAGCATGATCTTTTTGTATTCGAACACGTACATCTCGTGTTCTTTAAATCTCTGTTTTATTTTTCATGATTTACGCTTGATCTTGTGATTTGGCCGAAACTTAAGTTGGATAAGAAACCAACAATTGGCAATGATGGGAATCTAACCTATGTGATTAGAGATCCCATAAATTAGGTTAATATATATAATAACAAGTTATTTTTATCAATTATGTATAGTACTATATCTTTAAAATTTAAATCCCTCATATGATGTGTGAATAATGCTAAAACTACATATATAGTGAGGATGAACATAACTCTTAAATGAATTATGTCTATTTGATTTTGATGATTTGTATTTTCATACAAAGCTTTAATAAACTACTTAAAATATTTTAAACTTGATTCTCGATGAAAATGGATAACTTTTTAAAGTGTTTTTAAATGCAAAGAAAATAGATTTAAAAGAAGGAAGCATGCATAAGTGTTTTTTGAACATCAAAGACTAATTTCTAAACAATTTAGAGTAAATTGTCGACTTCTTTTCTGGACTCTATTGACATTTTGAGAAAAAAAATCAATAAGTTCTTTTAAATTTTTGATTGATCAAATTGTATACTTTTTATATTTAGCCTTCAAGTCTAACTCTGTCAACAGGGACTATATATAGTCGAAAGTCTTAGTTAAATTGTTGACTGATTCCTTCGAACTATTAACTACTTTTGATAGAACTTGGGAAAACTGGTGATGGTCTATGGAAACTGTCAACAGGTTTTTTTTTGTGAAAAATCTTAAGGTTTTTTTTCCTGTTCTCTATAGATTGGATTTTGCCACGATTTGAATTCCAATGACTAGAAGTCTTCAAAGGGATGCTAAAGGCTATAAATAGAAGATATTTTAAAGATCAAATAAGCTAATTGAGATATTAGGTTATATACATTTTAAAAGATAAGGGCCTGTTCTTTTTGTTGTTTTCGACCTGTTTTTTGTTTTCAGTTTTTTAAAACACTCAAAACGTGTTCTCTTTGCTATTTTCAAAAACACATTTTAAAAAACAAGAAAAAAATTTATGAAGAAAATGTAAAATAGGGAAAAATCGTCTTGACTGTTTTCAAGCCAAAACACGGTGGAAATTGAAAACACGGAAAACACCTCATCCTTCTTCTCACGTAGGCCTTCTCTTCTCAACTCCATCTCTCTTCCTTCTTCCTGAAAGTCGAGCACTCCCTTTTCCTTCTCTCTTCCAAGCTTCACTCTCTTTTCCGACCAGCAACCCATATCTTCCTCGCCGTTGACCGCACCTGCCACGGCCATCACCGCTGCCAGCCATCGTCGACTGCCATCACTTTCCCTCTTCCAGATCTGACTCCATCTCGCCTGTCGATTGCGCTTTCCACGACCATCATCGCCAGGAGCAATCATTGGCTGCCATCTCTTTCTCTTTTCTAATCGTCGTTGACTCCCTCTCTTCCTCGTTGGCCATCGCAGCTCCTGCCACCGTCATCGCCGTCGCCGCACGTCGTTGTGACTAGCAACCCAAATCCGCCACTCCTTGCATTCACCCACGCCAGTTGTTTCTTTTTTCCCTTGGTTGTTCGCTTACGCTAGTCATGTCTTCTTCCTTATCGCTGGTCGCCGCGCCTTGCCTTCGCCTAATTTGATTTGTGTTCTGATTTCAGTAATTTTTTGTATTCTGATTTCAATGATTTCATTAATTTTGTCTCAGTTATTTCATTAAGATGCTTAAATATAGATCTCTGTTTGTAATTTGATTCTTAAATCTAAATCTATGTTGTTAATTTTTGGATTATGAATATGTTTTGGTGAGGAAATAGGGTTTCAGATTTCAAAAATATGATGTGTTCCTTGATTCTTTTAAAGATTTTTGGAATGGCTGTTGGATTTCAGATTTCAAAAATATGTTGGGTTGATTGAGTTTGTTTGGTGATTGTTGGTATGATAAATGAGATTTTTATTGGTGATTTTTTTTAGTGTAATTTTGTGTCTTTAGTTTTGAAAGATGACAGTGGCCTGATTCATTATAATTGATTACATGTGCTTGTTATGAATGGATGCACAAGAATTTTAGATGCACAAGGGCATTAAAACTAATTATGTGCCTTTGTGTGTGTCAAATGAATAGATGATGCATTCAAAATGTATGGTGAAAGTGAATACCTATATATGGCATTATAACTAATTATTTTGTTCTTGTTGAGTTATGTTTAATTGTATATATATATTTTTGTTGAAAATGTAATATATAGGTACATATATATATCATTGTCACCATACAATTAAACATTTTTTTTTTGTTAAAATTAATTTATTTTTTGTTTGTATTTTTTTTTTGTAATGAGAAAAAAATATTACAAATTTACTAACTTCAAAATATATATTATTAATAATATACTAGTATTAAATTATTTTAATTTAATAAATAATAAAATTTATTGAGTAAAATAATTTTTTTAAAATTTCAAAGTGAATGCGTTTTCGAATTTTCAATTTTGAGAAACAGTTTTTCAGAATGACAAAAAGAACTCGTTTTCAAAAATCTCAAAACAAACACTCAAAATACAAAACTGAAATTGAACTTAAAACTCAAAACTCAAAACTGAAACACAAAGAGAACACTACCTAAGATTTTCAAATTTCTCTATTTGAATTTCATTGTTTTTATCTTTTTTTCCCCCTCAAGACTTGTTCTTGTTTTGTAATATATTTTTAATCTTATTGCAACAAGATCTCATTTTGAGATTCTTGTATATTGAGAGTTGTATCTCTCATATTTCATTGTAACTTTTGAGAGTTTTCTAGCTAAGTGGTTAGTAATTGTATTGGATTGTGGTTCGTAGTCTAAGATTTGTTTATTAGATTTAAAATCTCTAACTGGGTGCTAGTGCATGTAATAGATTTTGGCTGGGAATGGCCAAACTATTATAAATCTTTTGTATCTCTCATGTTTTTATTTTCTATCAAGTATTGCATTGCATTTTCACTTAAAAACTTCTATTATATTATTCAAACATTGTTCACTTTTTAATTTTTTTTCAAAACATAAAAGGTTTTAATCACTAAATTCGTTCCTCCTCTTGAGTGCATTGTGCCATCTCTTATTATATTTTAACAAATTATATATCTTTATTTGGTGGTGTATTGAATTGTAGTATAAACTTGATATAATCACCTATATGAGTGTAGAGTAGGGCTATTTTTATGAGATTTGTGACAATTTCTAGAGCACTTCAAGTAACCAAGCAAGCGCATAAGCTATTAATGCAAAACCGCAATGAGCAGCAAGAGTGTAATATGATCAGTAAGAATCATAATTTACAAAAAATATTATTGGTTCATAAAAATTACGAGTGTCACCAACAATTCTATGAATTATATCTCATTCTTTCTAGACCTAGTTCATAGTCCAAAAGACACAATGTTTGAGGCTTTACACTCAGTTTGTTAACCCCACAAGAGTTATTCTTCTCTTAGTTCAAACCATTTGAAATATGTGAAGGATTATTACAAAAATAAGTGCCATTTCAAATGGTTTTTAAATGTCTCCAATCCCACCTTGCTAGCTTACAAACTGTTGCTTTTGTTCTTACATTGACTATGGCTTTATGCACTTAGTAACAAGCCAGTGAGGGGCATTGGACTGATGCACATGAAGTTGGGCCTACACAAGGGAAAATGAAATCAGTGTTCCCTTAATACACTGGGAGATCAACAAATTTCCTTTTACTTGTTAACATTGGAGTCCATATAATAGGATACCCTGGATTCACAAACAAGTGCATTAAGATGGAGAACTAAAATAATACATAAGCCTAGGCTAGGCATCTTGTTACTTTAAACCAACAATACTAATAACATGAACACCTAACTCCAAATTTCTACTCATCATGTTGACGCCTCAATGGAATTTGAAAGATGGCCCTGAATGAAGGGGGCTATAATTTTAATATATTTGGATTTAAGCTTTTTTTTTTTTTTGATTTATTTGAGATGTCCGAGTTTCGCCTGACTAATCCCCAAAGACGGATGACTTTCCTCTCATAAGAATTATAATTAACTTGAGCTTAAATTAATCTAATATGGTGAGCTAATAAATTCTTAAAAATTCAAGATTGGGTCTAGCCCATTAGCTCAAAATCAATCAAATTTGGGGTTGTTTAATTGGACAACTATGGGCTTTTTATTAATTACCCATCGAATTTAATGGAATGGGCCAAGCAGGTTTTAATTAAATTAGTTGGGCTCAAAAGCCCAATAGTTTTTTTTTTAACAGATTTGGGGTATAAGCCCAAAATGAAAATATCATTTCAAGAAAAGCCCAATAAATTATAGCCTCCATACCAAATAATTAATAAAAATAAATTCATAAAATAACAGATTTTTCTATCTTGGACTAACCAAAATTATAATTATTCTAGCTTTAATTATGTAATGACGATGCTAATCATTGCTTTAAATACAATGCATTTAACATTAAATAGTAAGATTCTTTTGATTGATAATAAGGTATAATTAATTTATTTTATTTAAAAATAAATTATATTTTAATCATTGTCTTTAAAATATTTTAAATTATTCGAAAACAGAAATAAAAAACAGATACAATAAGAAAAGAAAATGAAAAAAAAATATTTTTTTAAAAAATAAAAAATAAAAATATAGAGAAACGTGTAAATAAAAAATTATAAGAATTTTTTTAAATATAATTTTTAATATAAAAAATTATAAAAATAGTTATTTAATTTAAAAATAAATATAAATTTTGAATTAGAGACGGAAGTAAATTTTTTTTGGTTCTAACCCTTTCATGAAGGCAAATACGTTTTCAAATCAGAAAGTGATTATGATGTTTTTTTAATATTACAAAATTGTTTTAAAATATTCTTAAAATTTCAGAAATAGTCTTGTAATTAATTAACTTGTGATAAATAGCCTTTTCCATTACTCAACTGTACAATGAAAGCTTCGCATGCTCTCTGTTCGTTTCCTCCTGCTACCATAAACAAAGCAAAAACAACGTTGTTGTTGCCAGCCGAAGCAACCTACGAATTAGCACTGAAACTTCACATATTGCGGCTGATGATTTGTCCAATGATGATCTTTCACCGTCTTTATACTCGGTGAGATGGCCTACTGTTCTCGCCGACCCCGCTTTCGGCCCTTCACAGAAGCCGACGCCGGAATCATGGGACGAATCGAAACCACGGTTCGCATCAAAACACAGACCCGTGTTGTTGTAAAGCCTCAGTTTCCTTCCCATACTCCAAACCATCTCCCTCCCAAACGGAACTCGCCCCGTTAGCAGATTGTTATTCAGTCGAAGCTCGCTCAGATTCACCAGGTCCCGGAAACTCTCCGGAATCGAACCGTTGAGGCGGTTTCCGTCGAGATGAAGAACGCGGAGACTGGTCAAGCGACCGAGTGAGTCCGGGATCGGCCCTTCCAAATTCATCTCCGAGAGGTCCAAAATCATCAGCCCTTTCAATGAATCAAACCCGTCGTTTCCAATTATCACTGAGTCTACAGGATTGCCTTTGAGAATCAAAGCTTGGAGAGAATTCAAGCTTTCGATAGATATCTGCAACCGACCCGAGAGTCGATTGAAGCTTAAATCCAGAAGAATAAGGTCTTTCAGGCCGGAAATGGACTGGGGAACCAGACCCGAGAGCCGGTTCCGGCTGAAGTCCACCTTTATGAGATTCTGGCAATTTCCGAGAGTCGGGGGTATCGGACCCATGAGATGGTTTTGATTGAGGTCCAGAACGTTCAAGACCGGAAAAGCCAGTGCGGGAATAGGACCCGTTAGTTTGTTGACGCTCAAATCTAACGATCTCAGACCGGCGAGCCGGGACAACGAAACCGGAATTGAACCGTTGAGATTGTTTTTATGAAGATCCAGGACCTTTAACCGGGTCAGGCTACCCAGCTCGTCGGGTATGGAGCCAACGTGCCCGTTCTCCCTAAGAACCAGGTTTTGCAGAGTGGATCGGAGTTGGGCCAGGAAGGGCGGGATTGGCTGGGGATTGTGGGTGAAGCAACGGTAAAAAAACAGGGTCCGAATGTGGGGGAGCTTGGTGACGGAGGGGGAGATGAAGGACCGGGTCGGGTCGCAGGTAGGGAAGGCGGTGTCGTCGGAGAGAGCGCCGAACGAGAGGGAGACAACATGGTAGACGTTGTCCTTGTCGGGCATGCATTCAATGCCGTGCCAGCGGCCGCGGCAGACGTCGGGGATGTCGGTGGCCCAGGAGTTTCCCGTGGCTTTCATGACATCGTAGACGGCCGCTTGTTCCCCGGGATCCGTCCAGGCGGCGTTGCTGTTTCCCGGCACAGCCGGCTGAGCGGCGTCATCGACAGTGGGCGATACAAGGCCGGAATCAGGCATTACGACTGTGAAGGCGGTAGTGATTGGAAGAGAGGCGAAGCAGCCCAGTAGCAGAATTGTAATGGGGAAGTGGTGAACCTGGTCCATCTTGAGTGGAAGTTGACGGAGATGCACGGAATTGTACTACTTATAAAGAGGAGAATCCTGGTGGAAGAGAAGGGGTTTTAATGGCAGAAGATAATAAAGAGTTTCACGGGCATTGGGCGGAGAGAGAGAGAGAGAGAGAGAGAGGGAATAAATGCATGGTGTCTGGTGGTGCATTAATGTATTTCACGGGAAATTCTCGGCTTCGGACCGGCTTCCGACTGCTGGGGCCGGCAGGATATAGCTACAGCCTACAGCAGCTAGGCCTTGGCCCTGTCACCATTATGAACTTCATTATCACATAAAGAGATCAAGAGAGAAACGATACTGCATTGGGGTTGAAAGTTTGAATCAAATGAGTTCATAAGAGGCGACTCAAAGATGACCTTTTCTTAATTGGTTTTGACTCTTCTGAGATGGGTAGGCAAAATGGGCTAGCTAATCTCTTTTAATTATTTGTATCTCTACTATTATTGTCTTTGTTTTTGTTTTGTGTAGTATATGTTTATACAGTATAATATATTGTATATTTAATTTTTAAAAATATTTGTACCCTAATCTAATCAAGAGTAATAAATCCATAGCCAGACCATTTATTATATATATTTGTATAATTGAATCCAAACTCGAGTTTGAGCAATCAAATATACATCTAGTACTAGACTTTTAGGAACGAAAGCATATCGGTTGCTAGATAAACATAGTCCATTAATAAGGACTTGTAGTGGCCTTGGAATCACCAAGCCAACTGTGCCTACTTAAATCATAGTCACCCTCTTATTCATGTCTAACTTGTTAGATAATCTTTGTTTGTATGGCATCATACACGCAAAGGGAGAAGTGAATTGCTTGTTTTATAAATTCTGTTTTAAAGAGTGTTTTTCTAAAAATAGTGAATGAAAGGAATGTAGGAAATTTTGTAAATAAAGTGCAATGTAATTAAAATCTTTGAAAAAATAAAAAGTGTAGAAAATAAAAAGATTTTAGAATGGTCTGACTATCTTTAGCCTAAATCCACGACTCTAGTTTCCTATTAGAGATTTTCAAATCCACTAAATAAAAAGAGGACCATAAATCACATGACTCTAATACCACATGCTAATAATCTCCTAGTCTTTTAGCTCTTCCCATTAAGAAAACTTCTTACAAAGAAGAATTAGAAATATACATATGAACACAAAAATCTCAACACAAGATCTTGTTACAAGAAGACCGAAACATAATTTACAAAATAAGAACAAGCCTTGAATGAGAAATGATTGAAACAATTAAGCTCAAAAAAAATTTAAAGATTTGATCTCTTAGATGAGAAAACCCATTCTTTCAACAGCTACTATAATATTCAAAATGATTAGTGTTTATAGACTAGAATGTCTCCTGTAAAATTATAGCTATTGGAGATTGAAATGGTAAATAATTAGTTTGCAGAAAACTAGCCATTAATAAATTTTCAATAGAAACGATTGACAGTTTCAGAATGCAGTCGACACAATATATTTTAAAATATTAAAAAATCAGTCAACAATTTTTTCAAGAATAAAAATCAATTGACTATTTAAACCTAAAACATTGATCCAGAATGTATGCATTAAATTGGTTAACTCGTTTTAAGTATCAGTTGACAGTTTCAAAGAAAAACTCGACAATTTAGAAAACTAGTCGATATATGTGAAGAATAAGTCAACAGTTTTTTACTAGATTCAATGTTTAATTGATTTTTCTTGCTTTGTCTTTTTAAAATTTTAATGATATTTTTAGGATCGATAAGATTACATTAATTTAAAGGATAAGTTTTAAACCATTTCAAGAGATGTTTAAGACCAATACCACTTACACTATTAAAATTGTGTTTAAGATACATATTATCAAAACATCACCAAAATCAAATCAACATTGTTGAGCCAATTTGCTCATATTAATTAAGTTTTGATAATTAATAGAAATATTTTTATGTTATAAATATTTTTTCTTACTCATGTAAAAAGTAAATTTATTTTGAATTAAAAGAGAATTATTTTTAGACATGTTTTTTTGTTTTAATTATTTATGTCTTAAAAGCTTATATTTGAATTTTTAAATTTTGAATTAAAAGAGAATTGTTTTTAGACATGTTTTCTCTTACTCATATAAAAAATAAATTTATTTTAAATTAAAAGAAATTGCTTTTAAACATATTTTTTTTATTTTAATCATTTATGTTTCAAAAACTTATATTTGAATTTTTAAATCTTGATTTCTCATGCAAAAAGTAAATTTATTTTGAATTAAAGGTGAGACATGTTTTCTTATTGTTTGAGAAAATCTAAACATTTTTTGAATTTCAAATTTCATGTTAACCCTTTTTTTAGTGGCTAAAATGCTTATAAATACTCTCCAAACTCATTTTTTTGAGCATTCAAGTACTTCCATTGATCCAAAGCACCCGAAAGCTCTCAAACGTTCTCAAGCAAAACATCCAAGTAATCCGAGACTCTCGAAATATTATTGCACATCCACCGAAGAGCCACGAGGCAAGAGTAGAAAAGTTCTTCAAGTCTTCTATGACAAATCCAAACTTCTCCATTTGAGATTATAAATTTATTTAAATATTATTGCCATGTATAATTTGTTCTTAATTGCTTATTTGTGTTCAAGTGTGGACAAATTATTTGTAACATTTAAATTACTATTGTGGATTGTATAGATTTCCTAGAATCATTAAAATCTAGGTGAATCTAGTTTTCAAGGTAAGCTAGGAAGAAAACCTTGGTGTAGTGGTTGTCTAGAACTCGTTGTAATCTAGGTGTGTATCTAGTTTCCAATGTGATTTAGTGTGGAAACCTAGGTGAAATTATTTTAGTGGAACCCCAAGGGTGGTTAGACCTTGGGAGAGTAGACTAGGTGTATGTGAAGACACTGAACCACTATAAATTGTCTTATGCCTCATTGTATTTATTTTTATTATATCTTGTGGCTTACATTTACTATTAATCTCAAATATAATTTATTATATTTATCAAATATATATTTTTCAATAAAATCATTAATCGAGAATATTTATTAAAATTGAGAAAAATTTTAATCACTCAATTCATCCCCTCTTGAGTGGCCATATGTTAAGGGACTAACAAACACAACCTTTCTCTAAAACTACTCTTGCCTCGCTTTAGAACTACCACTGTAAGAGAACTCAGGAGAGCACAAAGAGAGAACAAGAGAGCTTGTAGAAAACACTTTGGAAAACTCTATTGAAGATGGAATGAATACAACACCTCATTTATAGTCTTTGAGATGGTAAAGACCATAGCACCCTCAAATGATTTTTATCTACATTTGCACAATTACAAATTCAAACCCAGGGCAAGCAATTTTTGACACGACACGACATGACATGGCACGGAGTTAAATGGGTTAAGGTTGGGGTTAATCGGGTTCGGATCATAAACAGGTCAACTCATTTATTACACGATTATTTTCGTGTCTTAGATGAGTTAATCCGTCTAACCGGTTTAGACACGTAATGACCCGTTTAATTAAACGGGTTAACGAGTTGAACCGAACACGTTAACACGATTATACCCGAAATGACACGTTTAATTAAAATGGTTAGTGAATTGATCTGAACATGTTAACACGAAAATACACGAAATGACATGTTTAAAACTTATTTATAAAAATAAATTAAAAACAACTATAATATTAAAAAAACTATTATGTATTCAAAAATTCCCATTCATTTTGGCTTGCACATGACTACCTGAGGCCTGGCCATAAACCTACAAACCCTCCTAGATCCCACCCTCATTCCCTCTCTCGCTCAAGCCCGTTGCCAGCCGCCGCCCACTGGCCACCCCCGTGCCCTTCGCTCTTGCTTTGGTTCCATCACTCTCTAGCGTCGCCTCACCTCAACCTTGTTTTTGTAGCCTCGCCCATGATTTTTTGCAGCCTCACCCCTGATTTGGGGGCTTTACCCTCTATCTCGCTAATCTGACTCTCTCTCGTCGCCTTGGCCTAGCCCCTCGCCCTCGATCTGGCTCTCGCTTTCTCGATCTCGCCTTCACCAGCCGCCAGGCCTGATTGGCTCCATCGCTCTCCAGCCTCGCTCTCTCGCTGCCTCGCCCATCGCCCTCAATCTCATTCTCGCCGCCTCGATCTAGCCCTTACTGCCTCGATTTAGCTCTCGCTCTCGCCGCCTTGATCTTGCCCTCGCTAGCCGCCGGGCCTGTCTGGCTCCATCACTCTCTAGCCTCGCTCTCTCACCACCTCGCCAGCCTCAGCCTCGCTTTTGCTTGCTTCAATGCCTCTCCGTCTTAGCCCTGCTTAACTGATGTTGGGTTAATTGATGTTAGGTTTCTCGAGAATAAGTTTGTTAATGTGATGTTAAGATTGATGTTAGGTCAATTGCACAGTGAACATAATAAGTTTGTTAATGTGATGTTAGGTCAATTGCACAACGCACATAATTTGTGAATTAGTTCTTGATTGTGCGTGAATAAAATTTTGTATGTGTATTGAATAGGTTTTTTTTTGCATTCAATAGGTTTTTACATGTTATAAGTAAACGGGTTGGACGGGTTAATAGGTGACACAACACGACCCTTTTAAATTAAACGGGTTAAACGGGTCATGTCATGTTATACGTTTAATAAACGTGTCGTGTTCGGGTTAGCCTGATACGTGTTATACATGTGTCTCGATATGACACAATTACGATCCGTCAACCCGTATTGCCACCCTTATTCAAACCCATCTACCCCAAACTCCTCCATGTGGTACCTATGTTGAAACCCTAACATATCTTGTGTGGTGGATATTCAAATGGGTCATCTCATATTTGCTTTATATATTTCACCCAATTACCTCCATGTGAATTTGCATCTTCATAGCATGTCCAATCATATCTTGACTTGTCCCAATCGTGACCTCATAATGACCTAGTTATTTGGATCATCTACAAAACTCCCTACTATCGCCACATGTTGCTATATGGTAGAGTATATATTTCTTGGTTAAATGATAGTCTTCGATTAGACAAGTGGGAACATTCATCCCCACCTAATATGACAATGCCCTTATTATATGTTGATAGTGTTCGATTAACTCTTGAAACTGCCATAAGTGGTACTCGACGTTCTAGTTAGCCTTACTCTCAAACAACCCCTTCCAATGGATTAAGTATTTTGTGTGGCTTTGCATATCATTCTAGTATTAGACTTTCTTAAAGTTGTTATTAATGCTAATGCCACTCTTTTAGTATGAGGTTATCGCATTTCAACCCCTTGAAGAACTTTCCTAATGTAATATACAGGTTGATCTTTCTATTCATTCTTTTGTAATAAAACAACATTGACGACGGTGTCGCTTACTCCTAGGTACATAAACAAAGGCTCCTTATTTTCCAGGTCTTGTCAATAAAGAGACTTCTTTTAAATATTCTTTCAAACCTTCAAAGGTTTTTTAATAATCATCCGTCCACTTAAAACTCTTGTTTGCTCATAAGGTTTTAAAGAATGACAAACTTCTTTATGTTGATTTTGATAAGAATATATTTAGAGCAGTTAGTCTCCCGGTTAACCATTGAACTTCTTTGATAGAGATTGGAGGTTTCATATCTAATATTGCTTGTATTTTCTCTAGATTGGCTTCAATGCCCCCATTGTGTTATCATATATCTCAACAATTTTTTAGATTGTTCTATGAATGAAAACTAATATAGGTTGAGTTTCATGTTATATTTTTGAAGTACTTAAAAACTTGCATTAATTTTTCCACATGTGACTTGTTATTTTTACTTTTAACAATCATATCATCCACATATGCTTTCATTTTTTTCCTAGTAAGTCTTTAAAAACTTTGTTAATCATTATCTGATACATAACTCTTGCATTTTTCATCCAAAGGGCATAACTTTGTAGCAATATGTTCCCCTTTCTGTGATGAAGGCAATTTTTTTTTCATCTAGTGGATGCGTCATGATGACTTCGTGATATACCCAAAAAGCATCTTCAAAGCTTAACAACTCATATCCAAAAGTTTTATCAACCAACCTATTAATCCTGGGAAGTGGGTATGAATCTTTTGGGCATACTTTATTGAGATATGTGAAATCCACACAAACTAGCCATTTTCCATTTACTTTTTTTTTATCATAGTCATGTTAGCCAACTAGTCAGGATAATAAACTTTTTTGGGGTGACATTTCTTTTCTTTTGTTTGATGGGCTTGATATTGGGATTTACATTTAAATGATGAGTAATTATTTTTGGTCTTATTCCAGGCATATATACTAGAGCCCAAGCGAATATATCAACATTCTCCTATAGATATTTCATGATTTATTTTTTAATTTCTTATTTTAATTCACTCCCCACATATACTAGCTTTCTATATCCTTTTTCTTTAATTGCATCGCTTCTAGCTTCTCCACAAGCTATTTTGTAATGGTGAGAGTTTCCTCTTTATCCTCATTTGTAGAGAAGATGTAACAATTTCTTGTTTTTCTTTGATCTCCTCGGACTTGTCCTACTCCTTTAGATATTGGAAATTTCATTAAAAGATACCACGAATATATTACAACTCTCATATCATTCAAGAGTGGATGTCCTAATATAACATTGTATGTTATTTAGAATGTTTTGACCATCATGGTGGTACTTTGAAGTTCTATTCCTAATGTAATTACTAGTTGTAAAGCCCTAGTTACAAAAATCGATTCCCCTAAAAAACTGAACAAAGCTAAGTGGATAGGTTTTAGACGATCTAGAGAGATATTCATATTTTCAAAACAATTCTAGTATATTAAATTTATTGAATTACCATTATCTATCAATATTCTTCCAATGGAGTGTTTTGCAATCGCTGATGAGATGACCATGGGAACATCATTGGGCATTATGACATCTCCCTGATTTGCAGGTGTAAAGGTAATGACTTCTTCATTTTGTTGTATAGGCATTATAGAATTAACTTGATAGGCTTGTCTTGCATAAGCCTTTTTCAAGGATGAAGTATGGTCTACCATGGTTTCTCTTACTGATATTACATGAGTAGCTTGATTAGTAGGTTTGTTGTCTAGCAAAATACTGTGTTTCATCTTTTCTTCTTTCTTCATATCGTCTTTCTTTAGTATGCTTGTCTTATCTTTCTGACTCTTTTTCTTCATTACCAGCAACTGCCCTTATTACTTCAGCTTACAATATATATTTACTGGCACATATAAATAAATTGACTAATGATGTTGGTTTCTTTAAAACCAATTATTCCTATAAACGTATAGACTTAGTGCCTTGAAACATTGCCGTGATCGCCAAGCTGGCATGCAAATCTCAAATTTCTAATGTGACATTTCTAAAACTATCCATTTATTGTCATAAAGTTTTTTTACTTCCTTGTTGAATACTAAGTAAATAGGTAGCATTTTTTTTTGCGTTGACAATTTATGACGAATGCCTTTATAAATTTTCTCCTTAGTTGTTTAAAGGAGAAAATAAACCCTTTAGTGAGGTTGTTGAGTTGAACATGATCTATTCAAGTTAAGGAGAAAGCGCGATACATAATAGCATCTTCCCAACCATGTAGTATCATGGAATTGACTCATAGTTCTATATGTGATCGTGGGGATCTGTCTTAATTACCTGAGTAAGAATTAGTTTGGGGCATTTTGAATTTTAGAGAAAGCGGTTTTTTCATATTTTTTTTGTGGTGAAAGGTGTTTTCATTCAATCCAAATCTGCTTCTACAGTTATCAATTTCCTTTGCTAAAAAACTTGCTCAATTATTCTTTTCAAATATTCAGCATCTTGAGCAATGAAGCTACACTAAAAAAAAGGATTTTAAAGACGGATTTTAGAAAGGAAATTTTTTTCCATATTTATTAGAGATGAATTTTGAGACGAAAATGTAAAAAATGTGATGAAGATGGATTTAGCGATGAAAATTGGGTGTCTCTAATTCAGAGATGGATTATTTCCATCTCTAATTTTTTTTTTCACTCAAATACGGATTTAAAGACGAAAATATTTCACCTTTAACATCAGAGAAGGAAAAATTTCCGTCTATGCCTTTTTCCTTGAACAAAGGTAGATTTTTTGCTTCTCTGAAATTAGAGAAGGAAAATTTGTCTTTGACTTAGAAACAGATTTTCGTTAAGTTGTGAAAAACGAAGAGCCAACCTCACTAGGATAGAGGGACATTTCCCTTATCCTCCACCATCTCATGAGTAGAAATTAGTTTGATAATGACAAAAATAGGGAGAAAGAACCTCATGTTTTGACTTACATTTTACCTTATGTATTCTCATGCTTAATTAATATATGTCTTTATCTGTCTTCATCTGATGTATTTGATATGCCTTATATGATATGTCTTATAATCAATTTATTTTATGCATAAATTCAGGCGGAGCATATCCATAGGAGAGTTATGTTTAAATATGTCTATCTTAAAGAAAAATATGAAATTTTTGTCATCATAAAAGGGGAGAGATTGTTAAACTCAAGGGTAATTAAATAAGATTTTGATGTTAATAAAAATATTTTGATGATATAAATATATTTTATTAGCCTCTTGTAATGTAAAAGATGTGTTTTTTCATGTTTATATATCTTAAGTCGACTGATGGTTTAACCTAAGTCGACTGAAGTGAGGCAGAATGTTTAAATTTTATTGTGCTGAAAGATATGTTCTTCATGGCTAAATATCTTAGGTCGACTGAAGTTTATCTTACATCGACTTAAGTTGGCCTCCAATTTTAGGTCGATTAAAGTTTATCTTAAGTTGACTGAAGTTAGCCTCTAATTTTAGGTCAATCGGTCCTTTAATCGAAGTTGTGCATAAGGTTGTTGGGCGACTTAGGTTGACTGAAGTTTAGCGGTTGTTTTTGTTTTGTCCTTGTTTTTGCATATCTTTTTGTTGCATGCTAAGAGTATATTTTTCAAAAATATTTTGGTTTGATTTCCTCATGCAAAAAGTAAAATTTCTTTGTAGAAAAGTTTGTCCCTCAGTTTTCTTTATTGACTTTTTTGTGCAAAAATTTTCAAAGTTGTGTTTGAATTCTATGATCCAACAGATGCTAACTGGAGATGTTAAAATGATGAAAAAAATTTTGAATTTCAAATTTGCTTCTTACCTCTATTTGTAACAGCTAGTTCTCTGGAGAAGTGTATAAATACGAGGTGAGTATGAAGGCTAAATGATATATAATAAAAAGAACAAACAATTGACAGAACATTCAAATAAGAGTAAGAAGGTTCAAGTGATGGAAGTGTGCTGGCTGGTGGATTTCTCAATTGTTGGTGACTTGTTTGAGATTGTCTCTAGTTGTAAATTTGTTATTTTTACTCACTTATTGTGTGAAGGGATTTTATTTACTAGCTATGTGTTAGTGGTTCTTTGCTTAAGCAAGGGATTGTTTGTTGGTTTTAGTTTCAACTAAAAACTAGTGTTGATTATGAAGGATCATGACGAGGATACATAGCATGCAACGGAAGCGTTTTTAAATAAAAACTTTCCTCGTATTGATTAGAATCTAGGAAACTTACTTTTCCTTCGGATTACCGGACGGAATGAGGCGACAGGCGGAGGATGGGTGGGAGCTTCTTCTCGTGGTGGAGACGGCGGTTGTCTTGCAATCCTTCGGCTCCTTCGCATCAGAACTTGAAGGCTGTCTTTCGATCTTCCGAAGTATGACTCGAACTCGTGGCCTCTCTTTCGGTGAAGAAGAGTAAAAATCGACTTGGATGAAAAACAACCAAGGAGAGAATATATAGGGAGAACCCTAGGGTTAAAACCCTAGTGGGCCAAACCCTAATGGGCCAAGTCCATTTAATTAATTTTCTAATTGGGTTAGCCCAATTAATTAATTAAAAACTAATGAACTATTATTTTATTCTAGCCCAATTAATTATGGACCATTCTGAATAAAATAATTCTCTCTCAATGTAATTCACCTAACAAGCCAAATGTATTAAATAATACATGAGTTATATCGAGCTACCCCGGGGACCAAAAGACAAATTATTCACGGCTACTAAAATGACCAAAATATCCCTGCTACCTAGTAGCTATATTTTGTCATTCTAAGTGTTCCAACTATCACCATATGGTAACACTGACCCCACGAATAATTTTGCATATGCAATGTCTTTGATCTACTAGTGTAATGACGAAAATACCCCTCTGCGTAACACCCATCATTTAGAAAGGAATAATGTACTAACACCTCTCTAAATGATTTCTATCATCCTTAGATCACTAGTCCAATAATCCGTGACTACTCGAATGTACTTGCTTATCACTGGGAGCTACCCAGAAGCACACACTCTTAAGTCACGTTCCCAGGGCCCTGGATTATTTGATTATTCTTGGACAATCACAAGGGGGTGAATCACAGAAACTATCTTGTATTAGTCTGTCTTAGCTAATTAGAAACCATACTCCCAACTCAAAAGGTTATTGATCTTTGATAGACCTCACCTACAGTGAATCTAAGAATATAGCTCTAGGTTCACTAGACCACCAACTAATACTCAAGTATTAGAGTACTCGTCCACGTAGTAGCAGTGATAGACTAGCTCCATGATAATTAGTACTTTGTCATTGGCTTCTATCACAGGTCCACTCTACGCATTCCAAATGCGCTTGTACAATTAGAGTAAACGGACTGTTTACTGGCTAAGGCAAGCCATCCTCCATTAGGATCTATTGTACAATGATCTTATCATGATAGAATGCCCAGTTCTATCAAAAGATCAAGAGTAATATTTTCTTGCTTATTAAGTACCCATGATTCATGCCTAACTGTGAAGAACGACCCATCACATGAATCACTTACTTAATAGCATGGACACTTTTCCAACAATTAAATGCAAATAATATATGTGCCACAAACTGACTAAAAGAAACATCATTACCATAAATTAAACAAAACGTGTCTTTAGGGCATACATTTCCAACAGATTCTCCCTAGTAAAACCTCAAGTTAAGTCTTGAGAGAGAGAACTAGACTCTTTAAAGCCAAACTTCTATAAAAATTCTCTTATTCTTTATGATTGTTTGATAAAAATCAAACAATCATAAAGAACTAGACTCTTTAAAGCCAAACTTTTATAAAAATTCTCTTCTATAAAAATTCTCTTATCCATTAGACATTCCATGCAAGAGAACAAGATTGTCACGTAATAATGATGAAGGTGAAAGTAGTTTGTCGAATCCACCTGTGTCAATTTTTAATAAGCTAGGTTGTCCATATGCGAAATGCATGAAAAGTTAATTAAATATTAAGGAATTGGTAGTTGCAAAACTATATGTTTTTCTAAATTGTCCTAAGGTTCAGCCATTTCTCGAGTAAGTAATTTGTTAAGATGTTAATTCACTAGTGATATATATATATATGTGTGTGTGTGTCATCTATGAAATATAAAAATGAGTGATAATAAATTTTTTGTTGTAGTATCTACACACATATGTTGCGCGAATTTATGCCTAACAATTCTGATACGCAACTTGACAAGGAGATTGCGACAAACTTCACCTCTTGGTTTAAAGAATATGTAAGTTGGATAATTCTCATATGTTTTTTATTTGCAATTGTTTCAATAAGTCAATGTAATTAATAAGCATTTTATGATACTAGCTTCTCAATCCAGAACATAGGATTGAAGATCCTCTGTTGAGGAGTTTGGCATGGGGGCCTTTAAATATGGTTAAGACATGGCCTATATACTTTGTAAATTCTTATAAGTTTCATGCAAAGACTAGAGTGAAGATAAATCTACTTGTAATTATGGTATGTGTGTTCAAGATTTTGACTGTGGGCAATCAGAGAATGATTTTTTATGGGATATTACATGATGTTGTATAATTGGAGTATATTGGATGGTCTATTAAGAAACTAGTTTTATTCAAAGGTGAATGGTTGATCCAAATCCTAATCAAGGGACAAAGATTGATAAAAATTATGGGAATATTGTTGAGGCCAAAGCAAATAGGCGTTATAGGTTGTATGATCCATTTATATTCACAGAATAAGTTTGTTACACACCATATCCTAAAGGCCATCAAATGTGGTTTTGTGTTATCAAGACAAAAGCTCAAAATGTAATTAATGCTCCAAATGCACTAAATAATGAAACAAATCAACCATACAAAAACAATAAGTCACCCTATCTGCAGCTAACAATATCCCCCGACGTTCTAGACCAGATTGTAGATACAGATGGTGATGCAACAGAAGTTAATAGCACACTTTTCTTTCAAGAGGATGTAGAAGAATTACAGGATAACTTGTCAACTCCGTCCTTTACTGATGAAGAAGAATTTACTAACATACGGTCTAGTTAGGTTATTTGATTTATTTTATGTATAACTAATAGTCTAATATGATTCAAGATTTATTTGTTATATTATGTGCATGCTTTTGTTCCGTATAGATGGTAGATGAACAAGGTACAAGTTAGGGTAGGGGTCGAGGAAGAGGTTGGGGTCGACTCCAACTGTAACGACCCATTATTGGGTCAATGCTATTATTGATAACTATTTCATTTTGGTGTACATATATATAACAACATTACTTAGAGATTAAATAAAATGGGTTGAGGGTTTAATGAAGTTAGGTGTGGGCCAAGTTGAAAATAAGCATTTGGGTTTTGTGAGATGTTGGGCCTAATTAAGTGAGTTAGGCTTAAATTATATGTGAAGGATTAACGGGTTTAGGCTTGAGCCCATTTACAAGAGGATGATTTAAATTTAAAAGAAAACTTAAATGAGTGGAAAATGTCTAGAATGAGCATGAATGATTGAGGCTCGTGTGTTTGTATAAAGGGTAAAATGGTCATTGGTCTAAGGAGTTAACTTTCCATTTTCTGCTTCATCTTCTTGCTCGAGAACCCCTTTTCCATCTTCTTCTTCTTCTTGGTGGTTGGGAGACTTACTCCTTGTGGCAATTTTCCTTAAGCAAGTTGTAATACCCCATATTGCAAAGTGTCAAGTAAGTTCAAGGAACTGAAAATCGGTTTGAGAATTTAGTTAAGTAATTGCCGAATTGATGGAAGAGAGTGCCCTAGAATGTAAATATCTAAGGAAAAATGTATGTCATTGACAAGTGTCTTGAGACAGGATTTAGGACACTCAAAGCAATTGGAATAGAGACAATTTCTCGGTACAATTAATGTTAGCCTGGAAAACTGAATGATCATAAGTGATGTAATACTCGAGATTTTTAGATTCAAATACTTGAGAAAATAGGATATTTCAAGGGATTGTGGATGTTTGGAGACAAAAGTTCAATTTCTGAGCCAGGGGCAAAATCATAATTTTTGAGGTTCGGGTAAAAATGTAATTTACCTAAAAATTAAGGGTTTTAGCGTAATTAACCCTTTCTCCAGGGACTAAAATGCAATTAAAAATTGGCCCGGGAACCATGTTGAAAAGGGTCTAACTGTAATTACCCAAAAAGTTTGGGCCAAAGTGTAATTCTAGAAACCTCTTTCGTAGGGACGTTTGGGAGATTCAGGAAAAGCCTCATAATGAATTTAGAGATAAGGATGAAGTCTCATGATAACGTTAGAGATAAGATGAAGCCTTATGATGACGTTAGAGATAAGATGAAGGCTCATGATGACTTTGGAGATAAGATAAAGCCTCATGATAACTTTAGAGATAAGATAAGATTTGATAAGATCTAATTTGGATAGGATTTGAAATGATTACAAAAAATCTTAAAAGATTTAGAAGATCTTAAAAGATTTTGAAATGATTATATAAATTCTTAGAAGATTTAGAATGATTGTAGAAGATTTTAAAAGATTTAGAATGATTGTAGAAGATCTTAGAAGATTTTGGAATGATTGCAAAAGATCTTAGAAGATTTGGAATGATTATAGAAAATCTTAGAAGATTTACAATGATTGTAGAAAATCTTAGAAGATTTGGAATGATTGGAAAAGATTTTGGAAGATTTGAAAATAATTGCTAAATATGTATTTCTTAGTGGCTAAGTTTCTAAAGCCTATAAATAGGGGGTTCATGGCTAAGGATTTCTCATTCAAAATTGTGATAAATTCGTGTTAGACGAGAGTGCTTCAGGTTTAGTGGATAGAGGGCTTTTAAAGAATACCCGAAGCATCACACATGCAGAGCATTTGGGCAGCGTGTGAGGGCATGTAAGGAGATGGGTTGGTCAAAAGACTCGAGGAGTTGCACGAAAATTGAGGTTGCACACAAAAACTCGAGTATTCTAAGTTACATTCGAGGTGAGTGTTCTCCCACAAAACTTGATTTATTGTTAGTAGTTCTATCTTAAAAACTTGGTATTTGTGTTACCTGAATGTGTTGTGATTTTATGCAAAATGGTTTTGTTGCATACAAATGGTAACCAGTAACAGTTGGTTTTATGAGGGAGGTTCGTCCCTAAACGTTTTGTACTTGTGCATTGTATTTTATATAATGTTGTTTATATAATGCATTGAGTTGTGAAATGTGGCATAGTTATGCGTTTTGTGTTATTCATATGGAATGTCAGCCTAAAATGTTATCTGCATAGTGTAGCCATAATTCTCCAAGGGTATTGACAGAATAATAGGGGTATCTTATGCTGCTGCGCATGCCGGGATAGTTGCCTTGGTTTCCGTGCCAGGCCGTTTGGTCAGGGAAGTTGCATTAGGATGACTAAGTGGTCCATATGGGATTTGAGTTGGGATTGGGTAGTGGTTCTTGGATGCTTTTGAGTGGGAACTTAATCCTTGACATAAATGTGGTAAGCCGGGTTCCTGCGTTGATGTGACCCTCTTGGGCCGGGAGTGGTAACGATTGTTTCCGAGATGTTGAGGAGATGCATTGACCTTGCCCCTCTTAAGCTAGAACCACGTCGTGTCGATGTGTCGGTATGGTGGCATGGCTTTTAGAGAGATAGTTCTTTCCCCGTGGTAGGGTTAAGCGCTGTGGGATTCTCTTAGGCTAAGGCTTGTCGGGTTGTGTTGGTTTATTTCATGTCTTGCATACACTCATGAAAAGGTATTTTTGAATTCTCACTTAGATGATTCATCATCTAATATGGACTTTATCCCTAGAATATTCAAATGTTCTAGGTGAAGGCAGCAGTGCGAAGGGAAAAGGGATTGTTAATGAGTGACAGTGATTAGTGGATAGTTTATAGTATGTCATTTTCAATTATGTTGTTTATTTTGATGACGTCATGTAAAACGTTGTTTCGACTTTATATTATGAATAAAGTGATTTCGGTTGTGTACTATTGAGGTTTCGATCTAGCTTCCGCATTTGGGGTGATTTACCTGTCTTAGTTTATTAATGATTCTACGTTTGATATTCTGAGAGGGTGTAACAGGATCTAAGGGGAACGGTTTTTGTGTTGAGTTTCCGTTGGAAAAAAAAATATATCCCCAGAATCTTACGTTACCTAACGCCCTGGGAGAGTGGGGTGTTACACAAGTAGTAAAGGTGAAGCTAGTTAAGGCAAGTTCTTAATCCCTTGCAAGTTCTCCTTGCAATTTTAGTTTATTTTTGTGCGAGTTCCTATCTCTTCTTCCTTCTTTAAGGCATGAAACTTGAGATATGGGTGGTTTTAGTCATGAAAGATCTCATGGTTTTTCCCAAAAGATGGTTATGTAAAAACCTATGTCAAAATCTTTGTAAATCTCTGATCTGCTCAAATTTATTCCGTTAATTCCATTTGGGGTTGTGAAATAGAGGTTGTTGCACCCTATGAGATGAGAGAAATTGAAGTGATTTGAGTTTGATGGAGTATTGGAAGAGTTGGGATGGTTTTAGGGTGTTCCCGATCATTTTTGTGCGTTTTTGGGCTCATTAGTAGACTATTTTTGGTCAATAGTCGACTATTTAGTGGGTTAGCCGACCTTCGAAGGATTAGCTCTCGGCCCAGTCGACTAATCCTTTTAATAGTCGACTAATAATCTCATTAGTCGACTTTACATGCGCATGCTTTACTATTTCGATAATAACTTTTTATGTAGATACCCGATTCAGGAACCGTTTGAGGCATTGTAAACTAGACTTAATAGAATTCATTTTGGTATAGAATTCAACCCATTTGGATAACATTTGTGCACTCTATTCTTGTGAGTTTTAAAGGGTTCAGTTCTCCCTTCTGTTTGTTGTGGAATGAAGCTAGGTTGTTGTGGGTAGGTTCTCGTAGAGGTTGTTGTGGCTAAGAGGATTTGTATATGTTCTTTTTATTTCTAGTATATGGTCAGTTCATATGCATGCAGGAGCTTGGGATATGCATTAGGGGTTCCATGTGACTTGAGTGCTTGTCACACGACCATGATATTTATTTATTAGTTGTTAAGCACTAGCATTTGCATTTGGTGTGTGTTTTACTAGCTGGGCGAGGCTTGGTAGGATGCTTGGCTTATGGGGGCTTTGTATCTTGTCTAGTTTACTACGCCACCCCTTATTTGTTGCATCTATATGAGTCATGGCGCCAGTGTTGAGATACAGATATATGGTGTTGAGTTTTTTGAATTGAGTTATTAGGGACGCCTCGACGTGCCCATTTTTTTATCTTGGATGCTTATGCGTGCCAGAAGGTGTGGTAGCTCCCACCCGAGCGAGCTTCGACTCGTACTACAAGTACAATCTGCCTTCAGGGCAGTAGTAGGTTTGTTATAAGGACTTGGGTGCTAGTGCAGCTCTTATTTGAGCCCCAAAATCCTGTATGTGAGCATTGTGACTTCTATAGTTGGTACCTGTATCAGTTTATGAGATTGCATGGCATGCTATGCATGAGTTTTGATTTGTTATGCACTTGAGATGCAGGTTTACTCTTAACACCTACTATATCTGTCCTTCATTTCTTTGTGACCTTGCTGAGTCATTTGGACTCACTTTGCTTTCTCTTGATTTCAGGTAAAGGTAAGGACCTAGCTATGGGCGAGTCTAGTAGTTCCTGACTTCTTGGTTAAGTAGTGTACAGGGCCATGCAGACCTAGCGATTGTTAGCCTGGGGGTTCCTTTTTATACATTTTGTCACTTCCAGACTGTATTTCTCTTCAGTTTATTTGGGTCTGTATGGATTGTGTTCTATTTTGTGGCTGGTGTGTCAGTGATGAATGTTATGCATGTCTGGGCTATGTAAGCTTAGAGATCAATTGTTGTATATTAGATTGAGGTTTTGATATTCATGTCAGAATGACAAGTTTCCTTTACTAGGTTTTTCTGATACTTATCAGTTGCATGTATGACAGGTTCATCCAGATCTAGGTTGTCTCTATATTAGTAGGGCACCCGCTCTAGTTCTTTGGGGACCTGGGTAGGAGCCTTACACCAACATAGTCTCCTATCACAACATCTATTTCTACAGCCACATAGCTATCCGATCCACCTCTTGTTAGGGAGGTGGATCCAACAAACGAGCGTATATGGATCCGGTCTATTGCTAGATTAGAGTGAGATTTCTCAACTCAATTCCTAACTTTGTTTTTATTTAATATATATATATATGTTAAAACTGATTTTGAATTTTTTTTTATAATTTTAGTTTTCACCCAATTTGGGGATCATTGTCCTATATCTCTAGTATATTGAAATCCAATTTTGAGGGCACTAGGAGATCGTGGAGCAAGGTGGATCCTGCTATCAAAGATTTGTGGTTTGAAGAATTTAAAGTCAAGAACAATTAGTAATTGAGTAATAATATTTTTTATATAACTAATGAAACATTTTCATGATTGTTTAACATATTCTCACATGCGTGTAGAAAAAATACAAGTGGTCACTACAATATGACCATGAAGTTAGGAAACACTTCAAAAGTAAGGGATCAAAGTCTTTGAAGAATGCATTGAAAAAAGTCAGTGATGTACATGACAGAGGGCAATGGATTACTAATAATATCCAGAAAGCTCTAAAGGGAAATGGCAAGACTCGAATTGGGTGCAAAAAAGTTTTAAAAATATCCAAAATAGACATTTTGGAAAGGGTGCCTTCCTACACACTAGTGGCAGCATATTAGTGGTGAAGCACAAGAAAAAATTGGTAAGTTTAATTACATATCATTATTAGGTGAAATATTGTATTAAGTTGATTTACATTCCATGACAAAACTTTATATTAACTTAATTGAAATTATGTGCATTTGTTGTCTTTTGTAGAGAAAATAACTGAATAGGGAACCGACTAGTTTCAAACTTTTTACAAGAATAAAACAATACCAAAGGAAAGACGGTTGGGTCTATTTAAAAGCTGCATCGGTTGATGTAAGTACCAATTTTTAATCAAATTTAATATTTGAATTATAATTGTCATTAATTGTAAGTAAATTTATTAGTTATCTAATTTACTTGCATCTCAATTTTTTATTTTAGAATGAGTTTATTAGGCAAAGAGATGAGAAAGACTCTTCAAAAACATCTGCAAAGGGGAGTAATTCAGGCAGTTGTCAGGTACCTCTGACAACGATATATTTTTGGATGTGGTTGGAGGATGAAACAAGAAAGGGCTCATTTTTGGTCTGGGGACGGCATTTCCAGAGTACTGTTTGATGCCTTCTCTAATACAACAGTGAGTCCGAATGAGATTGATGCTATGCATCAGATGATCTCTAACTTGTCTACAGAGAGGATGTGCACCTAAGAAGAGATGATATAATCCCAACAAGAAATGATACAATCTTAGCGAGACATGACATAATCTCTTTTCTAGCACTTGGGGATCAACTAGATGCCCCCAAGTCGTCCTCCACTAGTTACCACCCCTCCAAGTCAGTTAGCGGCTCCCGCCAACCCAAGCAATGTGGCTTATCATGACCCTATTGATGACATGTATGACGATGATGACTGTTGATTTTCAATATTTTTTATATAATTTTACTTGTGATACTATTTCTCTTAATTAATACTTTTGTGCTTTTGCAATAACTTGTGTAACTATTCGTGTCCTTGGGGTTTGGTTTTGTGGATGTTTTATTTGACTTGTTAATAGGTTTTGAATAGAATATTTTTGGACCATTCTTGGGCTTTTAGGGTAAATTTGAGAATAAGAGACGAATCTACTCCATCTCTAAATTTTCAATTTTAGAGAGAAATTCTATTTCGTTGCTAATTTTAGCAATGAAAAAAATTTCATTACTAAATTTGGGGACATAATTTTTTCGTAGCTACTATAAGCGATGGATTATTTTTGTTGCTAAAAATAATGACGTATATAATTTCGTTGCTAATTGCAATGGATTATAATTTGTCCCCACAATTAACGAAATTAACGATGAAAAAAAATCCTTTGCTAAAAGTTACTTAGAGACCATTTCGAATTTGTGGTGACCAAATTGGTCACCATTTTAGTGACAAAAAAAATCCATCTCTTATTAGAGATGGATTGAAAAACCAGTCACTAATAAAGAATTAGTGACACGAAACCTTGGGACCAATAAAAATCCGTCACTAAATCTGTCGCTATTGTATTAGCGACAGATTTAGTGGGTTTCAACGACAAATTTTATTCATCTCTAAAACCCTCTTTTTTGTAATGCTAGATTGATTTGACTGTGGCCTAAATACTGATCCAATTGTCATACTTTCAACAACTTCATGATATTTTTCTTCCAAATGTGGGAGGACTCCTCATTTTGGATTGGAGCCACCTGAGATCGATCTAAATATTCTTGTGGTATAATCTTCGGAATACCCTCATGGCGAACGGGTCTTACAACCCACTTTCAAAAGAATATTTAGAACGAATATTATAAATATTTATAATATTTATAGTATTTATAATCTTTGTCGAGATCGATCTAAGGATTCCAAGATAGTCCTCATGGCGAACGAGTATTCGATAACAAATATTGAACATTTATAATATTTACTTTATAATTTATAATAACATTTATAATATTTAGAACATGTCTTTGGAAGACCACACTGCAAAAAAACAACAATTTAGAGACGAATTTTTTCCGTCTCAAATTTAAGACGGATTATTTTGAGAAGGATTTTGAGACAGAAAAAAATTCGTCTCAAATTAGAGACGGATTTTAATTTGTCTCTAAATTTTCGTCTCAAAATCCATCTCAAATTAGAGACCAGGTCTCCTTCTTGGAACTATTGGTCTTGTCCCCCCTGATCATAGTAATTCTTCATTCGGGTTTGTGCCTTGGACAAGTGGGCTTTCAGCTCCTCTAGCAGCTCATCTCAATCAACTAGCTCTCGGTCCACAGTGTCCATCTTGGCAGATTATGGCGTGTAAGACACCAATGTAGGTGGTGCTCGCCCATACATTGCCTCAAACGGGCTGTGCCCCAAAGACTGATGGTAAGAGGTGTTATACCAATATTCTGCCCATGCGATTTGATCAGCCCATGTGTGCGGGTTGCTTTGTGAAAAGCACTGCAAGTACTGCTCCAAGGTTCGGTTGGTTACCTCTGTTTGACCGTCAGTTTGTGGGTGATAGGAAGAGCTTGCTGATAGTCCGGTCCCCATTGTCTTGAAGAGCTTCTTCTAGAAATGGCTGGTGAAAATTCTGTCCTTGTCTGTCACGATGGTTCGAGGTCGGCCGTGCAAGCGGACCACTGTTTGCATAAAAACTCTTGCAACTGACTGTGCAGTGATGGGGTGCACGAGGGGTATAAAGTGGGCATACTTGCTAAGTCTATCTACCACGACAAGTATAGAAGAGTACCCCTATGACTTTGGTAGGCCTTCCACAAAGTTCATACCTAGGTCTTCCCAAATTTGCTCTAGCACGGGTAACGACTGCAATAAGCCACTGGGCTGAGTCGAGTCACTCTTAGCGCGCTGGCAAGTCTCACACTCTGCCACGTGCCTGGAAACCTATTGCTTCATGCCTTCCCAATGGAAAAGTTGATTGAGTCGTTGCCAAGTGCGGTATACTCCGGAATGTCCTCCTTCCCTTGAATTATGGAAGTGTCGCACAAGGGTGGCACGTAAGCTTTGCCTCGGTACAACAATAGCCATTACGGTACTCGTAGTCACTAACAGTCTTGCTGTCCTTGCTGGCCTCAATCAAATCCTGACTACGCTGGTCAGTGGCTAATGCATCTCTGATTTGTTGCCAAATTGCCCAATTTGGCCCTGTGATAGGCAATAGCTGAGGGCTGTCATCACGTTTGGACAAGGTGTCAACAACCTTGTTCTGCGCCCCTAGTCGGTAAACAATTTCATAGTCGTACCCCATCAGCTTTGCCACCCACTTCTACTGGTCTGGGGTCACTATACACTGCTCCAATAGATGCCTTAAAGGTTGCTGGTCGGTCATAATTTTGAATTGTTGCCCCAACAAGTAGGGTCTCCATACCCTTACTTCCTTTATGATTGCCAACATCTCCTTGGCGTAGGCAGACCATGTGGCTTTGGTTGGGTCAAGCGCTTTGCTGAGGAAGGCCACTGGTCGGCCTTGTTGCACCAATACTGCCCCAATGCCAATGTTGCTGGCATCTGTGTGAACCTCGAACTGTTGTGAGAAATCTAGCATAGCCAAGACTTGAGTGCACGTCATGGCTTGCTTCAAAGCTGCAAAGGCGTGGTCAGCATCGTCTGTCCACTAGAACTTCTCTTTCTTGAGTATCTGCGTCAATGGCCTAGCAATGGCCCCATAATATTGCACAAACTTCCTGTAGTAGCCTGTAAGGCCCAAAAATCCGCGCAGTTGGGAAACATTCTTCAGCTTCGGCCAAGATTGAATGGTAGTAATCTTGTGTGGCTCTACTTTAACACCTTTAGGGCAGATCCTATGCCCTAAGTACTCCAACTCTGTCTGCCCAAAACACACTTGGACAGCTTGATGCAGAAACTTTCTCAGGCCAGTATGCTCCTTGCTCCAAGTGCTGGTCCCTAGTCTTCGAATAAACCAGGATGTCATCGAAAATACTAGCACAAACTTATGTAACATGTGCTGGAAGATATGATTCATGGCCGCCTGAAAGGTGGATGGTGTGTTGCACAGGCCAAAGGGCATGACTATGTACTCGTAATGCCCATGATGCGTGCGAAATGCTGTCTTGTGTATGTCTCCCGAGTGCATCTTGATTTGATGATAGCCTGCTCGCAAGTCTAACTTGGTGAAAATGGTGGATCCTGCTAGCTCATCTAGCATGTCATCAATAGCTAGAATCGGAAATCTATCCTTAACTGTGGTATTGTTGAGTGCTCGGTAATCTGTACAAAAGCACCATGTCCCATCCTTCTTCTTGACTAGCAAAACTAGTGACGAGAAAGGACTGGTACTAGGCCGTATCATATTTTTCTGTAGCATCTCCTCGACTTTCTTCTCACTTTCTTCTTTTTGATGGTGGGCATAACGGTAGGGAGCAACGTTGATGGGTTGCTCATCCAATAGTGGGATGTGGTGGTCGAAAGGCCGGCTTGGTGGCAGGTTTGTGGGCTCCTGCACCACTTTGGGAAATTTGGCCAAGACCTCCTGAATATCTGTGGGTAGCTGTGGTACATTAGTGGATTTGAAACTGTCAGATGTGCGTGGCTGTGATGCTATCTGTATAGCATAGCACTCACTGCTAGCCCTAATCAGTTTCTGCACCACATTCACCTTTGCTGCCCTAGCAGTACCCTACTGCATGGATAGACGAACCTGTCGGCCCCTTAAGGTGAACTCCATGGCCATTTGCTTGTAATCAAAGACAACTTTACCCAGTTGGGCTAACCACAGCACACCCAGCACTATGTCTACTCTGGCCAAAGGTATGACATATAAATCTACAGTAACATAGATGTGCTGGATTTTAAGACTTACTGCCTTGCACTACTGTGTGCATGTCAGGCGCTCCTCGCTAGTGACTCGCACCTCGAATGGCTCAATGGTGGTAGTCGGGATCTGTAGCTTGTGGGTAACTTTGGTCCTGATTAAGTTGTGGGTCGAGCCGTTGTCGATCAGCAGGCTGGCAACTTTTCCCTTAAGCATCGCTGTCACCCGCATCGTCTGTGGCCCTGCGGATCCTGCCAGTGCATAAAAGGACATCTCTGGCAGATCCTCAGCCTCCACCCCGCTGCTGGCTACAGGCATGTCAAAGGACATTTGTGGGTCTAACTCTTCATCTTCCTCCTCTTCTGGTGGGTCTTCTGCTTCGATCAGAAAAGATTGGGCCACTTTGCATTTGTGGCCCGGGGTGAATTTCTCATTGCAGTTGAAACAGAGGCCTTGCTCGTGCCTTTTCTGCATCTTGGCCCATGATAGGCGCTTGACGCTTGGTGGTATGCGCTTGTTGGCTGCGGGTTGTGGCACATGTGGTGGCTTGGACTTGGGCGCCCCAGAATTGGATCAGGCCATGGCAGGCCCTTTGTATGCCATTGCCTTGCACGTTGCGCGCAATTGATCATCTTTCAGCCGAGCAAATATTAATTTCCTGGTGCATAGTGGTGGGTCGGTGAAGTTTAACTTCTGCAGCGATGTCCGGAAATAAGCCCCCAATGAATGCCCCAATTAAGGTCTTCTCTAGCTAATCATCAACTTGTGTGGCCACCCTTTCAAATTCCCACTGGTAGTCCCTTAAGGATCCTTTCTGGCGCATCTTTGATAGGACTTCATCATAATTCACAAAGCCTGTAGGGCCAAAACGAGTTCGTACCTCCTGTTCGAAATCCTTCCAACAGATGCTCTTGCCTTGGCTCTCATAGGTGCATGACAGCTACTGCCACCAATGGCTCACCTCGCCCTCAAGGTAATAGGCGGCATACTCCACCTTTTCCTTGTTGCTTATGTCTTGTGACTTGAAAAATAAATTAGCTCGGTTGAGCCAAGAGATAGGATCCTCACCAAAAAATGTGGGAAATTATAGGCGCGGTTTAAACGCTAGTAGGTTGGTGCCTGTGGGATTCCAATTGCTACCTCGTCCGTCTGTCTCAAATCGGCCATCAGAGTCAGATTCAGACCTTTAGCTTGTTGATACAGTAGATCGCCTCCTATGGGAAGATGAAAGGCTACTGCTACGCCTTGGCGCCTGTTGTTTCTCCACCAGGATGGTTAGATTCTGTAGAGTTCGCTCCAACTGTGAGAATTTTTCATCCATGGTGTTAGCCATGTTCTCCAAATTCTCAATACGATCCTTGTGAGTCTGTCTTCCCGCCATTGTTGGATGACCGTTGGATAGACAACTTTTGAGAACGTCTTCCAAGCACCGAGCTTTGAAAAGAGACTGTGGGCAGACTCTTAACGAGAGCACCAATGATGGATGCCATAGTTCCCGGAAGGTTGATTTCTGCCTAACTATCATAGGATAGAAGAAAGAAATCGAAAGTGTGAAGAACACTTTGGCAATTTCATTTTTGGATTGATCAAAAGTTCTCAAATGAAGGCAAATCAAAGCCTTTTATAATAGGCTGTCCCTGACCCTCTAGATGCTAAGTACATGAATGCTGAGAATGTAACTTAAGCATCTACATGAATGCTGGCAATAAAGTAATACATCAATGCTGGAAATTAAGAAAGCAATTAAAGGAAATACATAAAGTATCTAATAAAGGAGCCAGATCGAGTGAATTGACTTGGCTCTTGGTCTCCATTTGATGGGCTGGACGAAATGGGCTGATGGGCTTGCTGGACCGGGCCTTTGATGGGCCTAGTCTGGTGGGCTTCATCCTGCTGGGTTGGGCTGGCCTTGAGTGGCTGCATTGTGGGTTGAGTCTGCAGGCTAATGTTGGTCTGAGGCCCCAGATGGCTCATGTTGGCTTGGCTGGTCCACTGGTTAGTAAGCTGAGGCCTCGCTTGGCGCAGCATGCTTCTCTTTGCCATTGGGTTGCCAAGAACTTTCGCCAGTTGCGCCAACTGCCGTGCTATTGTCCGAGCCAGATGTGTCTTGAACCTCAAGGGCAGAGACTTGAGATTCTAACACCAGGTCGTTTAAAGGCAATCTTTTGGTACATCCTGTAAGTACAAAGATGTATCGTGATTTAAAGGCAATCTTTTGGTGGAGAAATATAAAAGAGGACAAAGCTAAATTTGTTGAGAAGTGTCTGTATGTCAGCAAGTGAAAGCTGAGCATCAGTGACCATTAGGGTTGCTGCAATCACTAGAGGTTCTAGAGTGGAAATGGGAACATATGACAATGGATTTTGTTGTAGGCTTCCCAAGATCAGTAATAGGCCATGAGGCTATTTGGGTGATTGTGGACCGACTTACCAAATCTGCTCACTTCTTACCTGTTCGAATGACATTTACAATGGATCAATTTGCACGACTATATGTCAAGGAGATAGTAAGATTGTATGGTGTTCCAGTTTCTATTGTATCCGTTAGGGACCCCAGGTGTACATCAAACTTTTGGAAGAGCTTACACCGCGCTATGGGCACCAAATTGAGTTTTAGTATAGCTTTCCATCCTCAAACAGATGGACAATCTGAAAGAACAATTTAGACTTTAGAGGATATGCTTCGAAGTTGTGCTCTTGAGTTTGGTGGTCAATGGGAAAGGCATTATATGGAAGGAAATGCAGATCACCTATTCAATGGGATGAAATTGGTGGGCGAAAGATTTTGGGTCTAGAGATTGTGGAGAAAACAATTCAGGCCATCGAAAGAATCAAGATTAGTATAAAAAAGGCTCAAGATAGACAGAAAAGCTATGCAGATAAAAGAAGAAAGGATCTAGAGTTTACCATAGGTGATAAGGTATTCTAAAAGATTATACCCATAAAGGGAGTCCTATGGTTTGGGAAGAAAGGAAAGCTCAGACCTCGGTATATAGGCCCATTTGAGATCTTGAAGCAGGTTGGGAATATCGCTTACCAGCTGGGCTTACCACCAGAACTTTCAGCAGTACATGATGTTTTCCACATATCAATGCTTAGAAAATATGTCCTTGACCCAGCCCCATGTAATCAAACATCAACCAATGGATATCTAGCAAGATCTAAAATTTGAAGAGGCGCCAATACACATTCTAGCTTAAGAAGTGCGGAAGCTTTGCAATAAAGAAATACCATTGGTCAAGGTATTATGGCAACATCATTCAGTTGAAAAAACAGCTTGGGAGCGCGAAGATGAGATGCGAGCTAAATACCCCCAACTGTTTGATGACCCCAATTGAAGGTAATTTCGAGGACGAAATTTATTTTAAAAGGGGGAGGATGTAACACCCGAGATTTTTGTTTCTTTTCTTTCTCAGTTCAAATATGTAACATCCAAGAACTTTAAGTTGTGATATATATCAGGGATCTTTAAGTTTAGATATATGATGAAATGAGGCATTTTTTAAGGCATTGTGAAATTCATAATTGAGGATTTTAAATAAAACTCCAATATAGCTTCAGATCATTTTGGAGTACAAGCCTTATTTAAATCAAAGTCTTTGCTTAGTCTTCTCTAAAGTCTTTGTTAAGTCTTCCCCAAGTCTTAAGTCTTCTAAGTCATTGTTAAGTCTTCCCCAAGTCTTTGATAAGTCTTCTCCAAAGTAAGTTTTCTCCAAGTCTTTGTTAAAGTAAGTCTTCTCCAAGTCTTTGCTAAGTCTTTTCCAAGTCTTTTCTAATTCTTTTCCAAGTATCTTCTAAAGTCTTCTCCAAGTCTTTGCTAAGTCTTCTCTAAGTCTTCCCAAAGTCTTTGATAAGTCTTCTCCAAGTCTTTTACTTAGCCTCCAAGATTTCTTAACCTCCAAGTTTGGGACACTTGGCACCATTTGGTTGGGAACACATGGAAGTAATGATGAATCTCAAATAATTAAGGTGACACATGGCATGCTATGATTTGATGGATAATTTTATAAATAGCCTTGAAATCTAACTTCCCAAGCCATTTCAAAATTGTGTGAGCCAAATCCAAGTTACTTTGAGAGAACTTTTAGAGAGAAATAAGGTCTTGATTGTGAGGAGGAATTTTTGTACAAAGAAGGAGAGGAAGTCAGTGGAAAACAAGGGAGAAAACGAAGGAGAGGCAAAGGCTTAACGGAAAGCAGACAGCCACAAAGATCTGATGTAACAGTCCACCAATCTGAGAGGTAAGTCTGATTCCATAATCATGTAGAGGACTGAAATAGGAGTCTGTAGGTTTAAATAGAAGTCGATTCGGAGTTAAAATGAGAGAGATATGACAAAAATACGAAAGGGTGTCGAATCTGCCCCCAAGGCGTGAAAATAGGCGCCACCTCTTCTTGGGGCGCATGAGGGTGCGTGGAAGCCCTATTTCCCACAAAATATTCCAGTATTTTTATTATTTTAATTTCCTACAACTTTATGTTAGAATGATTTAAGTTTGGCTTATGAAAACCCATGATTTCTGTAGAGAAACAAGCCTATTAAGGTGTGAAGGCCTTAAACCTTAGAGAAATCTTAACCAACCAAGTTGAGGTAAGTACACTATGAACTATTTATGGTGTTTAAGCATGCCCATGAATTATGTTATGTGGTCCCTCATGATATGTTATGTTCACGCAAGTTTCGGGACCAGAGCTTGGTAGCACTACGCATGAGGGTTCATGCCCCCGTAGTTGGTGGAACCTCTTGTGTCTCCATATGATATGTTATGTTATGTTATGTCACAACTTGTTTAAATATATATGATAGTTCTCTTGTACTTACTGAGACTCGCATGAATCTCATCCCATATTCCCCCCCCTCAGGTGATAACAAATGAGGAGATTGGAGAACGGAAGGGATTTATGTAAATCTAAAAGTAGTTTTTCTTTCCTTTATTGAAACAAGTTTTCAAAGTTAAAATTTAGATGTTATGAGAAAGCTTGTTGAAACGACTAATTTTGAGGTTTATGTTACGTTTTCTGTCTTGATATTCGGATATCCTTATCGTCCCAATATGAATGAAAACCCCGCTTCCTTTGACATTAAATTCTAATTTTGTACTCAATTGAATCCATGAGACTATAAGGGTGTTTATTTTTTGAACTTTCACCTAAGATTCTCAAACAAAGTTATATAAGTACTTATACCTCCTATTCTTCGAAAAATATAAGAGTTATATTTAACCCATATATATGTATATGTATATATATATAAAATATATGAAGAAATATGACCGCCTGCCCTATGTTTTAAGCTCATGTAAGTTAAGGGTGTCACATAGTGGTATCAGAGCAGGTCTACTTTCATGTAGACTCAAATTATTTCGAAGGAAAATTTTTAGTTTTGGAAGGATTTGTAAGGAAATTATTTTCTAGAAAACCACCACGTTCCGTCTAAGCTTCCAGTCTCTAGGTAAGTTATAAGAATTGCTACGCTTACGAATACCATGTTTATACCCCATAGATTATTCTCACGAAAGCTTCATTCCTTATGATTACGTTGTTATTCTCTCAAGCTATGATTATGAGCATATGTTGATGTATGTAAGCACATGCTTGACCATGTGATCATGATGATATATGTAAATGTATGCATAAGTATGACCATGTTGATATTATGTTAGGACCAATATGAGGTATGTATGATTTTTGGTGATGATCAAATGATGAATGTGTTTTAGTTAAATAGGATGTTCCAAATAGAGAGCATGGTTATACCATGTGATCCCTTCCATGTTTGGAAGCTCTATTGATAAATGTTTAGCATGTGAGCGATCAAATCAGTGCAAGGGCAATTCATAGCCATTAAGTAGGCGCTCTTCATTAGGGACCTTACAATTAGACACTGATTTAGTATTTTATATAGGATATGGCTGCTCAGGGCAGAAGCAATAGGAGACAGTCACAACCTATGGCTAACAAAAGCAATGGTGTTGACAATCAACTTATGTAGCTCATCGATACCCTTTGCAACGTGGTGCCTCGAGCTGCACACCCTCCCAAAAGTCTAGAAAACAATGTAGCATTAGTAGAACAGTTCAGGAAGTTGTAGCCTCCAACTCTTGAGGGCGAGTTAGACCTTCTTGTGGCTAAAGATTGGATACCCTCAATTGAGCGGATTTTCAATCTCATTAATTGTCCAGATACTAGGAAAGTGGCATGCGCCATATTCATGTTATAGCCCAGAGCAAGGCATTGGTGGGATTCCACTGCTAGCTGACCACAAAGGCATATTTGGACCTAGGAGGAATTCAAGGAACTCTTTCTTAAAAAGTATTACCCTACCAATATCTATAATCAAAAGGAAGTAGAATTTCTTGTGCTGAAGCAAGGTAGCATGACCTTAGTTGAATACGAAAGAAAATTTGATGAACTATCACGATTTTCTCCAGAGCTTGTGGATATGGAGCAAAAGGGAGCCAGGCAATTTGAATAATGGCTGAGGGATGATCTGCGATAAGTGGTTGTAACTTTTGAGCTGGGAACATATCAAGAAGTGCTAGCTAAGGCCCAGCTAGCCAACTTTAAAGAAGGCTCCAATAGCAATAGTAAGCAGCCGCAGTTAGGGCCATCAGAAAAGCATAAGTGGGAAGTGTCAAAGGCGTCATTCTGGAACATGCCTTATGGGAATAGGTGTATGCTACAATTGAGGCGAAATAGGACATGTGGCTAGATTTTGTCCCAAGAAGCAGCAGCAGCCAAACCAACGGGAGCTAATGACTCATTCTAGAGGTCAAGCTAGAGTGTATGCACTCTCAAGTCAAGAGAAGGATCAGGATCCTCACGTGTTGGCATGTAATGTCCTCATCTCTAGAAGGTCTGCTTATAATTTATTTGATTCAGGTTCCACACATTCTTTCATATCTTTAAATTTTGCAAGTAAACTTAGCACATATGTGGAACATGCAAGCATTCCCTTAGAAATAGTTATGCCCTCAAGAAGAATAGTAAGCACGAATCCTATAGTAAAAATAGCTAATGTAGAGATTGGTGGGCAACTTCTAGAAGCAACCCTATATGTCTTAAATATGAAGGAGTTCGATGTGATTTTGGGTATGGACTGGCTTTCCAAATATCATGCGACCATATTGTGCTCTGAGAGGGTAATAGTTTGTAGGAGTCCTGAAGGACTAGAACTTCACCATTATGTGGTAGAAATGGAACACCCACTTTGTGTCATTTCAGCAATAAAGGCTAAGAAGCTACTATGGTCAGAAGGTTGTATTGGATTCTTAATGTCAGTAGTAGCGGAGGGAGGTGAAGAATTAGCAGTAAGTGATGTTAAGGTAGTCAAGGATTTTCCAAAAGTATTCCTTGATGATCTGATCGAAATGCCACTAGAACGGGAAGTTGAGTTCACTATTGAGCTAGTTACTGGTTTTGCACCAATTTCTAAAGCTCCTTATAGATGGCATTTCGTGTCACACAAGCTCAAAACACAACACTTAGACCGCCACCTTCACGCAAACCCAGGAAGACCGGGTGCAAAGCACGGTCATCGTATACTTCATTAGCCCATTAGTGTCGATTCACCCTAATGGCCAGACCTCAGGTTTATCTCGATCTTGAAGAATTAACCGAAAAGGAAAGCAGAGCGAGTGAAAATGAAAAAATAGACAAGAGCCAGACCATGCCAAAAAATATTCCTTTTATTCAAATAATGAGGCAAACTACCCCTACCATTTACATAATACGACAAGGACAAAAGAGGTAAAAATGACCCTAGGGATTGACAACAGGATGATTTGGCTAGTCGATGACTAGGACCTCACTAGGTTGCTCGACAGCTTCTCTTGACTGACCCCTCGCCTCCTGCACCCCTTCCAAGGCTTCGCCTACAACGACCGGGTCCTTTGAGCCTAGGTCCATGAGCCGGCCATCTATAACCTCCTTGGTGGGGTCACAACCAGTAAGATCAGCCCTAAGGCAAAGTAATTGAACTTGCACCAATGCTATCTTGAAGACTTCAATATAATGCCCAAGGGCCTCCCTCTTCGCACCCTTCAACATGACTTCTAGGCGGTCAGCCTCATGATGAGCAGCATCTTGTTCGGCCTCCAATGCATCAACTCTTTCTTCCAGCTTGCTCGCTTTTTGTCAAGCTTCATTTCTCTGATCAAGCAACTTTTGGGGATGGGACCCTAGCCTCATAACCTCTGCCTCGATCGATGCAACCTGACTAGGAAGACCATCCGACTCAGCCCTTAACTGTGCCCCGACCTGCTCTTCTGTGGTCTCCTAAGCCTTATCGGCCTGTTGCTTCTCCACTTTCAAATTTGTTTTAACCCTCTCAACCTCATCCCTTTGTAGCTTCGACTCCATGAACAGTAAATGGATGGCACTGACAGCGTGTAGTTATTGCATCTTCCCCCACTGATGCAGTTCGTCTTCCCCTAGGGAAGCGAGCCTCTTCTGATCAACTTCCAAGAAGAGATACTCCGCTATGAACTTACCCAATTGGAAGGTGTGGCTCTAGAGACTTTGGGGATTGGACTCATAGCCATCACAACCCCACAAGTTTAGTCTCGAGCCAAGCATCAATGGAGATAGCACCGACCCACCCCCAGATCGACCTTAACTTGAAGGGCTCGGGGCATTAACAGTCGAATTTGAGCCTAAAGGACATGGAGCATTGGTAGCCTGCCTAGAGCCTGAAGAGCTCGATGCATCAGTAGCTTCATTCAAAGGGCCTGGCACATTAGGAGCGGCTTGAGCTCGCATGCCCTAGTATATCGATTATCCTGTGCCTTTTTCGCTTAAAATGGGCCTTTTCAACCTTCGATGGGGAGGAAGTACTAGTAGAAACCGTAGAAGTCGGTCAGGCGGGAATAAGACCTTTTGACCTCGCAGCAACGACTTTCCCCTTTCTTACAGCTACCTCGGAAGGCGCCCCATCACTCTTCTCTGCCACACTCTTAGCCACTTCCTCTACCATCAAACTCGGCTCCATTTGCCCTAAAACAGGAAACCCCAATAAGAGCCATGGATTAGAGAAAACTAAATGAAAGACACATAGCGACAGCCTACCCATGTATTTGGATAAAGCTTGGGGATCTGTCCCGAACTCTATAAGCTTCCTGGATTGAAGCTGGGGAGAAAATGTAAAGGCATCTGCTAGGGCTTGGCCCTTTAGACCTAAGCCCTCATACTCCACCTCAATAGGGGGACTCAACTTCGACTGCCAGCACAAGGGATACTTCTCATGGCCGTACTTATCCAAGAAAAAGCTGAGCTCCTTCTTTGCCAAGGCTACCTTGAAAAAGCCATCCTTAAAATGTTTAAGGGAGGAGGTGCCTTCAGCAGTGACCTCCTCGTATGCCCAAACAGGGAAATCCAACTACCCCTGCCAGCCTCTTTCCAGTGATAATGGTGGAAAAAGACTGCCTTAGTAGGCTCACAACTGAGGAACTCCATCAACACCTCAAAAATATGAATGAACCCCTAGCCATTCGGATGTAGTTGTGTCAGGGCAAGCTGCATCTCTCACCCTGTATTGTCACTTTTTATTCTTTTTCCAGTTATAATGAAGTTTATTTAGCAGCTTAAATCATCAAAAAAAGAGTGAGGCATTTAAACTTGCCAGTGCACGAGTGTAATCATAGAAGAAATTTATATTTTCTGGGTAAGTCCGGGTCATTTCACAAGGAGATTACTCATGGAAGGAGTTAATCACACCAAGTTACTTAACGTACTAAATATGAGAGTTGTTTGAACTACTAGCAATTGACTAATTTTTGGATATGGTGAAATCTTGGGTCAAGACAATTCGAGTCCTAAGCCCAACTGATTCCCATATAGCTTTCTTAAGAATAACAGAATGTTCAGATCGCTTGAGGTTTATTCATTAAATACATTGCCGAGATAATGATAACTTTGGTTCTAGCAATCCCCATACGTGGCATGGAGGATTCTATGTTAAGCAGCTATTAAAAATCAGTGTGTAAATAATGTTTTACAAAGATGATCATTCGGGCTTGGGTATGAGAACGTTTCCAGGTTAAGCAACCCCCATACATGGCATGGAGACTCTAGGTTAGGTATACGAACCAATCTAAGTCTGAAGTTTTTAAATGAAGAACAACTCTCAAGCTCTCATAGTTTCTGTCATTGAACATCTGAAGTTCAGCTACCTTGGGTAATCATAGGCATTGGACACTGTCCTTGCCTTGCCCCAAGTTTAGAGTTAGCCACACATCTTCATGAAAAATAAATAACTTAAATTAAACTCAGCAGATAAGTAATGAATAGAATGAAAACAAACAATAACGATGGTTCTAAGATGAACTACTGTTGTATTGAATGCTCAAGGAAAGAAAAACTACAACTAGTAATGAACTTGCAGTAAACTAAAAGAACAAACGATGAATAAGAATCAAAATGTGTGTTTAAAAGTACAGACCAACATGTAGAATGTAAAGGAAAAGACTACTTTCTACTGATTCCTATATGATTCTAAGCATAAAAAGAGTTTTCTGTTATTGTCCCCTACTATCTTGATTCCGAGGAGGACCATCCCTTTTTAAACTTGAGCTATCCCTATCCAAATGATTAACTGGTGATCTTGACATTAGAATGAGTGCAAAAATCATTCGAACGACTTTTCCTTGGCTGCTTCTTCTGCTTTCTTTCTTGGGTTGCTCATCTTCATCTGTGAATACTCGATCATGCCTTAGAATGAGTTATCTCCACCCTTGATCCTTACCTTCCATTGAGTCCTGCAAACAAGTATTTTTTTAACATTTTAACTCATTAAATTGATTATGGATCAATAAAATTATGACATTATTTTGATATTTTTGATCATCAATCACACCCCCTAACTTAAACGTTGCTAGTCCCTTAGCAATGAGATTTAATACTGCATTTCAATCTTTACTTTTTCACAACTTAACAGATATTGAGATTTCAAGTGTGAAGTAGAAATGCATGAGCGAGAACAAATGAATTTTAAACATACAATGGAATGTCTCTTATTAAGTGTTTGTCAGGCAACATGCAATCATCAAAGATGTATTTAAGTCAATCGATGCCTCACAATCTATTCTTTAAGCTTTGACTTCAAACCTCACTATAAATAACTACCCTCCAAAAGAAATAATCACACTTGGCTACACTCAGGGATGCACCTTAATAAGAGTAAGTGTATTAAATACAACTTCGTGTTATCCCAAATATGAAAAATAAAATTAAGAACGAAAGGGATTTTGACATAGCTTCATGATCGAAAATGCATTCATGATCAATGTTCAAATTCCAATCAAAATTTCTTCTTCTAAATTCTAGGCTTGAGTGTTAACCTGCCTAAGGATCAAGTGAGATTATAAAATGGTTGTAATGGGGCCAGGGGTGATGAAATGGTTACGAGAGAAAAGGGAGTAGGGATTCAAAGAGTGTCTTGTGACCCTTATTTGGGTACTTCCTCCTACTTGATATCTCTCTCTCTCTCTCTTTCTATATATTATCTTATTTTTTTCTTTTCTTTGAAATTAGCTATTTTACTGGAGAAAGAAGCAACTGATTTTTTTTCTATTGATTTGGATTTTTTTCTTCTTCTCCCATTTTGCTTTTTTTTTTTTTTTCCTTTTTTTTAGTAACTAAGAATAGTAACAACATCAACAATAGTACCCTAGATAATAAGAGGGTTCACAACACACCTAAAGGGTAAGGACATGCTTTAAGAGGGGTGATGGGTAGAGCGAGGGTTACTAGAGAAATTTATTTTCTATGTAGGCTCAACATGGCTTAACAAACGATGAAGTTTTAGGAGAACAAATTAGGTTTAAGGCTCAATTATCAAGAAAATAATCCCACTCTCATCTCCTATAAGACAAATCTACTCAAGCGTAGCATTTAAAATAGGAAACTTGACTAGAATTCTTTTATTGTCATGTTTAGCATTCAAAGCAATGTAGGGTATTGAAGCTATTGAAAGAAAATTTAGAGAAAATAAAAGTATGTTCAGAGTAAATTTTCGTTCACTCAGAATCAACAACAATAGGGTCAAATGCTCACAATGGTTAATAGTCTCCACCTTTATTGAGAATTCATGTAATGCACCAATTAACTAATCACAACCTCTTTTGATTTCATACCACGCAGATAAATGGAACATCTAATGCATGCAAAATCCTTAATCTCAACTCATAGAGTTCTATTTTCAAACAAGAAATCAAGATATTTATGCGAAGGTTGTGAATTCAGTTTAATATATCCAGTATCGAAATCTAATGCATAGACCAGGGCATTTCAATTATTCAAAAGAGAAGTACATTTAGAAATTGTAGTTCATAGACTTGCTAACAGAGATTAATCATGAAAATAAGACTCTATGACTACTCAGCACCATCTGTGGCATCATTAGAGGTGGTATACTCCTTAGTGGAGTCACCAAAAGTGGTCTTCGACATGGGATCAACATGAGGATGATCAATGGGAACAACTGGAACATCAGTGCATGGAGGGGCATCATGCTCAGGATGAGGTCGTGTCCTTGACGTGGAAGGAGTCTCCCTTGCACCTTTGATCAAGTCAATGGTCTTCTAGATACAGGCTTCAGCTTTAGCCAACTCTGACTTAGTGGGCTCACCAGCATTTTGTGGTGGTTCATCATGCAATGAGTCAAGTAACTGGTTCATCTTTTGGTCTAATAACTTGTAATTATCATACATTGTCATCACACCTGAATATATAACCTTCTGCCTCAACTTCAATTCTTCAAACATAGCCTCTTGCCTCTCTTGCATGCCTCTCACCAAATCATACAACCCTCTCAATGAATAATCTTCCTCTGGCCCCTGTGGATGGGTGTCATGTAGTGGAGGTTTTTGAGATGGTCTTCCTTCTTCTTTAACTGGTCTACCCGAAGACTCTCATCTTTCCAAGGTTGGGGCTTTTAATCTCTTTAACTGCCCCCTACTTCTACGGGTGGATGTTGGGCTAATTTTGTCTATAGGATTGATAACTGCAAAGTTTTCCTTTTCTTTCACCCTATTCTTCAATAAGTAATAAGTAATTAACCCCCCAAATGGCAATCCTCCCCCTCCTGATGGGTTCTTGGCTACTGAATCAATGGTATCAAAAATGTGTTTGGCCAAGTTAATGTGCACTCCTAGAATCATCTTTCCCATGAAGGTGGCTTACTTCACCAAGATAGTAGCAGTGAATTCATGAGGCATAAAATGTGAGGAAAGCAATCTGTGTAAAATGTTGCATTTTGGTGACAGACTTTTCTTAGGAAGTGTAGGTCCTAACCACATGGCATCATGCTTACTTGTCATGATCCTTGCTAAATTCTCCTTTCCTAAATCCACACTTGACTCATCTAGGGCTCTGTGGGGATGCCTCTCTTGGAATTTGGAATGTGTCAGCAATGTTTGAGGGCCTTAAATCGACCTTTACTTTCCTCACTTTGAAAATCAAGCATCTATTCCCCGAGTCATCCCTACTGTTAGTTACATTTGCATAAAACTCCTTGACTAAGGGAATAATGGACTTGTGTTGAAACCTAACCCATGAATGCCATCCTTTTATAGAGATCAATGGCAACAAATCACACGGAGGACCCTAAAACTATTCCAAAACAATCTCTCATTCACAAAGTACTGACCTCTTGGCATACTTGTCCTTGTAATTTTGCTCTGCATTCGGGCTAATGAACCTAGTGCTTGAAAAGGGTGGGGGTTGTTCTATGGGTTCACTAGCAGGCAAATTTTCTCTTCTTCTTTACCTTTTCGGGGCTCTAGATTGTGGGTGTTAAGCCTATGAAGTTGGTTGAGAGATTTCATCAAACACTTGGTGGGCAGATTTTGTTTTCTCCTTTTCCCTCTTCCTTCAATCAAACAATCAACCCTCTCCTACTCACAACAATCTCCTTTTATCCCTCTAAACAACAACTCCTTCACCCAACAACTTACAACTAAAATCTAAACAATGTAAATAATCCTTACCTCTCGGCCGTGATTTTCAAAGGCATTCGAATGTGACCGCTTCCCAAATTCAAATGATTGGACACTGTACTCCCACTTTGGCAACCCGTGTTGATCTTCAAATGGATGCTCGAATGATTATTGAGGATGACTCGAAATGGGTTGACGAGATTTATATGGAGGTTATGGGTGGGTTAGATGAATGGTCACACAGTTTGAAAAGAAGGGTTTGAATGAAATGGGTGTGTCGATTCAGATTTAGGAGTGGTTATAAAACTGACAAAGATATCATTCAAATGATATTGGATGCATTCGAATGCTCGAGACGGATTCAAATGAGAGTCGGGTGATTCGGATGGCTGTTCGAGAATCAGAAAGGTGGGTAATAGGAGATTCGAATGATTGGGAGGCTATTCGAATGTGTGCTGAGGGTCTTTTAAAAGAGTGGACACCTCATTCGAATGAATTTTGCTTTCATTCGGGTGAATTTTAAATAGTAACCCATTTAGTGAAGGTTTTGCACAGGACATTCAAATGCAATAGTAACGACATTCAAATGAATTGCTCGGACATTCGAATGGGTTCAGTGATATGCGTATTGAGGACTTATGGGCCATTCGAATGGGTTCAGTGATATACGCATTGAGGACTTATGGGCCATTCAAATGTGCCTAATCACATTCGAATATGTAGAGATCACTCAAATATGATTTGATTTTTTTTATTTTACAAATTAAGAATTAATGGCAGTAAATGGCAATGAATTAAAACATAGGCAAATAAAGCAAACATCAAAACTTCTACTCAAATAAGCATGGCTCAGGCAATAGAACAGATGTGAATCCATGAGCTTACTAGAATACTAAAATCAAAACAAAGAGTGAGAGCAATATATCAAAGCAAGATTTTTTTTTTTATTTCTCTGGATCTGCAAGATCCATGCTTGTTTCCTCCTTAGACAGGAGTTCAAGATAAGCTTTCAATCTATGCCTATTTACCTTGATTACTTGACCATCATGAAGATTCTCTATGTCATAGGCACCATGATTAGAGATAGCTCAAATTCTAAAAGGTCCAGTCCATCTGGACTTCAACTTTCCAGGAAACAAATGAAGCTTAGAATCATACAAAAGCACATGTTTCCCTACTTTGAAATCCTTTCTGCTAATGTGTCTACCATGTAAGTTCTTGATGTGCATTTTTGAAATTCTAGTATCTTCAAAAGCTTCATTTCTCACTTCTTTCAATTCATTCATTTGCAGTCGTCTATTGTGGCCTACCTCATTTGGATCTTCATTTATTTTTCTGATAACCCAATAAGCCTTATGTTCCACTTCCACCAGCAGATGACAAGGCTTTTCGAATACCAACCTATAGGGAGACATGCCTAAGATTTTTTTGTATGCAGTCCTGTAAGCCCATAGAGCATTAATCAACCTCAAGGACCAATCTTTTCAGTTAGAATTGACAGTTTTTTTCCAAAATTCTCTTTATTTCCCTATTGGCTAATTTAGCTTGACCATTAGTCTAGGGGTGATATGGTGTGGAAACTTTGTGCATTACCCCATATTTTCTCATGAGCTTTGCCATTGGCTTATTACAGAAGTGTGATCCTCCAACACTGATGATGACACGTGGCATCCCAAAACGACTAAAGATGTTCTCTTTTAAAAATTTTACCATTGTCCTATGGTCATTGTTTCTGGTAGGTATGGCTTCAACCCGTTTGGATACATAATCAACAGCAAGCAAAATGTACTCATATCCAAATGAATTGACAAACGGACCCATAAAATCTATTCCCCAACAATCAAAGATTTTTAGGACATGAATGGGCTGCAAAGGCATCATGTTTCTCTTGGTCAGACTTTCTAATCTTTGACAATGATCACATGAAGAACAAAATTGGTTCACATCCTTAAACAATGTCGGCCAATAAAATCCACTTTGAAAAATTTTTGCAATGGTTTTTCTTGTGGAGAAATGGCCTTCGCAGGCAAGAGTGTGACAAAAGTTGATTACACTGTGCTGTTCATGCTTCGGAATGCATCTCCTAAGAATTTGGTCTGCACAGTATTTGAACAGATATAACTCATCCCAAAAGTAAGTCTTTACTTTCCTAAAAAACTTTTGTTTGTCTAATCTGGTCCAATAGTTTGGAATCAACTCTATAGCTAGGTAATTTTCAATGTTAGCATACCAAGGGATAGAGACTTGATTAGAAATAAAATTTTCATGAAGGAGTTGCTCATCTGGGAAACTATCATGCATCGGTGATTCTGATTGGGTGAGATCCTGACCTGGTATTCTGGATAAGTGATCAGCCACAACATTCTCTACCCCTTTTTTATCCTTGATTTATAGGTGAAATTCTTGGAGTAGTAAAATCCTCCTAATGAGACGTGGCTTAGTATCTTATTTTGAGAAGAGGTATTTCAATGCAGCATGATCATTGTATACTATGACATGTGATCCTACCAGGTATGATCTAAAATTTTCTAGGGTAAACACAATAACCAACAACTCTTTTTCAGTGGTTGTGTAATTCTTTTGAGTCTTATTGAGTGTTCGGCTAGCATAGAAAATTACATGAGGTCTCTTTTCCTTCCTTTGCCCTAAAATTACCCTTATTGTAAAATCACTTATATCACACATCAAACAGATCATCCCGAGACAACAAATGGAACAAAGGCCTTGTTATGGTGCTAAATGAAGCAATGAATCTCCTATAAAATCTTGCATGTCCTAAAAAGGATCTGATGTCTTTCACATTCCTAGGGGTGGGGAGTTTTTGAATGGCTTCAATTTTTGACTTGTCTACCTCTATTCCCCTAGATGAAACGATGTGCCCTAAAATAATGCCTTGTTTCACCTTGAAGTGACACTTTTCCAAATTGAGTATCAGATTTGTTTCCTCATATTATGCTAAAACCTTTTTTAGATTCTCCAAGCATGCCTCAAAATTGCTTCCATAAACAAAAAAGTCATCCATGAATACTTCAACAATTTGCTTAACCATTTCACTAAAAATGCTCATCATACATCTTTGAAAGGTGGCTGGAGCATTGCCTAACCCAAATGACATGTGCCTATAAGCAAATGTCCTGAATGGACATGTGAAAGTAGTATTCTCTTGATCTTCTAGAGCAATTTCTATCTGATTGTACCCTGAGTACCCATCTAAGAAGCAATAGTAAGCTTGGCCTACTATTCTCTCCAGAACTTGGTCCAAGAAAGGAGCGAAAAATGATCTTTCCTAGTCATGGAGTTGAGCTTCCTATATATGCACATGTGCCACCCAGTTTGGGTGTGGGTTGGAATGAGCTCATTTTTCTCATTTTAGACTATAGTGACTCCAAACCTTTTTGGCACTACTTGAGTTGGACTTACCCATTTAGAATCATAAATTGGGTAGATTATTCTAGCATCCAATAGCTTAAGCACTTCTTTTCTAACAACTTCTTTCATGTTGGGATTCAATCTCCTTTGCATTTGTCTAACTGGTTTTGCTCTTTCTTCCAAGAATATCCTATGAGTACAAATCAAAGGACTAATACCTTGCAAATCTGTTATGGTCCATCCTAACGACTTCTTATGTGCTTTCAGAACTTCTATTAGTTGTTGCTCTTATTGAGGTGTCAAACTAGAAGAGATAACTACTGGGAATGCTTCCCCTTCTCCTAAAAAGACATACTTCAAATCACTTGGCAATGGCTTTCTCTCAGGTGTGGATGGGTGGCTAACAGAAGATGTAAGCTTACTGTCCAAGTTTCCTAAAGGCTTTGAACTAGGCATCCATGTGGGCTTCTCACTCTATTTGCCTCTAACTTCCACTTCTCTTATTTCCTCAAAGTCCTGATTTCCTTCTTTGGTTCTTCTCATGAATTCATTCTCAAAATAGTCCTCGGTCAGTGTTTGGATCAAGTCTACCTCTTCCACTTCATTCTCAATGTCCTGATGTTTAGCTACCCTGAAGATATTTATTTCTACAGTCATGTTCCCAAAAGATAGCTTTAACACACCGTGTAACACCCCGTCTCGCCAGGCGTGTCACCATAAGGGTATTCCTGGGATTTCTTTTTTTTTTTCTCTTTAAGTTCAACACGCGCGGTATATCAAGAACAATCTTCACATGCAGAAACAAAACCCCGCGAACCCCAGTCTTGCCCGTTTAACTATCAAGATCAATAATCTTAAACTAAACGAGACTTAATACAACGCAGCGGATACACTAATACCAAAACACCATAGTTCTTACTTTGTATTTCCATAGCAAAATACGTAATACAGATCAAATGATAAAATTGCTATTATACAACTGTTCATTTACAACCTGAAATACATACTAAAGCCTCCAAACATTACAACGACTAACAAACTAAGCACCATTGGCCCTCAACCGGCCACATCCTTGCCTTCGCAGCAGTCCCTGGCTGGAACATTAAACGTTCCAGGGGCATAGCCCAGGTTAGATGATAAACATCTAAGTGACGGTATAGAAACAGATTATACAATGCATGAGAGACACACGAGCATGTCATATTCAGATAAGCGGCAACATGCAAAACATGTCTAACTTGAGAAACTCCCCTGACATACTTAATCGCTCGAATGTCCCACTGTAACACTCGTTCACCTGGTCTAATGTTAATCCCTCGAGTGCACCGTCGTGACACCTGTTCACCTGGTTTAACATTGTTCCCTCGAGTGCCCCAGTGTGACACCCGTTCACCTGGATTAACATTGTCCCAATCTCAAGTAGACCCCAACCCGCCCAACACAGAAAACAACATTGACACGAATATCAATACCCCGATGATATGAAAATCACACGCCATGCATCGACTCTTTTGTAAGTAAAAACAGTTGACGTAATATATCACATGTACAATATGCAAATGATGACATAAATACATAAATGAAATGCTTTCGCAGTACAACCCAGGTTCCGGAGGGTAAAACCGCTCACTAGAACTGGTCCCATTTGCGTGTAACCTAAGTTCGGGAGGGTAACACCGCCCACCTGAACCCACTACACACCTTCCAACATGTTTTCAAGATAAGGTAAAGATAGGATCAGACCACTCACCTCGAAAGTATTCAGATCGCCTTGATCCTCGTGCAACGCCTCGGTTTGCGTGCCAAATCCCAAATGCTTGAACTTATACTCAACCTCGAGCCACAATACTTCCTAAACACCATATTTAATTAAGGAAGCATTAAAATCCATTTTCCTCAATTTTCCATAATTTTCTCTATTTTCTCCCAATTTTCTCCTTGTTAATTCCAAAATAATTATTTCTTCAACTATTTTTTGAAATATTTCAACACAATAATTCCTAGCATAATTTAAGGAAAATATTGGAATTAAAATTACCAAAATAGCCCTTCGCACGCGCTCTCACGCGCCCTGCGCGTGGAGGCTGGCGCGTGCAGCCACGCGCGTCGTCTTCTTCCTCAAGACCGGCCGGCGACGACCCCTCCGATGACAGATCTGAGCACACCCCTTTCAAGCCCTCGATGAGTCGATCCCATTGGCACCATTTTTAGGCCGAAAGCTGGCCGGAAAAAGCCCGAAAATGGCAGTTGCAGGCGGCTCGTGGCGGTCCGCCACCAACCCTCGGTCGAGCTTCAATCGGCCTCTACACTTGAGGAAAATGCTTCTAAAGCCTCCCAAAATCTTCCTTGATGCCTCGCGACCAAAAGCCCCTTATTCACTCTCCCGAAACCATTCAAAAACTCGATCGATTTGAAGCCCAAAAATCAAAACCCGCGGCCTCCTTTTATACTCGAAATCCGGCCAAAATCCGGCCAATCACCGGCCACAACTTGGCCTACAAGCAACCCACCTGCCATATACGACCTCCCCTGAACCTCCCTCGGCCGTCCAATCTCCAGATTTGGCCTCCATGTGCGTGGATTTGCTGCGGCCACCTCTTTTGCGTTCACACCATCATTTTCCATTTATTACACTTTGGCCTTCTATTTTCTTTAAACGACACTTCTTCCCTTTTCACAACACCCCTGATAAATCCAAATGTACCACTAAGTCCCTCAAGCTTAGCACATCTCGTTTGACCCTCGAAATTCCTGAAAAATTACCGTTTTGACCTCCCTCTGGCAGATTTAGAAAATTGCACTTAAGCCCGACTAGTCGTTTTGACCTTAAATCCATTTGATTTAACCCAAAATTGCTTAAGGGTTGTTTTACACGTTAAATACTAGTCCTTGACACGCTCCGTTGACCTTCTGGATGTTTCCTATGTCGATTCAGTTTTCTCAGCCCGGTCGACAGCTGTATCGAAAACTGTTCCTGATCCCACTTCTTTCATCACTAAAAATCATACTTCGAATCACTTGTCGATACTGTACAATTATCTTTAGCTATCTAAGGTTCGGGTTACTCCCTCCGACTGATTTGATTGTCTAAAACTGCGTTAATGTGCCATATAGCCTTATTCTTTTGCTAATTCCAGTTATACCCTTCCTTAAAAATCATTTATACTCTTAATAACTTCCCGGGTATTACACACCGTTCCTATAGTTGATGATGGCATTTGAAGTTGCTAAGAACGGTCTACCCAGGATGACATGAATGGGAGGTTGAGGGCCCTGATAAGGCTGAGTATCTAACACTATGAAATCTATTGGAAAGTAGAACTTGTCCACTTGAACCAAGACGTCCTCCACTATCCCTCTAGGAACTTTAACTAACTTATCTGCCAACTGTAGAGTGACTCTGGTGGGCTTCAATTCTCCTAGACCCAATTGTTGATACACACTGTATGGCAATAGATTGACATTAGCTTCTAAGTCTAAGAGTGCTTGGTCAACTTTCTGGCTTCCTATGATGCATGAGTTGGTTGGACAGTCTGGATCTTTGTATTGGTAGGGGTATTGAATTGTAAGATGGAACTGACTTGCTCAGTTAAGAATGTTTTTTCATGCACATTTATTTTTCTTTTTATAGTGCAAAGATCTTTTAAAAACTTGGCATATGAAGGTGTTTATTTTATTGCATCCAAGAGTGGAATGTTGATTCTCATTTGCTTAAATACTTCATATATGTTCGCATTTTGTTGCTCTTTTTTCAAATGATTCAGGCTTTGTGGAAAAGGTGGTTTGGGTCTATATTAAATTTCTTTTCCTGAAATGTTATTGCCTTTCCCATCTTCTTTTTTTTTTTTTCTTTTTTTTCATTTTTTTATTTTTTCTCTTTTTTTCTCCACGGTGGGTTCATGATCTTTTGATTTTACTTCTTCAGTAGGAGGTTGACTTATCCTATGATCATTTGGTTTTTCAATTAATCTTCCACTTCTTAAGACAACCACTACTTGAACTTGTTCACGAGTGTTGGTTTCACTATTTGAAGCTTTTACTTGGTTGGTTTGCCCAATTGGGTTAGGATGGAAACCTTCCGGGTTCTTTCACACTCAATGTTTGTGTTAATTTAGTCAATTGTCTCCTAATGTCTTCCATGGCTCTGTTTGTTTGCTCTTGAGTTTTGGCAACCTAATTATTGATTCCTATTTGGCTCTGGATGAATTAATGCAAGGTGTCCTCTAGAGATCTCCTATGAGGCAGTTGGTAAGTATTGGATGAGGAACCTTAATTTGGTTGGAAAGATTGTTGTACAAGGAAGGGTGGCTAAGAGTGATTTGCAGAATCATTTCTCCAAGAAAAGTTTGGGTGGTTCCTATTGTTAGGATGATATGAGTTGTAGTTTTGGTTATACCCGTAATAGTTTTCCTATTGATTTTGATTTTGCCTCCCCTCAAAGTTGTGTGGATGAGTGTTATTGGTTTATCCACACAATACCTCTTTGAAAGCAGGTAACGTAGGACATTCATCAATCTCGTGCTCTGTTGTTTCACAAACTGCACATTTTACTTCCATTTGGTTAACAGATTGTGTTTTCTTGATTTCCAGACTTTCAATTTTTCTTATCAAGGTAGCTATTCTAGAATTCTGATCATCACTCTCACTCAGTTGGTACCTACCTCTAGACTGTGGATTTTCTCTTGAGTCATTAGAAGATATTGGTCCTACCTCCCAGTTTCTAGTATTTTTTACTGAGGTGTCAAAGTACTGGAACGCCTTCTCTGGAGTCTTCTCATAAAACTCACCATTACACATGGTGGACACTAGCATCTTCAAGTGAGGACTAAGAGCATCATGAAAGAAACTGACCACTTTGCATTATTCAAAAGCATGACGTGGGCAAGCATGAAGAAGGTCCTTGAACCTTTCCCAAGTTTGAGCAAAGTTTTCATTGGATTTGCACACAAAGTTCATTATCTGCCTTTGGAGAGTGGCAGTTCTATTGGTTGGGAAGTATTTTTTCAAAAACGTTGTTTGCATCTCTCTCTAGGTTCCTATGGACCTAGGTGGAAGAGTGCTTAACCATATCTTAGCCTTATCTTTCAATGAAAATGGAAAGAGTTTCAATCTTATGACATCCTTATTCACTGTATGATCCATGCAAGTGCTACATACTTCCTCAAATTCCTTCATATGGGTGTAGGGGTTCTCAGAATCCATACCATGGAAAGTTAGTAACAGTTGGATGGTGCCAGGCTTGAAGTTAAATAATGCATGAGGGAGTTGTCTGCCTAGGAGGATTGAGATAGTCCCTAAGAGGTCTGATTATTTCCTGATCAATAGGATTAGGTTCACCATGGTCACTACCATGTGTAGACATGTTATTGTGTTGAGACATGAGTGAATGTAGCAGTGAGAGTTCAAAATCAAATAGAGAGTTTTTTGCTTGCTTAGAGTGCAATTCTTGTTCCATAACTTTACCAGATCTAAGTCTCATGCACAACACCAAACTAAAAAGAAACTAAAACTGAATGAAATAAAATAATAAAATAACTAAAATAATGAACTGGAATGATTAATTACTTACCTTAATCTCCTCGGCAATGGCCCCAAAATTTGCTACATTACTCACCCTATATTATCAAATTTTATTCCTTTTTCCAGTTATAATGAAGTTTATTTAGTAGCTCAAATCATCAAAAAAAGAGTGAGGCATTTAAAGTCGCCAATGCACGAGTGTAATCGTAGCAGAAATTTATATTTTTTGGGTAAGTCTGGGTCGATTCACAGGGAGATTACTCATGGAAGGAGTTAATCACACCAAGTTACTTAACTTACTGAATATGAGAGTTGTTTGAACTACTAGCAATTGACTGATGTCTGGATATGGTGAAATCTTAGGTTAAGACAATTCGAGTGCCAAGCCCAACTGATTCCCATATAACTTTCTTAAGAATAACATAATGTTCAGATCGCTTGAGGTTTAGTCATTAAATACACTGCCGAGATAATGATAACTCTGGTTCTAGCAATCCCCATACGTGGCATGGAGGATTCTATGTTAAGCAGCTATCATAAATCAGTGTGTAAATAACGTTTTACAAAGATGATCATTCGGGCTTGGGTATGAGAACATTTCTAGGTTAAGAAACCCCCATACATGGCATGGAGACAATAGGTTTGGCATACAAACTAATCCAAGCCTGAAGTTTTTAAATGAAGAATAACTCTCAAGCTCTCTTAGTTTCTGTCATTGAACATCTGAAGTTCGGTTACCTTGGGTAATCAGAGGCATTGGACACTGTCCTTGCCTTACCCCAAGTTTAGAGTTAGCCACACATCTTCATGGAAAATAAATAACTTAAATTAAACTCTGCAGATAAGTAAGGAACAGAATGAACACAAGCAATAACGATGGTTGTAAGATGAACTACTATTGTATTGAATGCTCAAGGAAAGAAAAACTACAACGTTAAACTGGTAATGAACTTGCAGTAAACTAAAAGAACAAACGATGAACGAGAATCAAAATGTGTGTCTAAAAGTATAGACCAACAAGCAAAATGTAAAGGAAAAGACTACTTTCTACTGATTCCTATCTGATTCTAAGCATAAAAAGAGTTTTCTGTTATTTTCCCCTACTATCTTGATTTCGAGGAGGATCATCCCTTTTTAAACTTGTCGCACATGGAGGAGGGGACCACTTGGTGAAAAGTTTCCCAAAAAGTTGGTTGAATTTACTATGCTTGCGACCACGATCATTTGCGCATTTACACTCTTTCTTCGAAATGTCATTCGAATGAGTGGGGAAGGCATTCGAATAACAAGCTTGATTTCCTTGAGTTGCCCATGTCATTCGAATGAGTGCAAGAGTCATTCGAATGAATTTCTCTTTTACTGCTCATTTCCTCGCTGATTTTCTTTAGTCATTCGAATGCAACAATGACTACATCCGAATGAATTTTGATTTTGCCTTTTGATTTCTTCTATGCATTCGAATGAATTTGGCAACATTCGAATGGCCTTATTTTCTTCCGAATGGGTTTGACTTATTTGAATGACCTTGATTTCTCGATTCATTGCTTCATATTCGAATTGAGCTAACCCCATCTGAATGAGTAACTGGTGATCTTGACATTCGAATGAGTGCAAAAATCATTCGAATGACTTTGCCTTGGCTACTTCTTCCATGCCTCAGAATGAGTTATCTCCACCCTTAATCCTTACCTTCTATTGAGTCCTGCAAACAAGTATTTTTTTTGACATTTTAGCTCATTAAATTGATTATGGATCAATAAAATTATGGCATTATTTTGATATTTTTGATCATCAATCAGAAACGTTTATAGCCTCTAAAACTGAACCCTTAAACTCGGTCAGCGGAAGTCGCAGGTGCAGTTTTGTGAAAAGCACCTCATGCATATAGAGAGATTTGGAGTCCAGGACTGAATAGCAAACCCGTTCTTCCCTCACGTAGGGGCGATAGACGAACTTCTCCTCCCCATCTCTCCTCCCCATCCTTGGCCAGGACGAGAAGCTCTTCCTTATCTCCCCCAAAGACAAATCAGTAGAAAACTTTGACACAATCTGGGACACCTCTTCGCTCACCCAGTTGTACATGCAAACAACGTTTGAAGTTGAGACAACCATTGGCAAGTAGACTAGCACAACACCCGACTGGTCAAAAAGCCTGATAGTAGGGGAGTTCGTGCAAAAAGAGAAATAAGACAGGATGACAATTCAAAGACAAATCTAAGAAGTATGCACGCAAGGAAGTAGTGCATATTAATAGGCATCGTGCGGGATGCCCAATTGATAAGTAATGGCCAGTGCGATTTCTCCACATAACTCGCAATTAACACCCTAATGAGCCTACCCCACCTAGGGCAGTGAATCGCTCCATACCCCCAAGCAGGGCCTCACATTCTTAGACAGGTGCCTTGATTCTCGGGACTCACGTAATCAAGTAAGGATGTCAGAGTGACACTCCGAAACCCTAAAGTTAGTCATAATCAGATAACTCGGTATGTAACAGAGCCCAGTACCAAACTACCCAAAGTAACTCTAATCTCCTTCCAGCTCGATCCTACCCCGTATATACTAGACCCCGAACGCAACAACGATACATAAAGCATCAAAAATGCGAAGAGAAGCATAAGAAAAGAGATAAATAGAGTGTCTTGAACAAAGAAGAGTGGATATTTATTAAGTAGTAAAAAGTGTGAGGTTACAGAACTTATGCACTACGACTACGAAAAGCTTACGCTATTATGCAGATCAACTCAGAATCACGACCCGGCCTGACTCCCCTCTACCGGGTCCACAAGGCGACCATCATTGACTTCCTCGAGAAGACTGAAGAGATCCAATTCTAGGAAAACAACTAAGGCATGGGACAACGCCACTTCGTACCCCTCTTTTTGGCCTCGACCACCTCATCTTTCGATCTTGCCTCTTCGGACCGAGCTATCGCCACCTCGGCCTTCGCCTTTATATTCTTCTTAATCACCTTGTCTTTGACTAGAGCCACTTCTTCCTTCAGCCTTGTCAACTTCGCGCTGGCAGCATCAAGCTGACTCTGGAGGATGCCAGTTGTACGCTCTACCTTGTCGGCCCACTTCTTCGCCTTGGTAGTGGCTACCTCCATGGCCTTCTTAACTTCCCTTTTTGTCGATTCCCAGGCCCGTGACAATTTATCCTCGCAGTCTTCCTTCACCTTGATAAGGTAGGTTGCGGTGCCTGCCTCAAGCAACCGACAATCTGCAGCAAACTGGAGCACTTAACGCTCGGCCTGATGGAAAGCAGTCGGTTGCATGACAACCTCCGCTTTAACAGTTGATTGAGATAAGCATCAATAAAGAGCTTGCTCTGAAATTTGGGATCCTGAAAAGGAATCAAGTAGTTACCACGCTCAGGAGGACTCGAACTGCCAGATGGCTGGATCTCCCCCTCAAGACCCTTCTGTTGGTTCTTATGCTGGGCCAGCTCCTCGAAAATAGTAGGCTCCCTAGGGCTAGGAGTCGGAGCCTTGGTGGCAGCGACTACAGAAATGGGGTGTACGAAAGAACCACCCAACGCCTACACGATTGAGGCCTTCATAGCTACCTTGTCCACCGACACAGAGCCCGACGCAGCTTTAGCTTCCTTCCTACGAAGCATCTCCAACTCTTCCCTAATATCTTTTTTATGAAACGCCAATGCCATTTCCTCTTGCAAAAGAAATACACAGTTATGAGGGCGAGTAAAATAATAGACTGCTCACATGCCCAGTAGAATCCCTGCAACACCCAACACAGGCCCACAACGACAAAAAAGATCCAGGCTCGAAGAGTTACCTAGCTAAAGTTGCAGGTGAAGGATAGCACGAGCGGACAAACACAATCTCGATCGAAGGTCTCGAAAATGAAAGAATAACACCAAGAGCTCGCGAAAATCGCAAGATTCTACCCTAAAATAGAAAAGGAAAAGAAAACCCTGGACCAAATGGGACTTTTATGAGGGTCACCAAGCAGCCCATCCGACGGACGAAAGCCATCTGCCATTAGTCTAACCACTATGAAACCGCCGCCTGTCGCACATTTAAAGGACTATTAATTACCTGTTTATAGCACCCCACCTCCCGGGCATAACACCTCGAATCTCAAAGCCACGCACGTCATGAATCAGAGTGCGAAGGAAATTACTCCGTTATAGGGACCAAGCTGACTCTAGACATTGGCAGAACCTACGTCTGATTGCGCGAAATCGCATGTCAGCTCGGCCATCCATCTCGGCCACGTTCTGACAACAATTTAGCTCTCAAAAGTTGGTGTACATTGCAAAAACTGTCTAAACCTCCCATTTTCTAGCTCAAACGCTTGCTTTTCGAGCATCCGACCTGGGGGGTTGTGGACCATCCTAGCCCAATCTCGGCCCACTACTTATGACCCAATTTTGGCTCTCATCTCGACCTAATCCTGGCCCTGCACCAGCCTACAGCATCATCATTACAAACTGCATGCTGCCTATTCGCGCACCCACTCAAGATCCCATCCTCATTATTAGCAGATCCCATCCTTATTAATGACGGATCCCATCCACATTAATAAGGTCCTGTCGACACCATACTATCACCTGGGAACCTTCACCGATGTTGGGTACTCAGTCCCATCACCCTGCAAATACACGACGCATGCATGCAAGAGGACCTCTCATCTTTCTATATGAACCAGCTCTCTTCAGAGCCAATGTATGTTCTTCTCTCTAACTTACTGATATTCTTTCATTTCTCTACTCCCTTATTCACTCGAGCGTTAGAGTCTTTGCAGGTGTTAGCCGTCCCCCCGACGGACCGATCGCCGGAGCCTATCTCTTGCCATTGTAGGCTTGCCTCCGACTGCTCTTCTTCATCAAGAAGGAACACATATCAATGACTGCATAAAATAAATTCACTCGTAAGTGATGTAAATTTATCATTTTTGGAGTATTACACCGTGAACGACCTGGAGTATGTACATATCATCCATGTTGGGAACATCAATACTGTGCTTCTGACAGAAAGAATAAACTGTTTCCAAAAAAAAATCTCATCCGTTGTCCCTCATTGCTTGAAGCTGTTCTTTACAAATTTTTACCAATCTCATGGCATTGGCAATATCTTGATCTTTCTTTTGTAGTGTATTTGACATTCTTAAAATCTTTTTCATGAGATGTAGACTAAATGCAAAGTCAAATGTTATTATCAAACTCAACAAATTACGTTTTGCACATTTTTCCAAAACTTGGAACATCATTAGCAATCATTTCAAGGACATTAATTGTAGGTGAAAACATGTGAATCAAGTTCAATAAAGAACTATAGTGAGAGCCCCAATGTGTATCACCAGAACGCTTAAGAGTAGTTTGTTGATTAAGACCCCATCCACTTGATATTTCACCATGATTGAGTGCTTCAAGAATTTGGAGTCTTTGTTTTTCTCTAAGAAGATCACACTGTTTAGCTAATCCTCCAACAACATTCACAACCACTACAAGAAAAATCAGTTTTAGTGATGGAATCCCCATTGCTAAAATAGAAAAAATAATTAAAATTTCAAATTTAAATTTTAGCAACGGGAAAACCCATTGCAGAAAAGAAAAAAAAATTAATTTTAAATTTTAGTGATGGGATAACCCGTCGCTAAAAGGAAAAAAAATTTAAAATTTAAATTTTAGTGACGGGTTAACCCGTTGCTAAAAGAAAAAAATAAAATTTAAAATTTAAATTTTAGCGACAGGCAAACCCGTCGCTAAATAGAAAAAAAATTTAAAATTTGAAATTTAAATTTTAGCGACTGGCCAACCCGTCGCTAAAAAGAAAAAAAATTAAAATTAAAATTAAAATTTTAGTGTAGTTTATATTTAAATTAAAAAACAATTCGTAATTTATATTTAATGTGAAATTTATACTTTAATTTCACATTTTAGGAACTAAATTTATATTTTTGACTCAATTTAATCAAATATATTTTATTTTTTTTGTGACAACTTAATTTTTTTATTATTTTGATTACATCTATGAATTTGTATTTATCTTTAATTTTTAATTTTTTATTACATTTATCTTTGATTACATCAAAGTAAATAGGTTAAATTGATTAAAAAATAAAGATATAAAAATTAAATTAACTTAAAAATACTAATAAAGAACTATAATTAAATAACAAAAAATTTAAGTGACTTTACAAAAAAAACGTAAAAGTACATAATTGAATAATCTGTTGTACTTTAGTGGTTACCCATCTTTTTAATATATCTTTTCTTTTTATTTTGAATTTATTAATTAACTCATTTAATTTAATTTAATTCAAATAATTTATTTTTTAATTAATTAATTTAATTCAATTAATTACTTTAAAAAATTTTAAACTATGAGCTTTCCCACATAATTTTCTTAGTTAAATGTAAAATTTATAAAAATTCCAATTAACTTCAAAATAAGAACAAAATTTTTCGTTACTAATATAATAATTTATAAATTTCTATTTGAATTAGTAATGGAATAAAATTAATAAATATTAAAATTAATATTAATTAAATAAGTTTAGAAAATTTTGGTGTAAATGTAATATTGAAAAATTTGGAAGAAAATACTATAAATATATTTTATGCAAATTAATAATCATGGAGTCTTCCACATCAGTTGGTTCACGCGTGTGACTTCCTCCCAGGTGGTTGGGGTTTCGATTCAATGGGCAAACAGCTGAAGGATTATCGCTGGGAAATAGTACTAGCACGACCACGTGGCAAGCAGAGGGAGGGCTGGCCATTTTGCGGCCAGGGCTAAATTTAGCGACGAAAACCAATCTCGTCGCTGATTCCATCGCAAAAAATTGCCCGTCGCAAAACCCGTTGCTAAATTTTAGCAACGCCAAGTTTAGCGATGAAAATTGACCTGTCACTAAACTATTTAGCAACAGAGTTTTATGGTTTAGTGACAGAATTTTCGTCACTAAACGCAGGATTTTTTTGTGGTGAACCCTATCAATCAAATCAAAGAATGCTTCAATCTCTACATGCTTGTTTGCCATGACTATAAAAGCTAGTTGAAGTTGATGAGCAAAGCAATGAATATAAAAATCACTTGGGTTCTCCTTTAAAATAAGTGCTTTGAGACCATTAAACTCACCTTGCATATTTCTAGCCCCATTATAACCTTGACATCTCAAACTAGATATACTTAATTTGTATCTAGAGAACAAATAATCAATAGCATCCTTAAGTGAGAGAGTTGCGGTACTTGAAACATGCTCAATACCTACAAAATGTTCAACTACACATCCCTTCTTGTTCACATAACGCAAATCAATATACATTTGTTCCTTAGCTGAAATATCACGAGATTCATCAACTAGAATAGAAAATAACCCATCACCAATCTCGTTGATAATGACATTTATTGTTTCAAAAGTAGCAGCACTTACAATATCGTTTTGAATGTCAGGTGATGTTAGTGTAAGATTTTCAGGAGCATTCTTAAAAGTAACGGCCTTAATCTCATCATTATGATATGCCAAAAAATGCAACAATTTGAAAAAAATTCCCTTGATTATTTGAATCTTCAAATTCATCATGTCCACGAAATGCAAGTCCTTATCGTAAAAGAAATCGAACACAATCTATTGATGCACCCAAACGAATTCAGTAGTCATTTCGTGTTTGATGTGATTGCTTCAAGAAAATTGCTCGAATATTTTTCTCTTGATTCATAAAGGTTTCGAACTTAATTCGAGCTTTATTGCGTGAACTATTGTGACTTCCAACATGCTCTTGAAGTTTTTCTTTTATTTTCCAATTTGAGAACCCTTTCTTTGAAAGAATTAAATAGCTATGGCAATAATACCCAAGAGAGGGGGTGAATTGGTATATAAAAAATATATATTTTTTTAAATTCTTTTGATAAAAATGAGATGTTGTCTATGAAGACCATGGATTCGTTAGACTTCAAGACCTTGAAAGGGCACGATGAGGTATCAATCGTATAAAGACAATCTCGTTTTCACAATGGAAAATATAAGATTAATAAATATGAAATCCCTTTTTAATGAAAGGTTAAATATATGAATCAAGTGAGGAATAGAGAGATGCTTGAAAAGATAAATAAACAAAGAACACAAACATAATAGAATACAAGGATTTATAGTGGTTGAGCTCTAACAAGCCTAATCCACTACCTTAGTTCCTCACTAAGGATTTGCAACCAAAACACTATAAACCTCCTATCACACTGGATAGGCCCTCTAGCACTAATCTAGGAAGATACAAACCTCTTGCTTAAACAAGCAACCTCTCTAGCAAAGCTAGGTATCACAAAAACCTCCTACAAGTAAAGTAGGCCCTCTAGCAAGACAAGCTAGGAAAATACAAAATGTTATGAGAAAAGAGAGAGTTTGAAAAACAATATTCTCAGTTACAAGTTCTCTCAACAATGAAGACAAGGCTCTAAAAGAAATTATACAAAATAAATACAATGCCTTGAAAAGAGAACGAATTTACCAATGAAGCACAACAATGATTCTAGCACTTGGGAGCTTGTAGATAGAGTGCTTGGGTAATTTGAAATCTCCTTATGACTTGTATCAAGTCGTTGTGAGTGGAGAGAGCACTTGAGTGCAAAGAATGAACTAGCCATTATGTGTTTTTGTGAAGCAAACGGTCGACATATGCAAGCCATTGGTCGACAGATTAGTAAAAATTCAAAATCCGATCGACAGATCATTTGAGACTATCGACAGTTCCTTGTGCAAGCATTATGTCGGTTGACAGATGCATAGGCATCGGTCGACATATGGCTTGCTCACCATAGAAGCACCAAGGATTGACATTCTGTCAGTCGACAAACCCAATTTTTTTATTAAAATGGTTATTTTTATCTTTTTTTTTTCTTTTCTTGGCCATGGGATTTTTCCAAGTTATTCAATAATCCTAAAAATAAATTATTGTTTAAAAATTATACTTTTATTTTTGGATAAATTTTATAATCATTACATCAATTTAATCCAATGTTGTTAGTAGTTAGAACACTTAATCATGTATTGGTTGTGTTTTATTATCATTCCATTGTTATTTCTCGTGAATTATAAATTTAATTAAGTAAAAAAATATAAAAATACATTATTTTTTATTGGGTAATTTTTCAAAATCCCATGGTCCAAAAAATAAAAAATAAAAAAATTTATTTTTATTAAAAAATCAGGTTTCGTGGCCCCACAAAACCCGGGCCCACGAAACCCAGCCCGGGTTTTGTGCCCCCACAAAGCCCGATTTTTTTATTAAAATAGTTTTTTTTATCCTTTTTTTTTCTTGGCCATGGAATTTTTCCATGTTATTCAATAGTTCAAAAAATAAATTATTGTTTAAAAATTATACTTTTATTTTTGGATAAATTTTATAATTATTACATCAATTTAATCCAATGTTGTTAGTAGTTAGAACACTTAATCATGTATTGGTTGTGTTTTATTATCATTCCATTGTTGTTTATTGTGAATTATAAATTCAATGAAGCCAAAAAATATAAAAATACATCATTTTTTATTGCGTAACTTTTAAAAATCCCATGGCCCAAAAAAAAAAAATCAAAAAATTTATTTTTATTAAAAAATCAAGTTTTGTGGCCCCACAAAGCCCAATTTCTTTTATTAAAATTGTTATTTTTATCATTTTTTTTCTTTTCTTGGCCATTGGATTTTTACAAGTTATTCAATAGCCTGAAAAATTAATTATTGTTTAAAAATTATACTTATATTTTTAGGTAAATTTTATAATCATTACATCAATTTAATCCAATGTTGTTAGTAGTTAGAACACCTAATCATGTATTAGTTGTGTTTTATTATCATTCCATTGTTATTTTTGTGAATTATAAATTTAATTAAGTAAAAAAATATAAAAATACATTATTTTTTATTGGGTAACTTTGAAAAATCCCATGCCCCCCCCCCCCAAAAAAAGATCAAAAAATCCGTTTTTATTAAAAAATCAGGTTTCATGGTCTCACAAAACCCGAGCTGGGTTTTGTGGCCTCACAAAGCCCGAATTTTTTTATTAAAATGGTTATTTTTATCCTTTTATTTTCTTTTCTTAGCCATGGAATTTTTCCAAGTTATTCAATAGTCCCAAAATAACTTATTGTTTAAAAATTATACTTTTATTTTTGGATAAATTTTATAATTATTACATCAATTTAATCTAATATTGTTAGTAGTTAGAACACTTAATCATGTATTGGTTGTGTTTTATTATCATTCCATTGTTGTTTATTGTGAATTATAAATTCAATGAAGCTAAAAAATGTAAAAATACATCATTTTTTATTGCGTAACTTTTGAAAATCCCATGGCCCAAAAAAAAAATCAAAAAATTTATTTTTATTAAAAAATCAAGTTTTGTGGCCTCACAAAACCCGATTTCTTTTATTAAAATTGTTATTTTTATCATTTTTTTTCTTTTCTTGGCCATTGAATTTTTCCAAGTTATTCAATAGTCTGAAAAATTAATTATTGTTTAAAAATTATACTTGTATTTTTGGGTAAATTTTATAATCATTACATCAATTTAATCCAATGTTATTAGTAATTAGAACACTTAATCATGTATTAGTTGTGTTTTATTATCATTCCATTGTTATTTTTGTGAATTATAAATTTAATCAAGTAAAAAAAATATAAAAATACATTATTTTTTATTGGGTAACTTTGAAAAATCCCATGACCCCCCCCAAAAAAGATCAAAAAATCCATTTTTATTAAAAAATGAGGTTTCATGGTCCCACAAAACTCGGGCTGGGTTTTGTGTTCCCCATAAAGCCCGAATTTTTTTATTAAAATTGTTATTTTTATCTATTTTTTTCTTTTCTTGGCCATGAGATTTTTTCAAGTTATTCAATAGTCCCAAAAATAAATTATTGTTTAAAAATTATATTTTTATTTTTGGATAAATTTTATAATCATTACATCAATTTAATCCAATGTTGTTAGTAGTTAGAACACTTAATCATGTATTGGTTGTGTTTTATTATCATTCTATTGTTATTTCTTGTGAATTATAAATTTAATTAAATCAAACAAATATAAAAATATATTATTTTTTATTGGGTAACTTTGAAAAATCTCATGGCCCAAAAAAAAATGAGATCAAAAAATTCATTTTTATAAAAAAATCAAGTTTCGTGGCCCCACAAAACCCGGGCCGAGTCTTGTGGCCCTACAAAGCTCAATTTTTTTTATTAAAATGGTTATTTTTATCCTTTTTTTTTTCTTTTCTTGGCCATGGGATTTTTTCAAGTTATTCAATAGTCCCAAAAATAAATTATTGTTTAAAAATTATATTTTTATTTTTTGATAAATTTTATAATCATTACATCAATTTAATCCAATGTTGTTAGTAGTTAGAACACTTAATCATGTATTGATTGTGTTTTATTATCATTCAATTTTTGTTTATTGTGAATTATAAATTCAATTAAGCCAAAAAAATGTAAAAATACATAATTTTTTATTGGGTAACTTTGAAAAATCCCATGGCCAAAAAAAAAAAAAAAAAAGAAGATAAAAAAATCCATTTTAATTAAAAAATCAAGTTTTGTGGCCCCACAAAGCCCGATTTCTTTTATTAAAATGGTTTTTTTTTTCTTTTCTTGGTCATGGGATTTTTTCAAGTTATCAATAGTCCCAAAAATAAATTATTGTTTAAAATTTATACTTATATTTTTGGGTAAATTTTATAATCATTACATCAATTTAATCTAATGTTGTTAGTAGTTAGAACACTTAATCATGTATTGGTTGTGTTTTATTATCATTCCATTGTTATTTCTTGTGAATTATAAATTTAATTAAGTCAATAAATGTAAAAATACATTATTTTTTATTGGGTAACTTTGAAAAATCCCATGGTCCAAAAAAAAAAAAAGATCAAAAAATCCATTTTTATTACAAAATTAGGTTTCGTGGCCCCGTAAAACCCGGGTTAGGTTTTGTGGCCCCACAAAGCCCGATTTTTTTATTAAAATAGTTATTTTGATCTTTTTTTTTTCTTTTCTTGGCCTTGGGATTTTTTCAAGTTATCCAATAGTCCAAAAAATAAATTATTATTTAAAAATTATACTTGTATTTTTGGGTAAATTTTATAATCATTATATCAATTTAATCCAATGTTGTTAGCAGTTAGAACACTTCATCATGTATTAGTTGTGTTTTATTATCATCTCATTGTTATTTCTTGTGAATTATAAATTTAATTAAGTCAAAAAATGTAAAAATATATTATTTTTTATTGGGTAACTTTGAAAAATCTCGTGGCCGAAAAAAAAAAATCAAAAAATCTATTTTTATTAAAAAATCAGGTTTCATGGCTCCACAAAAACCTGTCGGGTTTTGTGGCCCCACAAAGCCCAATTTTTTTTATTAAAATGGTTATTTTGATATTTTCTTTTTTTTTTTCTTGCCCATGGGATTTTTCCAAGTTATCCAATAGTCCCAAAAATAAATTATTGTTTAAAAGTTATACTTGTATTTTTGGGTAAATTTTATAATCATTATATCAATTTAATCCAATCTTGTTAGTAGTTGAACACTTAATCATGTATTGGTTGTGTTTTATTATTATCCAATTGTTGTTTATTGTGAATTATAAATTCAATTAAGGCAAAAAATGTAAAAATATATCATTTTTTATTAGGTAACTTTGAAAAATCCCATGGCTAAAAAAAAAAAAGATAAAAAAATCCATTTTTATTAAAAAATCAGGTTTTGTGGCCCCACAAAACCCGATGACGTTGTGCAGTTTTGAAAAATTATTTTTTCATGGAAATCAGTATAGATTTGGAATAATATCTATCAAAATATGCTTTATTTACAACCATAAACATACTACACAGCCTTTATAAGCAATGTGATCACAAAACAAAACAAATAGAAATGAAATCAATCCTTAGAGATTCAGTCAGTGAAATTGTTTGTTGGAGAGAAAGAATCTTGTTGAATGAGATTTCAATGAGGTCGCTGTGATTGATGAAGATTGTTGAATGACCCAACAAGCAAAAAAATTGAATGTATAATGAATGACTGAGTTTGGATAGTTTGACAATGGAGAGAAAGAGAGTAATGTGAACGTTGGAAGATGAGAGAGAAGAGAAAGGCAATATGAAAGAGACAAGGGTATTTTAGTAAATGATGATAAGGATAATGTGAGCTTTCTAATTTAAAATCTCATTAAGGGTATTTTAGGCATCTCACATAAAAGTAGCTATAGAGTGCAATTAGTTTGTTTGATTTGTCAAAAACGTTTTTTTATTAGAAAGTGGTTAAAAACAATGTTTTAAATTTCTTTTAGTTTATTTATGAATTTCTCTCTTTTATGGTTGTGATTGCAAATCTTAAAAATTGAAAGTAAAACTTAACAAGCTGCAATGAAAAATAAAAATAAACTAATGCAGCACACAGAAGTTTTATAGTGATTTGGCTCACCCAGCCTATGTTAACTTTTTCAAGATCAACTAAAATCTCAATTTTTAATAGGTGCAGCTGTAACCTATACTTTTCAACGGTTAAGTAGTATTTGAATACGTAGCTTTTATAAGAAGCGACCAAAACCTATTAGAATGTGTTTTTTTATGGGCTCAAGCACCAAACACAAAAAGATAAGTGAGGCAAGATAAGTGAAGTATACAAAATAAGCACTTTAAGAAGTTTTTACAAGATTGAATTCAAATAATGAAAGAAGCTTTTCACAAAGAAAAGATAGATAAAAAGAATGCAAAGATAAGATACTCTTTATCTTTTTCTGATATAAGATGTATGCTTGAGGGCTCTTTCAGTTTGAGTGTAATAGTAAAAAATTAGCTCAACATCCGCATATTTTTCTTGAATCCCATTTGTCTTTTCTTGTCTCATAATCGTTAGCTTTTTTGTCCATTAGGTAAAATCTGAAAGATATTCAAGATATATTATATTTTTTTTTTATCCCAACGGTTAGATATATAATTTGTGTTTAAAGGATGTTTAGAAGGCATTTTTGCAACCCTCAAAATAAAGACTATGCACCTTTTGGATGTTTGTAACAGCTAGTTTAAAGGCTATAATTTTAAGTTTCATCACCTTTTACTCAAGTAAAAAATGTTTGTAATCGAGTATTTTTAACATTACTTGAGTAAGAATTATTTGTATTCGACTATTTTTTATTGTATTCAAGTAAAATATTTTTTTACTCAATTAAAGCTATAGAACAACATCCCATTATTTTTCAGCTAATATTTACTTGAGTGAGCCTTTTTCTTACTCAATTACAAAAGAATAATACTCGATTATAAAAAAATAATACTCAATTAATTTTGCATTTACTCGAGTGGATTAAAATTGTAATTGATTAAACTTAAACTTCTACTCAATTACAAAATATACATAGTCAATTAATATTTCAAATATAAAGACCCAACCTCTATCCAAGAAAATTTACTCGACTATGGTATAGAAATACTCGACTAGGATAAGATTTTACTTTATTATGAATTTAAGTACTCTACTGCAATTGCTATTCCAGAAACTTGCAATTTCTTTTGAGATTAATTACTCGATTATAAAAACATATTTAGTCAAGTATGCTCCAGCATTCATTTGATTACAATTTAGATTTATTCAAGTACATTGAGATATTTACTCAATTATAAAGTTTAGTACTCGATTACTTTTACTCTACCAGAAACTTGCAATATCCATTCGATTACAAAAGTCTATTTAGTCAATTATTTCACCAAATGGATCGAAGCTAAGTCCTTGACCACTATCACAATCGAAAGGATCAGGAGATTCATTTGGAAGAACATCGTCTGTCGGTATAGCCTCCTTGGTGTGCTAAGTTTAGACAACAGCACCCAGTTCACCAACAACAGACTATGGGAATTCTACCAAGAGCTCGGCATTCACCAGGTCTTCATCTCGATTGAGCACCCTCAGACCAACAGCCAAGCGAAAGCCGCCAACAAAATCATCTTGGTCGAACTAAAGAAATGACTTGATCAAGCCAAGGGCACATAGCCGAACGAGCTACCAATGGTACTATGGTCGTACCACATAACAACCCAAATCTCGACTCTAGAAACCCCCTTTCAATTAACCTACGGGTCCAAAGCTATGATACCAATAGAACTTAGGGAGCCCAGTCCCAGACGACAACACTTCCAGGAAGACACTAACAACGAAGAACAACAAACCAACCTCGATCTCATCTAAGAGATCGGGGACTAGGCCCATATCCATGAATAGGCTGCTAAACAAAGGCCAACTCGAAAATACAATAAAATGGTCAAACCTAGAAGATTCCAAGAAAGGGACCTAGTCCTCAGAAAGATTGAAGTCCCTAGGAAGCAACCTGCACAAGGCAAACTCGACGCCAACTAGGAAGGTCCTTAGCGAGTCACCAATAATCACGGTAATGGAGCCTACCACTTGGCCGAGCTCTCAGGACAGTCGCTGCTCAGATCGTGGAACACAACCAGCCTGCGAAAATACTATAGCTAAGCAATTATCTTCTTGTATTACTCAAATTGAGTATATTTCATTTTATTAAGGCAACTACTTTCATTTTCTATTTTTTTATGTCCTTACACGGGTCAAAGCCTAAATGTTTTATCTTATGTCAGCACTTGGAATCCCCATATCAAATTATTATCTCGAAGACTATCATCCCAAGGACTTCATTCACTCTTAAAAGAAGTCTCTCTACGCCTTGTATCAAACAAGCTGGCGGACCTTGAGTCACCTCAATCTCGTCAAGCCGTGCTGCCGAAACAAACCGACGCAGTTAGTCTACCCCCAAGCGCTTGGGTCTATCCTGGTAAGTGGAGCTCGAGGAATTCCCCCGTTCTAACTATGCCTTGTAACAAATAGGTCGGCGGACCTCAAGTCACCTCAGTCTCGCCAAGTCATGTTGCCTGAACAAACCGGAGTGGTTAGTCGTCCCCAAGCGCCTGGGTCTATCCCGATAGGAGGACCTCGAGGAATTCCCCCGTTCTAACTATGCCTTGTATTAAACAGGCCGGCGGACCTCGAGTCACCTTGGTCTCGCTAAGCTGTGCTATCGGAACAAAACTGATGCGGTCAGTCCACCCCCAAATGCCTGGGTTTATCTCGATGGGTGGACCTCAGGGAATTCCCTATTCAAACTATGCCTTGTATCAGACAGGCATCGGTAGACCTTGAGTCTTCTCGGTCTCGCCTCAACAGATCGAGAGTCATCTTGGTCCCATCATAATAAAGCCTTGTATCAGACAGGCATCGGCAAACCTCAAATCTTCTTGGTCTCACCTCAACAGACTGAGAGTTGGTTTGGTCCCCTTCAAATCAAACCCTGCGTCAGACGAACACAAATAGACCTCGAGTCACATTAGCTCACCCAATACTTACATCGATTAAGACATTCGTTATCCAAATACTATAGAACAAAAAGGCATAGGAGTCAGAAGATACTCGGGAACTTCCTCATCTTATTACTCAATATTTACATACAAATGTTAACAAACCAGGAATCATCTCGGTCTCGCCGAAGCCACGCCCCAAAATAGGCAGGTTCACTAGCATTGGCTCGCTCGATACTCACTACATTTGAATCATCGAACATTAAAGGAAACAAAGAGCAGAAAATACAATGTATTTGGAAAATCCTTCATTTCATTACTCCATTCCGTTACAAAATATATCAAAAATACAAAATCCTTTATTACATTCTTGATGATCAACTTACAATACTACAAAATACAACTGAGCTAGCTCCACCCCTCACCATAATCAAGTCATAACACAATAAGGCCAACATAGCTAATTAAGTCTTAGCACAACAAGGACAATGCAGCTGTAGAACATACTCCCTCTATGGAGCCCCTCGCAGCACCTCTCAGGAAGTCAGATTCTCAGCATAAGCCCCAGAGTCGAAATTGACAACATGACCAACACTAGAGTCGATAACTCGGTGCAGATATTGACTAGAAGCCTTCTTAGCTAAGCCCCCGCAGATCACATCTTAGTGATGTAGATCCACATGAGCAAAGGCATGTGCAAGAACTCCAAAGTGAGGCCTAAGAAATGAGACAACACTAGCGTGATGGTCATAGATCCTAGGGAACTTGGAATTCCTGGGAAAGGAGGAGAGCGAGGACAGTAGAGGGTGAACTCCTCAAGGCTAAGGAGTAAGCCAACCCTCATGCCATACTCACCCAAAACCACCAACCCTCGTGCCGCACTCATCCAAAATCACCAATCACGCCTAACTCCGCCCATCGATGCATCACCTGAACCCACTACATTGCTGCCAGAGGCATTACTGTGGACCAGCAAAACGTCGACTCGATTCAACATTTTCAACCCTCAAACCATAATATTTCTTGCAAAGAAGAGGACACCCAAGCACACACTACAAGATACACAAAAATGAATGATGGAGCCCCTTTTTATAGGCATAGTGAAGAACATCTAGCACCATCCACCCCCACCTATGATCATGCCACCTGTCCTGGCATTAATGCACCATATCTGACAACTGAAGAGCCGCCATTAAAATGGGGCCACGTACCCAAGCAGTTAATGTAATACTCGAGAAATTCTAAAGGACTCAAGAGTAATTTATCTTGGGGCAAAAAGAGAATTTTCAGATAAATTGAGGGTATAAGGGTAATTTATTATCGTATGAATGACCGAATCGACTGTAGGGAGTGCTCTGGAGCTGAGACTCCAAAGGAAAATGATATGGCCATGATGAATATTTCAAGATATGATTTATGGCATCAAAAGAAATGGAATTTGGAATAATTTTTGGTATAGCTAAAATGTAGTTGCTATTTAGGCTGCAAAACTGAATCGTTGAAGGTGACTTTCGGGAAGCCAATGGAAGCTTGATGGGACTTTTATTTTTCATAAGGAACAACCCTTCAGCAGTTTCAGGAAGAAACGAAAGGATTTATGGCCAAAATGAAGATTCGAGCCTAAGTGCAATTTTTTGAAATTGCTAGAGGGAGGTCAAAACTATAATTTCTTGGAATCTCCGAGGTTCAAATTAATATTTTAGGACTTGAGTGTCTTAAATTAAATATTGGAAAGTTTAAGGGCTAAGTAAAAAGGGCCAAAAAGGTAAAGGCCAAAAGTTGAGGGGCCAAAGTGCAAAAAACTCAAAAATGGCTGCAAAGGGGAAATCGACCAAGCCACGAGGGGTCACCGAAGCCACTGGGTTCATATGGGGGTGGTTAGGGATGGCCAAGGAGTAATGATAAGCCTACAATGGCCACCGGGGTGGCAGGAGTTTTGAGAAATTTGACCAAGAAAGCTGGTCGCGATGTTGAGCCTTGCAACTTGCTTTTTCGGTCATGTGTTGATGTTTTTAGGTCGATCCAGGGGAGGTGAGGATGTCTAAGGCAATGGGTGAGGCGGCCAAAGCCATTTCGAAGCTCGATTTTAGCCTATAAATAGAGCTCGAAGAAGCCAAAATTTTTAGAACTTTGAAGCTCAAATTGGGCCCATTTTTGAACGAATTGAGGGGTAAAAATAAGGGGCTTTTGTTGCTCATAAGTGGTAGATTATTTCTGTGCATTTTGATGCATTATGGTGAAGGTTTTGTGGGGTTTCAAGACTTCACCGGAGAAGGAGGCGGACGGCCAAGCCGAAGCTTTGGTCGGCCAGTTGAGGGCTCTCGGGTGTTCCTTTCAGGCTGAGAGATATGCCATTCGGATCAATTCAAGGAAAGGAAGAATGAGGCATCGAAATCCCAGATCGCTAGCAAGCTTTCGCTGGAGATGACGACCAGCTCGTGGCCGGCACGCGTGGGTGGTCCCAAAAATTTGGAAAAAATCTCAGAAATTCTAGAAAAATATTTTATGGGGGTTTGTGTAAAAAGTTTTAAGGTTTACCTTCTTGATGTCTCGGTATTCTCACCGAATAGTCTCGTTTTGCGTGAAAATGCAACGTCTAGGTAAGTCTAGTAATTTTCTCTTAATGTTCATACGTTATTATGAATTATTGTGGAAAGAGATTTGAGAAAATAGTCTCGAGGGTATTTATTGGGATTTTTAATTAGAAGGAAAAATGAAAGATATTAGAAGATTGAGATATTTAGTGATTAAATATGATTTTTATGATTGATGTACTCGAGAAAAAATGATTGGTGCAACTTTCGAGAGTTGTCACATAAATCGAGGTCGGGCATGCATATCAAGGCGATGCGCTTTTTGAGAAAATTTGAGTTTATCTCAAAAAGTGAGTTGTCTTATCCTATATGATATGATTGTTTATTATGCATGATGTTTATGAAAGATATAATTGCTTATATATGCATGATATTTATGAAAGATATGATTCATTTTGTCATATTACATGGAAATTCGTGATATTTGCATGGCACAATATTATTGTCATATTGATATTTATGCATGGGAATGGGATGTCACCCTAAGAGTGTAGCCGTAATTCCTCAAGGAAAATTGATGGAATAACGTTAGGATTATCATATCGGAGGTGCCAAGATTCTGCCTAGGATTCCATGCCGGGCTTGTGGGCTAAGGAAGTTACACTAGGGCGAATGTTTGTTCACGTTATTGCATCATGCATCCATATATATATGTTTTGGACCCTCACTAGAAGTTTCATCTTCTAATGGGTTATGCCCCTGGAACATTCAAACGTTCTAGTTAGGATTTGCAGCTATGGCAAGGGAATGATTGATGACATAGCCGATGGGTTCAGCGAGTTGTTCGGGCATATGCTCGTTCGTGAGGATTTCAGGACATGTTCTTAGTCATGGTTAGAAGATTGTATTATATTGATGATCATGTATAATCATTATGGTTTAATGTATTTATGAGGAATCGTCAAAATGTATCTAAGGTGCTCAGTTATTATCTTTTGATGTTAAGTCTCCATGTATTTAAGTATTTAATGATATGATGGTACAAATTCTTATATTGTTATAAAGTGAATTGATTATGTACCATATCAGGTTTTAATTTTAAGCTTCTGCAATTATGATGATTACCTGTCTTGGCTTATTGATTCTTAATTAGTATACTGGGAAGGTAAAACAGGATTGTCGGGAAATGGTTTATATTGAAAAAAAATATATTCCCGAAATTTCTAAGTTATTTAATGCTCGAAAAAGTAGGGCGTTACAGTTAATACCCTGTCCTAGGAAAGCGGGGCACCACGCGTGGGAAAACATCCCCTCACCTTCGTAAACACACTCCCTAGGAAAGTAGCATGTCCTGCTCCTGGAAACGTCGCTTCACCTCTGTGACCATGCGCTCCAGACTCCGTGTCACACGCGCCTCAAAACACATCACCCAAACTGCCACTTTTAGGCAACCTAAGAAAGGCCGGACATAGAGCACGACCACTTCACACCTCATTGACCCATTGGTGTCGATCAACCCCGGTGCCTCGACCTCGGGTCTATCCCGATCTTGATAAATCAACAGCAAGGAAAAGTAAAACAAAAAGAAAGAAATGCAAAAGCCAAGCCATGTCTAAAAATTCCTCTTTTATTAAATAATGGGTCATGGTGCCCAACCATTGCTGCATCACTCACCCTGCATTTATCACTTTTTGTATTCTTTTTGGATTAATTCAACTTATTTAGCATCTATTTATGTTCACAGAAAGGGTGAGGCGTTTAGACTCGCCAGTGCACAAGTGTGATTGTAGTAGGAAATTTATATATTTTTCCGGGCAAGACTAGGTCGATTCACAGGAAGATTACTCAGGGAAGGAGATAACCACAACAGTTCTCTTGATTAATAAGACAATAAGATGAGATCAAACTAAGTGCTATATAACTGTAATCTGGATATGGAGAGGTCTTGGGTCAAGACAAATCTGGTGCCAAACCCAACTGATTCACCATGTAGCTTTCTTTGATGTAACTAAAAGTTCAAATAGCTTGGATCTTAACCATTAAATATACTACTGAGATGATGATAACTCTTTGTTCAAGCAACCTCCATTCATGGCATGGAGACTCTATGTTAAGCAGCTATCATAAATCAGTGTATAAATAACATTTTGACAAAATAATTACTCGGGGCTTGGGTATGAGAACGTTTCTAGGTCAAGCAGTTCCCATAAGTGGCATGGAAACTCTAAGTTAGGCATACGAACCAATCCAAGCTTGAGATTTTGTTTAAGAATGTTTCTCAAACTATTTTTGCTTCTGTTACTTGAACATCTGAAGTTTTGCTATGTTGGTTCATCAGTGGCTTTGGACATCGTCCTTGCCTCAACCCAAGGATTGAATTAGCCACACATTTTCATGGGAAGTGCACGACTAAAACTAATCTCAACGGAATGATTACGAGATTATAGAAAAAATAAATGGGAATAGACAATAAGAACTGGATAAACTTCTGCTGTATTGATTACTGAAACGATCTACAACTTGAGAAAAATAAATTTGCAATGTATCTGGAACACAAAAAAAAACTAAGAACTAGTAACGAAAAACAATAACTCAAGTGCAAATATTTAAGGTACAGACAAGAACTGAAACTAAAAACAAAAAGAATGAAAAGACTTGCAACTTTCCAATGATCCTCTTCTTTTTGTGTTTTTCTGAGTATTCTCTACTCTCCACACACCTTGATTCCAAAGAATGTTGGTTCTTTTTTAAGTTTGTCGCGCATGGAAGAGGGGACCACTTGGTGAATAGTTGTTCAAAAAGTTCGTTGAATTTACCTTAGAGCCACCATGTTCATTTGCGCATGTCAGTGCATTTTTGGATCTTCATTCGAATGTGTGACCAGGGATATTTGAATGTACGCTTAATTTTCCTTGGCTGCTTGGATCATTCGAATGAATTTCATGCTTTACTGTTCATTGCACGGTGATTTCTTTTGTCATTCGAATGCAACAGTACTCTCATTCAAATGAATTTCTAATTTTTCTCTTGACTTCTTCTTAACATTCGAATGACTTGGGAAGTATTCAAATGCTATTATTTTCATCCGAATGCTCTTGGGAAAATACGAATCACCTTGAGTTCTTGAGTTGCTTTTTATTCAAATTACTCAGCCTTCATTCAAATAGCTTTTCTTTCTTCTTCAATTACATTCGAATGACTTAGCATTCATTCGGATATGTCTCCATTGTTTCCATATGATATGATCATCCAAATATCTTCTCATTCTCAGCTCATTCGAATGACTTAGGAGACATTCGAATGTATACGATTTACCTTGACTCCCTGATTTGCTGCTTCTTATTCGAATTGGGCCAACCTCATCCGAATACATTCCCGATGGTCTACATATTCGAATGTTTGAATGATTCATTCGAATGATTGACTGGCTTTCATCTGAATTGCTGCATCTTTGAATATCTTCTAAAAATTCATTCGAATTACTCAGCCTTCATTCGAATGGGTTAGGCTTCATCAGAACACCTTCATTTCTTGGCTTCTTCTCCTCCTATTTTAATCATGCCTTTGAAGAATTGATTCAACCCTTGATCTCTTTTCCTTCCTTTGGGCTGCAACAAGCAATCTTTGATATTTTTGGTTGACTAAATGGATTAAGAGGTAATAAAAATATAACAAATTTTTGGCATTTTAGAGCATCAATCAACCATTCACATAACACGAAAAGAAAAAGAAACGAGAGCCACTCTAGGGGTCGATGATAGGTTGATCTAGCTGGGTGCAAACTGAGACCTCACCAGGTTGCTTGACAGTTTCTCTTAGCTAACTCTTTGCCTCCTGTACCCCCCCCCCCCCCAAGGCTTCACCTTCAACGATCGGATCCTCCGAACCCAGGTCACAAGATGGCCGCCCATGACTTCCATGGCAGGGTCACAATCACTAAGATTCGCCTCAGGGAAGAGTAGTCGCACTTGCGCCAGCGCATTATTAAAACCTTTAAGATAGTACCCAAGGGCTTCCCTCCTCACAAGCTCCAACAAGTCCTCCAGGCGGGCAGCTTCATGACAAAGTTGCATCTCGTTCGGCCTCTAGTGCCCCAACTTTTTCGACCAATTCACTTGATCTTTGTGAAGCCACATCCTTTTGATTAATCACTTTCAGAAGACTAGACTCCTCCCTCACAGCCTCTACCTCGGCCGACGTAACCTGCCCATGAAAGCTGCCCGACTCGGTCCTTAACCGTGCCTCGACCTACTTTTTTGTGGTCTCCCAAGCCTTATCAGCCTGTTGCTTCTCCACCCTCAATTCCGCTTTGACCTCCTCAGCCCTAGCCTTTCACAACTTTCACTCCACCAGCAGCAAATGGGTGGCACTAGCATTGCGCAGTTATAGCATCTCCCCCCACCGGTACAACCCCTTCTCCCCAGGGAGGCAAGCCTCTTTTGATCAACATCCAAGCAAAGATGATCCACAACAAACTTTCTAGGACGGAAGGCGTGGCTCTAGAGGCTTTGGGAATTGGTCTCGACGTCATCACAACCCCACAAGCTCGACCTTGGACCACGAGTCAATCGAGAGGGCGCCAGCTCATCACCAGCCTGGCCCGAGCCTGAGGAGCTTGGAGCATCAGCAATCAAATTTGAGCCCGAGGGATCAGAAACATCTATAGTCGGCCCGAAGCTCAAGGAGCTTGGCATATTAGGAGCTTGAGACGAACTCGAAGGCCTCGGTTCATCGGGCACCCGACGCCTCTTCTGCTGAAGAGGAGCCTCTTCGACCTATGGTGGGGAAAAAGTACCAATGACAACCGTAAAAATTGGTCAGATGTGAATAAGACCCTTTGACTTTGCAACAACGGCTTTTCTCTTGCTTACAACCTCCTCGAAGGACCCCCTGCCCTGGCTAACCCCCTTCCAATGATAATAGTGAAAGAAAATCATCGTATTAAGCTGACAGCCCAGAAACTCGACTAGCACCTCAAAGCATACATGAAGCCCCAACTATTTGGATGAAGTTGCGTCGGAGCAACATTGATCATTTGTAAAATCAAGTTCTGAAACTCAGTTAGGGGGAGCCAAAGGTGTAGTTTTATAAAAAGTACCTCGTACATCTAAACAGACTCAGAGTCCGGGATCGAGTGGAAAACCTGCTCCTCTCTCCCACAAGGGCGGTAGATGAAGGTCTCCTCTCCATCCTTCTCCTCCCCATCTTTCCCCTCCCCATCCTTGGTCCAAGAGGCAAACTTCTTCCTCACCGTTTCCAAAGACAAATTGATAGAAAACTTCGACGCAATTAGAGCAACCTCCTCGCTTACCCAGTCATACACGCGAGCAGAGTTCAAGGTCGAGACAGTCATCAACGAGAAGACTAGCACAACGCCCAATCACTTGGGAAGATTGGAAAGCAAAAGGAGTAAGACAAGCGAGAAGTTCAAAGACTAATGCGAGCTAAATGCACACACGAGAAAAATGCATATTAATAAGCATCGTGCAAACAGCCAACGAGCAAGCAACAGCCAGTGCAATTTCGCCACGCGTCCTGTAATAAAAGCCTTGATGAACTTACCCCACCTAGGATAGCAGGCCACTCCATGCCTACAGGAGGTGCCTCACATTTTTAAATAGATGCCTCGATTCTCAAAAATTATGGGTCCTGCGCATAACTAAATAAAGGCGCCAAATTGACATTCCAAACTCAAAATCAAAGGCATGCTCAAATAGCTCAGTAGGCCACTGAGCCCAGTGCCAAGTTCCTCGAAAACAACTCGATAAGGCACCTACCAACTCGAGACAAATGTAAGAAGAAAATTCCAACAAAAGTAGAGCATCACAAAAGGGCAGAAAAAGAAATAATTTCTTATAAAACAAGAGAAACCCAACAAGGGTACAAGATTCACACAAAAAGCCTATGCTACTACACAAAATCATGGCTCAGCTCAACTCTCCTGCTCCAGGTCCACGAGGCAGTTGTCCTTAACTTCCTTAAGAAGACCAAAGGCTGAAAGATCTAGCTCTGGGAAAGTAGCTCGGACGTGGGACAAGGCCACTTAATACCCCTATCTTTTAGAATCTTCAACCTCAACCTTCGCCCTTGCCATATTAGACCGAGCAATCACTACCTCGGCCTTCATCTTTATCTCCTTCTCAGTCACCTTAGCCCTAACAACCCCCACCTCCGCCTCTAGCCTTCTCGACTCCACGCCGGTAGTGCCAAGCTAGCTTTGAAGAACGCCAACTGTATGATCGGCCTCATCAGCGCGTTTCTTGGCCTCAACAATGGCCACCTCCACAGCCTTCCAGGCTTCTCCCTGAACTGACTCTTGGGCCCAATTCAGTTTCTTCTCATAATCTTCCTTTATCTTGGCAAAGCATTAGACCAAAGTAGAAATCTCTAACATAATGTTAGTTATCACTCAAGGTCTTTTAGGGTACTTCGAGGAGACAGAGAGATCCTTGTTGTAGACCAAAGTGGTTAGTCGGCGTTAAAGTATTTGACGAGTCCCGATTGCTACTTAGTGGTGAACCTAGAAGGTCACACGCATATCCAAGTGTGGTTGACTAAGCGATTTTAAAGCTATGATTAATGATCGTCATTAATGGTTAATGATGATGTCGTTAGAGTTAATGGATCAGGTTTGAAATTAGTTGGAGTAACTGTCAAGAGTTCATGGGCAATTCGTTAAGAGTTAACATGGGTCTAAGTTTCATCATGAGATAGTGAAAGTGTCATTAAGAGTTAGTGACAGGGCCTAGATGCAATTTGGAGAAACTTAAAGTGAGGAGAAGAAACTGTCGATAGCCCTATATGAACTATTGACAGTTTGCTAGAATTTTGAAGGAAACTATCGATAGTTTCCTTTGAATTGTCGACAATTTCTATCGTGAATGTCATGAACCAGCACGTCTTCTTTATCATTTTTGTGTCCATTTGGACGACGCGTGGCTGAGGGCTTCGACAATAAGGATGTCCTTCGTCCTTAGAGGTCTAGGGTCTCCCCTTTGTCCCCTCATACTCCCTTGTGGTTTTTTGTCCATATTAGGAACTTTAGGGTTTTGGTCTTGGATATAAAAGGGAAGAATGAGCAGAAATGCTTAATGAAAGAAGGCATTGGCAGCTGGGTTCTTTCCTCTCAGCCATTGTGCCCTTCTTCTTCCTTCTTCCAGTGCCAAGAACCCTAGCCCATTGTTTCCACTTGTTGCTCCAACTATTTCTTGTTTGCTTGAGTAGCAATCTCATTCCAATAGATAGTTTATTGGATTGGGTATTTTGTTTTTGAACCCAACATCTAGCTTGAATCACCCATATAAGACTTGTCTAGCACATCGGTCTTCCTATGGGGTTCATCCACATGAGAAGCATAGACTAATTAGGTCTCCCATATTTTCTGGAGACAGGCTAGTCACCCGGCTTGCTATTCTGGGCAGTAGGAGACTGCCTAGTGGACTGTTCATGAGCTATTGGAAACAAGGAGTTGCTACCATTGGAGTAGGTTTTCAGCCCCTACATCAAAACTGGTATCTCCATAAGGTATATCTGTAAACGCCCTATGGAATGGTTTCAGTTTTATGTATATGATTGTATGATACCGAGTCTTACAAGGTGGTTTTGTGCCTTATTTTCGCTACGTACTTGATTTATTTTCGAAAAAGTTTTGAAATCTGAAAACCATTGCATTTCGTACACCAATAGTTGGCGTTCCCAACAATGCTATGTGATATGCCACATAATGACAAAGTCGGTCGACAATGATCAAGCACTGACTACTACACTACCCTGCACATTTATTTATCAATGTAACGACCCGTCAGGGGGTCTAGACGTTTTTGGGTATTTTAAATTGGGTTCAAAAAATTTTTCTTTAATTAATTGAGGGTTGAAAATATTCTCCTTATTTATTAGAATAAAGAGTAAGTGGAAATAAGAGTTTTGTAGCCTATTTAAATGGGATCCAAAAATGTGGGGAAAGTCCAAATAGATTGGGCTATTAAAATGTGTTTGGAATTTTAATTATCTTATGAATGAGCTTGGATTATGAAAATTTATTTTTGGGTTAGCAAGTTGGGCCATGGAATGGCCCATAGCATGGGCTGAGCCCAATTGAGAAATGAAACTTGAAATCTTTAAAAGAAAATAATAATAAATTAAATTGGCTAGCAAATGTCAATAGTGCCCTTGGTCTTCCTTTTGACCATTGTAAAGGTGAAGGGCAGTCAGGTCATTTTGACCAAGTGGCAGGTGCAGACTGTGTATTTTCCTTCTTCATGCTATACCTGCACTGGTGACCTTTCTCCTGTGCATACTCTCATTTCCCATCTGAAACTACTTCTTCTTAACCAACATTCTTCTTCTTCTTCCCTGTTCATTCACTTCTGCTATGTTGTTGTTTCTTCATTACTGTGGCGAAGTAAGTTAAGTGGAAGAGGCTGGTGGTGTTCTTCTTGGATTTCATCTTCATTAGGCAAGTTCTTCTTGCACTCTTTCTTAATTTTCAGTGCGAGCTCCCTTGTTATTTATTTTCTCATGCAAGTTCCCCTGTTAGTCTCTTCATTTTAGTCACTGTGAGGGGTTATATATATAAACATGTATAAAATATATTTATATGCTTGTTGCTACGTATGGTTCACTCTCTGCTAGAGTTTATTGAGTCTTCAAATCTGGGTATCTGTTAGAGTCTTCTTGAGGTCTCGAAATGGGGTTTGTTTTCACCCCAAGCTTTATTCATGAATGGCATTTTATATAGCTAGGTGAGGATGAGAACCTCTGCTCGTTCTGCATCCAAAGAAGTAGTGTTAAATGTATGTGTATATATATATGTGTGTGTATATCACCTCTGTATGAGCTCGCTGTTCCAAATGCATCTTATAGTTGTATGTGTTATGTCGGAATGTAAAATGCTAAGTCATCTACCACTCATTCGAATGATTTTATTGAGGTATTCGAAGGTCTTGCATCAAATAACAAAGTATGAACTAAAAATATATATATATGTTGTTCACCCATATATGAGACCCACTTGTAAATGCATATATACAACATGCGTAACGAGCTGATACCCCTCAGAGATTTGTAAAGCTTATTAGAGCATGCCCTACCTAACTAATCCACCATATATTCATGATTAAACAGTCATTTGAATGTCCCTGTTCTGTTCTGTTCAGCAAACCCAGTTATATATATATACACGTTCATCTTCATTGATATTCTAGCGAGCTCGTTCCAGTTCTTTCCGTGAGCTCACACCTATATGCTCCCTGACCATAAGCTTAATCGCGAGCTCGTTCCCGTGAGCTCATTCCTCAAGCTCTTAGCCGTGAGCTCTTACCACGCGCCTGACCTCAAGCTCCTCCAGCGAGCTCTTGCCCAACCCCTTGATCACGAGCTTGTTCGCTTGTCCTTCCTGCGAGCTCTCCCGAGCTCTCTCCATAAGCCGCGAGCTCATGACCTCGAGCTCTTTAATTTATATTTTACTTTCATTTACTTTAATACATAAATGTAAATAAGAAAGTACCCCCCATTTGGATTCAATAAAAATATCAAAAAAATCAAAATCCATAAAAATAAAAAGTTAGAATTTTGGTTTTAGTACAAATTCACGAATTTGCAATTTGACCACCATTGAGATACATAGTTTCCGTTTCTTGAAAAATTCAATAAAAATCATTTTTACAACAATGAATGCTAGTTATCAAATTACCAGGAATTAGTTTTTCAAAATGAAGACATTTTCAAAATATGTTCTATTTGGTCCATTGCCTTAGAAAAATTTCAGGTTTATGTTTGGTCAGCAATTTCGCGTGGTGTGGTCATTTGATTGCATGGGGACTAATCATGAATTTGAGCTATGAGCACGAATGCAAGTAAATGCATACTATCACTAGTTAAATGAAATCACAACAATCATATGGTGGGAAGAATAGTTATTAAATTTATAATACTCCTCAGCTGGTGATTTGATATTTAATATTAAATAGCATCTCTCAAAGAAGTATTCTTGTGTTCTAAAATTACATCAAGCATTTCTGTGTCATAAATTACATCTTGAATGTGGTCAACGTTATGAAGTAAGATATGTTGAATTTATCTGATGATGGAAAAATACCCGGTATGGGTAAGTAATGTTGAAAGTATGAACATCGCGGAAACAAGAATTTAAATACATGTGGTTGGCAAATGCATATATGATGCATACATGTACATGTTACATATATATATTTTGCGCACCTATTATTTTGCACGGAGGGAGAAAGGGTACCCTAGAGCACTTGACACGGGACGAGGTGGCCATAGCCAGGCAGGTTGGCTCCATATTTACTTGTGAGGTTCTATGAAACTTATACACTTTCGCATGCATTGATTTATGGCTTGAGAGCCAGGAAAAATGATATTGGTAATGAAATGATGCACTCTTGCATGTATTGATTGATGGCTTGCGAGCCTGTGAGAATTAATAATGACATTAAAATTTTATGCACATTTGCATTATGATACATGGTGACATGATATATTGAGTTGAATTGTTAAATTCATGAATTATGAATCTTGTATATAATTGTGGAGTCCTTGATTACTCTTCTTGGTGTCATCATGTTCTTGGATCCTATATATTGTTCCTTGTTTCTCGAACTTGTTGAGCCTTGTGGCTCACTTGATCTTCTTTGTCATTCCAGGTAAAGGAAAGACGGTTATTGGGGGTGAGTCCAATAGGACTGCAACCCAGGGATAGTGGTGTACGAAGACGCGTCCTAGCTTTAAAGATCCTAGTTAGTGATTTGGTGAGATTTGTAATGATGAGAATTTATTATGTTATTGGCAATTTTAAATTTAGTTAGTGGTGTACAAGTGTGCGTGTAGTACAATTTTAAATTTATAATTCGGTGAGTCCGAGTCGAGTCACAGGGAGATTATTTTGGATGAAAACAAAAATCACTAAATATTTGATTTTAAGAGGTGATTAAGATGATCTAAAGGAAAGGATTAAAACTAAATTAACAATGAATTTAAGTAGCTTGGGTCAAGACAATTTCAGTGTCAAAACCAATTAATTCCCAATTTAATAGAAAAGATCAATAATATTCATCTTAATTAAGTTTTGCAGATCAATCAGTAATTTTAGTTCAAGATAATGATAATTCTTATTTAAGCAATCTCCATACTTGGCATGGAAATTCTAAGTTAAACAATTATCATAAATTGAATTATATCCCACAGACAGAATTTATAGGTATAGATTAATCATTTGAGCTTGGGTATGAAAACATTTCCAAGTCTAGCAATCTCTATACGTGGCATGAAAATTTTAAGTTAGGCTTATGCTCCAATCCAAACTCAAAGATACACTATACGCACACTGCTCAAATTAAATCAGATTAATATTACACATTTGAAGCGCAGCTTTCTTTGGGAATCATTAGCATTGGACACTGTCCTTGCCTTAACCCAAGATTGGATTTAGCTACTCATCTTCATTTTTAAAATAAATTGGCAGGAATTTAAATGACAGGAATTAAAAGACAGTATTTAAAAGACTATTTTTTAACTGACCATATAGGCGGTATATAATGAAAAGATAATATTTAAAAGACTATTTTTTAACCGATCATATAGGCGGTATATAATGAAAAGACAATAATTGAAAGACTATTTTTTAACCGACCATATAGGCGGTATATAATGAAAAGACAATATTCAACTGACCATATAGGCAGTAGATAATAAAAAGACAATATGAATAACATAATACAACTATATGGAAACAAAGGTTGAAGATTTAAGAGAGAAATTCTAAGAACAAAACTATATAGAAACTAAAGTGAAAAAATTTGAGAGAGAAATTTTAAGAACACAACTATGCTTTCATTATAAGAAAATTGAATGGTTACAAATGCACCCCAAGTGCTCTATTTATAAGCTAAGAAATGCAATAGAGACCACTCAATTATATAATTTAATAATACAAAATATCTAAAGAAAAACAAAATAACTAATTTAAAAATACAAAGATAATTAAAATATCTAATTACTTAAAAAGTCCTGGCCAAAGTGTAGTTCTTGAAGCTTTATGACTTGATGTAAGAGATGATATCATTCCAACCCATGATGTAAGCGATGATGTCATTCCAACTCATGATGTAAGCAATGATGTCATCAATTTGTGAGACTTGGGCTTTTCATATTTTTGAGCTTGAGCCTTCCTTGTGTTAGGCTTGGGCCTGGACCTTTCTTGTTTTGGGATTGGACCTTCCTTGTTTTGGGTTTAGAATTCACAATATTATATTATTATATATATTATATTTATTTTTTTATATTTTATATATATTTTATATTAATATTTTTAAACATGCACAAAATCATAAAATGCATAATAATATTCAATTTAAACTATTTTAAGATCAAAATAAGGGTGAAATTATAACAAAATTTTTACAAAATTGATCACTAATCGGGCACCAGTCAATAATCTGTGACTAGGGATAACTAATCGATAGCCGTCATCGCCCTGATCGACGGTTCACTCTAGTGTCACCAAATGGTCAACACGTCACCTCACCAGTCGATAGCTCATGCCTCCCATTATCAAGACTCACACTCGTGGGAAACCATAATCACAACCAAATCCCGTTAATCCACTAAGAACCTAGCCTTGGATCAGGTTTGGCATCACTCTCAAAGAAATATGGGTGGTATAAAAGCCCCATAGACACTCAACAAGTAAAACTTCAATGAGTCTCTTTTCTAATTTGAATTAATTTATACTAATAAATTCCTTAATTAATATATTTAATACGCAAAATCGAATCAAATTAAGGAAATGTGTGGAATTTATAAAATGGAAGGGGCTTACAAAAGAAGTAAGGAGCTTGCCTTTAATTAACGGATTTTGATGTTTTTACGCCCACACGCCGCTAAATTAATTTACGCTGCAAAATATTATAAATTTCCAAAGTTATCAAAATCGCACCCAAAAATTAAATTCTAACCGTGCAGAATTATTAATACATGTTTTCCTACTTACTTTGCTAATTGAACTCCGATTAAATCGTGTTTCATCTTGAATTTCTCCAAATTTCCCCCAATTTTCACTGCTGCCTGACGCTACTTCTTCTCCAATTTTGCGCTTCGATTTGGCCTCTGTTCTGCCTGATTTCATCCCCAAATCAAGGCTTTAAAAAAAGAAAAAATGGGTGACTCAGCGCGTGCCACATAGCACTTGCTGGTTGCCCATCGCCTTGCCCCAAAATGACGTCATTTTGGGGCTAGGCTACTGATAAAAATTGACATTTTTTTCTCCCTACGCGTGTGTGCCTCCAACCTGGCTCAATCCTGCACACACGCCTGCTGCCTGATCTTCCATTCACCTTATTAATAATATGCATTTCATTAAATTTAAAGACTCCCCAAGTAAGTTTCGATAATTACACCTAAACCTCCTCCCCAACTTCTGAGAACCACACTTACGCCCCACATTAAAAATTAACACTTATACCCCAAAAATTTAGAAATTAAATAATTTAATAAGTTTTAGTTTAATTTAATTTATTTTTTTCGAACAAAATAAATTATCATTTCCCTTTAGCATTCAAATATTAATTAAATAAAAAATAAACGATTGTTACGAGCCATGACATCCCATTGTTACTAACAACGTTTGTAATACCCCCGCTTTATAAGATAATTTGGAAAATTATGGTGTGTTCTTTTAGATAATAAACAAAAATAGGTTTAATGCACATTTCATATGATTTAAGAACAATTTGTCAAGAGGTTCCATGTGGTGAAATTTTTCAAAATGTGGGGCTTAGTGTAATTCTTCAAAGATTCTTGGGATTTTTGCATAATTCTCAAAAAATTTCAAGGCTTAATGGAAAGCTTAAAGTGCAATGGTTCTAGGTATAATTTACAAAAGTCATAAATGTAATAAATCAAAAGTAAAATATATATGTTGGTTTTCCACGCAACCTAAGTCTCGACTAAAACACAAGATCAAGCATAAATTGAGAAAAGAAAAGAACACAAGAACACAAAGTTTTTAAGTGTTTGGATCAAAAGAACCTACTCACGGCAGAGGTTCCGTCTCTAATCAATCCACTATATGAATAGGTGATTACAACACAATATTACAATCGAATCCCACAAGAATCAAAGCTATCGGAATCAAAACAGAAACAATATATTACAGAAATACATCTCGTTCTCAGAACGAGTAACAGAAACAAAACAAGCTTCTTACCAACAAATCTCGCACGCCTTTAAGTGATTTTCACCTAGATTTATCAATACATGTAGCCAATCTTGCCAAGAATAGAAGGGATTCACGATGTGTCTCCGTCGTGGATTTAGGGTTTCAAACAAGAGAGAGAGAGAGAGAGAGAGAGAGAGAGCAAGCAATAATAAGAAAGCATTCTGGTGAATTAAGGCATTGCTGCCCTGCGTGAGCAAACGACTTGGGCCAAGAGAACATGGGGATGGGCTGTTTGTTGGACTGCTTGCTAGGCTTGAAATTCACAACCCAAAATAGAATATATATAAAATGAAATGCAGCTGAAATGCAAATTTAAATGAAACCCAATATTATAAAAAATAAAATACACATGCAATAATCAAATATATTTTGAATCACCTAAAATATTAACAATATATAATGCAAGCATCCCCTGCCTCCCCCAATTACTTTATAACATTGTTATGTATATATATATATATATATACACGCAACCCCTTCAGCCTTCTCCAAATTAGACTTCCCATCTTAATATATATATATATATATATATTATATAGATGCATGCCATGCCCATCTCCGAATCTCCAATTTCAACATCAGTTTCTGCGGCTGCCTATTGCTTCCAATTTATTATATATTAATGTTATATTATATTATAATATTAATTTATAATTTTTTTATACCTAAATTTTTAAATTAATATCTTTTTGCTGAATTCCTACAAAAAAATATTAAAATAATATAAAATCAATATAAATACATATTTTAAGTAGAAAAATAGCACAAGCTTAAAACAAAAATTAAATAAAAATATGTATATAATTAAGTCCTAACATAAAGCTTTTGTTGAGTTAAACCAAATTAATATGAGAAATACAATATTTGATGTAATTTCTACCAATATGAGAAATACATAATTTGATACAGTTTCTATCAAATTAAACCAATTTTTTTTCTGCATGTTTTTTTTCATTTTTTGGGCCTTATTCTTTTTAGGGGCCCTAGGCATAAGGCACTGGCACTATAGAAAGAGAAAGGAAATGAAGAAGAAATGGAGACGAAGATGGAGAGAAAGAGAGGCTTAAGCCAAGATTTCCATGGCTAGCTAAAGAAAATGAATAATGCTACACAAATTATCTCGACTACCCCTTCGGCTATCCAATATTTTACATTTTCTTTTTTAATTTTTTTTTCCTTTGCAATTCCCAATGTCATGTGTTTCCTGCCCAATGTTATCTCTTCCTCAGCCTCTCTCTCTCCCCACCCTTATTCCCTTTCACGACCCATCTCTCTCTCTCTCTCTTTCTTGGCCTTTCCTTTCACGACCTGTCTCTCTCTCTCCCACTCCTACCGGTCACAAATGGTCAATTAACTTTACATTAAGACATAAAAAGGTCATTAAAATTTAGTTTGTAGTTAAAAGACTATTAAATTTTAATTTAATATATAATTCCATAACTACCATCAATTACTACTAAAAAAAACTAATGAAATGTTAATTTTTTTATATTTTAGTACAAAGTTTAATAATCTTTTATAATTTAGTAAAAAGTTTAGTGACATTTTTTTTTATTTTTATATAAATTTCAACAATTATTTATGTTGTTTAACCATTTACATTGTTTGCCACACCATCACATTAATCTCTTTTAATAGCAATTGACGGTAGTTACGTTATTGTATATTAAATTGAAGTTTTATAACCTTTTAATTACAAAATGAAATTCAGTGACTTTTTTGTACCTTAATACGAAATTCAGTAACCGTATACAAGGTTGTTAAAATCGGGATTTTAAGTGAGATCGACAAAGGGTCCATAAAATCGGATCGTAAAATCGAATCGTAAAATCGTAAGATTTTAGAGATACTTAAAAATACCCTTAAATTTTTGTAAATATATGTTTATAATAATATAATTTTGTAGAAAATGAATTAATATTATTTAATAACTTGATTATTCCTTATTATAATTCAAAAAATGATACTTCCCAAATATAGCTAAAAAACTAGCAGGTTGGTATAGGCAATTTAGAGGCAAAATATAGGTAATTTAGAGGTAAAATATAGCTTAAAATTCTTTAGATGATGCTTCCAATGTCTTCCATTAGATTTAGATTGCAATTTTTTCTTGATTTAACATTGATTAAATCAAGTAATATCCCAATTTGGGGTTGGGTGGTCCATTAATTAATTACTTGTTTGTCTTGATTTACTTATGCAATCAATGTTAAATCAAGTAAAAATTATAATTTAAATCAAGTAAATTGGAACTTATGCAATTAATGTTAGATGCTATGTGACATTGGAATTTATGTAATCAATGTTAAATCAAGTTCCAATTTAGAGGTAAAATATAACAATTCATTGCATAAGTTCCAATGTCAGATGCTATGTGACATTGAGACGTTGGAAGCATCCTCTAAATTACAACTTAAATCAATAGAGGTCTTTGAATCGTAAAATCGTTTGGGGATCTCTGAAGCGTAAAATCGTAAAATCGTACATGTAAAATCGAGATTTTATAGGATTTTATCTCAAATTGGATTTTACATGGGATTTGAATCGTTTAGGGGTCTTCGAATCGTAAAATCGTAAAATCGTATGCGTAAAATCGAGATTTTAACAACAATGACCGTATATATAATTTAGCCTAAAAACAGCAGAGGAATGAAAACAATACAGAAAAAAGGGGATCAGCATAGATATACCTCAAATTTCTTTTTTTTAATGGCCAGATGAAGGATGGTGTTGCCGTCGGTGTCATTAGCTTTGAGCAGCTCATGAATCCAGTGGGGATTTGCTCTAAAGAACTCGTCAAACACATGATCATAGCCCTTTATTTCCTCACAACATCAAGTCTTCCTATTGTCAAGTCTTCCTATTGCAAGGAAAATAGGAAGAATTAGTGTGAAAAAGAGCTTACAAATTGGATCTTCCATTTATGTTAATCCCAAGTTTCTTTATTACAAATTGTTTTTGTTACGTTTTACATGGGAGGAACAGGAGCTTTAGCAAAGTCAATTTTGGTCCTTTTTTGTCTCCTTTTCTTCAATTTGGTGAGATACCATCCAATGGGCCCATCCCATTTATTAGATAGAAACATTAGACCATTGAGAATGGAAGTTTTCAAATGGGCTATCTTAAACTAAACCTTTATTTCTTCTGTTATGATCAATAAACTAAAAAGTTACAAAAAGACGCCAGATTAACTGTTACTACTTCCTCCAACTAAACTGCAAAAGCTCACATGATCAGGCACGTGAATCCAATGAATCCCTCTCTCTCTCTCTCTCTCTCTCTCTCTCTCTTTGCTTACACAAATAAAAAGTGGGGATCAAATCATAATTAACCTAAATGAATATAATAGATTTGTTTTTAATCACTTCATAGAAAAAAAATATTTTTATATAATCAAACAAATTAATTGCACTCTATAGCCACTTTTATGTAAGATACCTAAAATACTCTTAATGAGATTTTAAAATGGAAAGTCCACATTGCCCATAACCTCATTTACTAAAATACCCTTATCTCTTTCATTGACATTTCCTCTCTCTTCTCTTCCAATATTCACGCTTTTACTTTCTTCTCTCTATTGCTATTCACGCTCTCACTTTCTTCTGTCCATTGCTGAAACCATTAAACTTAACTATTCTTCCTACAATCTTTTGCTTGTTGGGTCATTTAACTTCTTCATCAATCATCGCAGCGACTTTATTGAAGCTGCATTCACGAGAAGTTTCCCTCTCCAACAAGCATTCAAGGTATTAATTTTGATTTATATTTGTTTTGTTTTTCAAAAGTATTTTTGTGTTGACATTGCTTATTAAAGTTGTGTAGAGTGGTTGTGGTTGTGAATAAAACATTTTTGGTAGTTATTCATTCCAGATCAGTGTGAAAAAAAAAATTCAGAAAAGACACACCATAATCGAAATTTTCAGAAATGGCACACCGTTATCGGGCTATGTTAGGCCCCATCGAGCTTTGTTGTCGGGCTTTGTTTCCCAACAAAGCTCGATAGGCCTTCCTAACAAAGCCCGATAGGCCCAATTAAGCCCAATAGGCCCAACTATACTTGATAGGCTATCCCAACAAAGCCCGACAGGCTTTCCCAACGAGGCCTGATAGGCTTTCCCAACAAAGCTTGATAAGCCCAACTAAGCCTGATAGGCCCAACAAGGCTCGATAGAATGTCCTAACAAAGCTCTATAGGCCCAACTAAGCCCAATAAGTTTAATTAAGCTTGATAGGCCCAACAAAGCCCGATAGGTTTTCATAACAAAGCCGATAGGCTTTCCCAACAAAGCTCAATAGGCTTTCCCAACAAAGCTCAATAGGCTTTCCCAACAAAGCCCGATTGACCCAACTAAGCTCAATATGCCCAACAAAGCCCGGTAGGCTTTCTTAACAAAGCCCGATAGGACTTTCCACCAACGAAGCCCGATGAGAAGCCCCTAGGCAGAACTCTCATGTGTGCCAAATGTGATAAAATAATTAAATTAAAATTTTTTCATAAACCAAATATTTTAGTGATAATTAGAGAATATTATATTAATAATAAAATTATTATTTAACATGTCCGAGTTAAATAGTCTAACTTCTTGCTTTGAATCTTGCAGCAATGGATAAAGTGCCATTGGTAATTATGTGGAACGGGGAATAGAATGATGATAAGTACACTGGGGGTAATAAGACATGTATGATGGCCAATAAGAATGTGACTTTTACTCAATTAACTAATATTGTTTACACAGTGACGGGAATTGATAAAATAAGGTACGGCATCAACATTCATTTTTAGTGGAACCATCGTGCAGTCTTCCAACCACTAAGCTCTCTATCAAGGACGATTATGGTGTTGAGTTTGTTATGTACGAAGGAAGTAAATATAAAGTGATTTATGTTTATATGATTTGTAAAGATGATGGAGTTTGTAACATACATAGTGAGCCGCAATACCAATTTCCTTCATATAATGGTGGTAATCAGGATGTAGGTGTTGATGTTCCACTTACATCAGCACGTAGTCCACTGTGGAACTATGATTTTGGTACATATGGTATCGCTGGCTTGTCAGATGATGTTTCACACACAAATGATAATGATGATGATAGCAGTGGTGATGACAGTAGTGGTAGTGATGATAGTGGTGGTGATGATGAAGGAGGACCCAGTATAGAGTATCCAGAAGTAAGATTTTCAAGTTCTCAATTTGAGAACAATCTTTTACATGGAAACTGGGTCGTTTCTGGTGAAGAAAATTATGCAATTGAGACAACGTGACCCGAAGTGTTGATTCCTTACCAGGGTGATATTTTTTACCAGGGTGCACTATTTAAAAGTAAATAGGAACTGATTTTGGCATTTGGAAAATATTGTGTTGCTGTGAAGATAGACTATTGAATCAGACGTTCGTGCACGGTTCAATTTGAGGCCAGTTGCAAAGATGTGAATTGTAAGTTTTTGCTTCGTGCAAGATGTAGGCTTGGTTGTACGTTTTGGCATGAGGTGAAGTTTATGCCGGGTCACACATGTAGTCCGAACATCTATGATTCACATTTTCGGAGTGTGAAGGTTATTATCATCGAGAGTTTGTTCTCACAACGAGTGGCAATTAGTGAATATACACCTAGAATGCTAATGGGAGAGCTGCTTGAGCAGCATGGTGTACAGATCATGTACACTAAAGTTTGGCGATCTTTACAACATGCAAAAAGACTTGCTTATGGCAATGTAGATGAGTCATATTTCACATGTTGAAAGAAACAAATCTCGGCACTATCACGGTAATAGAGACAGATGAAAATAATCATTTCTTGTATTCATTTTTTGCTCTTGGAGCTTCGCTTCAGGGTTTTTGGTCTTACATAAGACCGGTTGTTGCTGTTGATCCCACCCATTTGAAAGGTAAATACAAAGGGGTGATTTTTGTTGCCACTTGCAAAGATGGAGAGGAGATGATTTATCCCATTGCTTTTGAATTTGGAGATAGTGAGTCTGATAGATCATGGATTTGATTTTTAAGAAAATTGAGAGAGGCTATTAGCGTGCCGGAAGATTTGGTAATTGTATCTGATCGACACCAAAGCATTGTGAACACGATTAGCCTTGTTTTCCCTCATGTCCCACATGTATTTTATTTCTTCCACCTTAAGAAAAACCTAAAGAAACGATGTAGACAACGAAAGGATGTGATTGAAACATTTTACCGTACAGCATACAGCTACACCCAAGTAGAGTGTGATACACACATGGCATAATTTCAATTGATGCATCTAACATTAGTGGAAGCAGGAATTGAAAGGTGGGCACATGGATATTGTTCGAGAAGAAGATATTCCATGATGACCACCAATATTGCTGAGTCTCTCAATAAATGCATGATGAAAGCACGTCGGTTGCCTATAACAAGTGCACATGAATTTTTGAGACATATGCTTCAGAAATGGTTCAACGACAGACATGCTACTGCTGATAGGATTGTAATTGAGATTACCTCCGCTGTAGTGGCACATGTCAACTTTGCCTATAAAAAAACATTAGATCAAGGATGTAGTGTAGTTCTTATAATACATGGGAACAAGTTCCTCGTGAAACATGGCAAGGAAGGCGATGGGATCATTAACATTGCTACGAAGATATGCAGTTATCATAAATGGGATCTTGATTAATTACCGTGTCTTTATGCAGTTGCTGCTGGCAGGTATCATGATTTGACTTTATTGTTCTTATTACATTCATTGTTTAATGTGATATATTGACACTCTATCTTTCTTTATCGTACGTGACAGTTTCATGCGGGTGCACTACTATTCGTTTTGCCATCCATATTACACCGCAAGCTGAGTCAAAAAATCATATGAACTTCCCATCAATCTGATCCGTAACAAGTCCGCTTGGGTTATTGCTGCACACATCAGAGGAGTGGTTGTACACCAACCCTTACAAAGAAGACAACCGAGTAGACTGAGAGAGGGTTGGATTCCTTCTGGTGGGGAAGCTCGTCGAAGGGCACAACCATCTATCTTACCCTAATGAATGGTCTTCCTCCATTGAAGAGTCTAGCACAGCTGTTACTATAAAATCAAGAGACACTGCCATGGCCACTGCAAAAGCAAGCAAAAATGTTCAAAAACTAAAAATGTTCACTGACAATCATCCTCCAAGAACAGAGTAAATGCTCAAAAACTAAAAATGTTCATACTAGATGATATGAATTGGGAATATAAGTAATTTTTTTTATAATTAAATTAAATTTATAACTTTATGTTGTAAATTTCAGAAGCTTTTGAGGAACATGTATCTGTTTTGAAATATTGTAATTTACAACAAAAATTATATTGTAAGCTTTATATTGTAATTTACAACAAAGCCCAATAGGCCATGCAACGAAGCCCAATAGGCTATCTTCATGGGCCACGAAACCCAATAGGATATTTCTTGCAAATTTTTTAATTTTTTAATTATTTTTTGATTCAATTACCACTAATTTGATCTCTTTTACGTTCTTTGGGTTAATTAAACAAAAATTGCACCTCAAACAACTCTACACATCACATTGGAATTAAGTGGAATGGATGGATGATTAAGTGTTTCTTCTATCTATCAAGTGTTTACATTGAACTAAGTAGATGTTAGTATATTTTATAAAATAAAATTTATAAGTGTAATTCCAAATCAGTGATTTAATTTTTTTTTCTAACTATTGGGAAGCTAGGAAAAAAACCCCATTACAAAAAAAAAAAAAAAAAAAAATTGTAAAATTGAAAAATTGGCAAGAAATTGCCCATCGGGCTTTGTTTTCCCACAAAGCCCGATGGGAACAACAAAGCCTGATAGGCTATCTTCATGGGCCACGAAACTTGATAGGATATTTCTTGCAAAATTTTTATTTTTTAAAATTTTTCAATTATTTTTTTAGTTCAATTACCACTGATTTGATCTCTTTTACTTTCTTTGGGTTAATTAAATAGAAAATGCACCTAAAACAACTCTCGAGCTTTGTTATGGTCATTTCATCTTCGTTTTTACATTTAGTTAAGAAAATTTTTAAAAAAATTTGGCAATCTCCCCTGTTTTTTAACAATAAACCTGCATTAGAGAGTCAGTCTGCCTATCCAACTGTTTATCTCATCAACAACAAAAAAACACATATGTATATACTTACAACTTCCATCTAGTTCAAATCACACCACTTTACAAAGAATATATCGATATAAAATCTATACTACAGTGCTATGTCTATTCAAAAATATTCCTATCTGTCTACGAAGGGTACGAACATCCGAATTTAGTTGCATCTGTCACTTATCTTCATTATGCCTTAGGATGTCATGGGCATATTTTAAAATAAGGCACCTGCAACTGTCCTTGTATTAGACATAATAATCAATTGAGAAAATAATCATATTAAAAATTCAAATGACTCTATAATAAGATTTTAATTAATTAATTTACCCGTCCTGTTGCTGAGGCACTTTCTGAGGATCGGTACTCTCCACCTCTCATTCACGATCTGAAGTGGCAATTTCGATTGCGTGGGAGTAATATGCATTGCTCTTCAACATAATGGGTAGGAGGCTTGCCAATGGTTGTATAGATTCTACCCTGATCCTTCGGCTATCTTTGTTCGTGGCATTGGAGTCATATATCACAACTTTTCTATCCTTCAAACAAATCTTGACCAGAAACCGATGATAATTCTTGTAATTACATTGGATCAAAACCTGCATTTTTCAAGATGCGTTAGTCGTACAGAAATAAATACATCAATGATAAAATTATTAACACTTACGTAGTCGACTGTCCACCAAGGAAGATTTTCATCAATGCTCTCACGAAACGTGCCCACTCTTCTGGGACAATCGTCACAGAAGGCACGAAAACTGTCCTAGTGTCCCCGTATTCTTTTCCCCAAAATTCTGCTATAAACACTTGGAACTAAACAAAACATAATAGAACAAAAACCCGATTGACAAACTAAATTAAAATGCAACAAAAAAAAAAAAAACAAGAGTAATTTAAGATGCTTGGAGCCCTCACAAATAGCCCAGTCGACATGATAGCATAATTCCTATCGTATAGTGGATGAGACTGTGCACGTCTTAAGCAACACATGTAGCTATCAATGTGTTCCTCCCCCAACCATTCGATTTCTTTCTCTATGTGCTGGAAGTCGACCAGGGATAGATTGAGCATGTAACTAGTGTGATGACTAGAATAACCAAGAATTAGAATTTCTAAAGTTGAGAATGTATTGTTGTTGTAAATAGAAAAATAATACAAGTTACTTACCAAATATATTCTTTAGAGGTTATGAACTCAATGTAGCCTTCAGGGGGGGGTTAAGATCATCATCCCCCACTTGTTTGGGCACTAATGGTACTGCCTCCACGTCTGACTCATTAGTTGGGACATCTTTCTTTCTTTTCTTCGGTCGGATTGGATCAGTGTAAGGAGATTTTAGAAACTGCGATGGTTGTTTGTCTCGCATGGCACATTTGGTGACCCTAACCACTTCCTTTTGCAACTGTACAAAAAAGAACTATTACACCATGCATTTTTAAAATGATATGTAAAACGTATAAATAAAAGTGAATTAGGAACTTACCCCAGATATAGATGTCTGGCCCTGGAAATCATGATGATCAGGGTCTATCTGATCAGCACCCAAGTGCTGCTCATCGCCATCGTCGCTATGAGCTAGGGAATCCTCAATAGACGGGACGCGTAAATGAGTGCATAGTGTTGTAATTTGTTCTCTCATTTAACCCATTTCCATGTCAAACTGTGTCCTTGTCTGGCTGATTTCTTGTTGCATCCATGTCCTCAACTAACAAATTTCCTGTTACAACCATGGCCTCAATTGACTGATTTCCCCATCCATCTTTCGCATTGTTTCTAACGTTAGATCCAGCCTCTCGGTGAACTACAAAAGGCAAACAAAAAAATAAAAAACTTATTACAAAAAATTACAAATAAATAAAAAACCATTATTGTAATAAACATACCCCATTCTCATACTGTGTGTGATACAGATTGGGCTGCCCAAATCTTGGTGTCCTCTCTTCATGTACAGTCTTTTCCTTTCCCTCATCATCCCTGTGTATCCTACCCTCTTCATCCTTATGCCCTCTCTCCCTACCTCCACCCTCCTTCTCCTCATGCCCACCCTCCCAACCTCTACCCTCCCTACTTCCACCCTCCTCATCCTCATCTCCACTCCCAATTTTGTAGACGTCGACTCCAACCGAGTGCCGAGGGTTATATGACCTCCAAAAATTCGTCTCCCACTCTGGATCGGTGGTTCTAGTGTCATAAAAGATCCTCGTGCCTGCAAAATTGTATTTTTTAGATAGATATTACATAAATAAAAAGAAATGAGACATTTTAGGTCACATTTACACTTACATTCATCAAACATTCCTCGTAATTTTTTATTTATGGTCTTTTATTGCACAACCATTTCCTACACTTAGGAATGGTGATTGATTCGGGTAGTCTGACGACTCATTTATTCTCAAGAAATGGGAATGTCTCGATCAACTACCACTATAAAAAGCAAAAAAAATTATAATAAAAAAATATAAAACAAATTAAATTAAACAAACAATTAGTAATAAATACAAATCATATACAATGTATAATGTAATGTAATATAATACAAAGAGAGTAACATATTAGTGATTGTACTTGAGATGTCCATACGAAACCATAAAGGTTGATTTTCTTCCCAACCTCATTTGTCAGCTTCTCCTTCTTTGTGGCCAAACAAAGGTAATGTAGACTCTGACTATAGATGTACGTCCCCCAAAGGAACACCTCAAATGCATGTAAATCTTCGACTAGAATCCACATGAAATCCTCAACATATGCGCGCTCATCATGGCCTAGCAATAGTATATTGATCACAACGATGTAAATTAGTTTTAGGACATCCTCTGGTACCAAGTCATTTCTCGTAAGTTGCAATTTTATGTCGTGCCCAGACACAAATCGTTGCAGTGGAAATAGCCATGCCTGTAAACTATCTGCCTCAACTGGCCTCGCTTCAATGCTTTTTTTATCAATGCGGCCAAATTGGGGTCCACTAATAAGGATGGACTCCTGTCTCCCATACTTGTATGGTGCACTGCCAATCTTAAACCACATTTTATCGTGGCAGGCACCAGGAAATTTTACCTCCCTAACCAGAACTTGAAGTAGCAGTTGTGGTGCAATCATCATTTGTGGTAGAGGTATCTAGAAGAAGTGACCTAATGGGCCCTGCACGAATCTATCCAACAATGCATACTAGTTGAGAGCCTCACGAACTGCCACAAGGTACTTGATCCCACAATGATTAGTGAGCCGCATTCCCTGCGGTATTACTCGGTGAGCGTCAACATAAGTAAATTCCTTAGTCTGTTGATAAACCATTTGCAAGAAAAAGAAAAAAAATAATATAAATAATTAAAATAAATTAACAAACAGTCAAATAAAAAATTTAAAAAACACTAAAACTAATATAAGAAAACAAATTTAATAAACTAATTGAGAACATGTGATAAAAATGATAGTGAAAAAAGTTAATTTGAAATTGTTTAATTATCCAACCAAAACACATACGTAAACTAATCATTGATGCCGTTAGTTTTATTAATTATTTGTGAAGATCCTTTTTTGGAATTAGGAAAATAAATTCAAATTTGAAATTATATTTTTTTCCTTAATTTTGTATTTGTATGACACTACAAAGAAATCAAAACTTGGAATTAGATTTTTTGTCCATTATTTTCCTATTTTTGTATGACACATTTTTTTTCTTCTGCATTCAAACTTGTATTTTTATTTTAAATTATTTATTTTTGTATTCAAACTTGTATTTGTATTTTAAATTATTATTTTTTTCCTATTTTTCTTTTGTATTTGTATAATTATTACAAGTTATTTTGTATTTGTATTTGTATCTGTATTTGTATGAATATTGTTACTTGTTATCTGTATTTTATTCTATTAATAACGATTTTTTTTAATTTTCTTATGAATATTAAATTAATTGACATATAAGGCTCATCGGGCCGAATCCCAATCGGGCAATCGATTTGGCCCAATAGGGCTCAACTGCTTGGCTTTGAGCCCTATCGGCCCTTATTTGGCCCTATCGGGCTCGATAGGGCTCGAAGCATAGCCCTATCGGGCCTCGGGCCTTATTGGACCAAATAGCCCGATAGGTCTCGAAATGTGGCCCGATTAGCCTTATCAGGCCATATTTTGAGACCTATCGAGCCAAATGTGGCTCGATAGGTTTTCAAAATCGAAGCCTTATCGGGCCTTCTGGCGGAAGCCACCGTCTTCCTCGTAGAAGACGATGGGCGAGGAAGCCCGACGTTGGGCTTTGTGGGGTGGCGCCCAACATAGGGCGTGATGGGGCTTCGTCATGCATGACGCCTTGATGAAGCCTTATGGTGGGCTTTGTCGCAAACAACGAAGTTCGATGTCGGGCTTCATCGACCATGTCGGGCGAGATGCCCCGACGAAGCCTGATGTCTAGGGCTTCGTTTAGCCCGCGACAAATCCCACTGTAGGGCTTTGTTGCTAATGAAGCCCGATGACCAGTCTTCATCGCCGGCTACACAGACGAACCGGCGACATGTCTATTAGCACCAGCGTCAACAAATCTAAACCAAAATCACACAAAAAAACATACCTTGTTCCGCGATGATGAGATCGATGTTGCTGGTAACAGTGGTGGTCAGTCACCTCGGCTGTAGTGAGAGAGATACAGGTGAGTTGAATTGGTTGTGGTTGTGAGGGTTGGGTAAGAGTATTTTAGTATTTGCATAGTTTTATGGGTTTAAAGTGTGTAAGGATATTTCGGTATTTAATTTTTTTTTATTTTTTAAATAGAATTATGGTCAAATCTTATCAAGTGGATATATGATATAATTAGTTTGTTTGAAAGGTTAAAAAGGTTTTTTTTTTTCCAGAAAAGTGGCTAAAAAGGAATTTTGTATTTGAGGGGTGGTTAATTTTTGCAATTTCCAATAATAACGTGGCATTAATAATTTTGGTGCATGTGAGTCACACCATACATCTCTTTTAGCCTTCATATGCTCCCAATCAAACTCCTGTTGTATGACTTTTTAGTAGTAAAAACTAGCGAAGGGTTATAAAAATTATCTTTAAGTTAGTGACTGCAATTCTTAAATATCCCACTAACCCATATCAAACAATTCACACAATTAAGGAACGTATTCCAACTTCCCCTCGAATGCCGCCACGTGGAGAGGAGTGTGGACGAAACAATGGATCGTTGTCAAGAATTTGATCCAACAAGGAAACTGGCTCTCTTCCATTATTTCTCTTGATGTGGTGATGATGATGATGTGAGCTTTTAGACTTTTGTAATAATGCAGAGACTGATAGAGAGAGGGAGAGAGACAGAGAAGGGTTGGGGTTAAGCACAACTGACTCCATGTAGTGTTATATTAAGTGGTCATTTTTCTTAATTAAGATATTTTTTTTATCTGCACAGTAATTGATGATTTATTAATAATTTATTAATGGCCAGATGTGGGAAATTTACATATGCAGAAGCATTACTTAGAAAACATGGGAGCAGAAATGTCAAATGTGGGAAATTTACAGGGTTCAGGCATACTATGATATCGGCTGGGTAAGTTTCCCTTCTACGTGAGATTAAGAGTATAAGCAAACATATTTAAAAAGAGAGTTTCACTAAAAGCTTTTCACTCATTCAAAATCCAGCCAGCCAAGATAAAAGTAGCAAAAGTGAGTGAAAAGAAAAAGAATGATTCATCACTTTCCCTTCCCTTCCCTGTGAGATTAAGAGGATAAGCAAACATATGGAAAAAGTGAGTTCGATCGGCTGAAAGCATTTCAATCATTCAAAATCCACCCAGCCAAGATGAAATTAAAAATAGCAAAAGTGAGTGAAAAGAAAAACAATGATTCAAAGCATTTCAATCATTCAAAATCCAGCCAGCCAAGATAAAATTTAAAATAGCAAAAGTGAGGGAAAAGAAAAAGAATGATTCATCACTTTAGACATATATAGTTTAATATATATCCACCCACCTAAGATATAAAAGAAGTTTATCAAACTAATAATCAACACAAAAAGGGAGTAAATTGCATAAATGGTCAGTATAAAATAATCATTAAATTTTAATTTATAATTAAAAAATTATAAATTTTAATTTAATATATAATTTCATATGTACATTCAATTATCATTAAAAAAATTAACGAAATGTCAATATTTTTATATTTTAGTATAAAATTTAATAATTTTTTTTGTAATTTAGTATAAAATTCAATGATCATTTTTGTACCATTTATATTGTTAGTCATATTAACATTCTAATCGTTTATTTTATTAATAATTGAAGGTAATTATGAAATTATATATTAAATAATTATAAAATTATATATTAAAAATTAAATAACTCAAAACATGTAACCTCAACTTTTTTCAAAAGCTGTCTAGCTTCAGCTTTTTCAATGGGTCGTGCGCAACTGACTCCATGGAGTAATATTATGTTAAGTGGTGATTTTCATAATTAAGATATATTTTTTTATCTGTACAGTCATTGATCGTATTATTAATAATTTATTAAAAAACATTTGAATGGGAATATTGATGGATGAAAAAATTATCCAAACAATGAAGAATGAGGGATGATAGATGGAAATTGTTACTTGATGAGCTTTTATTTATTTTGTAAAAAATACGAGATTGTTACTCTTTTGTGAAAAATATGAAATTGTAATTCCGAACATGAATAATGTTTATGTTGTTCCAGGGTGCTCGAGGCGCAATGATGAACATTATATTAATATGCATCATTATAGAGTTGAACTTTTTTATTGGGTGATAGACAAACAATTTCATGAGCTCAATAGTCGTTTCATAGGTACAAATTTCTTTGTGTGGCAAGTTTGAATTCAAATAATTTTTTTATGCTTTTTACAAGGATAAGTTAGTTCGTCTTATTTAGTTTTATTCATTAGAATTTTTTAAAGTTGATCTTATGGTATTTAAGAATCAGTCAGAGACTTGTATAATTGATGTGCGGTCTGATAATGAATTTTGGGAGTTAATGGGATTGGTTGTCTTGCAAAGAAATTAATCTAAACGAAAAGGAATGTTGTATATCTATTGGTGTATATACTTGTGAAGTTAGTTTTTATTCTTTTTGTTGCTACTACAACCCTTGAAAGAGATTTCTCTGCTATGAATCTTGTTAAGAATCGCTTGTACAGTCAAACTGGTGATCAATATCGAATGAATGATTGTTTGGTTACTTATATTGTGAAGAAAAAATTTGATATAATTGATAATGAAAAAATAGCAGTGGTTTTAGAATATGAAAACTTAGTGAGAGCATTTATGAATTTGTAAAAATCTAAATGTAAGTATAATATTTTTATTTTTAAAATTAAATAATATTTTTTAGAAACATGTGTTGAAGTTTATATAGAAATACTATAATGATGTTTAATATAATATTTTGATATTATATTATAATATTTTTTATCTATATGAATAATTACTATGTAATTTTAAATTTTACATTTTTTATGATTATTCCCCCTTACTTAAATATCCTCCACCCTGGTTATCAAGAATTTGATCCAACAAGCCCCCAGGGACATAATCGAGTGGCAAAGGGGCAAACTGAAAAGTTTTTGGGGGCTCTCAGTATGGGATTTGATTTCTGGGGAAAACAGAATGCTTCCTTCTAAAGGAGAATCTTGGGAGTGACATTAGTGGTGTCAAGGCCTATCACCCTGGTCACTCGAACACATTCCTCGATTTACTTTCTCAGTATAGCTTTAGGGACGGGATGGCTAAGGACGTTAGTAATAGAGCATAATTAAAACAAAAATTGATCCAACAAGGCAAGTGGCTCCATTATTTGATGATGTGAGCTTAGACTTTTGTAATAATGCCCAGAGAGAGGGAGAAAGTATGTGTGTGGTGGGAAGGAGGGGGCGGGCGTGGGAGCTTTCAGGGTTAAGCACAACTGACTCCATATAGTGTTATCTATCAGCATCATGTAAAATTCTTGTAAGGAAAATGTTATCGGTACACCTTTGTGTACACCTTGGGCTACATAAAGGTGTACCAATGATAAAAAAAATCTCTCATGAGGCGCATAGAGGCGCGTGAGACGTATGTGAGGCGAGAGGTATTTTGGTCATAATACCCTCTTATGTAGCCCAAAATATACAAAAATGTTGTACATCTAGCATGATTCTTCTTGCAATGCTGAGTTTGCATTGCAAGAAAGGGATTGATGTAGTTGCAGTGTTTGTCTCGTTGCTTTCTAATATGGTGACAAAGTGTAAGTTACATCACATTGAGGATTGATCTTTACTCATTATACGCCTCTATACTCTAAAATTAATAATAGTTAGAGCAGTGATTTGTGTTATTTATGCATAAAAAATAATTAAAAAATTATGATGATTATATTTTATTCTTTTAATTTTTAGATAAAATTTAAATAAAATAAATCATGGTTGGCTAGTGACATGCATAAACATCCCCATGGACCCAATATTATGTCTCCCCCACTCATCAACTGAATAAAATACATAAGGTTTCTTTGGCAAACATCATTTTCATTTCAATATTTTAAAAAACTATGACATTGTCAAGCAAAAAATGAATATAAACTGATTCCAGCCATTCAACTAAGTTGCATATTTAGAGATGTAGTTCTAACCATTACATCAAATCAAATTAATTAGTTTTGTTTGGATTGTCTTTTTTTTTTTTTTTTTTGCAAAATAATTTGTTTCAAAAATTTTGAGAAACTGAGTTATGATTGTGTTAGTGTAGTTCTTCCCATTGTTCTGGGAGCAAAGCGCTGACTACGTAGACTACCTTAACATAGTCCATGTCAATTATGTTGGGATCAATATACTTAATCTTTAATTTGTGAAAACCTATGATAAAACAAAGTAATCGACCAAGTACCAAGTGTAATCACAAAAATAGGAGATAACCAATTTACGTGGAAAAACCCCCCAATGTGAGGAGTACAAATCGTGGGATTGAAGTCAAAATTTCACTAATATCACAAAATTTAGGTTACAAAATCCTCTCAACAATCACAAGAGTCGAGAGATAAAACAAAAAAATCAAACTTATCTCAAATAAATGAAATAACAAAAGAGTTAGGGAAAAACAAGTCGAAACACAAGGCAATACAAAAACTGCTCAATTCCCAATTGTCCTGTCTTCCAAATCATATCTCCACCATTCAGATCCTAGAATCACAAGTCTAGAATGTACCCTCGAAATTTTAGCTCAATTGGACCACAAAACATCAGTGTAACTGAACAGTAATGGTTTCTCACCCCTAAAGGTAAGACTTAACGTAGATGTCCCACGTAGATATATCAAAATGCATTTAACAATATTCCAATGCTCTTTTCCCAAATTAGAAAAAAAAAAAAAACGATTAACTATAGCAACTGCAGGAGCTATGTCTGGCCTTGTACACACCATGGCATACATCAAACTCCTTACTGCTGAAGCATACGGAACCCATGCCATATCATCTTTATCTGAATTTGTAGTAAGACTTTGTTGACTGCTCAATCTAAAGTGTATAGCAAGAGGAAAGCTATCAACTTTAGATTTATCCATATGGAACCTCTGAAGCACATTTTCTGTGTACTTCTCATGTGATAAAGATAATGTCTTTCCTCTTCGATCTTGAATGATTCTTATACTAAGAATTTACTTTGCTGGTCCCAAATCCTTGATAGTAAAAAACTTACTAAGTTGTTTCTTCAACTCCATAATCTTGAAGAAGTTCTTTCCCACAATCAACATATCATTAATATAGAGCAACAAGATGATAAAATCATGGTTAGAGAACTTTTGCACAAACACACAATAGTCTAAAGTGGTCTTCTTATACCATTGCTTCTCGATAATTGATTCAAACTTCTTATACCATTATTTTGATGCCTATTTCAACTCATAAAGACTTTTCTTCAAACAACACACATAATCCTTTTTTTTGCTCAAAGCTTTCTGGTTGTACTATATAAATCTCTTCCTCCAAATCACCATGAAGGAAGGTTATTTTTATATCCATTTGATCAACCTTTAAATCAAGACTAGCAACGAAACTAAGAACAAAGCAAATGGATGACATCTTCACAATAGGGGAAAAAATCTCATCAAAACCAACTTCTTTTTTCTGGTCGAATCCTTTAACAACTAGTTTAGTCTTGTACTTGTTAGAATACATGTATGAAGGTGTAGGTAAATTTAAAAATTTTTGCACATTAGAGAAAAACAACGGAATACATAAATACACACACCATACGTAATTTGGATATTTAAGTAACACGATATTTCATTATATGAAATACAATAAACAATCATACTTATAGCCTGATGTCAGGATGAGTATAGAAACTATTTCTATATTGAGACTGATCCTACCTCAAGTTGTGGTGGACCTACTGTGTCCACACATAGCCAGCTACGCGATATCAATTCATGACCCTTGTGTCGTGCTAGCCCTAGGGCTTTAATTCACCAACACCTGTATGTCTCACCATGCGTGACTCTCATGCTCGGTTAATTTTATAAAAGGAGTAATAGAAGAAGATAGAAGAGGAATAGAAAGCGAAACCCAAGCCAACAAGCCTTTTAATTTCCTTCCCCAATTTTCCTGTTCAATTCATCTGCCTCGCCACCCTTCACCCCCTTCAATTTGTTGCCACGTGGACTGCACTTAGAAGGGTTGGGGTAGTTGCGAGAGTCGACTGGCAGCTTCAAGGAGTCAACTACGATGGCAATCGACTCTCTGAATGGGGAAGTTAACTTTGCAGATTGTTTCTAGAAGCAGCCACCCAACCCGCTAATGGCTACACTCCTCACCCTACAATTTAGATAGCCTTAATCAGTTTGGATGTTCAGTGTTGAAATGGTGAGGAGGTTTAAACTCACCAGTGTGTGAGTGTAGTTGTAGCACAAATATAAATTCCGGACAAGTCCAGGTCGATTCACTGGGAGGTTTATTTAACAAAAGAATTGTTCATTCGGGTTGATTTATCCAAAGAGAGCTAAGTTTTCTTGATTGTGAAAAGGTTTTTTTTTTTTGGAATATTAAAAAGGTCTTGGGTTGAGGCGAGTTTAGAACCAATGCCTAATAAATCTCTTATAGCAATTTAAACAGCAACATTAATCTGAAATAAATAGAGGATCATTTGGTAGTTATAATTCAAGATACGAATGATTCTCAGCTAAGTAACCCTCATACATGATATGAGGGTTCTAGGTTAAGATGTTATTGTCAATTGTATTATACTACAGACTATGATTTGATTGTCTGAGCTTGGGTATATCTCATCTCCAATTCTAGCAACTCTCACACATGACATGAGAGTTCTAAGTTAGGATGATGACCCAATCCAAATTCACAAAATCATTTACATACTCAACTCAAGTTTAACTTAGATAAATCTTGCATTCATCAAGGTTTGGCTTATCTTGAGATTCAAGAACATTGGACACTGTTCTTGCCTTAACCCAAGATTAGATTTAGCTACTCATTTTCATTTAAAAATTAATTGACAGGAATTTAAATGACGTAATTTAAATGACAGAATTTAATTGACAGGAATTAAAATAGCAGAAACTAACCGGCTATTTAGGCAGTGGATAATTTAAATGACAGGAATTAAAATTACAAAAATTTAAAAGCAGAAATTAACCGGCCATTTAGACGGTGGATAATAAAGTAACAATAAATGACATAAGAATTTAAAAGAAGAAAGAAAGGAAGTAAGATTACAAGAGAAAACAAGAGAGAATAAGAGCAATTCTCTAAGAGAAACTCTAAGAACAAAACTAAACTTTGATTCAAGTAATAACAACCTCTTTACAAATGCACCAAAGTGAGATATTTATAGCTCACAAGATGCAATACAAGCCACACAATTATTCAACAAAACATTCACCTAACTAGTGGAAGAAAATTAGGTAAAAGATAAAAAATACAAAAGACTTTGTGTGGTGGACTTCTTATAAGAATACAAAAGACTTTAGGTGGTGGACTTCTCATAAGAATACAAAAGACTTTAGGTGGTAAATCACTTATAAAAAAATTACAAAACAAAGAAAAGTCTTCTACAAATTGGGCTTTGTTGGGCCTTTGATTGGACTTGGGCCTTTGGTTGAATTCCATTTGATAGTTGGGCCAAGTGCACTTGAAACATCCTCTAGACTCCATAATTGGCCTTTGAATTTGAGCAATAAAAAATGGGTAATCCAATGTCTTTGATTATGCCCCTAATTAATTGTAAAAGCCAACTTCCTTACTTCATCCTGAAATAATATGTAATACGAATAATTATTTACTTTAAGCATAAATATAAAGCCAAAATAGGGATATAATTCATTAGGATATAGGAAATATTGACCCTTATCAGCTAACAATTAGCAAACTAGAATCCGACCCATTAACATTAATTAACAAACAATGGTCATTAACTATTAATGATGTCCTAAACACAACAGACACATAGTGTTGATATTAGGTGTTAAGTTATATGGTGTGTAACTTTATAGATTCACTGTCCACTAACAAATAGATAGCACTAAAACTCATTTACCACCGGCTGAAACACTTTGACCCATCACAAGAATCTCTCCATATTATGATGACGATCTGAGAGGTTTTGGGAAACGCTTTGCAACTGTCCAGAACAATACATAAGGTAATGAAGTCTAACTTCAAGTGAAGCTATTACAGTTGACGATTATCATATACTATAATCTTACCATTACTTAATGTCTTGACAGAGAAAGAGAGGCTAAAGTTGAGTCATCCATGGTTGACTTTATGTCAAGTTCTATGGTTCACATTGGGAATTTAGATACCATTAATATATAGGACGAGAGAGCTGAACTGACTTCCAAGTTTCATGGTTCACATTAGGAATTCATACTCTTAATAACTTAATGATGATGCAGCGGCTGATCACCTCCCTCTGCCTCAGACCAGATGCCTGCAAAGAGATGAAGTCGGGGACTTGCTCCCCCGTGATCACTCCGACGTTCAATTCAGTTCGGTGGTCTATCTATATTTTTTACAGTATATAGTCAAGAACTTAGGGGAAAAAAGAGAGTGGAATTGTTTACCCGTCCCTGTTGCTTTCCTTTTATCCTCTTACCGGGATAGGGATTATCTTTTCAAATCGCCGGATCCCCATCCCGTCCCCTCTAGAGCCATGATCCTAACAATATGGATATGGTAATCATTTCCAAGAAGTTCAGGATAGTCTCCATCTCCATGATCCTCGGAGCGATGATTAGTGCCGAGGAATCCGTAGAATCTTTGTTGAACAATAGGTTCAATTGGTTTGCTGTGATGCCTCTACCACGTGTCCTTACCAGGTTTAAGTGAGATGATGTCAGTGGAGTGGCTCCCCAGCATTCACGTGTCACTATTGCTATTGGCTACATTCTCGGGGTATTAGAGTAATTATGAACCCGAGGGCACTTTCCCTTATCATTTGCCCCCACTTCTCGAGCCTTTTCCTTTGAATGGCTCAAGGAGTGTCGAAGTCTCCAAAAGTTTCGAGCACAAAACATCCCTTATCTTCCAGGGATTGGGCTCTATTTTCCTTCAAAGGTTGCAATCCATCAGGACCGAGAAGCTAAGGAGTTTCCTTTTCTTATATATATTCATATGGCGTGGTTACCAATTTGTTTCGATGTTGATATTCGTTCCCCAGATGCTGTCCAAACCTTTCACTTCTTGAGCTATGCAATTCCCGGATAATTAATGCTCATATTGCTTACCCCTTCGTTCACCGCCTTCAAGGCTTTAATAAGCAGTTCTCTCCTTTCTATTCACTTCTTCTTCAGACTCTTTTCTGCCTAACATGTTGCCGTGTTAATGTGCATTCCTTTTCTTTTTGCATCTTCTTTGATTTCCCTTTTAACTTTCTTTCATAGCAATTACCGGATTTGGGAGACTTAACTTGGCTGGCGCGAAGCTCGTTGAATGGGAAAACACCCCGCCTCTTCCATTCCCTACCAATGGATGAGAGAGTCGGAGTGTCAGCAATTCAGGGAAAAATATAAGATTCTCGAAGAATGGGAAGTCGAGTTTAACACACATCTGCGGGCATGCCACCCTGTCGCCAGCAATCTCTACGTCTACAAGTGTGCCTTCGATAGGGGCTTTCGCTTGCCCCCTAAGGGAGGGTTATGTCCCTTCTTCAACATCATACCATCGTTCCAGCCCAACTGTCTCCCTTCGAATGGAGGTACTTGATGGGTTTCATCATCATTTACCACTTCAGCAGAGTGGAGCCTACATGAGAGCTTTTTGATTATTTCTTTACTACCAATGGCGATCCTGGAGGTTGGATCTCTATCTCACCAAAGATCATGAAAGAAGGTTGTCTCCTCGCATCTAAGAAGCGTCCTGAGTTTAAGATCAAGGTCATGTCACTCATATATTTCAGGGGATCCAAAGATTCAGATAACTAGAAAGAACACTTCATCTTCATCCGCCCCAGAATGCTAATTTCTCGAGAGAGATTTGGTCCATGAGCAACAGATGGACTTTGGATACGAAGCGTAAATGCCCAAGCGTCAAGGCTATAAAGGAGGTGACCTATAGGATCATGGCCCTTAGCCAAGACTGGTAAGAGGAATGACTTTCCAATCCGACGCTTAGCTAAGCAAGCCTGGATGGTGAAAACTGTAAGAGTTAGACTTTGCTTCTCTTCCTTACTTCTTCATTCCTTTCATCTTTACCAGACATTAATTTTCCTTATTCTTCTTGCATAGTTGAAAATCTTTGGGAGATAACTTATTCCCCTATCACTGAGGGGATGATCTTAGACTTCCCCGAAAGCAAAGGACCTTCTACCCCAGCCAAAATGAAGAAGGGAGCTGAGAAGACCCCTAAGACCTCTCAAGATAAAGGGCTCCCTGCTCTGTCTGAGAAGGCTCTGAAGGCTTCTTAGAGTAAAGGAATTTTTGCCCCCTCTTGCTCAAAGAAAATGGTTGTGGAAGACCCTAGGACCTTCCAGGAGGCCCCAATGGGTAAAACTGAGGCTCACCCAAGGAGTCCTTCCTCGGGTTCTCGAGCTTCGAGGAATAAGAGAGACTCCAAACCTTCCCAACAATCGATAATGGCGCCTGCATCCTCGCAAGACCCATTTGAAGGTGATGATGAAACTATCGCCCAGGCGTTGGAGGTGGCTAGGGTAGAGGCTCAGGGAAGTTAGCCGCCTACAGGTATGGAGTCAACCATAACGTATCCCAGCATTCCTATCTCTTCTGTTTTTAAGCGGATATTAACGTCCCTATCTCCGGAGGGGCACCCGAGGTTAATAGGGAGAGCTTCATTAGAGGAAGCTTCTACGTTTTCTATTAAGGAGATTCTAGCCCGAAGGGCAAAGCGGCGAAAGGTTGAGACTGCTCCCTCTCCTTTCTCGGTTGAGGCGACCTCAGTTCCTAAAGTAGCCGAGGCCCCCGTTAAAACCTTGGCTATTTCCAGTGCTTTGCCGATGGTAGGCGAACCAGATTACTAAGCAGAGATTCTAAGGGTAACCTTTACCGCTTGGCTTTTTCCTCAAGTTTTCTTCATACGAACATACCTTAACCTTTATTTTGTTTTTGTTTTTTAGAGCCTTTTGACCTTTCAAGATTCGGTAGCTGGGCGAGAATCAGAATTCCAGGCCCGGATCACTTCTTTGGAATCTAAAATTGAGAGGCTTCGAGGGCTTGAGGCCCTCTCTTCCAAGCTGGCAGATCTCGAGCACATCATGCATATCCTCAACAAGTTAGTTGAGTTGGCACAGGAGGAAACAAAGCTTGCCAATGAAGCCGAGGCTCGATCCCACGAGGATTTGGAGCTGATGCAGAAGAGCATGCTGGAGGCTCATCAGGCCAACTCTAGACTCGGGGAAGAGCTGGATACCGTGAAGGGCACGAATGACCTACTCTGAGAGAATGCAAAGAAGCATACTTTGGAGTTGAAAGAGGCCAAAAAGGGCTAGGCAGAAGCCATGGAGTCCTAGTCTCGGTGCAAAGAAGACCTCCGAATAGCTAATTCCAAGCTTCAATCTGCCCTTAAGGATGCCCGCGTGGCCTTCCAAAATGGTCGCGAGAATTTTTGAAGCTCTAAGGTTTATGCTACGGAGTTAGAAGGTGTCATTCGAGGTAGGTTCGAGCATATGAAGAAACTTATGAATGAGCGCTTCCCAAACCTGGAAGTGGACTCCATCACCTTCGATGTCTCGATAGCTTTATCTTCTTTAGAATAGATGCCTTTGTATTTGAACTCAACATTTCAATAAAATTTTAACCCCTTAATTTTGCATCTTCTTTTTCTTTTCTTGCTTTTTTTTTCCCCAAGAACTTACAAGATTTTCGCCTTTTCTCCCTGAAGATTGAACATTATCTGCATTAGTTGATCGCTCTTTTAAGAGAAATCATAACTCTTCAAAAAAGATCATAACTAGGTGGGGGGCTACATCTAACCCCTTCTATGCTTAGAGGATTGCCTTTTGGCCCTTCTCAGGGATAAGGTCTCCTGGGATCAGATTTGATCATTTCCTGCCTGTTTTTTCTTTTTCTTTTTCCTTTTTTTTTTCCTTTTTTCTTCTTTTCTTTCGGAGGTTCGGGGCCCCCCCAAGGATCATATCTGATCCTTTGGTTTCCTTTACTATCAGGGGTTCAGGGTCCCCCGAGGATCACATCTGATTTTTTTCTTTTAATCGAGGGTTCGAGGCCCCCTGAGGATCATATCTGATCTGCTTTCTTTACTAGGGGTTTTAATACCTCGAGGTTAGCCTTATTTTTGGTCAGGAGTGGTCCCCTGGGATCTTTTACTATGAGGAGCTTCAACTGTTGGGAAAAAATAAATTTATTTCAAAAGTCGTAATCAATAAAGAACATTACTGATAAAATTTCCTCAAATTTTGCACATTCCAAGTATTTTTAACGAGTACACCCTCTACGGTTTGGAGTTTATAAGCGCTAGGACTGAGGGCTTCCACCACTCCAAAGGGGGCCCTCCCAATTAGGTGTTAACTTGTTTGCTTCTTGGGCACTTTGAACATCTGCTCGACGTAATACCCAATCTCTAGGAAGGAAACCCCGAGCTTTTACCCTTCAGTTGTAGTACCTTTCGATACGCTGATTATAGGCTGCCTGTCGAATTTTCACTTGATCACAAAGGAGATCTAAGTTGTCTTTTAGATTTTTTTCATTAGACTTCGGTCCGAAGAGTTCCACTCTGAGGGTTGGGATGCCTATTTCAACCGGGATCAAAGCTTCTGAACCATAACATAGGCTGAACGGAGTGTCGCCCGTTGATACCTTCACCTTGGTTTGGTAAGACCATAAAATACTTGGTAACTCATCCACCCAGCCCCCCATCTACTATGTCCACATGGGCCTTTAGACCATGCAATAAGGTTTAGTTAATGAGCTCGATCTGGCCATTGGCTTGCAGATGAGCCACCGAAGTGAAATGCTGTCGTATCTTCAGCTCTTGGCACCATTCCTATACCGATCGGTCAGTGAACTGAGTGCCATTATCTAAAATTAGGACTCGAGGGATTCTAAACCAGCATACCACATTCTTCCATAGAAATTACTTCACTTGCCAAGTAGTAATGGAGGCTATTGGTTCCATTTCAACCCATTTCGTGAAATAATCTATGGCGGCAATAATGTATTTAACCTGGCCAGTCGCCAGAAGGAATGGACCCAAGATGTCAATTCCCTATTGAGAAATGGGGAAAGGTGTGACCAGATGAGTTAAAGTGACAGTTGGTACATGAACCATGTTAGAGGTTCGCTGGCATCTATCGCAGGTTCTGACCAATTACTCTGAATCCCTCGCCATCATTAGCCAATAATACCCTTCCCGAAGAGCCTTTTGGCTAGGGCTTCGGGCCCCAATGTGGCTTCCACATATACCTTCGTGGATGTCCCTTAAAATGTAGTCTTCTTTGAAGGGCCGGACACACTTGAGTAAGGGCTACGAGAATGACCTCTTATAGAGCTCCCCGTCGATTATTACGAAACTTCAGGCCTTTCTTTTGATTTCTTGAGCTTCTGAGTCACCGTCGGGAAGCTTTTCCTCCTTCAAGTGTAAGAGCAAGGGATCCACCCAACTAGACTCGGTATCAACACATATTTGTTCAGCTAACTCCTCGATGCTCTTCTATGGTAAAGACTCAATTCGGATCTCCCGAGAGCTCGTCGGGAAAGAGGACAAAGCAATTTGGGACAAAAGATCCGCTTCTATATTCTTGACCTGAGGAACATTATAATACCCCATGTTCATATGAAGTTGTCACGTAATTTCGATGAGTTTAGGATACCAAAAAATTGGTTTGATAGTAGTTATACGTACTGAATTGACTGTAGGGAATGCCTCAGAGTGAAATTATCTAAGAAAAATTATATGGTCTCGACGAGCGTATCGAGATAGGATTTATGGTATCAAAAGATTGAATCCAGAATGATTTTTGGTACAGCTAAAATGCAGCTACTATTTAGACTATAAAATCTAATCGTTGTAGGAGGCTCCCGAAAAATCAACGGAACCCTAGGGGGGCTCCGATTTTGTGTAACGAGCAACCCTTCAGTGGTTTCGATATGAAACAATAGCCCGGTGAGAACATTGGGGTGAAATTGGCATTATTGAGTAACTTTAAAGTTATTAATTTTGCATTTTCTGTATTGAAATGCAAATTAATTCAGTGTTGAAGGTATAATTGAAATTAAGGAGTTGCCTAAGTGATATTAGAAGAAAATTGGTGCTTATGTGTAATTTCGTTTAGTCTAAATATTAATGTAATATATACGTATATATATAATTATGTATGCGTATGGGCGCCTCTGCAAATTCATTTAGTCAGGCCCTGCATTCACTCCATGTCCTGCAAGATTGAAGCCCCACCCTGCAAGCTTAGAAGGATTTGCAAGCCAAAGAGGTTCTTCACGCAAGCATGTGGGTCGAGTAAGGTAAGGTTGATTGAGTGATGTATAGCATATAATATATATACACGTGTTCGTAGCAAACAAGCCGTGGCTGCTTATAAATAGGCAAGAGGATCGGTTGATTGAGAAGCATCAAGCAAGGGGGAGAGAGAGAGAGAGAGAGCCTGGCCGAGAGAGAGAGAGAAGGAGATCGCGAGAGAGAGAAGCCAATCTATGGCAGCCATGGCAGCATGACCGCGAGCTCCAGCGGCTGGGCGACACATCGGCAAGGCGGAGGAGCTTCCAGCAAGGTGCAGCATTGACCCTTGTGCTCGATAGAAGCTCGGGAAGTGGCTGGAGGAAGCAATTGCAGCCATGGAAGCCATGGCCACAACCAGTTGCAGCAAAGCTGCAACCAGCCGCGGCCAACGGCGGCCGCGTGCAGCTGCCAGCAACGGCGCCGCGGGTGCGGCAATGGCTGGGGAGGCCGACGACGGCGATCGCGGTGGCCAGCAGGGCGCGAGAAGGAAGGGCGGCAGAGCTGGCCGTGCACGTATGGCAGAAGAAGAAGAAGAAGCAGAGGAGGGAGGAAGAAGAATCAGAGAAGGAGAAGAAGAGAAAAAGAAAAAGAAAAGAAAAGAAATAGAGAAAAAATAGAGAAAAATGTTGAAAAGTCTTAGAAAAATAGGATTTGGATATTTATTAATATTTTGGAGATTTTGGGCAAGAAATTAGTTCAGGCACACGTTTCGAGATCAGGGCACGCATATTGAGGAAGCTAGAGATGCTAAGTTAAGGTAAGTAAATTTCTCTAAAAAATTCTAGAAATTTAAAAATATTATTTTATGAATTTTCGTAGTGAAATATTTGAGAAAATATTTTAGAAATATTTAGTTCAGATTTATTAAGGAAAATTAGGAAGAAATAGAAAGAAAATTAAAAAAAATGCCAGAAATTATGGGAAAATAGGTTTTAATGCTTATTTAAATAATTATGGTGATTAGGATGCTTTAAGGCTTAAGTTGAAGTGACTTGTCGAATTTTGAAGTTGGCACGCAAATCAAGGTGATGCACGAGGCAAGGCACGAATATCGAGGTAGCCCGATAAGCTTGAGAAGGTAAGTGATACTTCCCAACTGGATTTAGTTTTATGGAAAATGCTTAGTTTGTAAGTGATTTATGTTCCTCGAAAATGTTTTCATAATATTGACATACTTTGATATGTACCCATCACGTAGACTGACTATGAAATGCATAAATACACGTTGATATCATTGATCACTCGCATTGAGGCCATAGAAAAAATGAACTGGCACTACTACTTACCAAGGGTGCACCCATACACCCTGGCTTCGAAAGAGGTGGCTACAAAAATGGTAGATAACATGAGGGGTGCAGTTGACACCTACGATGAAAGACATTGCATACACACATGATATAACATTATGTACCCTTACTTAGATGGTTCATCATCTAATTTGAGTTTTTGCCCCTGAAATATTCAAACGTTCCAGATGGAGATTGTAACAGATTCGAGGATAAATGAGGCATGAAATGGCACTTAGCAGAGTGCATGAAAAATGAAATGTATGTTATGTAGCCCATGTATTTAAGTTCTGCTACATTGAAATCTGAACGTTTTGAGAAATGTTGATGTATATCTTTATGGTTAATAAAGATATAAGATTTGATTTATGATAATGTTAAGATATCAGGTTTCGATCATTGCTTTCGCATTTGATGTGTATAGTTATTCTCTTTCGAGAAAAATGATTCGGAATTCTGGGACGGATTTGAGGTATGATGTGATTTAGAATTAAGTTTGAAAAGAAAAAAATTATTGTCCCAAAATTGTCCCAAGTCATAATGCGCCCGGGAAAGCAAGGCGTTACAAACATATTCCACCTTCACCGATTGGAATCGCTCCATCAGCTCTTTAACCATAATTAGATATTTTGCCATGTGACCTTCTCGAGCCTCGTATTCCCCATTCACTTGCTACATGACCAGATTGGAGTCCGAACTCACCTCAATTCATTGGGCTCCTAACTGCTCAGCTAGTCTCAAACTTGCAAATAGGACCTCATATTCAACCTCATTATTAGATGCTCGGAACTCAAAGTGCAAGGCATAGGGCTAAGTCTGCCTATCAGGGCTTCTGATTATCAGCCCCGCTCCGCCACTGCCCGAGGTCGAGCTTCCATCCACGACCAACATCCATGGCCTTTGATCTTATTCCGAGGCCTCCTGGGCAATCCCTTCGGTGATAAAATCTGCCAATGCATGGGCCTTGATAGCCGGTTGAGACCTATACTCAATATCAAAAGTTGTGAGCTCCATCACCCATTTCAACATCCTTCTTGAGAGCTCCAGTTTGCTAAGCACCTGCCTTAAAGGTTGGTTAGAAAGCACAATAATGGTATGAGCTTCAAAATAGGGCCGAAGTTTCCTAGCTGAGATTACCAAGGCAAAGGCCAACCTTTCCATGGGAGAATACCGAACTTCAGCCCCTATCAATCACTTATTGGTATAGTAAACGGGCATCTATCTTTTGTCTTCTTCTCGGACCAGCACAAAACTCACGGCCTCTTCGGCTACTGCCAAATAAAGATACAGTGGTTCTCATTACTGAGGCTTGGTGAGAATTGGAGGCGAGGTCAAATGTTCCTTCAGCTTGCTGAAAGTTTCTTGGCACTCATCGTCCCAAACAAAATTCTTTGCCTTCAATAGGACCTTATAGAAAGGAAGACCCTTCTTTTCCAATTGACAGAGGAATCTCCCTAAAGCCGTCATTCTTCCTGTTAGGCTTTGTACTTCCTTGATGTTTCTCGGGGCTCACATGTCCAGAATGGCTTTAACCTTCACTAGGTTCACCTCAATCCCTCGGAGATGAACTATATAACCCATGAACTTTCTTGTAGAAACTCCAAAAGCACACTTGATAGGATTAAGCTTTACATGGAACTTACGAAGAGGTTGGAAGCATTCTTCCAAATTTACAGGATAATGCTCGTCAACGAGGCTTTTCACCAGCATGTCATCTACATAAACTTCCATATTTTGGCCCAGTTGATTTTGAAAAGGCTTATTTACTAGACGCTGGTAGGTGGCCCTCGCGTTCTTTAGTCTGAATGGCATTACTATGTAATAGTAGGTTGCTTTTTTAGTGATGAACGTCATATTCTCCTGATCTTCGAGATGCAACAGAATCTAGTGGTATCCTTGAAAAGCGTCTAGAAAACTCATTAATAAACAGCCAATTTTCTTGTCAATCAGGGCATCTATTTAAGGAAGGGGGTAGCTATCCTTCGGGCAAGCCTTGTTAAGGTTAGTGAAGTAGATACAAAGCCTCCACTTGCCCTCTCCTTTGGGCACCAACACCACATTTGCTAACCATTACGGATAATCAACCTCTTGAATGTATTGTGCCTCCATTAGCTTCTCCACTTCCGCTTCAATCATTCTGGCCCTTTCCAGGGAAAAACTTTGCTTCTTCTGTTTGACAGGATGAAAACTCGGACGTAGTCCCAACCTGTGCGTTATGACTTTTGAGTCAGCTCCCAGCATTTCTTGAGTTGTCTATGCGAAGATATTTATGTATTGTCGAATGAGGGCTAAAATTTGACCCCTTAGGAGGTCTTTTAGCTCAACACTTATCTTTATACAATGCTCAGGGCGATCTTTCCTCAAGGGTACTTCCTCAAGCTTGTCCATGGGCTCTGCTGTCTTCGGATCCCCCAACTCTTCTAATAGAAAGCTGACATCTGGTGGGGGTCTCTCTTCTTATTTTGAATCCTTTTTATGACCAAAAATTTTCCCCTTCGGCGAATTCTCCTTCCGCTTCCCTCACGAGGTCTCTACGCCCCTCGCCACACCTATGGAGTCCATTTAACATTCCTAGCCCAATCGTAAATCTCCTCGCACTTCGCTTACCCCATTGGCTGTGGGGAACTTCATCATCATTTGATATGTGCTAGGAATAGCCTGTAGAGCGTTGAGGCCCGACCATCCCAAAATCATGTTATAAGCTGCAGGCACATCTGCCACCAAAATATCCAGCACGACCTGAGAGGTTTGGGAACCCTTTCCCAAGATTAGTAGAAGCTGAATGACTCTATCTGAATACACTGCTTCCCCATCAAATCCAACCAAGGGGACATGCTCCATTCGGTATCCCATACCGAAGAAGGCTTGCATGTACAAGATCTCCAAAGAACTACCTGGATCTACTAGGATCTGCCAAAGCTCCCACTTTCCAAGCTCGATTGTTATTTCCAATGGATCGTTTTGGTTTGGATACCCGGGGAGGTCATTATCTGAAAAGGAGATTGTCTTCCCTCTCCTCGATCTCTTCACCCCCGAGGTTCGGCTACCCCCTGAATCCCCCTCACCCCTCGCGCCCGGGACCTCCCTCGCGGCGAGCGTATGGAACCTTGGGGTCTGAGGATGATCTTCTCCTGCTTGCGGTGGTCTTTCCCTCTGGGGTGAATTCTGAACGTACTCTCGCTCTTCACCTCGACCCGCCTAGGGTGAGGACTTCGCGAACGTCACTCTCGCCCCTTTTGGGTATCCACCTCCATAACCATAAAACTCCTAAGGAAACCCTGATTAATGAGCTTCTGGATCTCCTTCTTTAACTAGTGGCATTCATCTGTATCATGGCCATGATCTCGGTGGAAGTGACAATACTTATTTTGATTCCTCTTATTAGATGGTGGTCGCATAGGCAGTGGCTTCTTCAATAGTAAAACTGCTCGATTCCCATTAAGGGCGGTGCTTCTCCTTTCGATCCTCCATTCTACCTTCACTCTTATTTTCTTCGGAATGCTTCTTTTTCTCTTTCTTCTCGATGTATTCAGCTCTTTTCGCCTGCATCACCTACTCAGCATTAATGTACTTCATTGCCCAGCTAATGATATCCATGAACGTAAGCAGGGGAGTTTTGGCCAATGATTGAGCGAATGGGTTGGGATTTAGGGCATTCTGGAATGCCACCATAGTGACACTAGGGTTGAAATTCTCGATGCTCAAGGCCTCCATATTAAACCTCGAGACAAAATCCTTCAAGTACTTGCCCTGGTTCTACTTTAGGCTAATGAGGGCCATAGTAGATCTCCGATGCCTCCGAAAAGGCACGAAGTGAGCCAGAAAACTACTCTGAAGCTATGTGAAGTTTACTATTGAGTGATGGGCCAGATTTGAGTACCAGGCTCAAGCATGCCCTTCTAGCGTTTCCAGGAAGACTCTACACCACATTGCGTCGGACGCATCTTGCATCATCATATGGGAAGTAAAAAGATCCAAGTGATCCATTGGGTCGGTAGTTCCCACTTAGGGCTTGATAACTGGAATGCGAAGACGCTTAGGCGGTACCACAACCATTATCTCTAGACTAAGGGGATGATTCACCACAGTCCCTCAAGACTCCCCCTACTTCAGTTTTAAAGCCGTAATCTCCTTTTCTAGCTGACACAGCCTTATTTCTTACTAATTTGCATATGACATGATGGAGGATTCTTCGGCTTCCTCGTGTCCATCTTCTTGCCCCTGTCCTCACGGGTTTGTTTCCCGCAGGCAAGATCCTTCCTCCAGTGGGGGTTCCTGCCCCCCTCTTGCTTGAGAATGATGGACCTACTGGTCCTAGTGGTCTAGGAAGCCGATGACCAACTCCGTCAAGCATTGAACTTGATTCTCCAAAAGCATGATCCGATCAGGCGGGGCTGGAGGATTATCCAGGCTACCCGCCCTTCCCTGCTGGCTCCTGGAGGGATTGTTCTGACTCGACTCCGGGGCTGGGTTATCGCTAGTAGCCCGAGATTGGTGCCTTCTGGTTGCCATTGGGACAGAGAGGGAACCTGAACATCTAGGTAGAGCGCACTAGAGAGACAGAAAGAGAAATGCCTCGACCCCACGGTGGGCGCCAAATGATGATGCGATGGTCAATCACCTTCCTCTACCTCGGACCGGATGCTTGCAAAGAGAAGAAGTTGGGGACTTGCTCCCCCATGATCACTCCGACGTTCAAGTTAGTTCGATGGTCTATCTATATTTTTTACAATATAAAGTCAAGAACTTAGGGAAAAAAGAGAGTGGAATTGTTTACTCGTCCCTGTTGCTTTCCTTTTCTCCTCTTGTCGAGATAGGGATTCTCTTTTTGAATCACAGGGATCCCCATCCCATCCCCTCCAGAGCCATGATCCTAACGATATGGATATGGTAATCGTTTCCAAGAAGTTCGGGATAGTCTCCATCTCCATGATCCTCGGAGCAATGATTGGTGCCGAGGAATTCGAAGAATCTTTGTTAAACAATAGGTTCAATCGATTTGTTGTGATGCCCCTACCACGTGTCCTTATCGTGTCATTGCTGCTATTGGCTATATTCCCAGGGTATTGGAGTAATTATGAACCCGATGACACTTTCCCTCATCACTTAATATACACAAGGAGAGAGCTGAAATGTTATATGCTGCAATATCATAGTTCTCGGATTAGTGCAACTGATGAGTTGATGACAATGGGAAAGCTTTTAGTCCTCAATAAGAATTTTGTTGTGTTTCGGGCCTTTTGGCTTCAGTTTGGTGGGTTTGGGCCTGATGTGCTTCTTGGCTCTTGTTTTGCTTTGTCCTTGATGGTACCTGGTCTCTGCTTTTATTTTATAAGATTATCACATTCTATTCGGAATTGGTTCCAAGCATATTTTAAATTTTTTTCATAATTTTAAAAATTGTTTTACATTATAAGTCATTTTAAAAGTGATGGCAGTGCTCATTGGTGAAGGCCGCTGTGAAGCTCCGCAGTGATGGCGTTGTACCCTTCCCAACCTTTCCCTCCACCATTCCCCCCCCCCCTCTCTCTCTCTCTCTCTCTCTCTCTCACAACCCTTCACAGCCTTGGCATCGTCAAGTTTTATTCTGAAATCAGACTTCCTGATTACGCGAGGAAATTGTCTGGTGAAATTCTCAGAGATACAAAGGTTATTTTGCTTCCAAAATTGTCGGTCTTGACCAAAACTTGTGAGTTAGTCGACACGTTATCTTAGTTTGTCGACATAAGCAATTGTGGTAGATGACAAATCAAATCCAATCCAAGCCTCATGCACTTAATTTAATCAAACCTTCTTAGCTTAGGATCCCTCTTCATAAGCTCTATTATTTTCCCGTAAATTGCTTGGCAAAAAGAAATCCGAATGAACAATAGTGCAAAAGTTGCAACCTTACCCAGAAACCAGTGACCCAATACCATGAATGTTTGTGTCAAGAAGGTGTTATTCTCTTCTTCATGTTAGAATGTATTTCTTGTTTTTACAGCTCAAGCTTCAGCTATTAAACAAGCTAAAAGCTCTCAGTTTGGCCTTAAGCATTATATTTTTCTTTAGCTAGATTGATTGGAAAGCAACCAAATAAGAACTAGTTAAGAGTGATAGACACCAAGCTAGAATCATGATATTTAACATATCTTATTTCTAGAGACTAAGTTCCAGAATAATAGAACGATGTTAATATAGATTGGATTTCAATATATTAATTAAGAATTCAGTTTCCATTGATCCCAAGCATAGCAACAAGATAGGGAAACAACACATTATATAACAAAACTCTGCTCATTCCATTGATGATACATACCAATGCTCTTTCACTAATTCGAGCTCAATGATAAAGCTAAAGATAAAATAGGCTCCTAGTTCTTATTAGCCGAAGCTAGTTGAGGTTGATTCCCATTAGTTGGAGCTGCTTGGGGTTAGTCGCTTTGAGGTGAGTTGAGTTTGAAAAACTTCTTTGTAGGTTTTAGAACCAACCTATTTCTCAGCCAAACACAGATCAAGTGCAGTAAACAATAACACATAAACGAAAAAATACAACCATAACTCACACACATAAATAGCGACACAGCGAGATACATGTTCGGATCAATAGATCCTACTCACGGCAGAGGCTCCGCTCTAGTCAATCCACTAAAATCTCAAAGTTACAATCGATTACAAGATCTCAAATGGAAGTAAAACAATATTGTAAAACAACAATTGAAAACAAAATCCAAAAACAAGAACAAGTATAGATCTGTTCAAAACCAATCTCACGATCAAGGTTTCAAATCTATTTTTTCAGCCAACCAATCTCTCATGCCTCATGTACTTAAAACAACATAGAGATTAAAGCAATACCTTCCACTTGCCACGCGATCTTACCATAGAAACAAAGAATCGATTGAACGAGAGAGAAGGATACACAAGATGTGTCTCACTTCAAGAAGGCGCCGATTAGGGTTTCTAAAAAGTGAGCAAATGCATTCTGTCGAGATTAGGGCATCAGACAACCCTTTTATAGTAGCATCAAATGGACGGGAAATGGGCTGGGCTAGCAGCAAATGCAACACGAAGATACATATGAACTTGGGCACAACCCATAATAAACTAAGCCCACATGAAACCAAATGGCCCACATGATTTACGTACCAACAGAATATAAACATAGCATTTAAATTCAAATCAAATGAATAACAAATGCAGCTCAACAATTTCATATAACAACATGCAATCAGATTTGATAAATCAAAATGCAAATGAAAAATCATTTAAACAATTTTGAATCACACAAAATCAACAAATTCCACCATGATTCAAGAATTGATTAAATAGTGGATTTATGACTAGAGACCCCTGCAAGTCACTACAAAAAAATTGATTTTTTACGGTGATTTTTTTAAATTTTTATAGCGATTTCATAAAACTGTCACAAAATTCAGTAAAATATTTAATTTTGCAGCGATTTTCAAAGAAACGTCGCTAAATTTTAAAAATAATTAAAAAAATTAAAAAAAATCAATTTAATTTTGCGGCAATTTTTAAGAGATCGCCACTAAATTCAAAAAATTAAATAATTCAGAATTAAAATTAACATAACATTTGCGGCGGTTTTCAAAAACCGCCGCAAAATTCATTAAAAAAATTAAATTTAGTGGTGGTTTTTGAAAAATTGCCGCTAAATTCAAAAAAAAAATTAAATTCAAATTAAAATAACATTTGCGGCGATTTTTAAAAATTGTGACAAAATTCATTAAAAAATTAAATTTAGTGGCAGTTTTTGAAAAATCAATGCTAAATTCAAAAAAAATTAAATAATTTAAAATTAAAATTAAAATAACATTTATGGCGGTTTCTAAAAACTGCTGCAAAATTCATTAAAAAATTAAATTTAGCGGCAATTTTTGAAAAGCCCCCGCTAAATTAAAAAAAAAAATAATTCAAAATTAAAATTAAAATAACATTTGCGAAAGTTTTTATAAACCGCCGCAAAATTCATTAAAAAAATTAAATTTTTCTTAAGAAAATAATTAAAAATTAAATTAATAAAAATATAAAATCTTAAAAATAAATTTAAAATTGAATTTAAATTAATAGAAAATTCAGTAAAAATTTAATTTAAAAAAATAAAAATAAATTTAACAAAATTTTAATAACTTTTAAAAAATATATAAATTCTTCTTTTTATTTTTAATCAATTAATTTATTTTTAATTTATTCCACTATTATTTTAAAAAATAATCAATTAATAAATATTTTTAATATATATAAAAAATATAAAATATAATTTTAAAAATTAGTTATGAGATTAGTATATAATATATATATATGCGCATATATGTCAAGGAGGTTTCGCAAATCAGGCGGTTTGCACGCTTGCGTAAGAGAGATCTTGGGTTCGAAACTTAGGGAGGGAAAGGCTGAGATTTAATTTCCAGCCTTGCCACGTGACGCTCGCACAAAGGTCAGGCCCCCGCATGCGGGCTAGGCTAGGGCAGTCGAGCATGGGCTGGGCTGCCTGCGAGCCTGGAAATTAAGAAATTATATATTTTTTTAATTTTTACTACGATTTTGAAACCGCCGCTAAAATTAAAAATTCAATTTTTTTGTAATTTTTGCGACAGTCTTGAAACCACCGCTGAAATTAAAAATTTAATTTTTTTATTTTTTGCAGCGGTTTCAAAACCGCTGCTAAATATTATAAAAATCACTACTAAATCACTTATTTTATGGCAATTTTTTAAACCGCCGCAAAAAATATAATTAGGGCAGTTATTCCAACGGTTGTTGAAAACCGCTACTAAACGCTCCGTGACGGCTGACTTAGCGGCGGTTTTCAAAATCGTCGCTAAATTACTTTGCGGTGGTGAGTCTTCCACAGCTACGTTGGAAGAACATTGAGCAAATCTAAGGCTTGCTCAAACTTAGCTACAGGAACAAACTTAGTTAGAATATCCGTTGGATTTATTAGAGTATAAATCTTTTCTACCTTAACCTGACCTTTGGATATAATATCCCTAACAAAATGAAGACGCACATTTTTATGCTTAGTTCTCTCATGGGATGCATTGTTCTTCGAGAGATGAATGGCACTTTGAGAATCACAAAATACCTTAGAGATCTGGTCACCTAAGCCTAACTCTCTAACTATTCCTTGCAACCAAATAGCCTCTTTCATAGCTTTTGTTAAGGCAACATATTATGCCTCAGTGGTTGATAAAGCCACTGTGTGTTGGAGATTTGATTTCCAACTTATCACATTTCTACCTATAATGAAAACATATCCTAATAAGGATCTTCTCTTATCTAGATCAACTACAAAATCAGAATCACAGTAACCCTAAATGCAGCTGGAATTTTCAGCATTTGAACTAAATACTAAACCCTTATCTATTGACCCCTTTAAATACCTAAGAATCCACTTAACGATTAACTAATGCTCTTTAGAAGGATTGCTCATGAATTTACTTGGTAGGCTGACTCCATAGGCTATGTCAAATCTAGTACCTATCATTGCATACATAAGGCTTCCCACTGCATTAGAGTAGGGAACCATCTTCATATACTCAGCTTCTTTCTTATATAAGTTTTCTTTTACAGCCTGAAGCTTAAAATGAGGGGGAATAGGGGTTGAGACAGGTTTACAACCTTCCATATCAAAAAGACTTATCACTTTCTTTAAATAACCAGATTGTGACAAGGTCAAAATACCTCTTTTTCTATCTCTATTGATATCTATACCCAAAATACGCCTAGCTGCTCCTAGGGTTTTCATTTCAAATTCTGATTTTAGGGCATGAGTCAATTTATCTATTTCTCCCTTTTCCTTACATGCTATAAGCATATCATCTACATATATAAGGAGATATATGAACAACTTTCCCTTAAGCTGTTTAAAGTAGACACAATGGTCAAAGTTACACTTAGTGTAATTTTATTTGAGCATAAACTCATCAAATCTCCTATACCATTGTTTAGGAGACTACTTTAGACCATAAAGGGATCTTTGCAACAAGCAAACCTTATTCTCTTTACCTTTTTCTATGAAATCTTCAGGCTAGTCCATATATATCTTCTCTTCTAGGTTTTCATGAAGAAAGGCAGTCTTAACATCTAATTACTCAAGCTCTAGATCATGTAGGGCTATTAAGGCTAAAACTAACCTTATAGAGATATGGTTTATTACAGGGGAGAACACTTCATGGTAGTTTATGCCCTCTCTTTTGGAAAAACCATTGGCTACTACCCTTGCCTTAAATCTATCTGGTTCTACTCCTAGAATACCTGGCTTTCTTTTGAATATCCACTTACAGCCTATAACATTTTGGTCTTTAGGTTTATTTACAAGTATCCAGGTATTATTCTTTTGAAGAAATTCCATCTCTTCCTTCATTGTCTTTAACCAATTTGTTCTATACTTGCTAGAGCAAGCTTCTTAATAACTAACAGGTTCATTATGCTCAATTAAATCTCTAATATTAAGAGCATAGGCAATAACATCAGCATGGACATACCTAGTAGGAGGTTTAATCTCTCTCCTCACCCTATCCCTACATAGGACATAATCATCCAATTCAGGAATGATTTCAACTAAATTCTCATTATCCTCATTCTCTATTTCAGATTCAATAATTTCTGGAGAACTAGTAACTTGAGGACTCTCTGAGCTAGTCTCCACTACCTTATCACTAAGGCTATCTCCTTCCACCTCAAACTAAAACTTTTCAGTTTGGTCTACCTTGGCATTTTCCACCTTATTTGCCATATAGTATTCTGTTTCTTTGAATACTACATCCCGGATGATGATTGCTTTCTTTTCATCAATTAGCCACAATTTGTATCATTTTAACCCTTGAGGGTATCCTAAGAATACAGCCTTTTTTCACTAGGGTCTAATTTCCCTTCTTTCTTATGGACATAAGCAATACATCCAAATGGTCTAAGGTGGCTTAATGATGGGATTTTCCCATTCCACAGTTGTTTAGAAGTCCTAAAGTTTATGGCAGATGAAGGGGATCTATTTATGAGATAGCAAGCAGTTGAAACTACTTCAGCCCAAAATTTCTTAAGCAAGCTAGAGTCTTTCAAAAAACATCTAACCTTATTTAGGATGGTTCTATTCATGCATTCAGCAACACCATTTTGCTGAAGTGTTTCACTGCAAGTTCTATACCTTGCAATGCCTACTTGTTTGCAGAAATTTGAGAATTCTTTATTACAGAATTTCAGGCCATTATCCTTTCTTAGAGTCTTTATTTTCTTACCTGATTGTAGTTCTACATAGGTCTTCCACTCCTTAAATTTTGAAAAAGCTTCATTCTTATGCCTAAGGAAATAGACACAAACCTTCCTATAATAGTCATCTATAAAAGAAAGGAAATATTGGGCATCTTTGGACTTTTGTGAGACATGTGCCTTTGAATCTAACATGCCTAGGGCAATAAGATTTCTTCTAAGGTTGGGCACAAACCTCACATTATCTAAAGTCCTATATGCTCCATCCCACATCTTAAACCTAACTAACCCTAAACTAGTTATATTACAGGATTGATTATTACCTATTAGGACTTTCCCACCCTCTATATGCTAGAAGTTAAGCAACTAGTCTTTCCTAGGTGTCATGTGAAAGGTACAACCTGAATCTAAAATCCACTCATCATCTACGGCATGTTCTAACAGAATTAGGCCCTCTGCACTATCATATCCATTAGATAAATTTGTTGCATCTTGGTTACTAGAATTCTCATTTTCTAGGTCTTTCTTTCTTTTGTAACAATTCTTTCTTACGTGGCCCTCTTTCTTACAATACCAACATGTTCTTGTTTTAAAGGATCCCCTACTTGTTCCTCTAGCATTTGAGTTAGACCTCGTTTTACTTCTACCCCTAGAATTTCCTTTACCTTTATTCTTTGATTTTTGTTCCCAATTTCCCTTTACATTTAAGCCTTTAGCATTATTTATTTTCTTATCTTTCTTATCATCTTCAAGATCTCTTAATCTTATGGCAGATACTACATCCTCTAAGGATAGAGAGGTTCTACCATACTTCATCGCAGTCCTTAGGTCTCTATATGACTCAAGCAAAGCATTTAAAAGGATTACAGCTTGGTTTTCTTCAGAAATACTCTCATCAATGTTTTCTAGACCTATTATAATGACATTAAAGTCATCTAGGTTTTCTTCTAGAGATTTAGAGGTATTCATTTTAAAACCAAATAATTTTCCTTTTAAATAAACCTTACTTCTTAAGGATTTAGTCATATACAGAGATTCTAACTTATTCCAAACCTTTAAATCAATATTCTCCTTATTTACTTGCCTAAGGACTTTATCAGAAAGACTTAAAATAATAAGACTATAGGCTAATCTATCCATTTTATGCATTTTAGGGGTAGAAGGGGGTTCTACTTTATCTTTCTCAGTTATAGAAGGTTCATCCAGCACCTCAGAGCACTGGTTTTGAACCAATATGCAGTCATCTTCTTTTGCCATAATGAAAAATCACCACTACCATCAAATTTATCTAATTCATACTTAGATGGAGCTATTTTATATGAACAACATAACAGAATGGAAATCACAGGTGATATTTGAATTAACTGAGATTAATCAAGGAAAAATTTAAAGTAGAAATAGGAACAGATAGAATTGAAAACAAATAAGATATCAATCTTTTTTAGATTTTGTATACGAGGTAAAAAATTGAGAAATTAAATTTTAAAAATAATTAATTAAGCCAAAATTAGGTTTTCAAAGTCAAACAAGAACTTACGACTATATAGGTATAACAGAATAGAGATAGCAATAGATTAACAATTTAAGATCAAGGACTTACAAAAAAAATTAGGGCATGCAGCATACATGAAACAAGTCAGAGCAAACAAGTATATTTAAGTACAAGGAATTAGGGCAAATCAGTGTAAGAGAACAAAAACCCTTACTTCTTCGAAGATCTAACCAAATCTTTGATTTACCTTTCGAATCTGAGACAACTTGACCGGGATCTTGAATCCCTGTGGCTCTGATACCACTTGTAGGTTTTAGAACCAACCTATTTCTCAGCTAAACACAAATCAAGCGCAGTGAACAAGAACACATAAATGAAAAAATACAACCACAACTCACACACACAAATAGCGACACAGCGAGATACGTGTTCGGATCAATTGATCCTACTCATGGCAGAGGCTTCGCCTCTAGTCAATCCACTAAAATCTCAAAGTTACAATCGATTACAGGATCTCAAACGGAAGTAAAACAATATTGCAAAACAACAATTGAAAACATAATCCAAAAACAAGAACAAGTATAGATCTGTTCAAAACCAATCTCGCAATCAAGGTTTTAGATCTGTTCTTTCAGCCAACCAATCTCTCATGCCTCAGGAGCTTAAAACAATACAGAGATTAAAGAAATACCTTCCACTTACCACATAAATAAAGAATCGATCGAACGAGAGAGAAGGATTCACAGGATGTGTCTCACTTCAAGAAGGCGTCGATTAGGGTTTCAGAAAAGTGAGCAAATGTATTCTGTCAAGATTAGGGCATCAGACATCCCTTTTACAGCAACATCAAATGGACGGGAAATGGGCTGGGCCAACAGCAAATGCAACACGGAGATACATATGGACTTAGGCACGACCCATAATAAACTCAACCCACATGAAACCAAATGGCCCACATGATTTACATACCAACAGAATATATACATAGCATTTAAATTCAAATCAAATGAATAACAAATGCAGCTCAACAATTTCATATAACAACATGCAATCAGATTTGATAAATCAAAATGCAAATGAAAATCATTTAAACAATTTTGAATCACACAAAATTAACATTCTTCATCCCTATCCATACATCTATTTGGAACTTCTTCATCCTTATCTATACATCTATTTCCTGGTTGATCTTCAACCACTGATTCAACAAACGAATGGTGTGAGCTACTAAAAGAAGTGCCATCACACTGCACCAAGCATCATTGCTATAAAAACGGTGTCGCTGAGAGGTTCCCTGTCTTTTTTCAGGGTGATCACAGTAATTGAGAAGGGAGAAGGCATAAGTAAACGCCATGGATGTAATAGTGAGCCACATTATTAGAACCAAGATCCACATTAAGAACTTCTTGAAGGGCCATCCAGTTAACAGAAACAAGATTGTGCTTACTAATGCCACAAATTCGATTGTGTTGGCATGAAGGAACAATGGATATGAATCTGGGTAGTTAAAAGCCATCACAGCTTCCCCACCTCTATGGTCGGTTGAATTTTCTTGCCAGAAACCACCAGGAGGGCTCACCCCAGCTTGGAAAGCCATGGTTGCAATGAGCGATGCAACCACCATCAGGGCATCCCGCTTCTTGGACAACCACTCAGCTTGATTGACTTCACTAGCTTTCAAGGCATTAGCTTTTCGAAACATTTCCTTGTCATTGTTAAATTCTGGTACGTCAGCTTTGATTTCCTCTAGAATGTCCAGAGTTGTGTACCTGCATTCGTTTATCGTGTTTAACAAGTTAGCTGGCTTTTGTATGTTCTTCCCTTTCAGTTCAATTTCCACTTTCTTAACTAAGAACTCCATGGCCTCCATAAAACATTAAATATGTAGGCAAATGAGATATGTATTCCCACCATTAGATCACATATAAAGATATTGGCAATAATTGCACTAGATTGAAGTATAGCATTCATCAATTAAGTCGTAACCCTGGAAGAACAGGGTGGTTTTGAAGTCATGAGGCTTGAAAATATGAGTTTAAGAATAGGACATTTTACAAAGAAGATGGGGGAAATTCAAGCATATATAGGAGCAGAAATGAGGGAAATTTATGGGGTTACGCCAACAAAATTAGTTTTGGGAAAGTTTCCCTTTCCGCAAGGTAAGAGGATAAGCAAAGCTGGAATAGTAAAAATTGAAAAAGTACTTGACCAATCATCGAGGACATAGCAACAAGTTACATGAAAAGAAGCAAACTCATCACTCTCGACGTTAGCCTTTTACCCACCCAAATCATGAGTTACCCCTTCAAGCACAAGAAATTTGAGGTATCACCCAAATCATGAAGACCTATTTAAAAGAAGCAAACAATTTGAGGTATATTGCTATGAGATAAACGAGTTCCTCACACAAAAATTAACATAAAATCGATGACCAAATTTAACATTAAATAGGTCTTCACATGAAGGGGTAATTAGCAGAAATACCTCAAATTTATTGTGCTTGACAACCAGATGAAAAATGGTGTTACCACCACTGTCTTTAGCTTTGAGCAACTCATGATTCCAGTAGGTTTTGTCCTCAAGGAACACAGACATCGCCCTCCATGGCTGCCAAGGGAAGTGAATTTCTGTCGTTGCTGTTGAGAGTCACGCACATGTCGGGGTTAGCTCTCACTAATTCTCTCATGATCTAGCAATGTCCTTGCGTGACCGCTAGGTGAAGTGCCAACCACCGTCGCAGGTTCAGTACTCGGACGAGCCCTTTGTTCTTTGCCAACAGCTCCCGATCGAATTTCAACTTCCCCTTGAATTCTGCCACATGGAGAGGAGTGTGGACAAAACAACCCACCTTTACTCATTGGAGAATCAATGGATCCTTGATGAGAATTTGATTCAATAGGGCTGTGTCCCTTTGAACAGCTGCCTCATGGAGACTCTACTCCATCTTCCTACGCAACTAGCTCTCTTCCATTATTTTTGTTGATGTGATGATGATGAATGTGACTTTAGACTTTTGTAATAATGTAGATTGGTAGGGGGGCGTAGGCACAGTTGACTCCATCTAATCTAGTGTTAAGTTGTTAATTTTTTTTCCTGCCTCTAACATATAAATTAATTAAGTGACGAGGAAGGGATATACTGAAATTAATATCAATAGATCATAAATTCGATATTTGATCTAGACCAAAGTCAAAAGTCTGCCTGCGATTTACTTCCTCTACCGAAATCAACACTGACAACAAGAAACTACGTAAGGACAAGAATCTCAAATTGTCCTTTTTTTTAATAAAGATAAAAAAAATTTCGTCGGACACTAATGTGAGTAAAATATTAATTGAAATTAAAAATACTGACAGACATTAAGAAAATCTAATTTTAGAAATTTAAAAATCGATAGCATTATTTTTTGATAGCAAAATAATACTTACAGACATTAAGCAAAAAGAATGCTATCAATTTTCAAAAATTTAAAAATACCAAAATAAACTTTTCTAATTCATAATAGTTGAAAAATTAAAAATTGTTTATATAGAAAAAATGTTTAAAAATTTTGAAGTGTTTAATAATTTTCAAAAATAGCTAATATTTTTATAAAAGGTGTTTATAATTCTCTTATTGTATACAAACTAACTTTATATAGAAATAACAAAATGAAATGAAAAAAGAGCATAAAGCGAACAGTCCACGACCAATATTTTATTCAAACTCTCAGCACCCATCTAGTTTAGCTAATTATTAATAAATAAGTAATTTTATTAATAAAATGTAAACTTTCTATATAAGTTTTTAATTTCAGAAGAGGTCTCTATGTTTTTCAAAATCGAAAGGTGGTTCTTGAATTTTGCTTAACTTCTAGGGTGTAGGTGTAATTTTTCTAAAAGTTTATACAAGAAAATTTTGATCAAAATAATTTTTTTACTTAAGCTTTGAAAGTTTTATAAAATTAAAAACAAAATTATGCTTTCATAAAAATTTTAGTTTTATAAAAAAAAAATCTCTAGCAAAGTTCCTAGAAAAATAAAAATAGAAACCAAATATTTCTGGATAGAAAATAATAAAAAAAATTATCATAAATTAATGGCCTCATATAATAATGTAGATGATGTGGTAGAAGACATAAATCTCACTTCATCTGCTTACAGTTTCTTTCAATAGAGATAGAAATAAATAAAAATTCAATCGAGTTATTGAAAAATTTGTGAATACACAGCTTTGAATTTGAAAAAAAAAAATGAAAAAAGAAAATGCCAATGTTTTTCTTTTTTCTAAAAAAAGAAAGTTACACTTTTCAATATTGTTAAGAAAGTTGAGTTAGGCTATTTAATTCAATTAAAGAAATTATCTAACAATCGATTGGTCTTCTCCAATAATGGCAAAAATCACAAGAAGTGAAGTCTTCTTATCTTGTAGCTAGGATTAAAGTTGTAAATGAATTTTTAATTAATTTTAGTTAAAATAAAATAAGTATAAAAAAATTTATAATTAAGGTGTAGAGACAAAAGCTTCGTTTGGTTAAGCAGTTTTTTCAATTAAGTGTTTGACAAACCCAAATAACTTAAAAATTATATAGCTTAAACATTATTCCAATAGCTTTTTGAAAAGCTTATTCCCCCAGCTTTTACAAAATGCTATCAAAATAAAAACTACTTTGACCGTAGAAATTACCTATTTACCCTCAAACAAAACACCAATTTCCAACTCATATCCTTCTTCGTCAACCCACTGCAACTAATTTTCAGTCGCCACTATCACCCTTCGTCTGTTGCCATCCCCCTTGTCATCACCCCCACCATCGCCTTCAGCTCCACCGTCGTCGGTAGTCGTCACCTCAAATGCATCCCCGTCCCCATCAAGTGTCGCCTCCAGCCTTAATTGCCATCGGCTGTAACCTCAATTGCTGTCCACGCTTCCATTGTTGGCTCCATCTTTGGCGTGTAACAACCCGATAATGGGTCTAGTTTATTTAGTATTTATCTATACGTGTTACATCCCAAAATATAAGTAATACAATTGTTAGTTTATTTTGCATAAAAATGATAATAATAATAATAAATGGTTGTAATAATAAATAAATAACTAAAATAATTAATTTTTGAGCGTTCCAGTGTAAGTGAAATAGGGGGAAAGTTTGATGTGGGGCCTGAGTGGCAGTTTCTGAAAATTTCGGGGTGGTAGTGCAATTTTGGGGAATTAGCCACTAGTCTCCTTAAGTATATTTGGGCACATATTAAAAGTGATGGAGATGGCCAGCGCTGGTGTCCAGGCCCGCGCGGGCGTGAGGAGAGGTTGAGGATCGAGTTGAGGGGGAAACGCTAAGGCTATGCAGCATATGCTGAAATTTTTTAGCAAATTGGGGCGCCAAACGGCGCCGTTTCACGCCCAGCAGCAGCAGCCTCTTGGTTGCGACATAGCTGTCTTCCAGCCATGTCTTTTTGTGCCCTTTAAGCCACCTAATTTCTCTCCAAATTGGAGTCTTGGACAGCAAGCTATAAGCCTTTAAAAGGCTTAAAAATTCAGGCAGTCTTGGGAGAGAACGAGCAAGTAGTGGGAGAAATTGAAGAGAGAATGAGGCACGGCCAACAGCTAAATTAGAAGGAAAAATGGGAAAGAATTGAAGAAAAATATACTACGAGTAGAGTTTGGAGAAATTAGGTGAGTTCGGAGAAGTATTTACTTGAGTTCAATACGATTAAATTTAATTATTAAGCTAAAACTTGACTATTTTGAGTAAAAATTATGTATCAGGTAGCGCATATTATATTCGCAGTGTGCGAGCAGAACACGTCGAAACCGACTATTGTCAGGCAAGCTCCTAACCTCTCTTTCAATTATTCTCATTTTGCTTACCGTAAACGTCCCGTTATGAGTCTCCATGCATCAATCGTCTCAATAATGAGTAAAATCAATCTAGTTTATTTACTTGGTCTGAAATATAAGATCCAGGTGAGTCATGTTCGTACTCTAAATGAGGGTTTTGAATCGCTCTCGAATTCTTAAGGAATGGCGCGTTGTTGTTAGGATCAGGTTACGCAAGGATTTGTGTCTCCTTGCGAAGGGAAGGTTGTGTGTGTCTAAGGGTGTAGGGTGCAAGCTACCGGTTGTCAACCGTAGAGTCGAGACAGCCGATGATTGGATGTATGGGCACCAGCTATTAGCTGTGATGACACACGGCAGATGATTCGGGGAGCCGATACCACTAGTCACCCGTAGGAGAAATGGATAAAATGTAATAGTATGTTCGTACGTAAAAATGGGTTCATGTATATGAGAAGAGATAGGAACGGTACTTGAAATATATTGTCATGGGTACGAGGAGGCATGAATAAGCCTGGGAAATGTTAAGATTAAGGGATAATAGTGTATCACGGTATGCATGTGTGTGTATGGGTATGTTGCATGGGCATAGCATGGCTAGATGCCCGGCTATGGGAGTCTTGTATCACGCCTATGTTATCATGATCTTTCGTTTCTATGTGTATTGCATGGTTCTATTGCACGCAGCGGACGTGGTCCGCGAGGATATATCCTACCAAGCTCGAGTGGGCCAGGGGCCAGACTCGTGGATGTTTCAAGCTCGAGTGGGCTTTATGTCGGACTTATGGTATATGTGTTTCAAGCTTGAGTGGGCTTTATGTCGGACTCGTGGTATATGTGTTTCAAGATCGAGTGGGCCAGGGGACGGACTCGTGGTATATATGTTACATGCTCGGGCGGCTGTATGTCTGACCCGTGGTGGTAGTCATGTTATGGTTTCGTTATGGTAGTCTTAAAAAGGTCAGAGGAACCTGAGTCGTGGTAGATGTGCTTGGCTAGATTCCTCTCCTAGATGTATGTGGGTGAGGGTCACTTCAAGGCTTTCCAAAGTTTGACATGCTTAATGTGTTATGTCATGATTCAGAATATAGTCTTGGGTTCAAATATTGTTCCTTTTTGTTCTATTATGCTTGCTGGGCTTTGCGGCTCATGTTTTGGCTTGTGTCATTCCAAGTAAGGCAGGGCACCAGTTGATGGCAAGCTAGGCACTATCTGAGGTGAGAGTTAGACATGTATAGAGTAGTCCCGACCATAAGGTCCTAGTGGTGTTATCTTGCTACGGATAAGGTACTGATGGGGTAACATAATAGCTATAATGTTACTTAACGTAATTGGCCCTGAGGGTGGTATGAGAATGTGAATGATAATGTATGAAGTGAGACCTGAGTATTGTGATTGAAAATGTGTATGCTAGATGTTATATGTTCGTTAAGATTCCGGCAAGCGCCAACAACTCTGACACTTCCCCTTGAGCTCTTCGGCCAGGGTTTTCAAGGAAGAAGTTGCCATGAGTTTTTGGTAGCCATCCCGGCTCGGGTCCCTAGAATTAAAAATAATACGATAATTAAATGTGGGGACCTTACATGGCAATTGCCCGATTGCTGTATGCTTGTACAGTGTGTATATATATATTGTATATATATTAATCTAATGATAATATATTTGAAGAAAAAATAAAATGTGTATATATATTGTATTAATATATTTTTTAATAATTATGTATAATTTATTAACATCTAATGATAAAATTTTACATCATTCAACATGCCTATTTTTGTCTTTTTATCAAGTTCTAATAGTTTATCAGCTCTTTCAAACCAAATACATAATTATTCAATTGATAATTTAAAAGCACATTATTCAAACACATTATCAATTTAAACATTGCCCAACTTAAAAGCTTTATACCACTTAAAAGTTGAGCAGCTTAAAAGCTACAATTTGAAACGCTTTGCCAAACGAAGCCAAAGTTTAAGGTAAATTGATTCCATACCTCTCAAAATTTAATTCTTTAACTTACCCATCTCTTAAACTTTAAAATTAGTTCTTGGACTTTTTAAAATTTGTTGTATTTGCTATATGGATGTGTACATAATTTTAAAAAAAAAAATTATATCAAAGATCCACAATGAAATTCTGTACAAACCATATGCAACTTAAATGTTTAAGCAACACAAAATTACATTATATATAATTAAATGAATGCGTACCTGCAAGATCAATATCAAGTGGATGTATAAACTATTTCTACAATGAGACCAAATACTCCTCAAGTTGTGGAGGGCCTATTTCGTCCACACCAAATGAGCTTTTCAAAACCAGCTTGTTATCCTCGTCCCTTGCTAGCCAGATAACGCCAAGTTACCAGCACCCATCATGTTCTCTTTAGTCTATCAAAAACTAGCTCAACATTTTAGCCAATAGTAGCTCTCCAATAGTAGAAGGAATGAGAGAAAAACCAAAGGAACCAAATAGCAAAGGTGGCTGAGTGAATTTCTTAACCCATGCATAATCTACTCTCACCTCTTAATCTTTCCCTCTAAACACTTGTTTTGAAGGTCCAGTAATAACCCAACCAGTGGCTTCCAAATTGCCTCACAGAATGCCACATGGGAAGCACTAATAAGGCAAATGTAAACTCACCTTAAGCTTTTGCATATAATTTGCAATATAAAACTGGTCGACTTTCTTTTAAATGGTTGACCATTTTCCAAGTATTGGAAAAACCAATTGACAGTCTTAACCAAGCAATCAGTTGTTTTCCCAACTCTTGGAAAATGGGTCGATCATTTGCTGAAATAGTCAACAATTTTGACCTTCACGCTACATGATCCTTTATTTAACTGCTTATGGTTCGTTAACACTTCACAAGTCTCGTCATTAACTCTTAATGACATGTTAAGACTCAACTTTTAATGGCATTAAGAACATAAGAAGTGCACAAATCCAGTTTAGGATCCCATACTTTCTTATGTGTAACTTTTTAAGTTCACCACCTAATAGCAATTAGATAACATTAAACCTCTTTGACGTCGCACTTTAACCCAAGTCAAGAGTCTTTCCATCTTCTCAAAACATTATGATAGTCTTGAGTAACTGTTTAACAACTACTGATCATGACAATATAAAAGACAACGAAGTCTATTCATATGTGAACCTACTATAGTTGATGATTACCATGTAATACAATCCTTCTATCACCTAACGTTTTGATCGAGCTAGAGTCATGGAGTGATAAACTCAGTAACTATGTGTCCAATCTCATCAATGTAACTAGATTACACATAAGGAAATCTTTCCTGATCATTCATTCTACCTTAACCAAGGACTTTCCCATCACACGTGTTGCAATTTTCTATCGACTCTCTGATTGCTCTTTGTCAACTGATTTCTCATAGAATAAGAATATAATACAAGAAGAACACAGAACACAGACACCTCACTCACACATGCAAAGAACACCAAAAATTTACATATTCGAATCCTCAAACGAATCCTACTCATGGCAGGGATTATCCCCTAGTCAATCCAGTAGAACAATAGGGTGAATTATAGATTACAAATTGACAAGAAAAACTCTCACTAAATCTCTCAAGAACTGATTGAGTACAAGCTCGAATACCCCGAGCACCCAGCACTCACAACTCTCTTCTTCTCTCAATATAGTGTTATACACTTTGAGTACATTGAAACACGAAAGCTTTTCTTAGAGTCTCTATTTCCCATTCTATTCTTATTTATAGAAGTGATCGATAATATTTAGGATAAGAAAGTTATAGTTAGCAATAGAAATAGGAGCTAGCCATTGGAGCTGTAGTCTCCAATGGCCAATAATGACTTAATTAATTTAACCAACTCCATATTGAGTAACTAACTAACAAATTCCACCTTGAATCAAAGTTGAATATTGGATATGATTAAAGGACCTGTATCACTCATCAACTAAGTAGGAAGAACATTGAGCATGGCTAAAGCCTACTCAAATTTAGTTGTTGGAATCAATTTAGTGAGCATGTCTACAAGGTTTACTTCAGTTGAGATCTTCTCAACTTTAACCTATTGTTATGCAATTATGTCCCTCACAAAATGAAGCCTAACATCTATATGCTTAGTTCTCTCATTAAATGCACTATTTTTAGAGAGATGAATTTCACTTTGTGAGTCACAATACACTTTAGGAACTTGCTTTACCATTCCCAGTTCATGAATGATTCCCTGTAACCAAATGACTTCCTTCATGGCTTCAGTGAGAGCCACATACACTACCTTAGTTGTGGAAAGAGCCACAATATGCTGGAGATTTGATTTCCAACTTATTAGATTCTCACCTATAATGAAAACATACCCTGTTAATGATCTTATTTTGTCAAGGTCAGTTGCATAATCAGAGTTACAGAAACCCTCTATGCAGTTGCTTCATTCAATGTTTGAACTATGCACTAATCTTTTGTTCACTAATCCCTTTAAATACCTAAGCAACCACTTGACAGCATTCCAATGATCCTTGGAAGGCTTACTTATAAACCTACTGACCAAACTAACTCCATATGCAATGTCTCTTGTTCCTATCATTACATACATAAGGCCTCCTACAACATTTGAGTAGGAAACCTTATTCATGTATGCTTCCTCATCCTTAGGTAAGTTTCCTTTAACAACACAACTTAAAATGAGGAGGAATAGGAGTGGAAACAAGTTTACAATTAGTCATTTCAAATAATTCTACAACCTTTTTAAGGTATCCGAATTGAGACAAGGTTAAAATACCTTTCTTTCTATCCCTTAAGATATCAATTCCAAGAATTTTCTTGGCTGCTCCTAGGTATTTCAGTTCAAATTTTGTTCTAAGGTCCATAGTGAGCTTACTTATTTCCCCTTTATCCTTGCATGCAATAAACATATCATCTACATAGATTAGGAGATAAATGTATATATTTCCCCTTAGCTGGTTAAAATAAACATAGTGGTTAAAATTACATCACTTGTAACTTTCTCTAATCATGAATTCATCAAACCTTTTATACTATTGTCTAGGGGATTGTTTAAGGTCATACAATAACCTTTGTAGCAAGCATACCTTCTACTCATTCCCTTTTATAACAAAACCTATAAGCTACTCCTTATAGATTCTCTCTTCTAGGTTGCCAAGAAGGAATGCAATCTTGACATCTAATTGTTCCATCTCTAAATCATAAAAAACTATCATAGCCAAGACTAATCTAATTGAGGTATGTTTTACCACGGGAGAGAATACCTCATGGTAATCAATTCCCTCAATTTGGGAATAACCTTTGGCAACTACCCTTACTTTAAATCTTGTTGGTTCTACAGGGGTATACTTGGTTTTCTTTTGAGAATCCATTTACAACCTATTACCCTTTGATCAATAGGTATTTTGACTAATGTTCAGGTCTTGTTTTTATTTAGGGAGTCCATTTCTTCTTACATTGCCTTAAACCAATGTGCCTTATCCTTGCTATTACAAGCTTCATTGAAACTAACAAACTCATTCAATTCAATGGAATCTCCAATATTCAAAGCATAAGCTGAAGAGAATCGATAGTATGGCGGTATGGGCAAAAATAAAATTTTTACCGTGTATCAGATACACACAGCAGAATAAATATACACATTATACGTAGCTTGAGTATTTAAGCAACACATATATTCATCAGATGAATATATAAATAAATACATACCTGCTATCAGATGTAAGGATGAAGTACAAAAATGGTTCCTATACTGAGACTGAATCCACCTCAAGATGTGGTGGTCCTATTCGGTCCACACCTAGTATGTTGAACGGTACTGTTCTAGTCACCTCTTTCCGTGCTAGACACAGAGCGTTTGTGTATCAACAGTACCCGCATATCAAAATTATACATGTGAGTTCACATGTATAAAATATGGCAGCAGTAGAAACAATCAGAGGAAGAAGAATAGGAAGTAGAGAAATCTACTCCCCTTATATTTCTTCCCCCCTCCCCAATTCTAATTTTCTCCTTACGTCTGCCACCCCATTATTATGCAATCAATAATTATTAATTTTTTCACTATTCAGAAGTAGGGCCAAGGTCAACTTTTGACCAACCATTTTCAAAGACATTTCAGACACACGATGTCAATACCAAACGCAACACTATATGGTGTGTCACTTTCTAAGTTCACTACTCGCTAGCAACCAGATAACACCGAAACCCTTTTTGGTATTGGTCAACCCTTGAGCCATCAGCGAAACTTCTCCAAATCCCAATGACGTTTCTAGAGTTCTTGAATAGTGCCTAGCAACGATTTAGGACAGTATAAGTGGTAGTAAAGTCTCACTTCAAGTAAATCTATTACAGTTGATGATTATTGTGTGCTATAATTCTTACAAAACCACATAGATGAACGTTCCCACCTCCCAATTGTATGGTTTGGCTCATTAGAAAATCTCACACACCAATACACAAAACAACCATGCTAGTTCAAGTTTAAGGATTAACACACCATCGCAACCTAATGACACGATCATTATCCACCATGTCATGTGGTTAATCATTGGCATGACATTTGGTTGATCGTTCCCCAACAGCCACCCATAGGTTTACTAGCGATATCTCATGTCATATGGAGCGTGACACACCATCCTCCCATCAGTATCCTCATACTGAATGAGGTAGTAACCCATGTGCTAGCCCATAGTCGATTAATCAAAATCTCCATCCAAAAAATCTAAAGACTGGGAATAGTTTAAGAAATTTTATTACTAGAGAATGCTATTACACAATCTCAATACCTTGAGAATAAGATTCTCAAACAGAAGATCTAGGGACTCATTCATATAATTGATTGGAGAAAATATGAATGAAGAAAACATTTCCTTTTATTGATTTATACAAAAGATACAATGAATGTATTAAAACAAACCCTCTAGATGTAATCCAAATCTAGCATGAGGGAACACACTACTAACAGTCTTTCACTTGTACTAATACTAATTCACATCACATGTTCACTAGTGTTCCACCATCGGCAGGAATCGAATACCCATTTTCTCAAGATACATATCCAACTGTGACTAAGTTATAGCTTTAGTGAGTGGGTCAGCTACATTATCCCTTGAATCTATTCTCTGCAGCTGCACGTCCCCACGTGCTATCATCTCTTGAATCAAATGAAATTGATATTCAATGTGTTTGAACTTCTGGTTAGACTTGGGTTCCTTTGCCTGCACGATGACTCCATGGTTGTCACAATACAAAGGTACTGGTGGCAGAATGGCCGAAACTACATCAACCTTTGAAAGAAACTTCCATGGTTGAATCTCCTGTGATTTCCTACTTGGAAATTTTCTCGCTCACAGCACCACCATGTATGAGATATATAAAACCAAACGTTGATTTGTGATCATCAACATCTGTTTGAAAATCCAAATCAACGAATCCATCTACATGGAAATCAGCCTCTCCATAAATTAGTAGCATATCTTTAGCTCTTCCTAAACACTCACAGTGCATGCAATATCCAATATCGTATATATCATCACATTCATAAGGCTCCCAATTGTCGAAGCATAAAATACCTTACTCGTACGACCCCTCTCTTCAGGAGTATTAGGGGACATTTCCTTAGAGAGATGAACTCTAACCCGGACAAGCAACTGCTTTTTTTTGGAATTCAACATGGTAAACCTTTTTAACATCATTTCTATTTACAAGCTATGGGAGGGACCTATCAATTTTCAGACTCTATCTCTATAAAGTTGAATCCCTAATATATAGGTAGCATCTCCCAGATCCTTTATGGAGAATACTTTAGACAACGAACCTTTTGTAGACATCAACATGTCTACATTATTACCCGTAATTAGAATATCATCCACATATAGGACTAGGAACATAATATTGCTCCCATTAGCTTTCTTGTATATACATGGTTCATCCGAATTTCTCAAGTAATCAAACCCTTTGATCTCTTGATCAAAATGGATGTTCCAACTCCTCAATGCTTGTTTCAGACCATATATTAATCTTTTCAGCAAACACACTTGACATGGATTGGGGGACTCAAATCCACTCAGTTGTTCCATATAGATCTCTTCTTCAAGAAATTCATTCAGAAAAGCTGCCTTGACGTCTATTTGTCAGATCTCATAGTCATAGTAAGTAGCGATAGCTAACATCATTTTGATAAACTTAAGCATCATGATAGGCGAGAAAGTCTTTTCATAGTTAATACCTTGACAATGACGATAACCTTTTACCACCAACTGAGCTTTATAGGTCGAAACCTATCCATCTAAACTGATATTTCTCTTGAACATCCATTTACACTTGACATTAACAATTCCCTCATGTGGATCTACCAAGACCCAGACTGTAACGCCTCGCATTTCCTGAGCATTAAATAACTTAGGAATTTTGAAAATATTTTTTTAACATAAACTCAATATAAATCATTTCCCGACAATCTCGTTCTACCTTCTCAACACACCAAAATAAGAATCAATAAGGTAAGACAGATAATCATCACAAATGCGGAAGCTAAAATAGAAACCTGATATGGTACATAACTGAATTCACTTAATCATAACATAAGAATCCATGCCATCATATCATCAAATACTTAAATACATGGAGACTTATAATCAAGAGATAACAACTGAGCACCTCAGATACAATCTGATGATTCCTCAAAAGTACATTAAATCGTAACAATTATACATTATCATCAGTATAATATAAACTTATAAACATGACTAAAAACATATCCTGAATCCTCATGAAGAAGCTTAATACTGAAAACAACTCGTCAAACCCATCGGCCACGCCATCACGTGTCATTACATCTCAATCAGCTGCAAATCCTAATTGGAACATTTGAATGTTCCAGGGGCATAACTCAATTAGAAGATGAATCTTCTAGTGAGGATTTAATAATATGATACATGAATGCATGATGCAATAACATGAACAATCATGTGCCCTAGTGTAACTTTCCTAGCCCACCAGGCTGGCACAGAACCCTAGGCAGAATCCCGACCTATTTTCAAGATAATCCTAATGTTGTTCCATCAATTGTCCTTGGGAAATTATGGCTACACTGTTAGGGTGACATCTCAATCCCATACACAAGTATCGATATGTCAATAATATCGTGCCATGCAAAAATCATAATCCATCGATGCAATAATACATGTACAAATATGACAAGATGTGCATAAAATATATATAACTTAGCCATTTTCATGACTATCATGCTCAACATAAACAAAATATAATATGTATAAGCTTTTGGGAAAAACCACTCACCTTTAGCACGAAATTCGGAATACCTCAAAAAATGTGGACTGCCTCAATTTGCGTGCCCGACCTCGATTTTTGTGCCAAACCTCAAAAGTTGCACAAATCACTAATCCTCAAGAACAAAAATCCTATAAAACATATTTATCATGGAATATATCAATACTCCAATTTCTTCACATTTTCCTTCATTTTTCTCCCATTTTTGCTTCTAAAATTCTAAATAAATACCTTTTTAACTATTTTCTCCAATCTTTTTCCACAACAATTCATCATATTCTAAGAACTTCAAAGGAAAATTCTAGAACTTACCTCTAAGCTTCATTTGCATGAGAAATGAGGCTGGTCATTGCAGAAATCGAGAAACCCGAGAAGACTAAAACCAAAACTTTTTGCATAACCCTCTAGAGCTCTATTTTTCATGAATTTAGAAATTTTTTTCATAATTTTCTGAGCCCAGATGCACCCCCACTTGCTGGGCCTAGTTGGCTCGTGCACTACACGCACCGGTCGTCTTCTTCCTCCAGCACGCCGGACAGCTACGTTTTGCCTGGTTTTTTGGTGATATCTCCTTCATTTGAGCTCCGATTTGCCTCTTGTTTGAACCTACGCCTTCCTCTCTTCATCCTCTACAGGATTATAGCTTCAAATCGATTGATTGGATCCATTTTTTGACTACTCAACTAGATTTTCCATCAAAACTCCATATCTCCTTCATCTCTCAACAAAAATTGCTCAAATTTCACAGGAATGATCCTCTAGACTTGCGGAACAAAAGCTCCTTATCCGTTGCCCTTAATTTATTCTCGAACTCTCAGATTTGAGAGTTTAAATTTCTTCTTCATTTCAGCATCTCCAGATACCTCTATTTATAGGCGATTTCGAGCCTTCAAATGCTCATGGCTGGTCAATCCAACCTCCCTGAGGGTTCTACCTACCCCAGATTAGTCCAAAAGCGCCACCAAACATGGATTCAACACATCAAATTTTGGCCATGAAACAGTCAAAAATCATGCAAAATTGATCACCCTCGTGGCCAATGTTGGCCTAGGCTCAACTCAAGACCATCCTAAGCTACTTTCCTTAAGTATTTCACCACTGAATTCGGTGATGGGAGGTGGCGGAGGAAGCTTGGTCAACCATGGTAGATTGCTCCATCTCCAACTTTTGAAAAATTACACTTTGGCCCCTATCTTTTCTCATTTTGCACTTTAGTCCTTTTCTTAAAGCCCCTGAGCTTTCTAATAGTTCCATTATGACCCTCAAGTACTAAACCTTCTATTTCATCCTTGAAGATTTGGAAACAACATTTTTTTGACCTCCCTCTAACAATTTCGAGAAATTGCACTTAGGCCTGAATCTTCATTTTGGCCGTATACCCTTTTGTTTCTTCCTAAATCCACTAAAGGGTTGTTCTACATACTAAATATGAACCTCCTTGGGGTTCTGTTGACTTCCCAGAAGTCTTTTGCAATAATTTAGTTTTTTCAGCCCAAATCATAGCTGTATTTTTAGCTGTACCAAAAATTGTTTCTAATCTAGTTTCTTTCGATGCTATAAATCATGCCTCAAAATGCTCGTTAACACCATCTCATTTTCCTTGGACATCTCGGTTCTAGAGCACTCCCTGTAGTCGATTCGGTCATTCATAATGGTAAGAAATTGACCTATAACCTTAATTTATTTGTAAATTCCATTTCTTGCCCCAATATAATTTACTCTTGATTCCTTTGCAAATTCTCAGGTATTATACAAACCTAGTTGGAGCACATAGACTCCATCTCAAATTCCATAGCTATCTGCCACTTTCAAATATCGATATCAGATATCGCCTCCTCATAAATGGTAGGGTCAACCAACTTGTCACTATCCCTATACAAGAACAATTCATGTATCTCCTCTACTGATAAACCATACCATCGATCTGGAGGATGGGACACTCTACCAGACCTACGGGGTACCTGTGAATGACCTCCTTGACTTGATTCACCATGCTCAATAATCTGATAAGATATTTATGAAACAAAAGACCCCTCTTCTGTCAAATCCATTTTCTTTCCCATACCACCCTCTTAGATGAACTCTTCTTCCAAGAATATGACATGTCTAGTAACCACAACCGTTGGGTCAGTTGAAAAATAGATATAATACCCTAAACTATCTTTAGGATATCCCACAAAATGACATTTCTTAGATCTAGGATCTAACTTCTTTCTTCCTAATGGGTGTCGATTCTAACAAATAATAAATTCTTGCTCTTAAAAATGTAAATTGTGATAGTGATGAGCGAGGTCGTATTCATAGGGATTGGTTAGATCTATTCCTTGAAAAATTAAAATAAATAGTAGAAACGATTGAGGAGGTTTTGAATTTTGAAATATAAACAATTAAAAATAGAATATTATTCTAAATTAATAAGGCAAATCAGAATGTAAAAAGATTAAAGTAATCAATAAAAACTATTTTGGTAGAAGGGATTTATCCACCAATGGTTATGACACTGATCATTGATGCTAAAGTCACTAATTTTCCTTGAATACTTGGCCTTAGAAAGAACAACAAGCTCTGTTCATTCAATGTTTACCTTACTTCTTAGTTAATTAAAACAAGCTCTTCAATTAACCCTTACCTTTGAACAATCATAGAACAAGCTCTCTAGAATTTAATTCAAAGGCAACATTAAACTTTGTGGAAATAAGACCAAATCTAAACAATAAACACACAACCTCGATTTATTTAATTCAACACATGTACTCCCTAGGCATTGAATGAAAACTTGTCCATAATCATCAACCCTAGTTGCTACTTATGCAAGAAAAACTAAACAATTACTTATTTGATATTTATGCTTGCAATTGATCATGCGTCAAGAATTGAATAGTGACCGTCTACGCAATCAAAACACACAATCATAAACATTAAAACTAGAAGATACATGAATATTCAAGACAAAATCAAATTGCAAATAATCTCAAAAAGATCTCACAGTGTTCTTCACCATGGTTTCAAAATATCCTTTTACCGAAAAATTTAGCCACACATAATGAGAGAAAGAACACAAAAAGAAGAGAAAATATGAAAATGACGTTTCTTCCACCTCTTGGATGTGCTGCTCTGCCCCTTTTTCTTCTTGGACATTCTCCCTTTCTTGAGCTTGGATCAAGACCTTAAATAGCCCCCAACAAAGAATCCAAATCAGCCAAAGAATTAGGGCTTCCTAGACTCATGTAACTTATGAGCCCATTTTGGGTTAGATAACAAGCTTTATGGGCTTCGGCCCCTACTTAAGAATTGTAGTTCAGAATGCGTAGATAAAATTAGGCTTTTGAATCACTCAATTTGGACATCAGAAGCTTAAGTTATGTCCTTTTAAAGATTCAATATTCGTGTAGAATTCTAATCCGATTAGAATTTAACCCAGCTTTTCGGCCCTAACGTTGAAGCAATGTTTGGAGGCCCAAACGAACTCAGATTTGGACAAATAATACCATTATGGAAATCCCAAGAAGACCCTACAAAATCTATAAATACCTCATTCATGTTCTTAAACTCTAAGATGGTAAAAAATATGCAAGAAGCCCAAATGGTCAAAATATTAAAAAGTTGAAATTTTCTAAGTAAAAGCCCAATTTATTCTAATCTATCCAAAATTGCCTTAACCATAAAATAAGCATAAATCAGCACAAAAATGCATCAAGCTCACCCAAAAGATCATATGTAAGGGAAATAAATATATGAAATTATGCCCAATTTAGTTTGGTAGTGTTTGTCTTTTACTTATGAGTTCATGTTCAATTGAGAATTGCATGAGAAGGAGTTATGTTTTGAAAATTCTGATTTTTAAATTTGTGGAATTTTAATGGATCTTGTTATGCTCACTTTTGGATAAGATTGCCATGATAGAATAAGTTTATGTTGTCTTGTGATTTTCAGCTTGTTATGACAGAGCATTCTCTAGAATCGATTCATGACATCATATTTACTACAAACCAAGAACTTAAAAGACACGATAGGAAGGACCGGAACAACTTATCCTGATGGGCCTACACGAACTTCCCAGGGGGTCACCCATCCTTGTATTACCCCAGGTCAAGCACGCTTAACTTGGGAGTTCTTTGCTAACATTCAGCCCAAAAGGTATCCAGCTGGTGTTGTTTCCTTCCTTACTTATCCTCGATATATACTATTCTCCTCTGGGTGCCAATTTTTCAATTACCAACATGGCTCGTGAACATCACACCAAAATTATAAGCCCATCCTGGGTTGGGTTTAGGTTCAATTAGGATGATTTTAGCATGAATCACTTGTTTAATCACCTGTTTTCATGATTTTAGCTTTGGTTAAACATTACTCCTTCTCATGTTTGCATATCCATACACACTTCTTAATCAAATTCATAGACTTTGCAACTAACATAAGTGATTCATGCTTATCCAAAGCTAAAATCATCCCCTTGTCTCCTACTACATACAAGGTAGCAAACGAGTTTTTTTTTTTTTTTTTTTTACAAATAAACAAGTGCATTTTATGCTCCATCTCATTCATATTTCCCCTTTTTTTTTTCTTTTTTGCAAATAGAGCATTTTAAGCTTCATCTCGTTCATATTCTACCCTATTTACTTAGACCTTATTTAAGACTAGAAGTAAAGGGAACAATCTCAAGAATGGTACAACATTCACCACTCATGCCAATCACATCATCCACAAAATTTTTTAAGACATATGTACTTCAATGTTACCATGATACAAATGAGCATAATCAAATTTAATGAGATATTTCTCAACTTTAACTCAAGAATCACGCCGAAAGATAAATCACACAAGAGTTCATCATGTTTCCATAAAAACAACAAAAATAAAGGGTACCAAATTTGCATACTCACTCTCAAACTCGATCAACAATGATAAAATCCACTTATGCAACAAGTTATCTCAACTAAAACATGCTTGAGTCCTCATTCTTAATCAATCACAACTTATAGCAAATATTGTTGAGTTCTAACCTAGTCAAGAGGGGGGGTGAATTGACACATTTTCAAAACTCTAATGCAAAACTTATGCACGTATATATATGAGAAAACAAATTTAATACAAACCAAAATTGTAATTGAGAGTATGGGAGCACTTAAATACTAGATGGATAATATGATATCCGCCAGCTGTGCTAGTATGTGCTTTGGTCCAATATACTTTTCAAATTACAACTTGGTGAAAATAAGTGATCTGAATGCACACAATAACAAGTCTTTAAATAAACCAAATGGAATATTGAATGAGTACAAAGAATGATCAATTAAAGCAAATCAGAATATATTCAAAATAACCACCAGCAGATAGCACAAGAGCAAAAACAAACAAGTGTAATCAAGCAAAAATAAGTAAGAGTGAAGAGAAGAAGAACACAATGATGTCTAGTGGTTCGACCCTTATGGCTTACATCCACTATCTAAGGATTTCCTTCCTTAGGATTTTCAACCAAATCCACTATATGAAACTTTTGTTACAACCACCGAAGCCTTCACTTGGCTTCACCACCAGTAAACTACTTCTAGAGTCTCACACTCACTAGTTTGGATTTTGTACGCTCTTTATAAGATACAAGAATAGTAGTGATTGAGAAATAGGGTTCACTCAAAAATAATACAATGAAGTGTAGAGAACTCTCTTAGTTTTCTCTCAAGAAGATAGAGGAAGAGAAAGATTTAGAGAGAATGAAAATCTCGGCCAATAATATAGAAAATAATAGGGCTTCCAAAAGTTGTTCCAAAGCCTTCAATCTCAGCCCTTCATATTGAATTCTTGATTTACCTTCCATAATCAGCTAACTTGATTGATCTTCAAGACCTTTGACTTTTGTTGATCTCCAATTAGCTTTGAAAGAGTAATTAACCCCTTAGCTTCCATAACAAGAATAACTAACTTGAAATTTGAATTTAAATCTCCATGTGGTGTAAAATGCAGTCAAATATTCTCAAATAATGAAGCAAATTTGTCCAACAATGAAGATATCAATTATAACTTCAAAAGCCCTTAATTGATCAAGTTTCCATACTAAAAATCTTGACAAGTAGAGAATCAATTTGTGTAGCTGAATATATGCAAGATATCCTTAGAATATTCTCCCATAATGAAGATATCAATTAGCTATAATAAGTAGAATACTTGATTCCATGATTTGAGTCTCCATATCCTTTTAATGAGAGAGAATCAGCAATAAAGAAAAGTAATATCTATCAAGTTTAATTTTCAAACATTAATTTCCTCCATTAATGTTGAACAATAATGCTGAATCTTTAACTTTCCATTTGAATGCAATTCAAAAAATTCTTCCATATTTAACTGAGTAGAGGAGCTTCTAGGAACCTTTAAATTTACTCCATGATTCTCTTACCATATTTAGACCAATGAGATGATGTAGCCTAGTGAGTGTGCTCCACGTGGCTACCATGTCATCAAAATGCCACGTTAACAATGCCATGTCTCCAAGATATGTATATGGCAACTCCATATAGTGAACTACTCCAATCTCCTCACAAACTTCCATATATCTCTTTTGAACTTTCCATATATGAACAAGAATTCCATATATATATCTTCTAGACTTTCCATTCCAAGAAGAACTTTCCATACATAGCTCAAATACTCAAATTTCTAGAAAGCTCTCTAAAAACTTGTTTCCATAAATAATGAAATCTCTATATAAGTATAAGAAGTTTCCATATATAACCTGTGTCATGAAATCACTAGAGAATAGTGTTGTAAGCCTTATGAAGGCTTCATGATTTGTCAGTACATAAAATATAAACGTACATTCACATTCACACATGCCAATCATCAATCATCAAAATCTACACTCAACAAATATGACCTCCAAAGTTCTCGAGAGAAAGAATTATCCAAGACACACAAAACACACTAAAAATAACGCATGGAAATTAAAAAGAACACCCATGAAAACAAAACCTAAGTCCTCCCTCCCCCCCCCCCCACACACACACTAAAACCTTACATTGTCCCTAATGTAAGCCTGTCATGCAAAGAAGAGTAAAACTAATCACACATGGGTTAAAAACACACAAAGAAGAAAGGAAAAGGATAAAGAACAAATCTAATCGTGGTTCTTAAACCAGACTTGGGTTGCCTCCCAAGAAGCGCATTTAGTTAACATCGTTTGCCCGCCATTGCAGCTTTCCTCAATTTGTGTAAACTGGATCTCTCAATTGCACTTCATCCACACTTTACCCCTAAAAAACTTCATGAAATGGATTAAGCCTATGCCCGTTGACTTTGAACACCTTATTAGTTCCTAGGCTTTGTACCTCAACTACACCATAAGAAAATACATTAGTAACTTCAAAAGGACCAATCCAATGAGAACACAACTTACTTGGCATTAATTTGAGTCCCAAATTGTAAAGTAAAACTTTTTGTCCAAACATAAATTTCTTTCTAGCAATCATTTTGTCTTGAAATGGCTTTTTCTTGTCCTTTGTCTTGCTCTCATGTCTCAACTCAAAAGTCTCATGTGCAAAAACATTAACCACATCAATAGAAAATGCATATTGAATATCATTAGGGTACCTCGTGTCATCAAATATATTAAATTTCATAATCTCCCCATCGAACTCCATGGTAAGGGTACCATCATGAACATCAATCTTTGTCCTTGCTGTTTTTAGAAAGGGTCTTCCTAGCAAAATTGGAGTAGGATTTGGAGAAGCATTGTCCTCCAAGTTCAGAATGTAAAAATTAGCAGGAAAATAAGCTCATTAACCTGCACCAAAACATCCTCAACTACCCTTCAAGGTATGCATTAGAACGATCAGCTAATTGAATTATTACACCCGTTTGTTTCAAAAGACCCAATTTCAAAGATTCATAAATTGAATATGGCATGACATTTATGGATGCTTCTAAATCTAACATGGCATGTTCAATCTTAGAATTACCAATCACACATGGAATAGTAAATGTACCTAGATCCTTACATTTTGGGGGTAACTTATGTTGAATTACTGTTGACACATTCTCTCCCACACTTATCTTTTCATCACCTCTCAACCTTCTCTTCATAGTACATAGTTCCTTAAGAAATTTCACGTACCTTGAGACTTGCTTAATGGCATCCAATAAAGGAATGTTCACTTCTACCTTTTGAAGAATCTCCAAGATGTCCTTTTCTTGATCTTCCTTTTTAGATTTAGATAACTTGCTAGGAAAAGAAAGAGGAATAGGTTTATTAGAATTATGCACAATTATTCGAGAGATTACCTTAGAAGAGATTGTCGCCTCATTTTCTGCCTCCTCTTTTTAAGTCTTCTTGGCTAAATCTGTAGGATTCTAAACAGGGGTGTAAATTTCTTTTCCACTTCGCAGTGTAATGGCACTTACATTTTCTCTAGGATTTACAACTATTTGGGAAGGCAATTTCCCAGAACCTTGAGCTTCAAGCCTGCTCACTGATGTTGCTAGTTGACTAATTTGATTCTCCAATTGCTTGATGCTTGTTCTTGTCTCCAGTTGAAATTGTTGTGTGTTAGTTGCAAGTGATTTAACAATTTCTTCTAAATATATAACTGAACTTGAAGAAGGTTGTTATGGTGGAATATGTGGTCTAGGCTAGTAATGTTGTAATTATGGTCTTGCTCCATAACTGAAGTTGGGATGATCCCTCCACCATGGATAGTAGGGATTTGAATAAGGATCTTACATCATTTGTGGTGGGCATGGGAATCCTCCAACTGCATTGGCATGCTCTAAAGAATCTTCTTGAAGTGTGGGACACATATCAGTTGGATGACCGGTAGCAGCACAAATACCACAAGCTTTCACATGTTGCAAATTTCTTACAGCCAATTGTTGAACAAGAGAAGTTAGATTGGATATTTAATTTTCAAGGGAAGACATACTTACCTCATTCACCCTTCTCAAAGGGGTGTATTGTCTGAATCCAAACTGCTGTGAGTTAGCAGCCATGATGGAAATCAGATCTCTAGCTATACTAGGGGTTTTATTCACTATAACACCTCCACTAGCTCATCCATCATTTTCCTCTCGATAGGTAGTAACCCTTCATAGAAATACTGAATGAGGAGCTGTTCAAAAATTCCATGTTGAGGATAGCTGGCACACAATTGTTTAAATCTTTCCGAATACTCATGAAGGGTTACTATATCTTTCTACTTTATACCACATATCTTCCTTCTGATGCTAGCAGCTCGTGAAACAAGGAAAAACTTATCAAGAAATAGTCTGACCATCCCTGTCCATGTAGTTACAAAACTTGGAGATAAGTAAAACAACCAATCATTTACTGTATCGACCAGTGAGAATGGAAAAGCACACAATTTGATATGTTCTTCAGTCACTCCTTGTGGTTTCAGGCTTGAACACACCACGTGGAATTCCTTTATATGCTTGTGGGGATCTTCGTTCTCATGGCCATGGAATTTAGGGAGAAAATGGATCAAGCCAGATTTTAATTCAAAATCCACCTCTAAAGCTGGATACTAAATGCAGAGTGGTTGTTGGTTTTCATTTGGTGTAGCTAATTCCCTTAAGGTTCTTTCTATGTTAGCCATCTCTTGTTTTGTTTAAGTATTGCTAGATGAATGAGTCCACTGCTAAATCCAATCCAAGGGACGAAGATGAAGATACTTGTTTGTGCAATTGAGCTTCCTTCCTCAACTTTCGAGCTTTCTTCTCAACCCCAAGGTCATATTAGAGTTCACTTGTACGAGAAGAATGAGGCATAAAATAAAAATAAAAAGAATAAATCTATCTAACACCAATCCCTGGCAACGGCGCCAAAAATTTGATTGATGTCGAATCCAACAAATAATAAATTCTTGTTCTTAAAAATGTAAATTGTGATAGTGATGAGCAATGTCGTATCCATAGGGATTGGTTAGATCTATTCCTTAAAAAATTAAAATAAATAAAAGAAACAATTGGGGGGGTTTTGAATTTAGAAATTTAAATAATTAAAAATAGAATATTATTCTAAATTAATAAGGCAAATCAGAAAGTAAAATGATTAAAGTAATCAATAGAAACGCTTCTAGTAGAAGGGATTTATCCACCAATGGTTATGACACTAATCATTGATACCGAAGTTATTAATTTTCCTTGAATACTTGGCCTTAGAAAAAACAACAAGCTCTATTCATTCAATGTTTTCCTTACTTCTTAGTTAATTAAAACAAGCTCTTCAATTAACACTTACCTTCGAACAACCCTAGAATAAGCTCTCTCTAGAATTTAATTCAAAGGCAACATTAAACTTTGTGGAAACAAGACCAAATTTGAATAATAAACACACAAGCTCAGTTTATTTAATTCAGCACATGTACTCCCTAGGAATTGAACGAAAACTTATCCATAATTATCAACCCTAGTTGCTACTTATGCAAGAAAGAACAAACAATTACGGATTTAATATTCAAGTTAGCAATTGATCATGCATCAAGAATTGAATAGCGGTCGTCTACACAATCAAAACACACAATCATAAACATTAAAACTAGAAGATACATGAATATTCAAGAGAAAATCAAATTTCAAATAATCTCAAAAAGATCTCACAGTGTTCTTCATCGTGGCTTTAAAATATCCTTGTACCGAAAAACCAAAATTTAGCCACACATAATGAAAGAAAGAACACAAAAAGAAGATAAAATATGGAAATGATGCTTCTTCCTCCTCTTGGATGTGCTTATTTGCCCCTTTTTTCTTCTTGGAAGTTCTCCCTTTCTCAAGCTTGGATCAAGACCTTAAATAACCCCCAACAAAGAATCCAAATAAGCCAAAGAATTAGGGCTTCCTAGACTCCCATAACTTATGAGCCTGTTTTGGGTTAGAGAACAACCTTTTTGGGCTTTGGCCCCTTCTTAATAATTGTATTTCAAAATGTGTAAATGAAATTAGGCTTTTAAATCACTCAATTTGGACATCAGAAGCTCAAGTTATGTCCTTTTAAAGATTCAGTATTCGTGTAGAATTCTAATCCGATTAGGATTTGGCCCAACTTTTTGACCCTAACATTGAAGTAATGTTTGGAGGAAATAATACCATTCTAGAAAGCCCAAGAAGTCCTCTACAAAATCTCTAAATACCTCATTCATGTTCTTGAACTCTAACATGGTTAAAAATCTGCAAGAAGCCCAAAATATCAAAATATTAAAAAGCTAAATTTTTTTAAGTAAAAGTCCAATTTATTCTAACCTATCCAAAATTGCCTTAACCATAAAAATAAGCATAAATCAGCACAATAAGGCATAAAGCTCACCCAAAAGACCATATGTAAGGGAAATAAATATATGAAATTATGCACTCATCACTTCCCAACCTCTTTGCAAACACTGAGCAACCCCAAATCCTAACATGCTTAAGAGTTGGAGGTTTTTCGACCCATATCTCATACAGATTTAGTCGAAACTCGATTTATCAAATAAATCACAGTAATAATAACATAACCCCACAGTGAAATAGGCAAATCCGTGTAGCTTAGCATAGAACGAACCATGTCCAAAAAAATTTAATTCCTACATTTAGTTACACCATTCAACTGTGGTGTATAAGAAGGAATCAACTGTGAAATTATATCACAAGGCTTAAGATAATTAACTTCATAAGCCTACTCTCGCTTATATAACCTAGTCTAAGGTGCTACAATTGTTTGGGATTAATTTGATTACCCCGAGAATGCTTCTCTTTTAATGTGGTATTAGGTCTTGCAACAATTTGCTTATTATATGCACATGCATGTATTTCCAAGAAGTATAGACAGTTTATCATTATAGCTTTACCCATACAAATATTATCAAACATAATCAAACATTCATTGCATGGAAAAGAAAATGTATAATCATGACTTCCAAGCTGTGGAATAGAAATAACATTTTGAATCACATTTGGTATATGTAAGCAGTCATATAAAACCAGTATATGCCCAAAAGGTAAAGATACAGAAGTAGTCCCTATGGTTGATACAATAATGCTTTCCCCATTGCTAACTCTCAAAACCACCTCGTGCTTCCTAAGTGCCCTACTTTGATTGAGATCTTGCGCAGACAAATAAATATGAGAAGTAGCATTAGAATCCACAATCCAAGAAGTAGGGTATCTACCAATCGAAAGATCAGTCTCAATAACACACAAAAGGAAAAATACCTTAACCCTCTAGACACTTTTGTAATACCCAATATTTAATATCAAGAGTATTTTTAGAAATTATGGGGTCAAAAATGGAATTTACTATAGTTTCAGGCCAAAGTGCAATATCCAAAACATGAACGAAAAATGAGAGTCTATGTCAAATCAGGTCAAGGAAAGTAAAATTTCCCAAATAAGTAGTATTTGACAATGTTGTGCCATAGAATTCCCGAGCGTCCACCTAAGGGTGTTTTGGTCATTTTGGCACCTAGGGGTATTTCAATCATTAGCCTCCTAGGGCTATTTTGGTCATTTGGCCTAGATGAGTGAATCCCAAAAGTGGTCCCAAGCCTAGGTTGTCAATCCCTATAAAAATCGTAGTCGAATGGTGAAGAAATTATCTAAATCGAAGTTCAAATGAGCAATGTAGAATTTAAAGGGCCAAAGTGTAATTAGGCCAAACTTAGGGGAGGGGTGAAAAGTGTAATTAAGAAAAGAGCTAAGGGTATAAATGGAGGAGAAGGCCATTGTTCATGGACTCCTCCCTCCTGTCTGTTCTTGCTTTCTCCTGCGCTCTCTCTCTAGCTCTCTACAATTGTCTCTCCGAGAGAGTTTTTCCTCTCTTGGAGAGGATCTCTCACTCTTTCGCAGATAGAAAATGGAGTCTTCTTGGAGAGAACCATCTTCTCTCAAAGAGGCTCCTCCCTCTCGATGATCTCTCGAGAAGAAAGCCTCACTTTTCGCGGCCATGGCAGGCTTTTGTTTTCTCTTGGCAGCGTGGATCTCATCTCGATCGCATTCTTGCGGAAAGAAGTAGAGCCTCTCGGAGGCATGGCGTTGGGTCTCTCAGAAAGCCAATCGACTATCTCGGTCATGGCTCCTAGCTATGTGGTCTCTCCGCATCACCTCTCCTCAGTTTCTCTCTCATAGCGATGGCCGCCTCTCGGCAAAGCAAGATGACCTCTCTCGGCAACCTGGTCCCTCCGCAGCAAGCTCTCAGACTTATCTTCTCTCTGCCTCTCTCTTGGTAGTAGCTAGTTCTTACAAGAGCTCTCGACAGCCATGGCTTCTCTCGGGAAGGTTTCTTCCCAAGAGCCCTCTCGGCGGTAGTTATAGCTTCTCTCGGGAAGGCTTCTTCCCAAGAGACCTCTCTATCTCTCTTTGTGTGTAAAAATATGTATATGTATGTATATAGGAAGTATGTATGAGCATTATGGCTGGGCAGAGGATGTATATACAAATCTATCTATCTATATATCTATGAGCATTATGTATGAGCGTGGCAGCCAAGTGATTAGGCCTATGGTCTGTGATATGGTGGAATGGCATGCATCTTGTTATGATGCATTCTCAGACCCCCATACCTCCTAATGTATGTCATACTATGTGTTGTATATAATGTTTGTATTATCCCACAAGTGGTATACTTATAGAATGTAATGTAATGCATCATATCTGTGTAATGCAATATATCCCTTAGGGGAGCAGTGGTCAAGTAAGTATTGCCTCCAAGCACCTCTCACCAAGCCCAAGGTTACGCCCAGATAGGTCCCTTATGGGCCGAGACCCTACTTCGACAGCTTGTCATGAGGCCTACCTTCTCCCGGAGAGCCCCCTAGGTAGCCTAACCCTCCGAGAGGGATTCCTCTTAAGCTCATCCAAATGCTACTAATGTGCAGGTCCATCCTCGGCTCCCTGTAATAGTGCCAAGATTGACCCTCTCTCGTAGGGAAAGGTATAACTGTTCCCTATTTAATAATAACATGCCTTACTTGTCTATAGCTTTTCTCTCATATTAATACTGACCTAAGCATCGAAGGGCATACGCGGGTGAGGAATCCCCGCGTGCCTTCTAACTTGTGCTTGTGAGTGCAGATATGTCTCGACTACATAGGAGGCCCATCTTAAGCGATATTGAAGAGGCCCCTAGGAGATCATCTGTGACCCCGGTCAATGCATTGAGAACCAAAGCTACCCGACGCATGTCTCCGCCAGTAGACTCCTGCCAACTGTCAACCTCACTCTACCTTGGCTCTAGCTTTCCCTCTCTATAAATTCTATTGTCGTGGTTTTTTCTGACCACTATAAACAAAATCAAGAGGTTCGCGAAGGTTCAAGGTCGAAAACACGATATTAGGGGCATCCAGGCAAAAGTACAAATTGCATAAACTGCCCAAGTGAGGTCAAATCGATGAGTTTTTTAGAAATTCTTGAGAGAAATGAATAATTTGGAACTTATGGGTAGTATAGGAATTAAAGAAAATTCTAGGGGTATCAAGGATAGGGAAAAAATGTAATTGGAAAATACTTGGGGGCAAACGTGCAAAAAAGTGGAAATGCAAGGTGTGAAACCGACCGACCTCCTGTGGCCCTAGCTAGCTGTCTTGGGGCATCGGGAAGTCCACTTGGAGGCTTGGGGATAGCCTCTAGGTGATGATGAAGCGAGTGGGGATCACTATTGGCTGGAAAAGGCTGTGATATGATCGGTTTTAATGGCGGTGGTGACCGAGGGTTTGGCCGAATTTTTTGAAGCAATTTGGCTAATTGATTGGTTTGGAAGCTAGATTTGGGGCTTAAGGGATAAGATCAACCAAGATTTGGTGGGAATTCTCGTCAGAAATGGGTATAAAAGGGGTAGAAGGTCGAGAGTTCAAAAGAAAAAATCAAGCAAAATCACTCACGTTTTTTCTTGAATCGAGCCTTATAGATAAGGGGGTTTTGTTCTTTGAAGATTGGGGAGCATTTCTAGAGAGTTTGGGACAATTTGGTATAAGTTTAGTGGGGTTTAGTGGGGTTTTGTGAAGCTCGCAAGAAAATCAGACACGACCGGACCACGACCTGCAATCGGCCTTTAAGGCTATTGTTGCCAAGATAAAACAATTAGAATTTTTAGGAGTGGGATGCACGTGGATGCCGTCGACCTCGGGACTCGATCAAAGATTTGGCTGTAAAACTAAGGAGGGCTTTCGAAGGGTTCCTTCCGAATGACACTTCCGAAGGGTTCCTTCCGAAGGCTGGCTCGCAATAGGCTTCCGAAGGGTGGCTCAGGATAAGACCCTTCCGCAGCAGCTTTCGAAGGTCCTTCCTCAGCAGCTTCCGAAGGTCCTTCCTCTGTAGCTTCCGAAGGTCCTTCCCCAGCAGCTTCCGAAGGGTTCCTTCCCCGCAATACTTAAACTTCTCCCTTCCAATTATTGGGGCACAACAATTATCCCCCACTCTTTGTTTTGTTCTTCTTAGATACAAAATGAAGAGTATTTTCTAAGCATAGGGCACCATCAATCAAAAACGGTTCTTCCCAAAGAACACCCCTAAAGGCCCCTTCCGAAAGGTCCTTCCAAAGGACCTTTAGTTCCTCATGAATTTTTCCTTAGGAACCTTGCTTCCCTAGGAATTTTCCTTCCCCAGGAATTTTTCCTTAAGAACCTTGCTTCCCCAGGAATTTTTCCTTAAGAACCTTGCTTCCCCAAGAATTTTCCTTAAGAACCTTACTTCCCTAGAAATTTTCCTTCCCCAAGAATTTTTCCTTAAGAACCTTGCTTCCCTAGGAATTTTCCTTCCCCAATAATTTTTCCTTAAGAACCTTGCTTCCCCAAGAATTTTTCCTTAAGAACCTCGCTTCCCCAAGAATTTTCCTTAAGAACTTTGCTTCCCCGAGAATTTTCCTTCCCCAAGAAATTTTCCTTAAGGACCTTGCTTCCCCAGGCTCTTTCTCAAATGTAACTATTGACAATGTTATGTCCGTGGAGCTCTTAAGCTCTAGGAGGGTGAAGTAAGTGTCGGCACGTCTAGCACCACTTAGATGATCGAGAATGGCCTAGAGATGGACCTTGGCGCTAATACTTTTCAGAATTTGCTCCCTGGTGTGGGTTCAGGTCATGTGGATTGTCCCTTAGCCGAAGATTAGTGCAGACTTTATAATTTACATTGTTTTTTAACTGGCTGTAAGAAACAATCATTTTGCTAGTTTCATCTCAAAGCATTCTTCTTAGAATTTTTGAAGCATTTCTTTGGCTATTGCATTTCATTTTGTCATCTTTGGATGAATGTAGTTTCTTGGAGCTCGTTTCAACGTGCCACATGTAATTGCCTTATTTGAATCACTACGTAATTCTATTATGTTTCTATCATTTGCTTGTTGGTTATGCAACTTGCATTCATACCTCTTTAGGCTTTGATTCATTAGCCACAACAGTTTAGTTTTTGTCTGTTCCTACCTACACCTTCTCTTCAAGGCTCTTCAACCCTAGGAAACTTGGGATAGGCCTTGCGCCCCTGACATGATTGCAAGACTCATGCAACATTCATCGAGCTCTCGAGTTTTGTCAAGATTGGGGATTGTCGGGCCTTCGCGAACGTTTCCAAGAGGGGCATTTGTTTGCCATAGGGAAGCTAGATTAGGCTAAAGATCCAACGCGGGATTCATCCCGAGCATCCGAGTTTGCCAAGAAACCTAGGCGCCAAATCGACCGAGGAGTCGGGTCTAGCTTAGGAGTGTAGCACTAGACTCAATTGAGTGATCTAAGTAAGTCTACGGGCATAGGTGTCGGAGCATCCGATGATCCCGAGTTGATCTATCATCATGGTTGGTTCAATCTATTTTTTTTTTTTTAAGGGGGGACAGTTTTTTATGGTGCCTGTTGTTTTCCATCAGTTTTGTTTGCTATGGGAAAGCTGGATTAGGCCAAGGATCCAACGCGAGATTCATCTCGGGCATCCGAGTTTTGCCGGGAGACCTAGGCACCAGATCGACCGAGGAGTCGAGTCTAGCTTAGGAGCATAGCAATGGACTCAGTCGAGTTATCTAGGTGAGTCTGCGGGCATAGGCGTTGGAGCATTCGATGATCCCTAGTTAGTCTATCGTCATAGGCGTTAAATTGAGTCCTGGCGGTCGGGTCTTCAAGGGTTGCATCTTGTCTCTTACTTTCTTCGTCCATCGCTTTGAGGTCCGGTCTATCCAAGGGGATCTGGCTTTGACCAACGATCCAATCCGAGATTCCTTCTGGTGTCCGAGCTTGCCGAGAGACCTAGGTGCCAGATCAACCGAGGAGTCGGGTCTAGCTCAGGGGCATAGCACCGGACTCAATCAAAGGATCTAGATGAGTTTGCGGGCATAAGCTTCGAAGCATCTGATGATCCCAAGTTGGTTCTAGGTCATAAGCACCAAATCGCAACTGGGCGACCTAAACCTCGCACGACGAGGATGTCTTTCGACTTACCATACAATGACACACCGCTTTGAGGTCCGGTCAGTCCAAGGGGATCTGGACTTAGCCAACGATCCTATTCGAGATTCCTTCTGGGTGTCCGAGCTTTCCAGGAGACCTAGGCACCAGATCAACCGAGGAATCGGGTCTAGCTTAGGGGCATAGCATCGATCTCAATTGAGGGATCTAGGTGAGTCTGCTGGCACAAGCGTCGGAGCATCCGATGATCTCAAGTTGGCCTTAGGTTATAAGCACCAGATCGTAACTGGGCGACCTAAGCCTCGCGTGGAAAAGGCGTCTTTCGACTTACCATATAGCGGCTCACCTTCTGCCCCTCATGAGAGTCAGTCCGCCTTCGGTGAATCTAAGTTCAATAGCCAATTTGGTTCTCGATTTTCTCCTGGTGTCCGAGTTTGTTGGGAGACCTAAGTGCCAGATCAACCAAGGAGTCGGTTCTAGCTCAGGGGCATACCACCGGACTCAATCGAGGGATCTAGGTGAGTCTGCAGGCATAAACATCAGAGCATCCGATGATTCCAACCCTGCTTGTGGTCATATGTGCCTGATTTGCACCAAGTCACCTTGATCTCATCGGGGCCATCGTCGAACTGTTACACCTACATTACATTTTATCGTACATACAAATGCTCAAGGCATAGGTTACGTAGTTCAGTTTATAGTTTTGCCTACTCCACAGGAATACAGGGGGTATATTCTTTTATGTATTGGGGGATATTATTACAATGGAAAATTAAAGAGAATCCCGGCTCCGACTGAATCGAGCAATGCTTCTAGTGACAAACTTGGGTCTGCATCTCATGCTTCGTCCCCTCCGCTGGAGTTAATGACTGGTAAGAATGGGAAGTACCTCTTGAGGTGCATGGTGTTCCAAGTTTTTCCCATCGCCTTGCCTTGTAACGTCTGTTGCACACGTGTGGGGTTCCAACATCTTCCAAATTCTATAGGTTCCTTCACAATTCGGGTTGGGTTTCTCCTCCTCTTCTATTACCTTCCCATGCGTCTAAAATTTCCATTTGGATAATAAGCTGTTCTGCCTGGGCAAATAATTCAGTAATAGAATCTGGCATTGAGAAGGCTAGGGATCTTCTAAGCTGGGCATATGTAGTTCCGCTAAGCAGGGCTGATGCCGCCACTTGGATTGGGAGATCCCTTACTTCCTGTGTCATGGCTCTACATCGCTTGATATATTGCTTTAGGGGTTCATTAGGCTTTTGTTGCAAGCTCATCAGGTATATAACGCTTTTCTTCTTCGGGAGGTAGACAAAGAATGCATTCAGGAATTCTTTCTTCAATTGTTCAAATGATCACATATGCTCTGTTGGTAATTCAGTGAACCACTGTTGAGCCTGTCCTATCAGGTAGATAGGGAAGGCTCTGCACCTAGTGACCTCATTCCACCCAAGCAACACGGCCATTGTGACGAAGTGTTGTAGGTGCTTCTCTGGGTCCTCCTTTCCCGAGTATACCGAAAGTTGTGGCAGCTTGAACCCTGGTTGCACTGGTTTCCTTTGGAGTTCCTTAGACAGAGAAAACCCCTTCGGGGGCATTTTCTTTAGCGCCATCATTACCTGCTTCTACTCTAGAACCTCTTTTATGAGGCATTCGATGTCAAACGCCTTGAGTGTTTCTTATTTTGCTTCATTTTTGCGAGGAGATGGGTCGTAAGGAGCTTGTAAGTAGGTGCTTCCTGCTGTCTCTTTATACATAGGAGCTTTCCCTATCCTCTTATCACGTTCCCTTCCCAAGTATTTCATCTCTGGGACTTGGTTATTCAGCCATGGAGTTATAACTCTTACCCCCTGCCGTGTGGTCCTTAGAGGGTTTCTATGGATCTCAGGTGTTCTCCTCCTGTATCGGCTTTTCCCATGTGAGGAATTAGTTCACGTAGCAAAATAGTGATTCTTTGTAGTCTTCTCATATTCTTCTCATGCAGGATTTTAATCTTTACAATCTATTAAGGAGGAGTTAAAGCAGCCCGACATGGAGAAAATTGAGGAATTGACAGAAGCTGACAAGAAGAATATGGAAGGAAATGAAAGAGCCATGAATACCTTGTTCTATGCTTTTTTCCCCAAGGAGTTCAATCGAGTCTCAACATACAAAATGACAAAAGAAATTTGGGACAAACTAGAGGTAACTCATGAAGGTACCAAGCAAGTAAAACAAACAAAAATCAATTTACTTACTCATAATTATGAATTGTTTTCCATGAAATAAAATGAATCTATAAAGGAGATGTTCACTAGATTTAATGATATTGTTATTGGACTAGAATCTCTAGGTAAAACCTACACAAAGGGTGAAAGAGTAAGAAAGGTTCTAAGAAGTCTTCCTAGAACTTGGGATCCAAAGTCATAGTTGTAACTGAAGTTAAATATTTAGCTATTCTATCCTTTGATGATTTACTAGGATCATTAATGACTCATGAAATTATGATAAGAGAGATGATGTAGATAAGTCAAAAAAAAAAAATCTAGCATCCAAAGTTAAGAAAGAAGAGCAAGATTCTCAAGATAATGAAGATGATGACTTTGTAATGCTAGCTAGAAGATTTAGTAGGTTTATGAAAAAAGGTAGATTCAATCAAAGGAGAAACTTTAAGAAAGAAAAAGAACAAGGCAAGAGGTTAGGTTATGTAAGAACTGAGTGTCCTTTGTTGGAGAAGAAGGAAAGGAAAGAAAAGAATAAGGTTTTAGCTGCATGGAGTGAGGATGATATATCCTCGGGCAATGAATCACAAGGCAATGAAGTAGTCAACCTATGTCTCATGGTTAATGAAGAAGATGAGGTGACCTCTCAATCCATTCTTTCAATTTCAAATTTTTCTCTTGAAGAATTATATGAAGCACTTAATAATGTAATAAGTGAATTCAAAAAAAATAATTTGAAAAACAATGCTTTAAAGAAAAAACTAAAATCACTAGATAAAGAAGTAAATTCTTTAAAACAAGAAAAAAAAAAGTCTTGGATTAGTGATAAAAAGATTTTGATTGATGAGAAAGAAAACATTTCCAACAAAATTTGGATTTAAAGGATTCTCTAGAAAAACTTGTAGAAGGCAAGAAAAAACTAGAGATGATTTTAAGAGTTAAAAAGAATTTTGGTAATAAACAAGAAATTGGTTTTGATCCATTTCAAATCAAGCAAAATAAAACTATATTTGTAAAAGCTTCCCATCAAAAACCTAGTTAAAAGAAATTATTGCATAAAACCAAATTTTTCAAGAAAGGAAATCATATGTAATTATTGTGGAAGGTATGGATATTCAATTAACAAATGTTTTATAAGAAACATCCCATATAAATTTAAAAAAAAAATTGGGTGCCTAAGAAAGAGTTCTATGCTAACATAAATGGACCCAAGGAGGTTTGGGTACCGAAGAGAGCAACTTGATTTCTTTTGTGGCAGGTTACTTTTGCCTCAAATGTTGTTAGAAGCAAGTGGTTCCTTGATTGCGGATGCTCAAAACACATAACCAGGGATGAGCACCTCTTTAATAACATATCTTACAAGCAAAGAGATAATATTGTCTATAGTGACAACTCTAAAGGTAAAATTCTTGCAATTGGTTCAATTTTTTTTCCAAATTTTGTGATAGAAAATGTTATTTTGGTTGAAGGACTTAAGGATAGTTTAATTAGTATAAGTCAATTCTGTTACAAGAACCATAAAGTATGTTTTGACAGTAATTCATGTGAAGTTGTTTGTGTTAGGGCCCGCTTTCGAATATACCCGCTAGAATAGGACATCCAAAAGAGAGTCCGTCCAAAATAGAATACAAAAGCAAACATAACCAAAGACTTTATATTATAAACAATACACTTCTAATAGAAGCGATAATCTTTCTTACAACATTTCTTAAGGCTTTAAAAGCCATACACTTCTCAAAATAAACCAAAAGGCCCAAAAGTATACAAAAACGAATAACCTTCGCCACTGGCCCTCCACACAAGTCCCAAAAATCTTTAGGTTGAGGGAGATCTCTGTACATGACTGAACTCAACTTTGAACCCCACTAAACTCCCTTTCTGCCACAAATGTTTCCTTACCTAGAATGACAACAAGCAACAAGTGAGCCACAAAACTAAACAAGCATAAATATAGCAAAGGGAATAAAGATAAGATGGATCTATGAAGGCATGTAAAAGATAAGAATCAATGGATGACCACTACCTGACATTGAGAACAAAGCTTTTGATCATGCCTTCTATATTAATAATACCTCAATAATTGGTATCTCCTTACTTAATAACAAGGCACATGTGAAACCCATAGAGAATATTCACCCAATTTACATAATGGCATAATACCCATTTTCCTATACGTGACTCATAGCACAAGAAGCCACCAATTCATGTTCATGCAATATTATATAATGATAGAAGTACATGCGCCACACTAACCCTCTATGCCTCCACATCCATAACTAAAATGCATACATATATATCAAAATTCATTAGCCACCACAGTGGCAGGAGCATCGCCTACCTGGTTTATGGCCACCTCACCAGCGTCAGGAGCTCAATGGGATATCTCGTCTCACACTTGCGGAACCTATCTGCCCTGCCAAAATAATAAGAAGAGGCGCAAAGATAATGATAGTAATGCATCACACATGAGATTCCATGGACATGCCAACCAAAAACATTACTTAACAACTTCCCAAAACGTGATTTTATGGTTAATTTAGACTTACAAAAGCCTTAAATGACTCAAACCATAACCAAAGTATATGATATTATATATCAAATCAAATCTCTCAAAGTGTAGATTATGGTGCTTCAAATGGATCTCAATTCCGAGTTCTACATCAAAAGTTATGGCCGAAACAGTGCAGCATATGCAATGCTATCAAGAGCTCTCGACCAAGTCGACTTGACCTCCTAGACAAGTCAACTCCATTAAAAATGGGGGAAAAAAAGGCCAAAAGAAACCGTCTTCAGCCAAGTCGACTTAACCCACAACAAGTCGACTCGATGCAACCCGAAATGCACGAAATGAGCACAAACCACCCAAAATCATCCATGGCTAATCTCCTAACCCCTAATTTCCATTTCTTGAAGAAAAGATGGGGAAAACAAGCCCCATAGAGACCAAAAAAATAAGACTCAATGACCTCTTGAAGGAAAACCCACATTTAGAGAAAAAGAATGGGAACAACCTGATAGCATGCATATTTATACCATATTTTGGCATTTCACCTCATTCTTATTAGGCCATTTGAAGCAATTTTTACTGATATTTCATTGTTTCTATTTTATTATGCTTCAAATTGTCCTTGCACTATTTTCTATCTTACCTTTTCTATCTTACCTCTACTCTATGGATCCAGGCTTTAGGGAATATTGGATGAGCTTGGGCCTACTTTCAAGGAGCTTGGGCCTACTTTCAAGGAGCAGACTTGGGCTACTCATTGTGCTGTTTTGGGCTCACTTGTTTTCTGTTGGGCTAGGCCCAACCCTAGCCTCCCTAGCCTTTCCTTTCTTGGCCATGTATTTAAGGCCTCTTAGCATTAATTTTCAGAATATCATGAGATAGAAAGAGAGGAGAAAATAGAGAGGATTCTGCCCGTTTTTGTTGTTGTAGCATTTTTCTGTTTTCTACATCTTTTGTTCCATTTTGTTTTCCTAGCTGTAATGATAGGCTAGAGCATTTGTAACCGGTTGTCTGTCTTGAATCCATGTGGAATTTGAGTCCCGGATGAGCTATAAGAATCTGGTTTGTTGTTTGTTTCTTATTCATTTCTATTTGGTTTAGTTTGGGCAGATTTGTGAATGCATGGAGTTCATGGCAGGTTTGTGTGAATTTGCATGGTTTCATTTTCTGTTAAATGCTTAAGAGAGCAGAATGTTATAGCCGGTTGGTATAACATCTAGGAAATGAATATTATGTGCTTGAACGGTTGTTCTTGCATAGGTCCGGATAGGTTGAATAGAGAGTGAATGGCTGCATTTTGTTTACAAGAGATTTCTGTATTCATTTTGTTGTTCCAATCATTCTAATCCTTGGACGGTTGTTGAGGATGCTTTGAGTTTGTTATCCGGATATCAAAACATCTAGCAAGCCAAGGTATATAGGTTGGACGAGGAAGATTTCATATAGGAGACAAATACACAGCCGGTTGCATATCTTTTACTGATTTTTCATTCATCATTGTCTTTCTGTTTTGCCAATTAATTTTCTGTCAAAACAACCCCCCTAAACAAACTGTTATTTGAATTGGTTCTCCTTGTTGGTAGAAGAAGGTGAGGCTCCTTGTGAGAAGATGACCTAGGGTGCACTTTGCTGCAAACTAGAGAAGAGATGCAAACATAGATCTCTAATTCTGGAGTGGTTCGACAGCCGGCCAGAATTTTGGCGCCGTTGCCGGGGAGCCAAGTTTTTCTTCTAAAAACATAGAGGACCGACCCTATTTTCTGTTTGTTTTGTTTTCTCGTTTGAGTGTTTTATTAGTTTTGTGTTCTTGGTGAAAAGGCTATCAGTTGTTGATAAGGTTATCAGTTTGGTGTTCTTGGTGAAAAGCTATTCTGTTCTTGAGATAAACTGATAGCAAGCAGCAACAGAGAAGCCTCATTTGCCTTTTCGATCTTCTTTTTGTTTGTGTGTATTTTCCTTTTATGTTTTCTCATTTTTGGAATCATTTTTGAACCAAGAAGTGGCTGTTGGAGAGGGCTGCACGACCTGATCTTCTGGAAAAGCAACCCTGCAGCCCTGCAGCAACTGAAAAAGCAAAAAACACCTGCAGTCCTTCTCTGATCTTCAGTAGCACACCTTGTGTCCTTCTCTGGTCTTCATGTGCTCTGATAGGCGCTGAAAAGCAAGCTCACACAGCAAGGAGACAAGCCTGCAGCAGATCAGGAGAGCATAACCATTTTTAGAATGCTCTGAATCCTACTTTTCTGCCTCTGACAGCAGATCACCTGACCAAGAGGATATTCCATTTTTCTTTCTCACATTTTTCTTTTATTTTCTCTTTTAACACTCCATTCAACGTTGTCTTTACCTTCCACACTAATCTCCCTTTTCGTTTGGCAGATAGGCATCAGCAGCTGCAACCAAAAGAAAGCAACCAGCAGCAGCCTTCCATTCAGCAGCGGTTTCGACCATCTTCATGACAGATAGCATTATTTAAGGATTGAGCTTGAGATACCGGTGCTATCCTCTTCCTTTCTCATCCCTACTTGATATTCTTTCAAGTCCATATGCTTTCCTTGATGTTTTCTTGCATATAGAGTGGTTTCTAAGGCAAAATAGGAGTAGGTTTTGAGGGAAAAAAATCAGTTTCCCGGTTACTGTTCATAGCTTTTCACTTGCTCCGATTGAGCTGATTTTTGGTGTCCAAAGAAATGGGGGTGTGGGGATAAATAGTCACAGCTTTGCTGTGAAAAGAGCCTTTTTTGGCCAAATTCCAACGTTTAGACCACTTTTTGGGCCATTTTGTGTTTCTCAGTGGCTAATTTGGTGTGGTTTTTAGTGTTTTTAGGTCCCTCAGTGTTTTTGTGTTGAAATTTTGTGAAAAATTGCATAAAAAAATCATCTAAGGGCTTCTTGTTTGACCTGTTTTTGTGTTTTTGTGTTTGTGTGTTTTTTGTTTCTGTTTGTGTGTTTTTTTTTGTGTTTCTGTGTTCTTGGTATGCATAGGCCATTTTGTGTGTTGTTTTTGTGCTAATCTCTAGTGCATGACCAGGTCATCTAAGAAAACATTACTTGACTTGGATCTTGAATTAGAGAACACTCTTAGAAGGCAAGCTAGAGAGCTTAAGTCTCGAGATAGGATTGACCCTAATAGTGCTTCTAATACTTCATCCGAACCTATTCCAGAATTCATCAATATGGCAGATAATGGTAATGGAAATAATGGTAATGGAAATAATGGAAATCATGGAAATCATGGTAATGGAAATAATGGAAATAATGGTCATTTGGATGGTAGAACCATTAGAGAGCTGGCTGCACCTGATGTGCATTACCAGCCCCTATGTATTCAATACCCACAGTTGGATGCTAACTTTGAACTAAAATCTGGACTAATCCACTTGTTGCCCAAGTTTCATGGTCTTGCAGGAGAGGATCCACACAAGCATCTGAAAGAATTTCATGTTGTTTGCTCAACCATGCGGCCACAAGGAGTAGATGAAGAGCAGATCAAGCTGAGAGCCTTCCCATTCTCACTTAATGGATCAGCCAAAGATTGGCTCTACTACCTGCCACCAGCTTCCATTACCAGCTGGGATGGATTGAAAAGGATCTTCCTGGAAAAATTCTTTCCAGCCTCCAGAACAGCATCAATAAGGAAGGAAATTTGTGGTATAAGGCAGATGAGTGGTGAAACTCTACATGAGTATTGGGAGAGGTTCAAGAAGTTGTGTTCCAGCTGTCCTCACCATCAGATAAGTGACCAACTCCTAATTCAGTATCTCTATGAAGGTCTAATCCCCATGGACAGGTACTTGGTAGATGCTGCAAGTGGAGGAGCTTTGGCAGAGAAGACCCCAGCAGCTGCACAAGAGCTGATATCAAAGATGGCACAAAATGCCCAGCAATTTGGCACCAGAATTAACACTCCTACAAAAGCCATCAATGAAGTCAATGTGGCTGCCACTATGGACCAGCAAAGGATGGAAAACAAGCTTGAGGAATTGGCTTCCATGGTCAGGCAATTGGCATTAGAGAGAAAGCAACCCCAGCAGCAGCTTTGTGGCATTTGCTCCTTGCCATCCCATACAACAGATCAATGCCCACAGTTGCAAGAAAATAATGAATCTGTTGCTGGCATCTTCCCTGGTAGACCTTTCCAGCAGCACAATCCACCTTTCCAGCAGCATCCACAACACAAGTATGATCCATACTCAGCCACCTACAATCCAGGTTGGAGAGACCATCCAAACCTCAGATATGGCAGCCCTTCCAGTCAACATGTGCACCAGCAGCAGCCATACCACCAGAATCAACCATTTCAGCAGAGGTTCCATCCTTCAAGCAACCATGCTCCACCACCAAGGCAGAATCAAGCCATGCAACAAGCACCACCATTACCCAAGTCAGAACCTACCTTAGATGATCTTGTTAAGCAACTAGCAGCCAACACACTCCAATTCCAACAGAAAACAGAAACCACAATTCAAAATTTGGAAACCCAAATAGGCCAGCTAGCCACAAACATCAATGAGTTAAGGAGTCAAGGTTCGGGGCAGCTTCCTTCACAACCAGTTGCCAATCCAAGGGGTAATGTTAGTGCCATCATGCTTCGAAGTGGGAAAGAAGTGATCATCCCAACCCCTCCACCATCATCAAACATGGAGCAGCATGTAGAGAAGCAGAATGTAGAGGGTAACAAAGAGCAGCAACCTTCCTCAGTCCAAGAAGCCAAGCAGCCAAACTCCAGCTATCAAGAACAAGGAGAGTCTTCCAACATCCAGCCCCTACCATTCCCACATCGAGCAACACAAAACAAGAAAAGAGCAGAGGCCGAAGTGGATAAAGAGATTCTGGAAACATTCCAGAAAGTTGAAGTCAACATTCCCCTCCTTGAAGCCATTAGACAGATCCCCAAGTATGCAAAATTTCTCAAGGATTTGTGTACTCACAAGATGAAGCTTATGGGGAATGAGAAGATCAACCTTGGGAGAAATGTCTCTGCCCTTATCCAACCTGCCATGCCAGCAAAGTGTAAAGATCCAGGGATGTTCTCCATTCCTTGTACTATAGGAGACATGCAATTTAGCAATGCTTTACTAGATTTAGGTGCATCCATTAATGTCATGCCTAACTCTATTTATGCTTCATTGCAGTGTGGTCCTTTGAAGCCAACAGGAGTGGTTGTCCAACTAGCCAATAGAAGTACTGCACACCCCACTGGAGTCCTAGAAGATGTGCTGGTTAAGGTTAAGGATTTAATCTTTCCAGCAGATTTTTATGTTTTGAATATGGAAGATAACAGCACACTTGAGCATGCACCCTTGATCCTAGGGAGACCATTCTTAAAAACTGCTAGAACTATTATCAATGTGCATGAGGGTACACTTTCCATGGAATTTGCTGGTAACACAATTAACTTCAAGATACTTGATGCCATGAAATTCCCTGCCGAGGATCATTCCACTTTTCAAGTAAATAGAGTTGACCTGTTAGTGAATGAAGCATGTTCTGAGTCTTCTGATTTAATTGATGAATTCCCCACTGTGCATGAGTTCCCAGATACGATTAATTGCACTAATTGTAGTGATGGAGAGAGTCAATGTGCTGCATGCTTAGAGATTGCTGAATTTTTGCATAGACATGAGTTTGATTTTGATGCTAACATTTCCCAAGTGGAAGATAGTGCTGCTAACCTTGTTGAGCAGGTTGATAGTGCCTTGGAGTTAGAGTTCCAGTCAAATAGGTCAGCCCCCTCTTTGCAGCAGCCACCCACCATTCAGTGCAAGCCTTTGCCTCAGCACCTCAAGTATGCATTCTTGGAGAAAGATGAGAAGCTGCCAGTCATCATTGCAAACAACTTGCAGCCTGACCAAGAGAGAAAGTTGCTGGATGTGCTGAAAAATAATAAGAAAGCAATTGGGTGGACTTTAGCGGACATAACTGGAATCAGCCCATCTGTTTGCATGCATCGTATCTTATTGGAGGAAGGAGCAAAACCAGCAAGGCAGCCTCAAAGAAGACTTAACCCAACCATCCTTGATGTGGTAAAACAGGAGGTAAGTAAATTACTTGCAGCTGGTATTATTTACCCTATTTCTGACAGCAAGTGGGTGAGTCCCGTGCAGGTTGTTCCAAAAAAGACGGGCATCACGGTGGTCCCAAATGAGCACAATGAGCTCATCCCCATGAGAGTGCAGAACAGTTGGAGAGTCTGCATTGATTATAGAAAGCTGAACCAAGCAACCAGAAAAGATCATTTCCCCCTCCCATTCATTGATCAGATGTTGGAGAGGTTGGCTGGTAAGTCACACTATTGTTTCCTTGACGGTTTTTCCGGGTACTTTCAGATTTGCATAGCCCCAGAGGATCAAGAGAAGACCACCTTCACCTGCCCCTTTGGCACATTCGCTTATAGAAGAATGCCTTTCGGTCTATGTAATGCTCCAGGTACCTTTCAGCGATGCATGGTAAGTATATTTTCAGATTTTATAGAGCATTGCATGGAAGTGTTCATGGATGATTTTTCAGTTTATGGTACTTCTTTTGATGATTGCTTGGTTAGCTTGGGTAGAGTCCTAGAGAGATGCATTGAAAAGAACCTTGTTTTAAATTTCGAAAAATGTCATTTCATGGTAGAACAAGGAATTGTTTTAGGGCATGTTCTATCTAAGAAGGGTATAGAAGTGGATCGGTCTAAGGTTGATGTTATTGCTTCATTGCCTTACCCCACCTCTGTGAAGGAGGTGCGTTCTTTCCTTGGCCATGCAGGATTTTACAGGAGGTTCATCAAGGATTTCAGCAAGATTGCACTTCCACTTTCCCACCTTCTCCAGAAAGAAGTGACCTTCCACTTTGATGAGCAGTGCAAGCGAGCATTCGAGGAACTGAAGAGTCGATTGATTTCTCCACCCATCATACAGCCACCCGACTGGGAGTTACCCTTCGAGCTGATGTGCGACGCCTCCAACTTTGCAGTGGGCGCCGTCCTTTTACAACGTGTGGAGAAGAAGTCACATGTCATTGCCTATGCCTCGCGCACCTTGGATGCTGCTCAAGCAAACTACACCACGACTGAGAAGGAGCTTTTAGCTATTGTGTTTGCTTTAGATAAATTTCGCTCCTATCTTCTGGGTTCTAATGTTGTCGTGTTTTCTGACCATGCAGCCCTAAAATACCTATTGAAGAAGCCCGATGCTAAGCCCAGGTTGATACGATGGATGCTCCTACTTCAGGAGTTCAATGTGGAGATAAAAGACAAGAGTGGGGCCGAGAACCTAGTAGCTGATCATTTGAGCAGGGTCCCTCCTTCTTCAGATTCCACAGTCATGGACTCCCAGCCTATCAGGGATGATTTCCCAGATGAGTTATTATACCACATTCATGGTGTTGAGCCCTGGTATGCTGATTTAGTAAATTATTTAGTTGCTTCTGAATTACCTGCATATTTTAAGAAGGAACAGCTAAATAAATTTAAGAGTCAGGCTCGGTATTATGTGTGGGATGATCCCTATCTGTGGCGCATGTGTAGTGACCAGGTCATTAGGAGATGTGTTCCTAACCATGAGTTTGCATCTGTCTTAAATTTTTGTCACACACTTGCATGTGGTGGTCACTTTGGTCCCCAACGTACAGCTAGGAAAGTCCTAGATTCTGGATTATATTGGCCTTCTCTCTTTAAGGATTCATATGAGTTCTGTAAGAATTGCACACGTTGCCAACACACAGGCACTATATCACGTAGGAATGAAATGCCTCAACAACCCTTATTGTTTTGTGAAATCTTTGATGTTTGGGGCATTGACTTCATGGGTCCATTTCCTGTGTCATTTGGTTATTTGTACATTCTGTTAGCTGTGGATTATGTTTCTAAGTGGGTGGAAGCTAAAGCCACCAGGACTGATGATGCTTCTGTGGTTGCAGATTTTGTTCGTTCTCACATCTTTTGCAGGTTTGGCATGCCTAGGGCCATCATCAGTGACCAAGGATCCCACTTTTGCAATAGAAAGATGGACACCCTACTTCGTAAGTATGGGGTATTACACAAAGTGGCGACTGCTTATCATCCACAGACTAATGGGCAAGCTGAAGTCTCAAATAGGGAGATCAAGCAGATTTTGGAGAAGACTGTCCAGCCCAATAGGAAAGACTGGAGCACGAGATTAGAAGATGCACTTTGGGCCTACCGCACGGCCTACAAAACCCCCATCGGCATGTCCCCTTATAGGTTGGTTTTTGGAAAAGCGTGTCACTTGCCGGTGGAGGTGGAGCATAAGGCATATTGGGCGGTGAAGCAATGCAATATGGACATCAGTCAATCGGGGTCCCAAAGAAAGCTCCAACTTCAAGAGCTTGAGGAGATTAGGATGGACGCATATGAGAACTCACGCATCTACAAGGAGAAGACCAAGGCTGTGCATGACAAGCTTATTGTGAAGAAGACATTCGAAGTTGGCCAGAAAGTTCTGCTATACAATTCCCGTCTCAAGTTGATGCCCGGTAAGTTACGTTCTCGTTGGACTGGTCCTTTCATAGTTATTCATGTTTTTCCCTTTGGTGCAGTTGCAATCAAGGACGAGTCCAATGCAAAGCAATTCACAGTGAACGGGCAGCGGCTTAAGCCATTCTACGAGAGCTTTCAGGAGCATATTGTGGAGGAGCTGCATCTCCTCAACGCCACCTACATTTGATACATCAGGCTGTTTCTCTCTCCCTAGTATTTTACATTTACTTGTCTTATTCTTGATTGGAATTGCATGTTTACATTGAGGGCAATGTAAAGTCTAAGTGTGGGGGGAGGCAGCATTCTTATTTTGGCAACATTTTCTTTATCTTTTCATATTTCTTTTTCCTTGGGTTTAGTTGAGTTTGTTTTGCGTGGAAATGCAAGTTAAGCAATTAAGTCTAAAAGAACCCATCATGATTAGAACTTCGATCTTATCTTCCTTAATTTCGAGTGACTTGGCAATGAGTTTAATTTGATAGATTGATTGGGTAGTCTACAGCCGTGAGGATTTTGAGGATTTTGAGCCTATTGTCTTTCTTGTGTGTGCATTCACCTATCATGATCTCCACTCTAGAACTTGTTTTGATTCTTGGTTGAGGCTATATTTTTTCATGCATGACTCAAACATGATTAAGGCATTCTTTCTTGTCCCCATTTAGCCATTTTGTTATACAAAAAAAAAAAAAAAAAAAAATTCAATCAATCCCTTTCGCTTGCCACTTAGAGCCATCATTTTTACCCTTCATTCTCATACACCCTTTTTGGACCTTCCAACCTTAGGAAGAGGAATAGTAAGTGCATTCTAGTGAGAGAGATTGAATTCATTGAGCAAGTCATAAGGCCAAAGGCCATTTGCATCCATGAAAAAGAAAAAGAAAAGCAAGAAAAGGATAGAAGGGTGAGAAGGAGCGTAAAACGCACTCACCTCTTTCGAAAAAAAAAAAAAAAAAAGAAAATTGATGAGAAAAAGAAGAAAGCAAAGTTGAGACAGAGCGTAAAACGCACTCAACCGAATAAAGATGCAATGTTCTTCATAACGCTTGGAAATTCTATCTCTTGATCTTAGAGTTGCATGAAATGTTTTCTCGACCTAAGGCATGTTTTCCTTCATTGTTGTCTTTCCATTTCTTTCTTCCCCACATTACAACCCTGAATAAGTCCTTTTGATTTGTGGCATGCATTTGACATGGATAGTGGAGATTGAGAAGATAAACAAGCTTATGGTAGTGGAATTGTGATTGGGTGAATTTGAGCGAAACAGTCACCACCACCTCTTGAGAGATTTTTGAGCATACATTTGTCCTGTGAGAGGCTTCTACTTTTGATTTGTCTTATTGGATGAATTGCCATGTCACTTGTTTTCTTGGAAGTAGAGGAAAGATGATCTTTGAATGATGAATTCTTGAAGACTTACCTACCTTGCATCTAATTTGTGTTTTTCCACATTTCTATTCTTGAGTCATAGAGTCTAGTGTTTTGCCCAGGAGTGCAAAAGTCTAAGTATGGGGGAATTGATAGCATGCATATTTATACCATATTTTGGCATTTCACCTCATTCTTATTAGGCCATTTGAAGCAATTTTTACTGATATTTCATTGTTTCTATTTTATTATGCTTCAAATTGTCCTTGCACTATTTTCTATCTTACCTTTTCTATCTTACCTCTACTCTATGGATCCAGGCTTTAGGGAATATTGGATGAGCTTGGGCCTACTTTCAAGGAGCTTGGGCCTACTTTCAAGGAGCAGACTTGGGCTACTCATTGTGCTGTTTTGGGCTCACTTGTTTTCTGTTGGGCTAGGCCCAACCCTAGCCTCCCTAGCCTTTCCTTTCTTGGCCATGTATTTAAGGCCTCTTAGCATTAATTTTCAGAATATCATGAGATAGAAAGAGAGGAGAAAATAGAGAGGATTTTGCCCGTTTTTGTTGTTGTAGCATTTTTCTGTTTTCTACATCTTTTGTTCCATTTTGTTTTCCTAGCTGTAATGATAGGCTAGAGCATTTGTAACCGGTTGTGTGTCTTGAATCCATGTGGAATTTGAGTCCCGGATGAGCTACAAGAATCTGGTTTGTTGTTTGTTTCTTATTCATTTCTATTTGGTTTAGTTTGGGCAGATTTGTGAATGCATGGAGTTCATGGCAGGTTTGTGTGAATTTGCATGGTTTCATTTTCTGTTAAATGCTTAAGAGAGCAGAATGTTATAGCCGGTTGGTATAACATCTAGGAAATGAATATTATGTGCTTGAACGGTTGTTCTTGCATAGGTCCGGATAGGTTGAATAGAGAGTGAATGGCTGCATTTTGTTTACAAGAGATTTCTGTATTCATTTTGTTGTTCCAATCATTCTAATCCTTGGACGGTTGTTGAGGATGCTTTGAGTTTGTTATCCGGATATCAAAACATCTAGCAAGCCAAGGTATATAGGTTGGACGAGGAAGATTTCATATAGGAGACAAATACACAGCCGGTTGCATATCTTTTACTGATTTTTCATTCATCATTGTCTTTCTGTTTTGCCAATTAATTTTCTGTCAAAACAACCCCCCTAAACAAACTGTTATTTGAATTGGTTCTCCTTGTTGGTAGAAGAAGGTGAGGCTCCTTGTGAGAAGATGACCTAGGGTGCACTTTGCTGCAAACTAGAGAAGAGATGCAAACATAGATCTCTAATTCTGGAGTGGTTCGACAGCCGGCCACAACCCACTTATCTCAAGCTTTTAAAAACACCATTTGGAGATATGAAAATATCAACTTGGCTAAACATAAAGATATAATCTTGTGTTAAAAATAGGAGAAATGAAAATGGATACTTACCTTTTTTATGAAGAAGCCAAAGAGAAGAAGAACACTCCAAGAACTTCAAATCTCCCCACTTTGAAAGCTTGATCCTACCACACTCAAAGGAAGAAGAAGATGAAGAATAAGGAAATTGCCAAGAGAGCCAAGGAAAGAGAGAGAGAAGGAGAATGAAGATTGGAGAAGAAGCAAGAGGGCATGACCTGCCTTTTCGCCAGCCACCAAAACCCACCAACTTCACTCCCATTTTCCACATTTTCCCTTTACACTCACACACACAACACTTACTTTGTCATACCAATTTTGGTCTTTTAGCTTCATTAACATTTTCTTACCCTTTATCTTTAATCACAAATTTTTCACACACATAATTATGCCAAGGCCCACTTTTACTCATGACCTAAGCCCATTCAAAAGCCCAATTCATTTTAGGCCCATGAGATTTCTCTCTAACCCACCACTTTCATTGGCCTCAAACACTTGGCCCAAGCCCACTTAATATATCACCATTTATGCTTTATTTTACACACTCACAATAATTTATTTTCAAGCAAAAATTTCCCCCAAAAATACTATTTTAAATTAATTGCCTCGTAACCACAAAGAAACAATTTGCACCATTTAACCTTTTAATCACCCATAGATTATTCTTGGCATCTAACAATTAAGGCTCACATAAAATGAACTACACCAAAAATATAATTATCATCTAAGACCCATTAAATAGGTCATTACAGTTTGTCTAAAAACAAATGAAGTAAAATTAATAGGTGATAGGATAGGAAATGTTTATATTATATATTTGGACTTATCCTTATCTAGCATAGAAAATTGTCTAGTATCAACTACCTCTCAAAATACTTAGCTATGGCATAATAGACTAGGATATGCTAGCATGTGTCATCAATAAATTATGCAAACATGATCTTGTTAAAAATTTATCCAAGCTAAAATATGAAAGAGCCTCCATTTTTGGTGCATGTATGAAAGGCAAACAAATAAGTATATCATTTAAGCCTAAAAATGAAGTCTCAACCTCTAGGCCTCTAGCTCTACTTCATTTAGATCTCTTTGGACCTATGAGAACACAAAGCCTAGGTGCAAAACAATATGTGTTAGTCGTTGTAGATGACTATTATAGGTTCACTTGGGTAATTTTTCTTGCATCTAAAAGTGAAATATTCAAATCTTTTGAAATTGTTTGTAAAAGAGTTCAAAAAGATAAAGGTATATGTATTTCCAAAATCAGAAGTGATCATGGAGTAGAATTTGAAAATGAACAATTCAAATACTATTGTGAAGAAAATGGCATTGATCACAATTTTTCTAGTGCTAAAACACCTCAACAAAATAAGGTAGTTGAAAAGAAGAATTGAGCATTACAAGAAATGGCTAGAATCATGTTATGTGATAAAAATCTTCCTAAATTCTTTTGGGTAAAAGCCATAAACACTGCATGTTATATTTTGAACAGGGTTTTCATAAGACCCATTTTAAAGAAAACCCACTATGAGTTATATAAAGGAAGAAAATCAAATATTTCATATTTTCATATTTTTGGTAGTGTATGTTTTATCCTTAACAATGGTAAAGATTCTTTAGGTAAATTTGATGCTAAGAGTGATGAAGGTATTTTCTTAGGATATTCCACTCAAAGTAAATCATTAGGCTAAAATTTTGAAAGATTATCATTAGATAATAAAGAAATAAATTCATCAAATAATGATATTCTCAACGAAAAAAAATGAAACTCATGAAAAGAGAAAACCATCATTGCCAAGAGAAAGAAAATATATAGAAGAAAATGAAATTAGAGGAGATCTCTCAAGAGGAATTAAGACTAGATATTCTCTTAGAAATTAATATCAATATGTTGTCTTTAGAGTTGCAAATGGGTCGAGAGAACCATGGTCCCACCCGGCCAACCTGCCTCCCAGCCTAGCTCGGCCCTGTACTGTAGTAAATAGGTTGAGCCGGCCCAGTGCTTTGTAACCCGCGGCTTGACCCAGCCCATCAAAAATGGGGGTGGTGACCAAAATGGGGGTGGTCCACCAAAATGGCCCGGCCCAACCTGTCATGGCCCGTTTATTAAGGGCCATGTCGGGCCCCCATTTCCCATTGTCTGGCCCGGCCCACCTCCCTCGTGGGCCAAGAAAGAGGCAAGTCAGGTTGGGCCGGTCGGGCCATTTTCCAACTCTAGCTGTCTTTCTATCTCAAATAGAGTTTAAAAACATTAAGGAAGTCTTACATAATGATTATTTGATCATTGTCGTGCAAGAAGAGCTAAATCAATTTGAAAGAAATGAAGTGTGACAATTAGTTTCAAGAACTAAAAAATATCAAACCATAGGAACCAAATGGATGTTTAGGAACAAAATAAATGAAAATAGAATTGTTATAAAAAAACAAAACTAAATTAGTGGCTCAAGAATAGTCATAAAGAAGGAATAGATTATAATAAGACCTATCCCTCCGTAACTAGATTAAAAGCCATAAAAATGTTACAGGCATTTGCTTGTCACAAAAATTTTAAACTATATCGAATGAATGTTAAGAGTGCCTTTTTAAAATGGTTATATAAATGATGAGGTATACATATTTACTATAGAAACATTCTCTCCAAAATACAAAGTACCGATTAGTAATTGAGAGATTAATTCAAATTTCATCCCATTTGCATGAGAGAAACCAACAAACCACATTTAATGAATTGGATTTGTCTAAAAAGCTAACTCTATATGCATTAAATGATCCGTAACGACTATATTTTTAATTTTCAGAATATAAATAGTGGAGTATATTTTGACATTACCTAAGTAATTTAAGCAAATACTCAAGTCATTCATATGATATGTTACTAATTTGCCACATCATCCATTTAGTAACTCGAAAAAAGAATTAAAATAAAAAAATAAGTTTTATATTGTGCATTATAATTTTATCTAAAATATTTGGTGTATAAAAATATATTTTATTTTGTATCTAAAAAATTTTAGTTTCTATTTTATTTCTTATAAAAGATTTTATAGAAATAAGATTCTTGATAAGAAAAAAATTGTAGCAGATTTATTAAAAATTAAAAATTTTATGAATTAACCATCAAAATTTAAAAAATTATACCAATTGTCAACATTATGTTAAAATTATTATATTTATCATTAAAATTCATTAACTTAGCAATGTCGAGTCTCCATTGCACAAGAAGGGGATTGATGCAGTTGCATATTTGTCCCATCACTTTCTAATATGGTGGCAAAGTGACAAGTCGCATCACGTGGACCGTATCTATATCTTGTCTACAAAAGATGAAATCTCTCACTTTAAGGGCCCCAACACATTGTCCTACGCATGTGAGAGGAGTAAATCACGATACACGACGGCCCCTCAAGCAGGATGCATATGCATGATACTCACAAGGAGTCACCCCCACAAGAAGGTGAAACTCCTATATTGCGGTTGTCATGACTCAAACCTACATCCTTATCTGTAATTTGCTACTCAAATACCAACCGTGCTACGTATGTGAAGGCTGCTTCTATACCTACAACTTCTTGCATGCAAGTCTCCAATAAAATTAATAACAACATATATTAGAAGAGTGATTTTACGTTATTTATGTATAAAAAAATTAATTAAATAACATATTTATTTTTTAGAACGGTTATATTTATTTTTTTAATTTTTAGATAAGATTTTAAATAAAATAAACCAGATAAGATTTTAAATAAAATAAACCATGGTTAGCTAATAACATACGGAAACATCCCATAATTGATAAGTTACCCCATCCCCATGGACCCAATGACCACAAACTGATTGCAGTCATTGAACTAAGTGGCATATTTAGAGACGTAGTTCAAAGCATTAAATCAAATCAAATTAATTAAGCTTTGTTTGGTCAGTCTTTTTGTTCTTAACAAAATAATTTGGTTCCAAAATTTAAGAAACTGATTTATGATTGTGTGAGTACAGTTCTTCACCATTGTTTTCGGAGAGCAAAGCATTAATTGACTAAGCCAACTAGCTTAATATATTCCACGTCAATTATACTTCAGCTTTCACTTTGGTTGATTTCATACCTTTTTGAGAATCATGAGCTACTGACACCAAACTAGCTAGCTAGAAATGGGTTTAGGATAATGACAGATCTTATTGCAGCCAGACACCAAGTTCCTGAAAAATAGACCAACATATGTAACGTGATTCGAGTTCGAAGAAATTATTCAATTTCCAAAACAGGAACCAGAAGGCAATACAATTAACACATTATATAAAATAGAACTCTGCTCATTCCATCAATTATACCATCTTCCTTTCACTAATTCAAACTCACGGATAAAGTTAATTAAAGATCAAACTGGGTTTCCGTTCCCTGTAGCTGGAGCGGCTTGGGACTCTTTCCCTTTAGGTGAAGTTGATACGGGTTGATTACTTGAAGGTGAGATCGATTTCTTGTACAAATTCATCATCAGTGACCATACATCTATATGCCGGTTCTCCTTCAACCACCTGTCCAGCAAGTGAATGGTGTGGGCTACCAGAAGAACAGCCATCACCCCACACCAAACTATCACCCCGATAGAAATGGCATTGCTGAGAGGTCCCCTGTCCTTTTTTGGGGTGATCACGGTGATTGAAAATGCATATGTAAATGCCATGGATGTAACTGTGAGCCACATGATCAGCACCATGATCCACATAAACAACTTTTTCTTGAAGGGCAATCCAGTCACTAGAAATAGAATTGTGCTTACTGATGCCACAAATCCTATTGTGTTGGCATGAAGGAAAAGTGGATATGAATTTGGATAGTTATAAGCCATCACAGCTTCTCCAGCTCTATGGGGGCTTGTCAAATTGGCGGGTAAATTGTCTTGCCAGACACCACCAGGAGGGCTCACCCCGGCTTGGAAAGCCATGGTTGCGATAAGCGACGCCACCACCATCAACGCCTCCTGCTTCTTGGACAACCACTCAATCTGATTGACTTGTTTGGCTTTCAAGGCATCAGCTTGTCGAAACAACTCCCTGACACTTTCATATTCAGGTTCGTCACTTTTGATTTCCTGTAGAATGTCCAGGGATGTGTACCCACATTCGTTTATCATATTTAACGGGTTGTCAGATTTCTGTACGTCCTTCGCTCTCATTACTTCCGTCACTTTCTTAACCAAGCATTCCATGGCCTGCACACGACGTTATTTATATATATATGTGCGTGTGTGCAGGAAAATGAGATATGTATTCACACCATTGGATCAAATAAGAAAGCATTAGCAATAATTGCACTGGACTGAAATATAAAAATGGGACTCCTCCAGCCACAAATAGAAGAACAAGGTGGTTTTGAAATTTATCCCTGAAAAGCTATATATATCAAAAGGAACAAAAAGGAAGCTCTGAATTGCTGGACTTCGATGTTTCAAATTTTGGGTCAGAATCGGACAATATGCCATTCGCTCGTTGTTTGCTGCCCTTCTGGCAGATTTTTTTCAAGGATGAATTTACAGCAATTAAACTATATGTGTAGACATGCATTGAGCTCAATCGATAGGCTTGTTTCCCGTTTTTTCTACTCTCAGAGGGGCCAGAGCCAACACAATAAACAACAACAATAACATATGTTACATATCAAGACTTTTATCCCATCCCAGTAGGATCAGACATTAGGAATTCCAAGTAAATCACCAATCGGAATCAACACAATGCCCCGGGAAATTGGTTGAACCTTGCGATGTAAATGTGTTACCAAATTAACCTTCGGTTCTGAGGTAATGTCATCCATTAATCGCCACACAATTTCTAACTTAAAATGGAGGGTAAAGATCACAATATGCAGAACCATTACTTAGAAAACATGGGGGCAGAAAAGTCAAATGTGGGAAATTTACAGGGTTCAGGCATAGTTTCTGCTGGGTAAGTTTCCCTTTTCTGTGAGATTAAGAGGATAAGCAACCATATTGAAAAAGAGAGTTCGACTGAAAGCATTTCGATCATTCAAAATCCAGCCAGCCAAGATAAAAGTAGCAAAAGTGAGTGAAAAGGAAAAAGAATGATTCATCACTTTAGACATATATAACTTAATTAATATATATCCACCCAACCTGGGAGATAAAGAAGCTCATCAAACTAATAATCAACATAAAAACGGCGACCGAATGAAAACAGTACAGAAAAGGGGGATCAGCATAGATATACCTTGAAGTTCTTGTTCTTGACGGCCAGATGAAAGATGGTGTTGCCGCCGGCGTCTTTAGCTTTGAGCAGCTCATGAATCCAGTGGGGTTTTTCTTGAAAGAACTCGGTCAACACACCATCATGGCCCTTCATCGCCGCCAGATGAAGCGGGTTCCTGCCGTCGCCGTCAAGAGTCACGCACATGTCGGGGTTCGATCGCACTAATGCTTTGACGACATCGCAGTTTCCCCGCGCCGCCGCCAGGTGGAGCGCCGACCACCGCCGCGAATCCAGCACCGCCGCCAGTGCCACGTTTTTTTCCAGCAGTTTTTCGACAAATTTCAGCTTCCCCTCGAATGCCGCCACATGGAGGGCCGTGTGGGCGAAACAACCCACCTTTACTCGCCGGAGGATCATTGGATCTTTCTCAAGCAATCGATCCAACTTATGTGTGTCACCTTGAAGAGCTGCCTCGTGCAGAATCTGCTCCAAGTTCTCTTCTTTTTTTTTATTCAACTTCGAGTTCTCTTCGCCCCCTCTCTCTCCCATTATTTCTTTCTCTCTCTCCATCTCCCTCGCTCTAAGATGTGAACTGATTTTTCTGATAATAATCCACACACATATATATATTGTGTGTGTGTGTATATATGGATGCAAACATGCAGAGAAAGACAGAGAGGAAGATGGAGTGAAAGAGAGGGGTTGAGGTCAGTGGTCCTCGTTGACTAAAAGTCAATATTTATGGTCGCCGCCTTGGGAGCTTAGATAATGGGGCAAATAGCTATTAGGTATTTATTTACTACTATATGGACACGACTAACGACGAGGAGATGGTATTAATTAAGGATAGTTGTTAACTGGGGGAGTTGCTAATTACGTGTACTGTTAATTGGAAGGAAATCTGGCATTTTTAAGTTAACTGGCTAGTTATTTTCACAATGGATTGCACTAAAATAAAAAAATTAAAACGAGAAACATAATATGAAATAAAAATAAAGAAATAATATTTTTTAAAAGATAAAAAATAAAAATATAGAGAAAATACATAAATAAAAAATATAAAAGTCTTTTTATAAATATAAATTTTAATATAAAAATTATAAAAAATAATTATTCAATCAAATTATTTATTTAAGTAAACATAAACGTTATTTACTTTTGTCTCTAATGTGATTGTTGGGATCCGGAGACAAAATAGTTTCCATCTCTAATATTGTCATGAAAATATAAATATGTTTTTAAATTAGAAATATATTTTTAATATCTTTTTAATATATAAAATAGTCTCAAAAAGATTCTAAAAGTAGGAAATGACCCGAAAACCTTTTTTTAGTATTTCTTGATGCTTAAGGATAAAAAATATTTCGAAAACATTAAAACGACATCATTCCAATATTTTCATGCATAAAAGATTTCACTTTCCCATTGAGATTTGAATGTTGTTCTGGCTTTCTTTGTAGAAAAATATTTTTTTGAGAAAAAATAAATTTTTAAAAATAATTTCTCTAAAATTTGTTGTTTGTTATTTGGTGGTAACTTGAAAATTTTGTTAAAAAATCATTTTTAGTGTTTGGATAGCATATAGAAAATTATAATATTTTTTTTCTTATAATCAAATATAAGATATTACACAAAACAAAAATAAATGTGTTATAAATAAAAAAATAATAATAAATACATAATAATAATAATAATAATAATAAAAACATAATAGTATCATATATCATTTAAATAAGTAATCGAACCATCATAAATTCTACAGTATTATAAGTTTTATATACATAATCATAGTAAAATTAACAGGATTGGATCTAGGGGTGAATATTCAATCAAAATTAATCAAATTGTTCAAAACCAATAAATTAAATTAAAATAAAAAAAAATCGAATCAACTGAATTGTTTCACAAGTCAAATAGACTAAAATATAATTTAGGTAATTGAAAAAAAAAATTAAATATGTCTAATTTTATATTTTAAACTTGATTAATTTGTTTAATCAATAACAAATTAAAATATCAATAATTCTAAACACAAAAAATAAAATACCAAACAAATTATATTACACATTCAACACAAAATTAGTTGTATAAAATAACACTTCTCTTCTTCAATTGTGTTACTTCATCAACTTTTGGATAGAACCATGATAAGTGGCTTTTACAATTTTACACGTTTGGCCACGTCCAAAGGCATTGATTATGATGTGGGGTGGGCGTGCCCATTAAGTCAAAGTCATGCCCTAATGTGAACTGAATTAGAAGAGAGTCAGTACAGTTGTCCTCCCAAGAAACACTTGGAAGAAAGATTTATATTGATTCGATTATACGAAGGGCAAGTGAAAAATGACTGGGGCCCATTTCTCAAAATTCAATTGAGAAATTCTAATTGTAATCATAGAATTTTTGCTTCGTAATCATTCTAAGTAAAATATTAAATTTTACTATTTATAAATTACTTTTTATAACTATTTACATGCCAAATATACCCTCTACACACTCAATCCTCAAAAATTACACCCACGTGCATCAAACCCTATTCTTCTTCTCATTCTCATTCTCTTTCTCTTTCTTCTTCTTTTCTTCTTCTTCTGTGATAGCGTTGCCGATCTCTTCTTCTTCTGTGACAGTGCCGTCGACTTAGCCTCGCCTATTTGCTTGCCTCATCCAGCCTGTTGGAGTCCCCAAATCACATAAACAGGTAAACATTTTGCCTTCTATTTTGGTTTCATGTTGGGACTCGTCGAAGGGTTACTGCTCGAACCTGGGCATTCGGGGGATGGGGTTTCCCCCGAACCTTGAGATTCGGGGGAACCTGCCCCCCCCCCCCCCCCCGGAATCTCAATGTTCGGGGGAAACCCCATCCCCCGAACAACGAATTTCGGGGGCTGGGGCTCCCCCGAACTTCGTTGTTCGGGGGAAACTTGCCACCTCGAAACGCATTGTTCGGGGGGTGGGGCTTCCCCCGAACACTGAGATTCGGAGGGTTGCGGGTTCCCCCGAATCTCAACGTTCAGGGGGTTGGGGGTTCCCCGAATCTCGTTGTTTGGGGAACCCAACCTCCCCAACTCCTTGTTCAGGCTGCCTAATTAATTTTTTAATTAATGTTAATTTTTAATTAATCTTGTGTTTTAGAAAATATTAATAATTTGTGTCTTATATTGTATAGATATGGTACGCGGTAGAAGAAATGAAGCAGAACGAGCTCTTCCTTCTTCCTCTCGACAGCGTCCCACTGCATCGAGGAGAAGGAGAAGAGTGGAAGGTACTAGTGAGCTAGATGTATCAGAGGCAGTAGATCCATCTCTTTCAGAGCCATATGCCTCACCATCTGTTGTTGTTGTTACTGTTGATGCTCTTGAGGCTAGTCAACAAGAGCAACCATCCGATCGCGATGATATTTCTGTTGGACCATTACCTGGAGGCCCTGAGGATCCATCCATTCTGAAAAGTTTTAAAAATCACGTTGCATTTGCAATATGGTCAGGAGAGGTAAGTTATATTTATTTTTTTGTTACATCAATGTTATTATTATAATTGAAATAATTAAGTATTTTATTATTTTAACAGGAAAGAGGTGTACTAAAATGTAGAAGTCATGGATTAAAAATTCCCGAATGGCCATTAAATAATCAATGTGTTCGTGATATCGTTATGGTCTCTAGTTTATCACATTTGATAGATTGCACGTATCGTTTTATAAATCCTACGATTGTGTCAGCATTTACAGAAAGATGGCAGCTAGAGACGAATATATTTCATTTATCATTTGGAGAGTTAAGTATAACATTATATGATGTGTTGTCTATTTTGAAGATTCCAGTCACTAGAAGGCCTGTATCTATTCCTTATCATTTGAGTGGTAATGAAACTCGTGATTTATTATCTACTTTACTTGGGATTTCAATAGATATAGCAGCCCAACAGATAGCAGAAAATAGATGACCATTTGTAAAGTTAGATTGGTTGAGAAAAACATTCATGCATGTACCAGATTCAGTTTTCAACGAAGAAATTCAACATGTCAGTAGAGCATATCTGTTATTTTTATTAGGCTGTAACTTATTTGTAAATAAGAGCGGTACATTAGTTCCAGTGGCCTATTTGACATTGTTAGATGATTTGAGTATGATTGGTAGTTATGCATGGGGAGCTGCATGTCTAGTATATTTATATAGACAGTTTGGCATTGCGAGTAGACGAGAGGTGAAGAGTATCAGTGGATATCTTACGTTACTTGAGGTAATTATTTTAATTTCATAACTCTATGTTATGTATGTACATATATTTAACATATATTAATAATTATTTATATTTAACATATATTAATAATTATTTATATCGAATTTACAGGTATGGGTATATGAACATTTTCAATTTAATAGAAATAAATACAATTTGTTATATAGTGAGGAACAACCACGGGCTCTTCGTTGGTTACTTGTTCGTGATAATGATACTTTACAATCTGTGAGAGAGCATATTGATGATTTATCACCAAACAAGGTATTTTATTTTCGTGTTATGATTTTATAAATTAATTAATATATTCTAAAATTAATGTTTACATTAAAAAAAATACTTGCAGGTAATTTGGATGCCGTATTGGAGGGCTCGTGCACATCACCCATTACCAGAGATTACATTTTTCTCGGGTTGTTTGAAATGTGTAAGTATTATCGAACCATATCATCCTAAGAAGGTGTTACGACAGTTTGGGTATGTACAAACTATTCCTCCACCTCCATTATCACCTATTGAAGCTAAGCGGGGTGCAGGTACGGCATCATATCGAGTAATTTATGCATTTATCGATGATAGTTAGAATCGGTGGGATATTCATTTATTACCACCACATCGACGCAGTAGACCTTGTGAATTTTCATGGCACTTTACATATGATTACTTACCGTGGTATCAATCTATTACTCATACATTGATAAAAAATCTTGAACGTAGATCAGGGTTCGATAGAGGTGGCGAAGATCTACTTAGTCTTGCTGAAGCAGTAAGATTTTAAGTTTATATTTAAGTTATTATTGAATATAGTTTATTTAAATTAAAAAAATTGATATATTTTTTTTCCAGCGTAATCGTGTTGCATTACGTGCTCTCAATCTTACCATGTCAAGTGTAGAACCTGTATCCTCAGATGCATGGAGAGAGACATGTATCCACGTAAACCGTATTCTATCATCTTCTAAAAGCTTCAATCCATAGCCCCCGTGTGATGCTGCCGGAGCCTCCATATCTCATACTTCTCAACCCCTCAATCAAGATGAACAAGACTAATTCAAGCACGATGAGCAAGTCTAATTCAAGCATGAGCAGGATGGAACATTGAATCAATTAATTATTTTTATTAGTACTTTTATTGGTTGTATTTCTAAAATGGATCAAGTTATTTAAGTGATTTGTAATAATATTTTATTGTTAGTTTTAATTTAATGTAATTTTATTTAATTTTTCTTTCTATTTTATATTTAACTAAAAAAATTAAATTTTAAGCAATTGAAGACAAAAAACAAAAGAAAATATGAATTTTGATGTAACTTTTAAAAAAATTTAAGAAAACTAAAATTAAAACAACTCAAAAAAATTATAAATATAAATGTTGATTTAACTTTTAAAATTACTAAAATTAAAGCAACTAAACAAATTAAATGTAAAGAAATATAAATTTAATATAATTTTGATGTAACTTAAAAAATATAAATTTAATATACTTAAAGAATGCTGCAGAGAGGTACCGAAGCGTAGAGTTCAGGAATCACTCAAATTCCAGAATTTCTGGCTTCAGTGATTGGGGATGGCCTCGAATCCTTAAGTTCGAGATTTTCAAATACTTACGAATTTATGAGTTCGGTGATTGAGAATTTTTCCGAACTTTCAAGTTCGGAATTTACAAATTCTCCCGAATCTCTAGATCCGGTGATTGAGGATGACCCCAAACCTCTAAGTTCAGGAACGCTGGGCGTTCCCGAATCACAAGATTCAGATATATCAAGTCCCCTCGAATATTGAGGTTCCGGAGAGTTTTAATTTAATTTTTTGTTGAAATTAAAGCAATTGAAAAGAAATTAAAACAAAATAAATATAAATTTTGATGTAATTTTTAAAAAATTAAATAAACTAAATTAAAGCAACTGAAAAAAAAATTATAACTAAACAAATATTAATTTTGATATAACTTTAAAAAAAACTTAACAAACTAAAATTAAAGAAATATAAATAAAATATGAATTTTGATGTAACTTAAAACAACTCATGTTTTTTTATTTTTTATTATTAAAAAATAAAAAGATATTAGGGATGCCCTCTCCCGAATCTCTGGATTCGACCATTTGAAATGTTCTCGAATCCCCGAGTTCGGGAAATATAAATCTTCTCGAATCTCTAGGTTCGGTGATTTGGAATGTCCTCGAACCCCCAAGTTCGGGAAATATAAATCTCCCCGAATCTCTAGATTCGGTGATTGGGGATGTCCCTGAACCCCCAAGTTCGGGATATATAAATCTCCCCGAATCTCTAGCTTCGATGATTGGAGATAGCCCCAAACTCTAAGTTTAGAAAATCCTCTCGAATTTCTGCCTTCGATGATTGGAGATATCCCCGAACCCCCGAGTTCGGAGATTCTGAACGTCCCCGAATCCCAGGGTTCGGACGTCACCAATCTCCCAATTTTTTGTACTAAAAAAACTAAAATTTAAGTAATTGGAGAATAATTAAAACAAAATAAATATAAATTTTGCTGTAACTTTAAATAATACTTAAAAAACCTAAATTAAAGCAACTCAAAACATATCAATGGTGCTTGCATACAAATCACATTTTATAAAAATATCACATATTTAATACACAATAACAACTATAATTAATACAATTATAATTTTATAAAAATAAAACTTGATAAAAAAATTACCACACAGTTTTCTTATCCATCACTTAAATCAATAACATTACATTCATATTTTTATCATCCATCACTTAAATCAATAATATCTTTAGTTGCCACATTTTTGTCAATCATAGACAAAAATGTTTCAATTCTAGCTATATATGGTGTTTCCCATTCTCGTGCACTATCATCTCGATATGTATGTCACTTGAGTGCAACTGGAGGTATTGGCGAGTTTGGTTTAAGAAACACCTGAAAAATAATAATAACATATATTATTAATAACAATCTAATAACTATATAGTAATCCAAATACACAACATAATAACAAATAAGAATATCTGAACAAAATGACAATCATTCACAAAACCAATACTAATAATTCTGTGTTGTAGTGATGGAGGAGGTACTGATCTTAACGGAAGATAGGTAAGACATTGAAGTCTAGACAAATGGATCAAGACCACATTATACTTTGAAACAATCAAATGTCCCATGTCAGGTAATGTCATCCAGTGCTGGGGAGGTGCAACAGACTCAAAGCAAGAAAGTGCATGCATTAACTCATCTACACGCATATTAGATCTATACAATTGTGAATACTCTGCACAAAAAACATGTAACTCTTCAATCAGGTTAAGACGAATATCTCTCCAATTTTGCTCACTCATGCCAAGTAATGCCGGAATGGCACGAAACCCACAATGTCCTTCAGAATCTACATTCACAATATTGTGTATGAAATATTGTACGTTTGATGGGAAAGAATCATCATAACCTCGCAATCTATATTTCACATTCACGCGAGATTTTGAAAATTTACATTCCTTCCTTATCTTACTTGAACTCTGTATTACTGGGGTTGTATTATCATGAGAAGACTGTACTATTTCAAAATACGATGGATCACGCCTGGTAGAACTATCAAAATGATGTTTTTTCTTTGATGATGGTTTACCTTTTGTTTTAACTTTAACACTTGGCGCCATCAATGAAGTTGTAGCAGGATCAACTAATTCTCTGAACTTTTGTTTCAATACCAATTTACCTACCTCTGATTCTAACTGAAACTTCTTATATATGGTCTCTATCTCTGGCTCAATCATCAGTATAGATGAGATATCTTCATCACAAGTAGTCTGCATCAAATGTAACTTTATCCAATGAGAATGCACAACTGATAAAGGAATTGGCCGTCCTTGAATGATGAACTCAGCAATTTCATGTGCACAAGGCAAACCATGTGTACTTCTTATCACACATCCACATGAAATCTTATCCACCCCAATTTTCTGAGCTATCTGTGTTTCCTTTAACACCATATTCATTACATTTCTAGAGATAATACCTTGTAATTCTTTGAAAATTTCTGGTTTGAAATTATGTTGCACCAATGTTAAGCTCTTCTCAAACGATCATTTGATCTCAGTATGCTGTAACTCAATAAGAGAGTTGATAATTGTCCATGATGACTCAAAATCACCTTGAGATGATCCAAGATGTCTTTTCAGCTTCACATGCGCACTTTCAACCCTTGAACAAAATCATATTGATATATCAGATATCGTCATTTTTGAGTATATTATTATATAAATAATAAGTAATGACATATAAGATCTAAGTTTTATAAATAGTACCTGTTAGTAGTAACATTCCCAAAATGCATTATCTTATTTGTCCACGCTGCAACAAATTTTTCCTTATAATTATTCAACCATGCATTTCTCACATAATCAAGTGCATTGTCATATCCATAATACTCAACTGTTAAGTCATGAAGGCTACGTTCATATTCATTCTCAGTTGAGGCAAACATAACAAGCTGCCAACCTAATATAAACTTCTCCCATATCTCTTTTCTATCGAAGAACTTCTTACAATTAGCGAATACATTTTTTGATATATGCCACCTGCACAATAAAATGGTAGCATTTGGAAACACTTTATGTATTACATTTATCAATGGTAATTCTCTGTCCGTAACAACTACTCTCGGAAATATATTAGATCCCATCAAACTCTGTAATCTTTCCATTGCCCATGTGTAGTTATCCTCGTATTCATGATCCATGAATGCAAATGCAACAAAAAAAGTCAATTCAGTGGATGTTACACCAACAATCTGAAGCAGTGGATATTTGTACCTATTAGTTTTGTACGTACAATCCATTATTAAAATATGGGGGAATACCTTTAATAACTCTATAGCCATCGGATGAGCCCAAATTAAATCTGTAATACAATCTGTTGATCTCTCACATCTATGCCACTCCACATAATTACATTCTCCTAATTTCTTCATTAACTGTTACATTTGTGATCGACCACCTTTCTCTATAAGTCTATATCTTTGACGTGCATTATATATAGTTTTGATAGTAGTTACATTTCTATCGTCCTATGTCTTTATAGCCATCAAAATATTTCTAGACTTCACAAAGATTATTAGACATTGTATTCAATATTTTTTTCTCTTCTTCTGTAAGCCGCCCTGCATATGAATGACCCTCAAGTTGAGTTGATGGTGCATGATTGTGAAATCCACATGTAATCTTCAACTTCCATTTTTCGTCTACAACTTTGAGGCCAACTAATTGAAATGGACAATCACATTTCTTTGAACCCGTACACTTACGTTTTAATTCTTCCCCTGATTCTTCTATCTTTTTTGATGGTCTATATTTTTCACCTCTTTCGCAAGCAAAGCGAACTCTAAATTGCCTTTCAGGACCTCCACATTCAAAACCCTTTATCACGATAATAATTCCATTTTCTTTTCCAACTTGTTTAACCCATCCAATAAGTTCTTCTTTACTGCTAAACAACTGATAAAAAAATAGAATTCAAATATTGTTCAAATAATAATGAAATAAAAGTTTAATAAAAATGTATGATACCTCGTTGGTAGTAAATAGTTCAATAGCATCAAATGACTATTCAAATGAAAAAAAAAATTATGTAAATAGAAAACATAAATAATTTAAAAACATTGTTCAAATAATAACTAAATGAAAGTTTAATAATTTATGATACCTAATTGTTAGTAAACGGTTCAACAGCTGACTGATGAAATGAACAAAAAATATAAATTATGTAAATAAAAAATATAAATAATTTAAAGTAATGAAATATCCCGAATCATTAGATTCGGGGCATCCTCGAGTTCCCGAATCCTTCGGTTCGGATACTCAAGGAGTCCCCGTATCGAAGAATTCAGGGCACAATGATTCCCCCGAATTCGAGAATTTGGGGTATCCTTCAAAGTTTCCAACTCTTGCTTATAAATAAATTTAGAAATACAAAAATTTTCAAATACCTCATGTATTTCATCATCTTCTTTCTCGCCAGAACATGAATAGTTATTTCTTCTTTGTAAAACTCCATAAACATTTGTTTATGATAATCTTCCATGCTTAACTTGCCTATCACGAGCAGAACTGTGCTTAGCAATATTTCGTGTTGAGTAATAGTTGTTCTGTAATGTTTGTTGTATGTTGAATAATAATGGTTGTGCAGCGTGGGTGAGTAAAAGTGTTCAGATATAGTGAGTAAAGTGGTTGTAGCGATGGTGGGTGAGAAATTGCGTGCACGCATGCTTGAAAGAGTAAATGCTGAGTGGTTGAGTGTACAGCATTCATTAAGGGTAAATATGAGATTTGATGTGAGGATTTTTTAGGAATATTAAAAATAGGTTGCCATGAGCAGAATTGATGGTCGCAAATAGAATTACCCAATCCAATTTAGTTAGCTCATGATTGTTAATTTTTAATAAATTTTAATATTTAATAAATAATTTTTAATATTGAGTCAATGTCACTGGAGTAGCGAATTGAGGTACTACTGACTCAGCGTAGCATAATTTTCAATTCAAATATGGTAGAAATTTTCAATTCAAAGAAAACAAAATTCACCAAAGAGACAGCTCATGGTGACCAGGGCAACACTTCATTTAATGTAATAATTAAGGATGTGACTTACATATGTTGAAAACTTAATTTAATATTTAAAATTTAATGTTTTATTATTAAATAATATTTATGCAAAAATAAATTTAGGTATAAATGATCTTAAATTAATTTTATTATATTAAATATAAAACAATCCTGAATTCAAATCTTAATTTATGCTCTCAACTGCTTGATTTAACCCATCATCCTTGTTGTAAATAAAATACGTGAATTCACTAAATATCAGCAAAGTAATAGTTTTTTAAGAATAATTGAAGTACCCGAAAAAATATGTAATATCCCGCATCGAGCAATAGGAAGGATCGGAACAACTTATCATGATGGGCCTACGCGAACTTCCCAATGGGAGTCACCCATTCTTGGATTTTTCCAAGTTAAACACGCTTAACCTTGGAGTTCTTTGTTTCCATTCACCCCAAAAAACATCCAGCTGGTGCTATTTCTTTTTTTACTTATTCTCGATATATATTATTGTTTTTTGGCTCCCCAGGTATTACAAAATACCTAATTTTTACTTTATTTTTAATTTCTATTTAACTTTTTAAAATATTTAATTTTAATTATAAATTATCGTTATTATTATTGTGGCAACAAATCATCAAAATGACAAATGTATATTTCATCCACGTGACTCGACTGTCATCATGTCATCCTCCCTCTTGTAGTTGTTAGAACAACAATCATGCACTCATTGAAAATGACAACCATGCATGGGCAGAACTACCACTAATTTCAACCATGGCCGACTCTTTTTGTTGGGTATAAATCAACCTTCACGAAGGTTGTTGGAGCAAAAAACACTGTGTCAAGCTTGACGAGATTGCCACTATCGTAAGAGACTATGACGTTTGAAAAAGAGCCTAACTATATGAGAGTGACAAGAAGAGATGATAAAATTTAATATTTTAATTAATAAAAATTATTATTTAAATTTTTATAAGTAAATGCATTTGTCATGCATACTAACATTATGTGAGATGTCACGTTACATAAAATAATTACGTCACTAACACATCAAATTAAATTTAATACATAAATATGATATTTGATTTTTTAATAATTAAAAAAAATAACATTTGGTCCCTTGTACGAAAAAAGACTAAATTTGATTAAAAAAAATCTAAATTTCATATAAAGATGTAAAAATTTCAAAAGACCTAAAAATATTCAAAAAAAAAAAAATCTAAATTTTATAAAAAGACCTAAAAACTTCATAAAAATATTAAAAAAAGGACCTAAATTTCATTTTATATGTTTTATTTTTAGGCCTTTTTTATGAAATCTAGGTATTTTTGAATATTTTTATGTCTTTTTTATGAAATTTAGGTTTTTAAAATATTTTTAGATCTTTTTTATGAAAATTTTAGGTCTTTTTTTATTATTTTTAGGTATTTTTTTATAAAAATTTTAGATTTTTAATGAGATTTAGGCTTTTTTTTAATATTTTTAGACTTTTTATGAAATTTTTAGTTTTTTTTATTGTTTTTATATCTTTTTTTGAAATTAAATTTTTTTTTATCAAATTTAGTCTTTTTATCATATCAGAGACCAAATGTTAAATTTTTTAGTTATTGAGAGACCAAAGTTTTGATGTGTCTCACTAACGTGATTTTTTTTATAGATCTGACATAAATAACGGTTCTGTTCACTTTCATTTCCTTTAAAAATTTAAAGGAACAATTTTTAATAGTTGAGATCAAATTTTGACATTTTGCATTTTAAAAATCAAACATCATATTTTTTAATTATTAAGATATCTCCATATGTATGTATTAAGATAAGTATTAAAGATATATCTATATATATCTACAATTATTCATTTATTTTTATACCACACTTTTTCATTTTTATATTTATATATATACCTGAACTACCAATACTCTTGAGCTAGAAGCTCCCATCTATATCAATGTTATCACAATCCCTACCTTTATGCCACGGTAGTCTATTTTGTTATCCATTCTAATAACATGCAATTAGAAGATTTATTATTATTATTATTATTATTATTATATTTTTTCTATTATTAATCAATCTTAAACATCATTAGGATCACGACACATTTTGAGCCATCTAACTAAATATCTATCCATAGGCTACTACAAACCCATCATCCTTGAGAGATCACAAATTTCCATTGTTATTTTTAGTATTATCATTAGAATTTAACAATTTTTACTTAACTATTTTTTGAATTTGATTAAATTAATGTGCCATCTGTTAATTGTATCACCTATGCTCATTTTGGATCACCAATACTTACTTTGACATAAAATATAATGTAAAGGAAATTAATTGTACATCCTTTAAATTTTAATTAGTTGACTCAAACACTCTTATAAACTTTAAAATTAACTCAAATATAATATTTAAAATTTTTAAAATTAGCCATGACATCCCAACGTTACCAACGTCATTTGTAACAGAGGACAAAGTAGAAGCTGCATATATTGAACATCTAAATGATCAAGAGTTGAAGATATATATATATATATATATTTTATAGGTAGTTTTATTTTTTTTTTTTAATTTACGCACCATCACGAATGTCTCCCACTATTCGGCCTCAAAATTTCAACGGGAGATATAAATTAGAAAACTCAACAACCAATTTCGATTCTTGACACTATTGCTGACATGAGGGCCACCTGTTTTCAGGGCCGGCTCAAGCGTTGTTGGGGCCTTAGGCGACAGTCTGATAGCCCATCAACAACGGGTAGTTGAGCAGCAGGCGACCCCCTCTTTCTCTCTCTTGCGGGCCGTAGTCCCATCTTGCTACTGCGTGAATCCTAAACGGCCATGGGGTGAGTGACAACGAAAGCGAGGACAAGGACGATAAGGAAGAGGGCCATGGCAAAGAGGTAGAGGGCGAGGAAGGATTGCTTGTTCCAACAGGCACCGACGAAACCGCCTAGGACACCAAAAGGATGGTGAGGCCAATGAAAACAACAGACCATCAAAGCTAGTGGAGGCACTCGTTGTCCGGTTTGGAGGCCAACCAGATCCTAAAGGCGATGATGCGGATGAAGCATACGAAGATTATGAAGTTTAACACCGATGTGATGTTGTTGCTCATTCCTATGGGGATGGCAACATTTGAGAGGGAGAGAGAGAGGCGGCTGAGATGGGAATGGTTGTGGGTGAAGGAAGGCTCTGGCCCGGCAATTTCTGGGGGCCCTAGGCCTAAGCCTTAAGCCGCCCTGCTTGTCTTTTTCATTTACCTCACCGTTGGGACTATGCCTGGGACGGCTTCATTATTTATTCTATATCTGAGCGGCAGTGACAACTCGATGGATGGCCATGCTGTTTCCCAAATGATAACATTAAATAATAAGAATGCGTTTCATAGGCGCATCACATTCCACCAAGAAAATGATAGCATTAAATAAATAAAATGAGATCAGTGGTCCTCGTTGACTCAAAGTCAACATTAAGGATAGCTGTTAACTGGGGGAGCTGCTAACTAAGTATAATATAATGTTAGAGAAATATAGGAGCGTGCACCGAAGAGATGTTGAATTAGGTGTTTTAAAATTGAATTATGTTGGATGTACAATTATTTTGTACATATTGGATTACATAAAGGAGTATTATGACCAAAATATCATGTGCCTCACGCGCCTTTATTTGCCTCATGAGGGACTTTTATGTCATTGATACATCTTTATATAGCCCAAGATGTACATAAAGGTATACTAATAATATTTTTCTTTAAAATTTATTTAGTTTAATAAAAATTTTATATAAAAATTATTTTAACTCTTTTTATAACTTTGAAAAAATAAGTTGTAAATATAAATTGAAAGTGCTCAAAGTATAAAAATAAAAAATAAGAGAAATAAAAGAAATAAGCACACAAAATTTATAATAGTTCAACTCAATCTTGCTTACTTTATTACGTTGCATCCTCATTAAGAATTTTTAAGAATTCACTATTAAGTGCCTATTTAAAGAGTCAGTATTATCTTTTATTATAATAGCTTTTTCAAGATTCAATTATAATTTTTTTCAATAATTTGAAAGAGAAAAATATAGAAGAAAATCTCAAAGAATGAATAGCTCTCAAATGAATATGGAGTAGAAGCTCACAAAAATAAATAATCCTCAAAAGAATATAAAAAAAAGATCAAGAACAATTTTAAGAATACACATAGAAAGTATATGAATGATAGATAATGAAAACTATCTACTTTTTGTAGGTATAAGGTTGATTTAGTATTTGAGTCTCTTTGTCTTTGTTTTTTTTTTTTTAATAGAGGAAAAGTCTTTTCACATTTAGATTTTGAGTTATTTTATCTTATTTATCTTTTCTATATTCTTTTCACTTTTATTAGAGTATTTTAAACAGAGCCGACTCAACCACGAAGTCATCTAGGCGACCAGCCTAAGGCCCCGCATTTTTTAGGGCCCCAAAATTTTGCACTTTATATATTTTTATTTTTTTTAATAATAAATATTTTATTAAAAAAATTAAACTCAAAATAAAATCTAACTTTTAGTCCAAATTTTCATGGACACCCAACCCAACAATTAATTTATAATTTTTTATCTTCCTCATTTGCTCTTCCTAAGTTTTACGTTCTCTTTTCCCATACACTACAACAAAATTGAATTTTAGCTGCGATTTTTTTGCGGCGGTTTCTAAAACCTCTGCAAAATTCATTAAAACATTCAATTTTGTGGCGGTTTTTAAAAAATCGTCGCTAAATTTAAAAAATAATTAAATAATTAAAAAATAAAATTAAATTTAGCAGCGGTTTTTGAGAAACCGTCGTTAAATTAAAAAATAATTAAATAATTTAAAATTAAAATTAAATTAACATCTGCGATGATTTTGAAAACCGCCGCAAAATTCATCAAAAAATTTAATTTAGCGACGGTTTTCAAAATCGCCACTAAATTAAAAAAATAATTAAATAATTTATAATTAAAATTAAATTAACATTTGCGGCGATTTTTAAAAACCGTCGCAAAATTCATTAAAAAGTTTAATTCTTTTTAATTTTAATTAAATAATTTTAGAAACCGTCGCTATATATTTTAAAAATCACCGCTAAATCACTAATTTTGCTGAGGTTTTAAAAGCACCGCAAAAAATATGATTTGCGACAGTTATTCCAGCGATTGGTCAAAACTGTCGCTAAATACTCCGCAACGACTGATTTAGCGCTGCTAAATCACTTAGCGGCAGTTAAAAACCGTTGCTAAATTCAAAAAAAATCGTCGATAAATGCTAGTTTTTTTGTAGTGATAGTTCCCAATTTTCTCTTCCCATTTTTTTACCATTTCTTCTTGAATATAAATTTATTTTTTATTATAAATATTTCAATTGAATCCCTAAAAATAATTCCATTGTTCTTAATTTTCTCTTTTCAATTTTTACCATTTATTTGTTTATTATAGTAGATTGTTTGACTTCTTTTGATCTATCAGATATTATATTTTAGTTGAAAATTCACTATCATCAAGAGATTGTCGTATTTTGTAGTTGATTAAAATTAAAATTTAATGAAATGATAGAATTTTTCGTAGAAATGTGTATTATTTATTTTGTTACAAAAAAAATTAATACTCAACACTAAATATTGATTTATTGATTTATCCAATAAATCAATAAATTAATACAAAAAATTTATCCAATGGGTCGAACAAACTTTTTCGCCTAAAACCCCCAAGTTGGTTGAATCGACTCTAATTTTAAAATAATTAAATATTGATTTATGACTCAACACTTGTTTTATTAGATAAAATATTATAAAAATTTTACTAATAAGAGTCTTATTACAATAAGTAAAAAAGATACAAATATTAACATTTATACCTAATTTAGCAAAAATTTAACGGATCATCCACATGTACATATAAAGAGGAAATAGGATGAGCCATTGTTGGTTGGAAATTATTTTCTTACCTCCAACAATTATATTTTTGTATGAAAACTAAAAAAAATCTTACTTTACACAATTTTTAAAAGCAATAGTTAAATTGCGGTGAATAATGTTTGTTTTAGAAGGTGTATTTATTGTATATTATTTTTATTTTTAATTTTTTTATTAATTAATAAAATATTACAAAACACAACATATCATCAACTAAAATGATTATTTTTAAATAAAAAATGAAGTGTAATAAATATATTTTGCTTGAAAATAAGAAACTGAATGCACCTTAAGTGGATGGAGCTCCTTTCATGTCACTATTCATGTCATGTTAATATTTAATGAGGTGAAAATATATTTTAATGGTTAATTAAATTCTAGATCTTCATTTTTAATCAAAGACTAATATTAACATGACCTATTATGCCACTAGTAACATGAGACGAGCCGAAACTACTGTGGTTAACATTATTTTTTCTAATAATAGAAAAATAAAAATATTATTTAAATATTCAACAGTGACATTTAGTGTGACACTTCTGCATTAGTATAATTCTAATAAAATTATATAATATATTTACATACATAATAAAATTACACTTCTGCATTTATTTTATATTATATTTACATAATATAAATTCTAATAAAGAAGTGTCAAATCAAGTATAATTGTTAAGCATTCAAATAATATTTCTAATAAAAAAAAATTAAGAATGGAACTAATGCTCTTACTTTTCCACTTTTAGGCGAAATTAAACATAAGATTTCACAAAATCCAACTTGAAACAAATTACAAGAATAGAAAAAGAATTCATAAAATTATCGGTGTTTAACGAATTATTAATTGAAAAGAAGCAACGTATTCACTTAATTTAAAACAAGAGAGACTTTAAAAAAAATTATATAAATAACTTATAAATTACGTGCATCGATAACTAATAGTGAGAACAATAAACTAAGCACACACAAAAAAAATTATATTTGGAATATTCATCCATTTTTGCATCTTTTACATTTACTAATTTTAAAATTGAGTGATGTTAAGAATCATGAGTTATGTGTTTCATTCTCATTGGAGAAAGTGTTAGGCTGAGAAAATAATGACACATAATTTTTTTAATTTTTTTAATAAAAAATATTATATAATCATTATTAATCATCATTCTTAATATTAAAATTTAATCAATTCACAAATATTATAATTGTGTTACGTCATCAACTTTTGGATATAACTAGGGGTGGATCTAGGGGGCAGGCACGGGCTCCAGCCCGTGCTAGTCTCAGCCCTCTCAATAAATTTGTCTTAAAATTTGGATCATTTGAGAAGGGAGTGGACTATAATAAAGGATATATCTAGGCCAACTCTCCCCAAGATCTCTCTCCGAATCCGCCTCTCGATACGAGCATGATAAGTGCTATTTGCTTCTAGACTTTTACACGTTTGGCCACAGCCAAAGGCATTAATTATGATGTTGGGTGGGAGTCCCATTAATGTCAAAGTCATGCACTAATCTGAACTGAATTAGAATAGAGTCCTTAAAGGAATTAGAGACTTAGAATTTGACAATTCTTTAATAGTCCTACACTTGTCTTTAAAGGAATTAGAGACTTAGAATTTGACAATTCTTTAATATTAACAAAGACTCGGTGCTTTTTTTTTTAATTTTGAATTAATAATTGGTATGTCAAGATCATTCATAGAGGTTTGGCGCATGGTTGTTAAGTATCATCTAGAAGCTCTGATTAAGTATTCCCTTATATTGTTATCCACAATACTATTTTTTTTTTTTTTTACATTAGAAAATGAAAGATAATGAGGAAACTCTCAGTGGCTGAATCCTATTGATATATATATATATATTTATATATAACAAAGTATTCATAAGGACTTCACATACCAACTCTAATATTTATATCTTTAATAGAATAGATATTACTTGAAATACTTAGAAGAAAGATTTATATTGATTCCAGCAGATGAAGCGCAAGTGAAAATGATTGGGGACCAATTTCTCAAAATCCAATTTAGGTCAGTAAATTTTAGTTAATTTTTAATATTTAATAAATAATTTTTAATATTAAGTCAATGTAATACCCCATATTTTTATGAGATTGTCACGTAATTTCGATAAGTTTGAAATATCGAAAAATTGACTTGATAACAGTTATAAATACCAAATCAATTGTAGGGAATGTCTCGAAATGAAATTGTCTAAGAAAAATGATATGGTCTTAATGAGCGTTTCGAGATAGGATTTATAGTATCGAAATAAATCGGATCGGGAACGATTTTTGGTACAATTAAAGTACAGCTGCTATTTAGGTTACAAAATCGAATTATCGTAGGGGACTTCCGGGAAGTCAAAGGAAGCCTGAGAAGACTCTGATTTTTCGTAAGGAACAACCCTTCAGTGGTTTTGAGATGAAACGATATCTCGAAAAGGATACTGGGACGAAATCATCCTTTTAAACTAAGCCTTAAATTATTAATTTTGAAATTTTTGTATTGAAATGCAATTTAATTCAGTGTTTAAGACTGTATTTGCAATTGGGGAATTGTATAGGTGAAATAGAGGTGAAATTGGGATTTAAATGAGTAATTTTTATATTTATCGATGTAATATATAGTTATATATGTAGATATGTATATGCTTATGCGTGTTATGTGTGCGTGGGATGGCCCCAACAACTCCATATCTCCATGACTTGCAACATTTGGAAATATTTGCATGCAAAGAGAGATGGCCTAGGCAGAGGAGTCGGTGGATGCTTCGGCTATATAAAGGGAAGGGAGAAGAGAAATGACAGCAAGCTTTGGCTAAGAGCTTGGCCAAGCAGGGCTGAAAGCAGATGAGAGAGATTGAGAGAGAAAAGAACTTAAGGAAGGGAGCTGGTAGCACGAGGTGGCGCGAGGAGGTGCTTGGAAGCAGCCGGAGCAAGCTGCTGCAGCTCGCAGTAGCCATGGCCGCGAGCTTTCAGCAAGCAAGTGCGACCATGGCTGAGGGTAGCAACTATGGAAGCAAGCCGCGGGCGGCTGACGGCGGTCAGAGTGCTGGCCAGTGGGCGGTGGGCTTGGTGAAGGCCGAAAATGGAAGCCATTGCAGCAACAAGCGGCTGCCATAGCCGCAAATCCAAGCTTCCAGCAAGCTCGGGGAGCAACGGGTGCGACGAGGAGGCGGGCATGGCGATGTCTCGTGATGGCGGCGATTCGCGGGAGGCCGGGGATGGTCGGAGGGGGCGCAGTAGGCTGTCGAAGCGGCCGGCGGAAGGCCAAGAGGCGGCGATCACATGCCTGGTGCACGCGGGAAGAGGAGGAAGAAGGTGGAGAAGAAGAGAAGAAATAAAAGAAAAAGAAAAAAAAAAGAAAAGAAAAGAAAGGAAAAGACAATAGGAAAAAATTTTGGAAAAATTCTGAAAAATAGGAAATGAATATTTACTAATATTTCGAAGATTTTGGACAAGAAAATGGTTTGAACACGCGTTTCGAGATCAAAACATGCATATCGAGAAAGATAGAGATGCCAAGTTAAAGTAAGTAAAATTCTCTAGAAAATTTCAGAATTTCGGGAATATTATTTTACAAATTGTCATAGTGAAATATTTGAGAAATATTTAGTTTGGATTTATTGAGAAAAAATAGAGAGAAAAATAAAGAAAATGCAAGAAATTATGAAAAATAGGTTTTAATACTTATTTAATCAAATATGGTGATTAGGATGCTTTAAGGCTTAAAGTTGAAATGATTTGTGAGAATTTTGAGATTAGCATGCAAATCTAGATAATGTGCGTATTTTGAGACAATGCACGAATATTGAGGTAGCTCAATAAATTTGAAAATGTAAGTGGTACTTTCCAACTAGATTTAGTTTTATGAAAAATGTTTGGTTTGTAAGTGGCTCAATCCAAAATCCGATTTTAAGTAAATGATTTTATCATGTTGTCATGCTTTAATGTGAATATATCATATAGATTGCATTTACATATATTGATGATGAAATGTGCATATGTTTACGATGATATTATTGATCATGCATCGCATGTTGGGTTTGAGATATGGACTATCACCACTGTTCTACCAAGGGTGCACCCATACACCTCGGTCTGGTAAGGAGGCTGTAAAAATGAAAAACAGCAGTGGGTGCAGTCAACTCAAATCAAAATGAAATGGAAATGACATTTTGCATTTATGCACGAAATGTGTTTATTGTTCTCTTACTTAGATGATTCATCATCTAACTTGGGTTATGCCCCTGGAATATTCAAACTTTCCAGATGGAGATTGTAGCAAAAACGAGGATGAATAAGGTATGAAATGGCACTTAGCAAAGTGCATGATGAATTGAATGATGAATGAAATATATGTAATGTAACCCATATATTTAAGTTCTGCTACTTTAAAATCTGAACATTTTGAGAAATGATGATATATAACCATTTGGTTAATGATGATGTAAACCATAATTAGGGTTAATGTTAGTCAAGAACTTATGTTTTGTATTAAGTTATGTTGAGGAACGATGATGTAAGAACTTATTTAATGTTAAAGTAAGATGCCAGGTTTGATCCTTGCTTTCGCATTTGATGTATATAATAATTTTCTTTCGAGAAAATGGTTGGAAATTTTGGGATAAACATGAGGAATGATATGGTTTAGCATTAGTTCGAAAGAAAAAATTTATTATTTTAGAATTGTTCGAATTTATAATGCACTCGAAAAATGGGGCGTTATAGTCAATGTCATTGGGAGCCAATTTGAGGAACACTTCGTTTAATGTAATAATTAAGGATGTGACTTACATATGTTGAAAAGTATATTTAATATTTAAGTCTTCAAACCATAAGTCGAGCAGTCGGATGAATAATATATCGATATCAATCTGATAGGTTGCGAGTTCGATTCACACTCTGTGTAAGGGCCAAAGACCTAACCTGTGATTTACCTCCCCTGACGTAATCAAAAGCACGAGTATTGAGGGCCATGCAAAGACGATCATCCCAAGTATATTTAATATTTAAATTTTAATAATTTATTTTTTAAATAATATTTATGTAAAAATAAATTTAGGTGTAAATGATCTTAAACTAATTTTATTAATTTTATAAAAAAAAAATCTCGAATTCATATAATGACCCGTTAGTGGGTCTAGGAGTTATTAATATTTATTTATGTGCATTGGAATTTTTGCCCTATTAGATTAATGTGAGAAATATTTTTATGTGGCAAAATATATGTAAGTAAATTATGTGTTAAATTAATGGGTTTGGGTTGCTCATTTGGGCCTAAACCATGTAATAGTATGTTGTGTATTTAGTTGACGGGTTGTGCTTGAGCCCATTGGTAAAATAAATTAAAATAGAATGACATAAATGTGTTTTGCTCATATGTGATGTGTTTTGATTAATGGATTGGCTTTGGAAACTTGGGTTGAGCCCAAAAGAGATTTTGTATATTTTAATTGTTGTAATGTTGTGAAGCCCATTGGGCTTAAGGATATGTTGAGACCCTTTGAGTTGGGCTAATGAAATAGGCCTTGGGCCCATGTGCATAAAGTTGTGTATTTATTTAATAAAAGTTGAAATGGTTTATGAAATGTCTAAAGTGGGCTTATGTATTATATGTTATGTAAGAAAAAGAAAAAGAGTAAAATGGTAATTGGAATAATGAGTTGAATAAGGAAAAGAGAAAAGAAATAAGAAAATGTAAAATGTCCATAAAGGGTATGAGATATTTGTGTGTGTGTGTGTGTGTGTGTTAGGAGGAGGTAGTCTAGTAAAAGCAAAGGGGAGAGTGGTTGGCAGACCATTCTCTCCCCCACACCTTTCCATACTTTGTCTAATTTTTCCCCTTCCTCATTCTCAATCTCTCCTTCTCTCGTGACCTTGTTCATTTTCTCTTTTTTCTTTTCCGTTTTCTTCTTCTTCTCCTTCCGTTATGCTTAAATGAATTAAAGTTTTAAAGGTGGAGGATTTGCATCATGGAGGAGAAGGCTTTTTCTTCTCTTCGGTCTAAGTTTCAAAAGACAAGTTCTCTTACACCCTTTTCTTTTAAATGGTTGTGCAAGCATCCATCTTCTCTTCTTCTATCTTTTAATGCAAGGCTATGTCCTCTTGTGTAAACCAGTTGTATTTTCGTATCTCTAAATGGTGTTTACAAATTTGAGTTAAATGAGTTATTTTTCATGTTTTCCTAAAGTTGTGGTCTCTCCTTGTGTTATTGTAGTGTCCCGTAGATGGTTTCGTTGGGCTTGATTACCCCATATTTTTCTTTCATAGAATGACATTATGGGTTAGGAAGCTAGAATGAGAGTTTTTAGATATTTGGTGTCCATTTTGTGTGTTTTCGATGGATTTCTGATCATTTTTCTTTCTCCTCGACCAAGTTGACTCGTCCAGGAGGTCAAGTCGACTCGAATTTGTCCCAAGTTGACTCGACTGCGTTTTGACTCCATTGCGCGTGTTTCGCTGCTTTGGGCATAACTTTTGATTTAGAATTCAGAATTATGATCCGTTTGAAGCATAATAAAATAGACTTCGAGGGCTTCGATTTGATATATAATATAATATATTTTGGTTATGATTTGAGTTGGTTAAGTATATTCTTAATCCAAATCAAGTAAGATTGTTAAAGTAAATTGATTTTAAATGCTTCCTTTGATATCCCTCAATCCTATAAAATGATAATATGTGTTAGAAGACATATATATGTATATACGTGGGGTTCATGAGATAAAAATGTAATTGAATTGCATGAAGAAGTATGATGTTAATCATTTGAGAAGTTATTAAGTAATGATTTTGGTTGGTATGTCCATGGTAACTCATGTGTGATGCATGACTAATATTATATGAATAATTGTCCTTAATTGATGTGATGAAACCTAACCAATAAGAACTGTGTGAAAGAGCCAAGAGCTCCAATGGGCAATAATTGATGATATGTGATTGTCACTTGTCATAGCATTGTTATGGATGTGTTGCATGGCATTGTGTGCTATTTTATCTTGCATGTGCTATGGTGGTCACTCGTGATATGGATGTGCTTGAATTCGCATATGCATGCTTGATGTTATAATTTATGTCACTATTCTTATTTTGGTGCGACAGCTAAGTCTGTGTGTGTGGAAAATGGTACTCTATGAGAGTTTGACGCGAGTGAGGTGGCCATAAACTCGGTAGGCGTGCTCGAGCCAGGATTGGCTATTGAAATTTTGATATAAGAGCCTATATATATACGTATGTATCGATATGGATGGGATGAATTATTGAGTTATTGTTATTTTAATGCATGTGTATTGCATCTCTTGTAAAATTTTGACATGAGAATCTTTTATGATATATGCATACATGAATGGTAGTGGCGGCCTTGGGAGCCACACGAGTTTCATTATTGTGGATGCATGTGCATGATGATGGAATGGGTGCATAGCATTGACGACCATGGCTTGAAAGAGAAAATTGGTGTCTATGATATCTCCCATGGTAAAGTGTGTGAATTTATGGCAAGAAAAGAAAGCATGGCATATATAAATTGAATTTTGGTTAATAGAGAAGGCATGAATTGGTGTGTCATTTATGCTTGATGCTCGGAGTAAGACTGGTCATATCCAATCTTTGTTGTTTTATTTATTTGCTGAGCTTTTTGGCTCCCTTTAAAAAAAAAAAAAATATTTTTATGAAATGTAATGAATTTTAATTTTTTGGGGGATGATGTTGTCAAGTGTAGAAGGCATAAACTCAATTGAGGTTTAGTGGTCGGGTAGTGAGTTTCCCTTGGCTCTATATTATTCATGCTTTCGTATATCGATCTTGTCATAATTTCCTTTTGCTATATGTTTGCTGGGCCTTGTAGCTTACGCTTGCTTCTTTTGTCATTCTAGGTAAGTGGAAGACAATTATGTGGGCGAGTTTTGGATAGATGTGTATAGAGATGTTCCAGCCTCAAAGATCCATGGGTGTAGTTTGAGGGCAGGATTAGAGGGTTTCAATTTGTATTTAAAGTCTTGATGCCCTTTTATTTTGAAAATGTATGGGTGGTAAACCCTAGATGATAATGTAAAGAATGATGTAATATTTATTATGCCTCATATTATTAGTGAGCAAATATGGAAATGAAAAGAATTTTTTATAAATTTTGAGTGATATTTGTATCTATTTTTAATGGACCTTCTCACGAATTTCCTATACTAAAGGATAATCTGGTTGCGAGACTTGACAATTCAAATCCTAATTTATGCTCTCATCAAACCAGCTTGATTTGACTCATCATCCTTATTGGAAATAAAATAGATGAATTCGTTAAATATAGCAAACCAATAGTTTTTTAACATTAATTAAGGTACCCAAAAGAATATCTAATTTTTACTTTGTTTTTAATTTTTATTTAACTTTTAATTTTATAAATTAAAATATATATTTTTTTATTTAATTTTAATTATAAATTATCATCATCATCATCATTATTATTATTATTATTATTATTATTATTATTATTATTATTATTATCATGACAAGTCAAAATAACAAATATATATTTCCATTCACGTCCCTCTCACGTCATCTTCTCCCTTGTAGTTGTTAGAACTAGTATCCTGAACACTAGTTTGGCCATAGCTGCCTCTTCCATGCACTCGTTGAAAATGACGACCATGGCAGAACCACCACTAATTTGGACCATGGCATTGGCAGGCTGATTTTTCCTTCCCTAGTCACCATTTGCTAGAAGTTTGTTGGATCAACCTTGACCAAGGCTGTTGTCTGCCGCTCAGACACGCGCACTTTCTACTAGCTCAGCTTCTTAGCAATGAGGATTGCACCAATGAAATTCATTGTCATCGTGGTCTCAATTAATGTTGGAGCCAAAAACACTCTGGCTTGTCTGCGACACATCAAATTGGATGTAATACAAAAATACAAGATTTGATCTTTTAACAATTAAAAAAATGAGATTTGATTCCTGATATGAAAAATACTAAATATGATAAAAAAAAAGATTTAAATTTTATAAAAAGACCTAAAAATAATAGAAAAGACTTAAATTTTATAAAAAAAAATTTAAAAATATTTAAAAAAAATCTAAATTTCATAAAAATATCTAAAAATTTCATTAAAATACCTAAAAATAATAAAAAAGACCTAAATTTCATAAAAAGACTTAAAGATTTAATAAAAGAGCTAAATTTCATAAAAAGACCTAAAAATTAAAAAAAAATCTAGATTTCATAAAAGACCTAAAAATTTCATAAAAAAGCCTAAAAATAATAAAAAGGAAAACAATTTCATTTTATATGTTTTATTTTTAGGCTATTTTTATGAAATTTAGGCATTTTTTTGAATATTTTTATGTCTTTTTATTAAATTTGTTGGTCTTTTTTATGAAAATTTTATGTATTTTTTTTATTATTTTTAAGGTTTTTTTTTATAAATTTGTAGATTTTTTTTAATGAAATTTAGGCATTTTTGAATATTTTTAGATAAAATTTTTAAGTCTTTTTATGAAATTTAGGTTTTTTTTTTTTTTCAAGTTTGAAATTTTTTTCATATCTGAGACCAAATATCAAATTTTTTAATTATTAAAAAATTAAATATCATATTTATGTATTAAACATAAATATAATATATCTCGATGACATGACATAGATAACAGTTTTGTTCACTCTTACTCCTATTAAAAACTTAAAAGAACAATTTTTAATAGTTAAGATACTAAATCTTGACATTTTGTACTTCAAGAATTAAATGTCATATTTTTTTAATTATTGAGATACTTCCATACGTATATATTAAGACTTGTATTAAATATATATATCAACAATTATTCATTTATTTCTACACCACACTTTTTCATTTTTATGTCTATCCCCAAAATACCAAACCCTTGAGCTTGAAGCTCCCATATATATCAATGTTATCACAATCCCTACCTTTATGCCACACTAGTCTATTTTGTTATATGCTATAGTACGTAGCAGGCATGATAAAAATAAACTAATGTAGCACACAGAAGTCTTATAGTGGTTTGGCTCACTCAGTCTACTCCACTATCTTGACTTCTCACCAATGATTTTAATAATTCACTTTAACTTTTTTAAGATTAGCTAAAATCTCAACTTTTAATAGGTGTAGTTGTAATTTATACTTTTTAATGATTCAACAATAACTAAATACATAGCTTTTATAAGAAGCAGTTGGAACCTTTTACAATGTGTTTTTCATAGGCTAAAACACTAGACACAACAAGATAAGTGAAGTATACAAAATAAGCACTTTGGGAAGTTTTTGAAAAATCGAATTCAAATAATGAAACCAGCTTCTCACAAAGAAAAGAGAGAAAAAAGAATGCTAAGATAAGAACACTCTCTATCTTTTTCTAATATAAGATGTATGCTTGAGGGCTCTCTCACTTGAGTGTAATAGTGAAAAATTTAGCTCAATATCTGCTTATTCTTCTTGAATCCCATCTATCTTTTATAGCTTTTCTTGTCTCATAACCATTAGCTTTTTTGTCCATTGGTAAAATCTGAAAGATATTCAAGATATATTCTATTCTTTTTTATCCCAATGGTTAAATATATAATTTGTGCTCAAAGGAAGTTTAGAAGGCCTTTTTGCAACAGTTAGAATAAAGACTATGCACCTTTTGGATGTATGTAATACCTAGTTTAACGGTTATAATTTTAAATTTCAACACACTTTTCCTTGAGCAAGAAATGTTTGTAATCGAGTATTTTTTAATATTACTATTGGTTTTCGAACCAACCTATTTCCTCGGCCAAATACAGATCAAACGCAATAAACAAGAATGCAGAAACGAAAATCACAATCACAACTCACACACACAAATAGTAACACAACGAGATACGTGTTCGGATCAATAGATCCTACTCACGGTAGAGGCTCCCCTTCTAGTCAATCCACTAATATCTCAAGTTTTACAATTGGTTACAAGATCTCAAACGGAAGTAAAAACAATATTGCAAAAACACAACTGAAATAGAATCCAACAACAAGAACAAGCAAATATTTGTTCTTAACCGATCTCAAGATCAAGGCTTCGGATCTGTTCTTTCAGCCAACCAATCTCTCACGCCTCAGGTGCTTAAAATGACATAGAGATTAAAGCAATAAAGTCACTTACCACACGATCTTACCATGAAAACAACCTACTGATTGAAAACACAAGAGAAGGATTCACGGGATGTGTCTTGCTTCAAGAGAGAGCGTTGATTTAGGGTTTTAGAAAGAGATAAGGAAATCTATCGAGATTAGGGCATCTCACCGCCCTTATATAGCATCATCAAATGAACGGAAATGGGTGGCCAGCAGTAGATGCAACACGGAAAGAATACGGATCTTACATGGGCTCGGTCCATAATAAACTCAGCCCACATGAAACCAGATAGCCCACATGATATATATATCAACAGAATATGCATAACATTTAAATTCAATTAACATGAATACAATATGATTTTCAATTTCGTATAACAGCATGCAATCAATTTTGATAAATCAAAATGCAAATGAAAAATCATTTAAACAATTTTGAATCACACAAAATCAACAAATTTCACCTTGATTCAAGAATGGATTAATGACTAGAGGCCCTTGTAAGTCTTCCACAGCTACGTTGGAAGAACATTGAGCAAATCTAAGGCCTGCTTAAACTTAACTATTGGGATAGGCTTAGTTAGAATATCTGCTGGATTTATTATAGTAGAAATCTTCTCTACCTTAACCTACCATTTGGATATAATATCCATAACAAAATGAAGACGCACATCTATGTGCTTGGTTCTCTCATGGAATGCACTATTCTTTGAGAAATGAATGACACTTTGGGAATCAAAAAATACCTTAGGGATCTAGCCACCTAGACCTAATTCTCTAACTATTCCCTGCAACCAGGTAGCTTCTATTAAGGTAACATATTCTGGCTTAGTGGTTGATAAAGCCACTATGTGTTGGAGATTTGATTTCCAACTTATCACATTTCCACCTATAGTGAAAACATATCCCGATAAGGACCTTCTCTTATCTAAATCAACTGCAAAATCAGAATCACAATAACTCTGAATGCTGCTGGAATTTTCAACATTTGAACTGAACACTAAACCCTTATCTATTGACTCCTTTAAATACCTAAGAACCCACTTAACAGCTGACCAATGCTCCTTAGAAGTATTGCACATGAATCTACTTACTAGGCTGACTCCATAGGCTATATCAGGTTTAGTACCTATCATGGCATACATAAGGCTTCCCACTGCATTAGAATAAGGAACCTTCTTCATATACTCAACTTCTTCTTTAGGTAAACTTTCTTTTACAGCTTGAAGCTTAAAATGAGGGGGAATAGGGGTTGTGACAGGTTTACAACCTTCCATATCAAAGAGATTTATCACTTTCTTTAAATATCCAGATTATGATAAGGTCAAAATACACCTGACTGCTCCTAAGGTTTTCATTTCAAATTCTAACTTTAGGGCTTAAGTTAATTTATCTATTTCTCCATTTTCTTTACATGGTATAAGCATATCATCTACATATATAAGGAGATATATGAACAGCTTTCCTTTAAGCTATTTAAAGTAGACACAATGGTCAAAGTTACATCTAGTGTAATTTTCTTTTAGCGTAAACTCATCAAATCTCCTATACCATTGTCTAGGAGACTGCTTTAGACCATAAAGAGACATTTTCAATAAGCAAACCTTATTCACCTTACCTTTTTCTATGAAACCTACTGGCTGGTCCATATATATCTTTTCTTCTAGGTTTCCATGAAGAAAGACAGTCTTAACATCTAATTGCTCAAGCTCTAGATCATGCAAGGCTACTAAGGCTAAAACTAACCTTATAGAGGTATGCTTTACTACAGGGGAGAACACTTCATGGTAGTCTATGCCATCTCATTGGGAAAAACCCTTAGCTACTACCCTAACCTTAAATCTGGCTGGTTCTACTCTTGGGATACCTAGCTTCCTTTTAAATGTCCATTTACAGCCTATAACTTTTTGATCTTTAGGTTTATTTACAAGAATCCAAGTTTTATTCTTTTGAAGAGATTCCATCTCTTCCTTCATTGCCTTTAACCAATGAATTCTATACTTACTGGAACTAGCTTCATGATAACTAATAGGTTCATCATGCTCAATTGAATCTCCAATATTAAGAGCATAGGTAATAACATCAGTATGGGCATACCTAGCAGGAGGTTTAATCTCTTTCCTCACCCTAGCCCTAGATAGGACATAATTATCCAATTCAGGAATGATTTCAGCTGAATTTTAATTATTCTCATTCTCTATTTTAGATTCAGCAAGTTCTGGAGAACTAGACACTTGAGGATTCTCTAGGCTAGACTCCACTACCTTATCACTAATAAGGCTATCCCTTTCCATCTCAAATTCAATATTTTCAGTTTGGTCTACCTTGGTATTTTTCACTTTATTTGGGGTATAGTATTCTGATTCTTTGAATACTACATCTCGGTTGATGACTGTCTTCTTTTCATCAATCAGACACAATTTGTATCCTTTTACCCCTTGAGGGTATCCTAAGAATACAACTTTCTTGGTTCTAGGGTCTAACTTCCCTTCTTTCTTATGGACATAAGTAATACATCCAAATGGTCTAAGGTGATTTAATGATGGGAATTTCGCACTCCATAACTGTTTATGAGTCTTAAAGTTTATGGTAGAGGAAAGGGATCTATTTATAAGGTAACAAGTAGTTGAAACTACTTCAGTCCAAAATTTCTTAGGTAAGTTATAGTCTTTCAAAAAACATTTAACCTTATTTAGGATGGTTCTATTCATGCGTTCAGCAACACCATTTTGCTGAGGTGTTTCACTACAAGTTCTATGCCTTGCAATGCTTACTTGTTTGCAGAAATTTGAGAATTCTTGATTATAGAATTTCAAGCCATTATCTGTTCTAAGAGTCTTTATTTTCTTGCCTGATTGCAATTCTACATAGGTCTTCCATTCCTTAAATTTTGCAAAAGCTTCATTCTTATGCCTAAGGAAATAAACCCAAACCTTCCTAGAATAGTCACCGAAAAAGAAAATGAAATATTGGGCACCTCATAGGGAACTAGAAACTTGGGGAGATCCCTAAAGGTTGGAATGGATATAATCCAGGACATCTTTGGACTTATTAGTTGCAGGAACAAACTATAACCTGTGAGACTTGCCCAAGGCACATGTCTCACAAAAGTCTGAAACATTAATCCTCCTAGGATCTAAGATGCCTTGTTTGCTTAATTCTTGCAAACCTTTCATTCCTATGTGACCTAGCCTTCTGTGCCACAAAGCAGTGTCATCATTTCAGAAGATGAGACTACAACACTGCTAGAGATAGTCTCTGTTTGCAGGACATGTAGTCCTTGCTTACTGATTCCCTTAAGAACTACCATGGATCTTTTAAACACCTCAATGATACCATTTTCAGACTTATAAGACTCTCTATTTGAATCTAACATGCCTAGGGAAATAAGATTTCTTCTAAGATTGGGCACAAACCTCACATTATCTAAAGTCCTATATGCTCCATCCCACATCTTAAACCTATCTAACCTTATACCAGTTATATTGTAGGATTGATTATTACCCATTAGGACTTTCCTACCCTTTATATGCTGGAAATTAAGCAACCAGTCTTTCCTAGGTGTCATGTGTAACACCCCGCTCTCCCAAGGGCATTAGGTAACGTAAGATTCCGGGGATATTTTTTTCAAACAACGAAAACTCAACACAAAACCGTTCCTCGAAGATCCCGTTACACCTTCCTAGTATATCAACTATGAACCATTAAAAAACTAAGATAGGTACATCATCTCCAATGCGGAAGCTAGATCGAAACCTCAATAAACCATAATCGAACCTACTTTATTCATAATATAATGTCAACCAACGTTTACATGACGTCATCAAAATTAACAACATAATTAAAAATGACATAAAATAAACTATCAACTAATCGTCGAGGAGTGACGGTGATTAGATGATGAATCATTTAAGTGAGAGTTCAAAATCACATTTTTCATGAATGAATGCAAGACATGAAATAAACGAATACACTCGGCAAGCCCTAGCCCAAGAGAATCCCTAGCGCTTAACCCTACCATGGGAAAAGAGCAATCTCTCTAAAAGCTATGCCACCATACCAACTCGACGACACGACGTGATTTTATCTCAAGAGGGGCAAGACAACGCATCTCTCCAACATCTCGGGAACAATCATTACCAACTCCCGGCCCAGGAAGGTCACATCAACGCAGGAACCCGACTCACCACATTTACGTCCGAGATTACGTTCCCACTTTAAGCATCTAGGAACCACCACACAATCCCAACTCCAAAATTTCACATGGACCACCTAGTCATCCTAGTGCAACTTTCCTAGCCAAACGGCCTAGCACGGAAACCAAGGCGGCTATCTCGACATACTCACCAGCACAAGATACCCCTATTATTCCGTCACGCCCTTGGAGAATTATGACTACACTATCCAGACAATATTCTAGGCTGACATCCTACATAAACAACACAATATGGACCACCTAGTCATCCTAGTGCAACTTCCTTGACTAAACGGCCTGGCATGAAAACCAAGGCGACTATCCTGACATGCACACCAGCACCAGATACACCTATTATTCCGTCACGCCCTTAGAGAATTATGGCTACACTATCCAGACAACATCTTAGGCTGACATTCCATACGAACACATAAAACGCAAGACAATACCACATTTCACAATTCCAATGCATCATATAAACAACAATTTATAAAATGTAATGCACAAGTACGAAATGTTTAGGGACAAAACTCTCTTATAAAACCAACCATCACTGGTTATCATTTGCATGAAACAAACCATTTGCATGAACAAGTCTAGTTTGGTAGTGAACAACTCACAACTTAAAATCGAGTTTCCAGGTAAAGCACTCACCTCGAACGTATTCGGATCGTCTCGATCCTCGTGCACGACCTCGATTTGCATGCCAATTCACAAATACTTGAACTTATACTCAAACTCTAGCCATAACACTTCCTAAACACCATATTTAATTAGGGAAGAATTAAAATCCATTTTCCTCATTTTTTTTCATAATTTCCTCTATTTTTCTTCCATTTTTCACTTCGATAATTTCAAAATAATTATTTTCTCAAACATTTTTTTCAATTTTTCCACACGATAAATCAAAAAATAAATCAAGAAAAATACTGAAATCAGAATTACCGAAAATGCCCTTGTCACGCGCCCTCACCAGCTTAGCACGTAGGTGCGAGTGGAGTATGGCGCGTGCAGCTCACGCACCACTTTCTTCTCCAAATTTATGTCTGCCGCCGACGTCTCCGATGGATGATCTGAGGGTACCCCCTTCAAGCCCTTATCCAATTAATCAGGATGGCATCGATTTTCGATCGAAAGGACACCAGAATGGTAGTTGCAGGTCGCGGTAGGCGGTCTGCCACTCGATTTCGGTCGAGCTTCAATCAGCCTTCAAACGCTCATGAAAATGCACCAAATGCTCCAGATCTCTTCCTCTTGATGCAAGGATCAATATCCCCTTATCCACTATCTTGAAATCACTCCAAATCGCGAGCAATTTGTGTCTTCATTCTCAGCCGAAACCCTTACCCTTTTATAGCCAAAATCTGGCTAAATTCTGACCAATCAGCAGCCATGGCTTGGCCTCCAAGCCTCCTACCGCCGTATAGCACCTCCCCTAGCTCTCCCTCTACCATCCCAATGCTGGATTTGGCCTCCACGTGCGGTGGATTTGCGGTGGCTAAATTTCTTCATTGCATGTTCACAATGCAGCTTCTGTTTATTACACTTTGACCCCATGTTCTCTTCAAATGACATTTCTGCCCTTTCCATGATACCCCTGATATGTCCAACTATATCACTAAGGCCAACAAGTCTTGTACTTCTCATTTCCTCCTCGAAATTCTTGCAAATCTATTGTTTTGACCTCCCTCGAGCAAAATTAAAAAATTACACTTGGGCCCTGTTGCTCGTTTTGATCTTAAATCTCTTCGTTTCAACCCCGAAATCATTAGAGGATTGTTCTACACATAAAATATAGGTCTCCAACACGCTCCATTGACTTTTCGGATGTTTCCTACATCGATTTAGTTTTCTCAGCTCGGTTGACAGTTGTACCGAAAACTGTTCCCGATCTAATTTCTTCTATCACTTAAATTCATAACTCATATTACTCATCAGCATTATTCCATTTACCGTAGTTATCTAGGGTCTGGGGTACTCTCTCCGACTGATTCGGTATCTTAAAATTGTGATAGTGTACCCTACAGTCTCATTTTTTTAAAAATTCCATTTATGCCCTTTATAATATGCCATTTATATCCTCGATAATTTTTTAGGTATTACATCATTTGAAAAGTGCAACCTAAATCTAAAATCCACTCATCACCTACGGCATATTTAGACAAAATTAGGCCCTCTGCACTATCATATCTATTAGATAAATTTGATGCATCTTAATTACTAGAACTCTCATTTTCTAGGTCTTTCTTTCTTTTGTAACAATTCTTTCTTACATGGCCATCTTTCTTACAATACCAACATGTTCTTATTTTAGAGGATCTCCTACTAGTTCATTTAATCTTTGAGTTTGACCTCGTTTTACTTATATCCCTTGAATTCCATTTGCCTTTATTCTTAGATTTTTGTTCCCAATTGCCCTTTACATTTAAGCCTTCAGCATTATTTATCTTCTTATCTTTCTTATCATCTTCAAGATCTCTAGATCTTAAGGCAGATACTACATCCTCTAAGGATAGGGAGGTTCTACCATACTGCATTATAGTCTTTAGATCTCTATATGACTTGGGTAAAGCATTTAAAAGAATTACAGCTTGGTTTTCTTCAGAAATACTCTCATCTATTTTTTCTAGACCTATTACAATGACATTAAAGTCATCTAAGTTTTCTTCTAGAGATTTAGAGGTATTCATTTTAAAACCAAATAATTTTCCTTTTAAATAAATCTTACTTGTTAGAGATTTAGTCGCATACAAAGATTCTAACTTATTCCAGACCTTTAAGGCAGTGTTCTCTTTGTTTACTTGTCTAAGGACTTTATCGGAAAGATTTAAGATAATAAGACTATAGGCTAATCTATCCATTTTATGCATTTTAGGGGTAGGAGGGAGTTCTACTTTATCTTTCTTAGTTACAGAAGGTTCATCCAGTACTTCAAAACACTGGTTTTGAACCAATACGATAGGCATCTTCTTTTGCCACAAAGAAAAATCACCACTACCATCAAACTTATCTAATTCATATTTAGATGGAGTTATGTAATTCATATTTAGATGGAGTCATTTATATGAACAATAAAACAGAATGGTAATTTCATGTGATATTTGAATTAACTGAGACTAATTAGAAAAAATTCAAAGTAGAAATAGGAAAAGACAGAGATGAAAACAAATAAGATATCAGTCTTATTTAGGTTTTGAATACGAGGACAAAGATTGAAAAATTAGTTTTTCAAAAAAAAAATAGTTAAACCTAAATTAGGTTTTTCTTTCATCAAATACAAACAAGAACACACGACATTATATGTATAACAGAATAAAGTAAGCAACAGATTACTGATTCAAGATCAAGAATATACAAAAATTTAGGGCATGCAGCGTATGTCTAACAAATTAAAGTAGACAAGTATATTCGTAGAAAAATTAGGGCAAATTAGAGTATGAGACAGAGAAACCCTTTGTAAGCACCCCCGCCCGGATATCCCCAACCACCCGGACTACTCGAACGGGAGCGCCTACGGAGGGAAAAGAATGAACCACAAGACAAAAACCATCATGGCATGCATATACAAAAATAAGGACAGTGGAAGCAAAGCAAAACACATGCATGGATTGCGGGTACCCCGCTAACATAGCGGTCACATGAGAAACAAATAAACACAGACTCCTGTGCTGACATACATGAGACTTGAGGAAAGACCTGGCATAGTACAAACTAATAGAGTAAATCCTACTCAGATATCAAAGTTGACAGGGATTGACGGGACTGCCTGTACACCATTCCGACTCTACCGCTAAAAGCTGACTTTCTTGCCCATGGCTCAAGCTGCCCCTACCTGGAATGATGGAAAAACAGGGTGAGTCGAGAGACTCAGCAAGCATAAGGAAAGAAAGGCTAAAGGCTGAATATATCCAGAAAACTCTCTCCCCAGAATAAACCCCCAGGTACACACAAGCCATGAGACGCTATAACACAATAGCATAACATAATAAAAGCACATACCGGTCCTTGGGGCCCACACAAGACACACTGCACCCAAGTCCCATACCAACCTACCGTTGCCCTGAAAGGCAACATAAATCTCTAACAAACTTGCCTGCGCTATCTTGGGTCGGTACTCCCGTCACCCGTCCATGTCGGTACTCCAGACACCCGAGCCATAGGCTCTCTCAGAACGGTACTCCAGTCCGAGAACTATATACTACCAGTAACCATGCAATGCACATAACAATGCAATGGCGTAGTGAGCATCAACGTGATACACTGGCGCCCATACATCCAGGCATCAGGCCATGCTCCGCCCACATAGTAAATCACATGCGATGCATATGCCCGTGCTGGATGTAACCTAACCAAGCTAGAATGTCCGTGTCCAAGCATACTCAATAAATGAATATCCCAACATGCAACCCGTACCCATGTGCATATCAAATCATGAACAGCAATATAATGAATCTAAATGTGCAGTAAATCACATACTGACAGAGCTAGTCAGCAGTGCCCGGCACCGGTCAACAGTTAGTGACTAGGAGTGTCCACCTGACGGTCCACTTCAGGGCCGTACAATAGTCTACCCTAATGTCACCAAACAGTCGACCCCTGCCCCATTGCTCGATAGCTCTAACCGAACCATAAATAAACCCAAGAAAACTAGAAATAAACCCACACGTCTAAGAACCTAGTTCCCAAGCTGGGTCCGGCATCATTCCGAAAGGAATGGGGGCAGTACAAACCCCCGTAAGCACTCAACAAATAAAACTCTAGAAGTCTCGGATTTAATTTAAATTAAAACAATGAATAATCCTCAATAAATAATGCCTGACGCCAAATTAGAGTAAGGGAGGGGATCAAATACGAGAAACCACGAAGTCTTCTCTTTCTTGCATTCCCGCTGCGAAGTAAAACGTTTGTTGGTAATAAATAAAATTGCAACTTTAATTAAATAAATCTACCATGTAATATAATTAATTTAGCCATCTAAAATCTCACGTAGGCGCACCTTAAATAAAATCCCAATAAATCTCATATTTATTTTAAATTAAATAATGTCAATAACATCTTCAATTTATATATATAATTAATACGCGATACCGAAACGAGTTAAGGGAAGATAAGGGGATCATAAAATGGAAAGAAATTGTAAGGGTAGATGAGAACTTGCCTGAATCTAGTCGTTTACGGCATTTCCACGCTTGAATATCACCAAATTAATATACGTTGTAAAATAGAATAACTCCCAAAATTAATAAAATTGGACCCAAAATAAAATTCTAATCGCGCAAAATTTATAATTTAAACATATCACTCTTCTACTAATATTTACCCACATACCTGATCACTTTTCATGTCGGAAATCCCAAAATTCTTTTTATTTTTACCTTATTTTCTTTCCTTTCCTTTCTTTTCTTTTCTTCTTCTTCTTCCTTCTTCTTCTCCTTCTTCCCCCCCCTTGGCGCGCGCTCCTGTTCACTATCTTCCTCACGCGTCCGGGCCGCCTGCAACCACGTATGGCCACGGCCGGCCTTCGCCATTCGGCCCTCCGCTGGTCGTCGTGCCTGCCTCCGGCCATCGCCAACCTCAACCGACAGTCAAGCGACCACCGCCAGCTGCAATCGCCCTCGGCTCGCCTCCCTTGCGCTGCAACTACCGGCTGCCATGGCCGAACCTCGAGCTCCTGGTCGTTGCCTCGTGCCACCACGAACCAGCTCCATCACCATCCCCTGTCATAGCTACTCCACCTCCCGCAACCGCTGTTGTGTGTTGCTTTGCTTGGCTGCCATGGCCGAGCTTCTCTCGGTCACTGCAACAGCAGCTCAAGGCTGCTTCTTCCATGGCCGAGCGCAGCCACCTCCCTCTCTCGGTCTCTCCCTTCCTCCTTCACTTGGCCGAGCCATCTCCCTCACCCAATCTCTCGGCCCACTGATCTCTCTCTCCTCTATTTCTTCTTTGATTTAATTTGACAGAAAGTGGCCACTGTGCAAAGCGTAGCTTCCAAGCATACGCGCACCACCTCAAATTTTAAACAAATTAATTAATTTAATTAATTTAATTTCATTTATTATTATTATGATAATTTATTGTCTCTATTACTTAATACCTTAAATTCTCTAATACAAAATTTGATATGCATTATCATTTCCAAAATTTTGGGATATTACACCCTTACTTCTTCGAAGATCTTACCAGATCTGTGATTTACCTTTCGAATCTGAGACAGCTTGACCAGGATCTTGGATCCTCGTGGCTCTGATACCACTTATTGGTTTTCAAACTAACCTATTTCCTTGGCCAAACGCAGATCAAGCGCAGTAAACAAGAATGCAGAAACGAAAATCACAACCACAACTCACACACATAAATAGTAACACAACGAGATATGTGTTTGGATCAATAGATCCTACTCACGGTAGAGGCTCCGCCTCTAGTCAATCCACTAATATCTCAAGTGTTACAATCGGTTACAAGATCTCAAATGGAAGTAAAACCAATATTGCAAAAACACAACTAAAATAGAATCCAAAAACAAGAACAAGCGAATATCTCTTCTTAACCGATCTCAAGATCAAGGCTTCGGATCTGTTCTTTCAACCAACCAATCTCTCACGCCTCGGGCGCTTAAAACGACATAGAGATTAAAGCAATAAAGTCACTTACCACACGATCTTACCACGAAAACAACCTACCGATCAAAAACATGAGAGAAAGATTCACGAGATGTGTCCCGCTTCAAGAGAGATTGCCGATTTTGGGTTTTAGAAAGAGAGAATGCAATATGTCGAGATTAGGGCATCTCACTGCCCTTATATAACATCATCAAGTGAATGGAAATGGGTTGGGCCAGTAACAGATGCAACGCAGAAAGAATACAGACATGGGCTCGGCCCATAATAAACTCAGACCACATGAAACCAGATAGCCCACATGATATATATATCAACAAAATATGCATAACATTTAAATTCAATTAACATGAATATAATATGATTCTCAATTTCATATAACAACATGCAATCAATTTTGATAAATCAAACTGAAATAAAAAATCATTTAAACAATTTTGAATCACATGATCAACAATTACTCTAGTAAGAATTATTTGTAATCGATTATTTTTCTATTGTATTTGAGTAAAAAAAATTTTACTCAATTAAAGCTACAGAACAACAACCCATTCTTTCTCAACTAATATTTACTCGAGTGGGTCTTTTTCTTACTTAATTACAAAAGAATAATACTCAATTAATTTTTGCATTTACTCAAGTGGATTAAAATTGTAATTTATTAAACTTAAACTTTTACTCAATTACAAAATATACATAGTCAATTAATATTTCAAATATAGAGACCCAACCTTTATCCAAGAAAATTTAATCGACTATGGTATAGAAATACTTGACTAAGATAAGATTTTATTCGATTATGAATTTAAGTACTCGATTGCAATTGCTATTCCAAAAACTTGCAATTTTTTTTTAGATTAGTTACTTGATTACAAAAACATATTTAGTCAAGTATACTTTGGCATTCATTTTATTACAATTTAGATTTATTCAAGTACATTGAGATATTTACTCAATTATAAAGTTTAGTACTCAATTACTTTTACTCTATCAAAAACTTGCAATAACCATTCGATTACAAAAGTCTATTTAGTCGAGTACAAACTTATATATACTCGAATACATATTAGTTTATAATTGATTATATACTATGCAATTTTAACTTACTCGAGTACAAAAGAATTTTATTTGATTATAAAATAGAATATAGAGATGTACTTGATTATAAATGATATTATACTCACAAAATGAGGAGTACAAAAACTCATTTGTCTAAATCAATATTTTGCTCGAGTAACATAGATTTTGTACTTGATACTCGATTGATATTACGCCTTACTCAATTAATATGATAAGAATACTTAACTAAAATTGAGATTTGCTTACTTGCTAACTTATGCTTATCACTCAAATGAAAATTTAAAGAAAATTTAGATACTTTAACACATCAAACTCAAACATTTATTTAATACACAAATGTTGTTTGTGAAAATTCGTTAAACTTAACTTTTCGATCACATCCACTTAAATACATGGAATCATTTTCCTTAACTCATTCATCAAGTCACACCATATAATATATCAATTGTCTTAACTTTGTGTCTTTATCTGTCAACATCATTAAAGGACACTAACTTAGCAATGCTAGTCTGCATTGCAAGAAAGGGATTGATTTTTACATCACATTGATGTACGCCTCTATACTCTAAAATTAATAATAATTAGAGCGGTGATTTGTGTTATTTATGCATAAAAAAGTAATTAAAAAATTATGATGATTATATTTTATTTATTTTTAAATTTTTAGATAAAATTTTAAATAAAATAAATCATGGTTGACTAATAACATACATAAACATCCCATAATTGAGAAGTTACCGCCATCCCCGTGGACCCAATATTATGTCTGCCCCATTCGTCAACTAAATTGTCATAAACTATTTTTGATAATATTTTTCTTATTATTATTCATTGAATAAAATACATAAGGTTTCTTTCGCAAACATCGTTTTCTTTTCAAAATTTTAAAAAACTATGACATTGTCAAGCAGAAAATGAGCACAAACTGATTCCAGCCATTAAATTAAGTTGCATATTTAGAGATGTAGTTCAAACCGTTCAATCAAATCAAATTAATTATTTTTGTTTGGTTCCTCTTTTTATTTTTATTTTTTACAAAATAATTTGTTTATGATTGTGTTAGTGCCAGTTCTTCCCATTGTTTTTAGAGCAAAGCATTAATTGACTACCCGAACTAACTTAACATTAGGGGTGTGGCGGTGCGGTTTGGCCGGTCTGAACTATTTTCAGCACGCTAAACTGTTAGTGCGATTTTTCGAACAAACCAGACCGCGGTCTGATTTTGGTGTAGCCAAACCGCACCAAATCACACTGCATTTGCGGTCTATTTTGGTGCGGTTTGAAAATCTGGTACAGGTGAGTCTTAAAATTACTAAAAATGTTACTTAAAAATAGTAAATAAAGATTACTAGTGATTACCATCAGATTATCAGTGACATAACATCAAATAATACATGTCATCATACAATAAATATGTAACATACAATTATTTCCTAATATATATACATACATATAATTGAATAACGTATTGTCCAAACCAATTATTTTCAAAACAATTATTTTTAATTATTTTTATTATTATTTTCTTGGCGGTTCGATTTAAAACCAAACTGCCTACTGTGAGTGATTTGGACAGCTTTCAAACCGTTTTCGACTGTAAAAAAAAAAAAAAAAAAATCCACTGGTTCGGTTTGGTTTAGCCAGTTTCTGCGGTGCATCGATTTTTTTAACACCCCTACTTAACAGAGTCCACGTCAATTATAACTCATACCATTGGATCAAATAAGAATTTGATAGCCTGCACATGACGTTATTTATATATATATATATATATGTATGCAGAAAAATGAGATATGTATTCACACCATTGGATCAAATAAGAAAGCATTGGCAATAATTGCACTGGATGGAAGTATAATAATGGGACTTCTCCAGCAACAAATAGAAGAACAAGGTGGTTTTGAAACTTATCCCTGAAAAGTTATAAAGGAAGCTCTGAATTGCTGGACTTCGAAGCTTCAAATTTTGGGTCAGAATCGGATAATGTGTCATTCGCTCATTGTTTGCTGCGCCCCTCTAGCAGATTTTTTCAAGGATGGGTTTACCGCAATTAAACTATATATGTACACAATATTGTTCGATCCTGGACATATATTGCTCTCAATCGATAGGTTTGTCTCTGTTTGTTCTAATCTCAGAACCAACACAATAAACAACAATAATAACATAGTTTACATATCAAGGCTTTTATCCCATCCCAGTACGTAGAATCAGACATATTGGGAATTCTAAATAACTCACCCATCTAAATCAACACAATGCCCTGGGAAATTGGTTGAACCTTGCGATGTAAATGTGTTACCAACACACCAAGACCACAGTAGAACCAAGAACCAAACGAAAAACCAAAACAAAGAACCAGGAAAGACACACAAGACCACAACGCACACACAATTACAATAACAGCAGTTTTACGTGTTTGAATCCGTAAATAAATTTTACTCACGACAGGGGTTTCACCCTTAGTCAATCTACTAATATGATGAACAAGCGAATTACAAAAACAATTACAGAAACGAGAAAGCAACAAGAAAATAGAACCAACTTACAATATCGAACACGACGACGAACCAAAGTATATGCTCAATCCCCCGAGCGATTCCCAGCACTCTCACAATCGTAAACCTCTCTCTCACAACCTAGTGCAATTCTTAGAGAAAGAATCAATACAAACCTTTAGGGTTAGGGCTCTGATCTTAAGGTTTCTCTAGTTCTCACGTTGAAAATTGAGAACGCTAAAAAATATCTCTCTCTCGTCCAAATAGAAGAAGGCAACTTTATATATAAAGGGGAAATCATCAGCAACCATTAAATCATAGGATGAAATAGAGATCAATGGCCAGAAATAAACACATTGATCTGATGTCACATGTAACGCCCCATTTTCGGGCGCGTCATAAACTGAGACAATTATGGGATAATAATGTTTTTTTTATCAAACTAATCCTAAATCACATAATTCCTCATATCCGTCCCAGAATTCCTAATTGTTTTCTCAAAAGAGAATTATTATACACATCAAATGCAGAAGCAATGATCGAACCTGACATCTTACTTTAGCATTAAATAAGTTCCTACATTATCGTTCCTCAACATAACTTAATACAAAACATAAGTTCTCAACTAACATTAACCCTAAATATGGTTATACATCATCATTTCTCAAAACGTTCAAAATTCAAAGTAGCAGAACTTAAATACATGGGGTGTATAAGGGCACCCTTGGTAAAGCAGCAGTGCTAGTTCGTACTCCCTAATGATACAATGCGCGTGATCAATGATATCAAAGTGTATAAATGCATTTCATAGCATATAAATGCAATCTACATGACATATTCATAACAAGATATGACAACATGACAAAATCATTTACTTAAATCGGGTTTGGGTTGAATCACTTACAAACCAAACATTTTCCATAAAACTAAGTTCAGTTGGAAATACCACTTACCTTCTTAAGTTTATCGAGCTACCTCGATATTCCTTCCCTACAACTCACGACCAGCAGCTTCTTCTTCTCTTTTCTTTTTCTTTCTTCTTTTCTTCTTCTCTTCTTCCATTTTCTTCTCCCTTCTCCTTCTTCTCTTCCCCTTCTTCTTCTTCACCCGCGAACTGCCTGCAACCAGCTTGCCCTCCATGCCCAGCCGCCGCATGCCGCCACCACCGGCCACCGTGGCCTGGCCGACCGCCGCTCGCACCCTCAACGACCTCCGTCGTGACCGCTGCTGGTCACTCCCACTCCGCCACCGCTTGCAGCCGCCCACTGCCACTGGTCGTGCTTGCACCCTCAAATTAATTTACATTATGATATCGAAAATCCAAAATTAATAACTCAGAGTTATTCAATAATGACAATTTTGCCCCAGTGTCCTCACCGGGCTATCGTTTCATCCCGAAATCACTGAAGGGTTAATCCTTACGCAAAACTAGAGCCCCTTTAGGGTTCCGTTGATTTTTTGGGAGTCCCCTACGATGATTCAATTTTGTAACCTAAATGGCAGCTACATTTTAGCTATATCGAAAGTTATTTTCAATCCAATTTCTTTCGATATCATAAATCCTATCCCCTGATGCTCATCAATGCCGTATCATTTTTCTTAGACAACTTCACTTCGAGACATTCCTTTCAGTCAATTCGGTACTTATAACTACTATCAAGACAAATTTTCGGTATTCTAAACTTGCTTAAATTACGTGGCAGTATCACGAAAATATGGGTTCTTACATTCTCCCCTCCTTACAAAAATTTCATCCTCAAAATTTGCCATATGTTCTAAATCCCAAAATTCCATCTTTGAAATTAGCACTTGACTGATCAAATAACTAGGGAAGAACATACCTCAATACCTTATTTCAAATAATCTTATCATAGCACTTCACATGAAATCACATATCCCAAAGAAAATTTATATTGACTATAATTCTCTCTTAATCACAAGAACTTTGGAACATATATCTTATTCGAAACTTGAGAATGTCACCTCGCATCTCTAATTAAAACCCTTGGGTTGACCATGCTCACCAATCCCTAGACAAATACACTTGCATGCCTTCTGCCTTGGTCCCTAGGCTCAAATCCATTGTTAACAGGCCACACACCCATGATGTTATCGTCATTCTAGAGCTTCCTTGTCCTGTCTCCGAGAGTTGTAATTGACCTGACTCTCGTCACTTCTGATACTTTTCTCAATACCAACCTAAATCTCCAAATCTCATGGATCCTCGATCCTTTTCGAAGTTACACTCACTCAGGTTACCAACTTTTGCTCGAACCAACCTCTATTCAAAACATTTGGCTCGTCTCCTAAAACCTATCGAGATATCTAACTTTTCAAAACTTCCGATCCTCATGGTGCTTATGACAATCAATCATGATTTCACGTTCACCTATATGGAGCCTCATGCTCTCATCATTCCTTTCTCGATTTGCTTACGACCTAGCAAGCCAATCTCGGTCTCAACCTCTATCGTGATGTTCCCTAACATTATCCTCAATGTTCCTTATGCGTCTCCTTATCCGAGGAGTACACCAATATCATCAATAAACATAATTACCATGCGACTTCAACGCAGAAGGTACTTTGGCCAAATCATGACTCCATTATCGATTTCCGGAATGCCTCATTCCTCGATCGCACATCAATAATAAATATTCCATCCTCTTGCAGTTGTTTTATAATTCATCAAATTCGAGGTAAAGATATCGACTCTTAATTATCACATCTTTCAAAGCCTGATAATTTACATCCTCAATCAAGCCACTTATAGCTAAGGATCTAATAACCTTAAGCTATTATTGGCAATTTCATCATTAAGAAATAATCCCGACAAATCTTCCGAGAATACCTTCTAGTATTTTCCATTTTTCTTACGATTTTTTATTGACACAAGTGCCTGTACCATATCTTAGCAGGCTCTTTATTTCCATAACTTGCTGACATCACTCAGCTATACATCTCCCAATTTGCCTACCAGGGTACCTAGACTAACCGTCTAGCCATATGAGAATTTCATTTCCCAAAATCGAAAATCTCGGATCTCTAATCGATTTAGGTCTGCAGCTTCTCCTATTGCGACCTGTTATCCTGACACATATGCCATTACTTGATTCTCTCAATCACGCTAAGGATTTGCACAATCTTTAAGATGATAATCCATAACTATACTGCCAGCTAGAGTAGGCAGGTACTTACATCACCTACGGTACTCCAATCTTCACTGAATTTCTTCCTGAAAACTCTAAAGTTTCATCACGAATCCTTAGATCCTTAATCAATTCTTTCAAGAAAATTTTCAAGAATCTCAAATCGATTTATCTCCAAAAGTCCCGAATCAGATCACGATATCTGGTTCCAATCATCTTCTGTGAACTCTATTTCCTTGCAACTATTGTTCTCAATCATGGTGCCTTCGAATTCTCCTTGTCGGCTTGACCACCGGCAACTTTACTTGATTCCATAGGTCTATTTGGCACACTGAACCGTAGTCACAACCTCTGTTGACTAGGTCTCCTCATTATTCCTTTAGGGTCAATATGATCTATCAAGCAACTCTTTCATTTTTCGATACCCGAACTCTACCTTGAACTGAGGTTGTCATCTCCCTACTCATCGTCAAGGTTTTAAACTAGCCATGCTCCACTACCTGAAATCTTATTTACCGAGAATCCATTGACTCTCACATTTCGTTCTTCAGGTCCAGTTAACTATTGGCACACGACCATTAAATTAATTCTTTCTAAGCACTATACTTATCGTCAACCAGCACACAAGCTGTCATCATCACCTCGATCACATAGTAGGTTTACTCCTACACCATACATCGACTCTCACACGGGTACGTGCTGAGTGAAAACTGCACGGTCTCGTCGTAGTCCTCCCAGAACTATCATTCGTTGTCGCTACCCTGAGTCTAACTCCTTTTGCAAGAACATTTATTCTTGGCCCTCATCACGACCGATGATTTCCTTACCTCATAGGTAGCGCCTAAACGACTCACGAGTATACATCTCTCATGTTTATTTCAGACGTCGAGTAGTTTTTCCTTTGCAACCCCACTCTTTCTTTGAGGCAATTGCAAACGTGACCATCTCGTAATCCCATTGCCATACTTGATACCGAGGTATTCTACTACTCGAGCCTCACACTGTTCGTCATGTCACCCACTCCCAAGCTGACCACGAATCCTGATACAATTCTTTAAATAAGACACTTGGTCCATATACAATCCATTTCATTTTGGGTTGATTCCCTAGACTTTCAGTCTTGACCAATCACAACTAGTGGCACACCTCGCATTCTAGACCATTGGGACTTAGACCCATACAAGGTACAGACCCTACTGGGCTATCCCAAATCTTCAGCATCTGATCGTCTCTCATGCAGTCCGCTATGATGCTTTGGTCGACGAGTCTCCCATACCTTACCACAAGCCATCCATCAGCCCTCTGCACGTGGGTCCCTAGATCCAAATCCGTCACTGCGAACACCAAACCAGTAGTGTCGTCACGCTGCTAGGGTTCCTTATCCCATCTCTGCGAGTCACATCGGTTGTACCACTGCCAGCTCATCAATTGATGTAACTCATACGCCATCACTTGGCCATTTTCAACATTTTGCTTGACCCAATCCGTTAGATTCTTGATCTTTACATCTCATTTCTGAGACACTAAATGATCCTCAAAAATACTTATCATTCGATCTTAACTCATCAACTAAGCCATGTCATATCAAACAAATCACCCATGATTTGATCATCCTCAATAACCATAGTTATCCTATCTTTCATTGCAAGGATTTCAACTAATGACCTCAAATCAATAGTCTCTAAATCTCTTGGATCCATAATTATGGTTACCGAGTCAACCTTACACCCAAATCATATCATCGGATCCTAACTTCAATAGCTAGATCATTCTGCTTGTACTAGCCCCCATCAGGCTTTTACTATTCACTAAGAATAGTAACTGGATACTGGAATAGTGTATGTTCGTGAATAGTACACCAGGTAAGTTCCCAGGAAAGAGAGGTGGGTCACAAATGGACACACTTAAATACCAAGTCTTTCCTTAGCCAGAACTTTCCTAGACATGCACTTCCACTACATAACACTTAAATCCAATAACCTCTAAGCCTTCAACTGACAATCCTCAAATCTCCAAATAGGGATTTCGTCTTACGAACTATTAGTTTCTTTCCATAAACCTCCACCTAGGGGTCCTACTAACTGGTTCTATCAATATTGGATCTTCTTAAGTCTCCAAACAGCTATTCCTTAATTTCTAAATAGGGTTTAACTCTGATATCAACTACATCAGAGTCACTTAAGGCTTCTAAATAAACATAAGCTCTGATACCAACTGTAACGCCCCGCTTTTCTGGCTGGTCATAAATTGGGATAATTCTGGGATAATAATTTTGTTTTTCTATCAAACTAATCCTAAATCACACCATTCCTCATATCCGTCATAGAATTCCCAATCATTTTCTCAAAAAAGAATTATTATACACATCAAATGCGGAAGCCAAGGATCGAACCTGACATCTTACTTTAGCATTAAATAAGTTCCTACATTATCGTTCCTCAACATAACTTAATACAAAGCATAAGTTCTCAACTAGCATTAACCCTAAATATGGTTATACATCATTCCTCAAAACGTTCAGAATTCAAGTAGCAGAACTTAAATACATAGGCTACATTACATACATGTCATTCGTCACTCAATTCATCGTTCACTTCGCTAAGTGCCATTTCATGCCTCATCCATCCTCGTATCTGTTATAATCTCCATCTGGAACATTTGAATATTCTAGGGAAAAGCCCAAGTTAGATGATGAATCATCTAAGTAATGGCACAAAATGTTTTATCATGCATGTATGCAATGTCTTACTTCATCATAAGGGTCAACTGCACCCTTTATGCTACTCACCATTTTTACGGCCACCTCTTTCGAAACCGAGGTGTATGGGGGCACTCTTGGTGAAGCAGCGGTGCCAATTCGTACTCCCTACGGATACAATGCGCGTGATCAATGATATCAACGTGTATAAATGCATTTCATAGCATGTAAATGCAATCTACATGACATATTCATAACAATATATGACAACATGACAAAATCATTTATTTAAATCGGGTTTGGGTTGAACCACTTACAAACCAAGCATTTTCCATAAAAGTAAGTCCAGTTGAGAAGTACCATTTACCTTCTCAAGCTTATCGGGCTACCTCGATATTCGCACTTGTCTCGAAATTCGTGCATTGCCTTGATTTGCGTGTCAACCTCAAAATTTGCACAAGTTACTTCAACTTAAGCTTCAAAGCATCCTAATCATCATATTTATTTAAATAAGCATTAAAACCTATTTTCCATAAGTTCTTGCATTTTCTTTATTTTTCTCTCTATTTCTTCTTATTTTTCCTTAATAAATCCAAACTAAATATTTCTCAAATATTTCACTATGAAAATTCGTAAAATAATATTCTTGAATTTTTAAAATTTTCTAAGAAATTTTACTCACCTTGATTTAGCCCCCAGGCTTCCTTGGTATGCATGTTATATCCTCAAAATGCGTGCCCGAACTATTTTCTCGCCCAAAATCTCCAGAATATTAGTAAATATTCATTTCCTATTTTTTTTTAGATTTTTTCGAGAATTTTCTCTATTTTTTCTGTTTTTCCTCAATTTCTTTTCTTTGTTTCCTTTTTCTTTCCTTTTCTTTTTTCTTCCCTCCCCTTCTCCTTCTTCTCTTCCCCCTTTTCTTCTTCACCCGCGAACTGCCTGCAACCAGCCTACCCTCCATGCCCATCCGTCACATGTCGCCACCACTGGCCACTGTGGCATCGCCGACCGCCGCTCTCACCCTCACCGACCTCCCGTCTCGATCTCTGTCGGCCGCCACCACTCGCAGCCGCCTACTGCCGCTGGTCGCGGTTGCCATGGCTGCGGCCAATCTCCCTTCCAGCTCTCTCTCCCTCTCTCTCGAAATTCCCAGCCCAAGCTCCCTCTCTCTTTCTCGCATCTCTCGGCCAAAGCTCTCTCTCCCCATGGCTTCTATTTCCATTTCTTGTTTTCCTTTCTTCCCTTCTCCCTCTATTTATAAGCGATCCTCTGCCTCTCCTAACTGCCTAGCCATACTTTATTATGTGCAAACTTTTGCAAATCATGCAAGGCATGGGTAAGTTACAGAGGGATGGCTGTAAATGGCCTCACGCACGCCACATATATATATATGTAAATATATACACTATATATCACATTAATATATATAGAAAATTACATAATTAAATTTCAATTTTCATCTTATTTCACTTAGGCAACTCCGTAATTGTAAATACATCCTTAATCATCAAATTAATTTACATTATGATACTAAAAATTCAAAATTAATAACTCGGAGTTACTCGATAATGACGATTTTTCCCCAGTGTCCTCACAAGCCTATCGTTTCATCTCGAAATCACTAAAGGGTTCATCCTTATGCAAAATCGAAGCCCCCTAGGGTTCCGTTGATTTTTCGGGAGTCCCCTACGATGATTTGGTTTTGCAGCCTAAATGGAAGCTACATTTTAGCTGTACCGAAAATTATTCCTGATCCAATTTCTTTTAGTACCATAAATCCTATATCGGGACGCTCATCAATTCTACATCATTTTCCTTAGATAGTTTCACTCCGAGACATTCTCTACAGTCGATTCAGTACTTATAACTACTATCAAGCCAAATTTTTGGTATTCTAAACTTGCTTAAATTACGCGGTAGCGTCATGAAAATATGGGTTCTTACACCACATGTCACCCATATAAAAATATAAGCTGATAATATACTTTTATTTATCAAATAATTTAAATTAAAATAAAAACTTAACATATCACAATATAGAAGCATTACTTAGAAAACATGAGAGTAGAAATGTCAGATGTGGGAAATTTACAGGGTTCATATGGGACCCCCACTCGGATACCCCAGCTAAGCTAAAGAACCTGAGAGAGAACCCACGAGGGGTAGAGAAAATAGAAAAGAAACTACCCTAACCCGCCATGCATGCCCAACTAGGATCACTTGAAACCATACTGAAGGAATAACAGTAGAAGCATAACTCACTTCCTAGGCATGCATATGAAAGATAACTGGTCACAGGGTTATATATGGTATATACATATACACATACGAAACTATGTCGAGTACTCAAAAATTAAACATCCATGGCACAAAATAACAAGATATACACCAAACCAGGATCTACTAGGATTGCCCTATACACCACCTATCGGGATAGCTCAAAATGTTAGTTCCAAATGATAGCAAATATATCCCAAGAGGGGGGTGAATTGAAATTTGTATAAATTGTTTGATAAATTAAAGACTGGTATATAGAAGAGAATTATGTTTTGAAATATAGGGGAGTATTTTCAAAATAAACCTTTCTGTTAAGTAGATTTCGAAACCTATACTATATATGTTTCGAAATATACTTTTATGATTTGAGAGTTTCGAAACTTTTAGCTTAGGATTTCAAAGAAATGACTTTGGAAAAAATAATTTCTTCAAAAATGGGATTGCTTTGAGATTAAAGATAGGTTTACGAATACTTATGCTTTAAAGAAAATCTGTTTTAGTTTTTAAAAACGATCTTTTTGAAGGTTTGAGCAATAAGTAGTAAGCAAGCAAACTAATAAATTGAGTACACACGAGATTTATAGTGGTTCAGCACCCTGCCTAGTCCACTACCTTCAAGTCTTCCCACTTGAAGGATTTTCAAACCCAATCACTTTCACTAGTGATCAACAATAAGAGTGTTACCACAGTTCACCCTAAAACCTTGTACACAATGAGTTTTGTGGCTCAACTCAAACCTTACAACAATCAACAAGATAAAAAAATTTATCTTTACAGCCCAATGAATTTACAGCAAGTAAATTCCTTACCAATGGCTATACAAACCTCTTAACTTGAGGTGAGGAGAGTTGAAGATAGTATACTTCTTGTTTTCGACTTACCTCTCCTTTACACACAATGACGTATGTTGATCTTCTTTGAAAGCTCAATCGAAATCTTATGTTCACCACTTGTGTATTGTTTTATTTATATCTTGAGTGTATGCGTAAGAAAATTTATCTTTCTTGTCTTAATGCACCTGCTATTTATAGATGATTGACTTATTTATAACCGTTAGAGACAATATATAAAAGAAGGTTTTGAAACATAGCTTATTGGTTTCGAAATAACACAATTTTACACTATGGTTTCGAAACATATAACACATCGAAATATCCAACCTTTACAGTTAGACTTACACTTAGAGATAGACTGAGTAGGAGACAATGCTTTATGCTTACTATGATTTTGTTTTGCTCTCCACTTTCAAATTTGAATTTTAAATCTCAGAACATGGAGATTAAAAACTTTTGAAAAACTTTTGGATGTAAAGAAAAATGAAAAACAAAAGCATCTCGATTTTTCATAAATGATTTGCTGACAGTGATAGAGGTTTCGAAACATACTATGTAGGTTTTGAAACATATGCTTAAATCTCATAGATGTTTTGAAATAAAGCATGCACACATGGAGAAACATTTAAAACCTATTCAAGGGAGTTTCAAAACAAGAATAGAAACATGGATTGATAATGTTTCGAAACATGGAAGATAGGTTTCGAAACATGATGCATGAACTTTAAATTTTCTTCAAATATTTGAATATTCGCGCCAAACCTTTTCATTCAGGCTTCGAAATATAGAATGTTGATTTCAAAATATGATATTAACCTAAAAGAATTTTCATTTTAAGATAGGTTTTTCATCAAACCCTTTTTCTCATATATCAAAATATATGATACAACACAAAGACTACTAGCCTCGCCCCCACACTTAGCCTTGCCCTTACCTGAAATGAAGAGAAGCAAGAGTGAGTCACAAGACTTAGCAAGCATATAAGAAAGGAAATGCTGACAAGCATATGGAAGCTAAAGATAACTCGCACCCAAGTGCAAAACTCATGCAAAGCATGACAACCAACCATACATCACATACCCATGAATCTTATGACATATATATAAATACGCTGCATAATAAAATATGCACATACTAGTCCTTGGGGTCTACATAAGACACACGGCACCCAAGTCCCTATCATTGCCCGGAAAGGACTCTGTACCTGAATCGCGAGCCCAAAGCTCTATCAGGTGGGAGCGACCAACACCCATCTCTGTAACTGCAACTGAAACTTTAACTGGAGCCGAAGCCCAAATCGAAAAACATCCACACACACCCATACGGCACCAGTAACCATGTAATGCATAAATATAATGTAGTAGCATCATGAACATAAACGATGATACATGACCCCCATAAAACCATGCATCAAGCCTTGCTCGCCCATATAGAAAATCACATACGATGTAGTGCTTGTGACTAAATATAATGCAGAGGCATAATGAGCATAAACCATGATACATAGCCCCCATAAAACCATGCATCAAGCCTTGCTTGCCCCACTGGGAAGACAAATCTGAAGCAATATGCTCGTGGCCAAGCACACCAGTCACATGAAACCCCCAAATGCATATCCAAAGCCTCGGCATGCATATGAACTGATGATATACTAGAAATAAAAGGAAACACATGCAATTACTTTCGACCACTACACACCTAAATTAGGCACTACCCAAGGATGGCCTAGCTTCATTCCATGAAGGAAATGGGGAGCGAACAAACTGTCCCGAGCCATTTCAAAGACTCAATATATCATCTAGATTAATCTTCGAAATACATAAGAGTCATCAAAAAGGAAATCTCCCAAAGTCACCTGTAAATCTTCATTGACCCAATCAAATCAATCCCAAACTGACAATCACCAAATTGAGAAACCATGGATCGGCCACTGCCCTCGAGTTCATCTCTCTCTAATTAACTTTCTTTTAACACAAACCCATTTATCCAAATAAATATATAAATATATATAATATATATGTATATATACTTATATAACTCACCTTGTTACTACAGTCTCGACCACACACACACACACACACATATATATATAAATCCCAACCTTCAGCCACTTAACCCAAAGCATATATATGTTTCTTAGCCATATATATATATATGTGACTAAACCTACATAACAGAGAGTCTCGGCCACAAATATGCATAACTCAACTTTCGGCCACTTAACTCAAACATACATATGCTTCTCGGCCATGCATATCAGTATATGTATATATGTATATATATAAACATGCATGCAACAAACCCACATATCCGGATGCATTCTCTGTTATTCGAATATCAAACTACAAATCTACATCACAACAAGAAAATCCTCAAATAAAATCCATCTATAACTATTATCCTCAAACAAATCTTCAAATATCAAGATTACAGTGAGGAGATCTTCAATAAATTCTCATTTAACAAGCTTATCTAGAAACTCTAATTTCAGCCTCCAAATCAACACACAACAAGGAAATACATCCAACAAGAACATAGTAGAATTTCTCACAACTAAAGATCGGAGGTTATGAAGGTAGAAAGGTATAAGAGCTTGGAATGATAAAGAAGGGTAAAAGAGGTAGAATGCTTGCCTTCATCGAGAACAACACGCTAACTCCCCTCTTTTGCTTCTTTTTCTTCTTCTTTACTGCTCTCTGCTTCGTAAAAATGCTTCCAGATGATGAACAAAAGCATCTGGCGAGCACACATATTTATATATATGTATATGTAAAGGATAAAAATTGATGGGTGAGGACACGTGGCAAGATGGGAGGGTAAATTCCCCAACATGCCTTCTGAAAAACTTGGGTGGATAGAGAAAATGTCCTTAGAATTCAGTCTCAGAAAGACCCGTTCGGATGCTATAGTGGATAATTCGAATGAGAGGAATTAAATGAAATAGGACATTCTGGACAAATTCAACACCCTTTTGAATTATGGGAATAACTCTCTCATCCGAACTCTGATTGAGGTGATTCAAGATGCTATTAAAAGAAAAGAGAAAGATCTACAACTTTCATGTTTTGGGCTTTGAGAGATTCAGGCTGTATCATGGTCAAACTTGGGTCACAAGGTGAAAATCGCACACTAAAAGTTCGAAACCTTAGCTCCATTCGAATCACGCACTCCCCATTCGAATCACCCTCAAAGCCATTCGAATGAGCTACTGTAGCATTCAAATGACAATCACATAAGTCACAAAAATTCATCCGAATTAGCCTTTATTCGAATCACTTACTGTACCATTCGAATCATACTCACAAAACTCATTTGAATTAGCCTCAAACCATCTGAATGACAAGACCTCCTATTCGAATGACTCACTCCCAATTCAAATTGATCACTGTAGCATTTGGATGTCTCATCCTCCTATCTGAATACCTAACTATCCATCCAGAATATCTAAACTCCAATTTAAATATAACTTCATATTCATTTGGATATTCCAACTTAGACTAAACACTTAATTAATAATCTCCAAAAACAACTTATTGCACCTCACGACTAACCCACACAACCTCGAGACATGACACAACATTAAATAACTAAATTTAGGTCATTGGAATTCAGGCATAATTTTTACTGGGTGTTTTTCTTTTCTGTGAAATTAAGATAATAAGCAAACTAGCAATTCTATACTGCCCGACAAAACTTACCAATGGCTGTACCAAAATAAATTGCTTTGACAAAATTATCCCCCACCCCTTAACAATATTGCAAATATGCCTTTAAGCAGCTCATGAATCCATTGGGGATTTGCTCTAAAGAACTCGTTAAACACATTATCATAGTCCTTTATTTCCTCTCAACATCAAGTCTTCCTATTGCAAGAAAATAGGAAAAAATTAGTGTGGAAAAGAGGTTACAAATTGGATCTTTCATTTATTTTAATCCTATGTTTCTTTATTACAAATTGTTTTTGTTACTTTTTACATAGGAGGAAAAAAAGCTTTAGCAAAGTCAATTTTGGTCCTTTTTTGTCTCCTCATCTTCAATTTGGTGAGACACCATCCAATGGCCCAGCCCATTTATTAGATATAGAGACATCAGCCCATTAAGAATAGAAATTTTCAAATGGGTTATCTTAAACTAAACCTTTATTATATCTGTTATGATCAATGAACTACAAAAGCTACAAAAGCTCACGTGACGCTGGATTGATTGTTCCTACTTCCTCCAACTAAACTACCACTACAAGAAAAAGGCAGTTTAGAGACGGATTTTTGAGACGAATTTTTCCATCTCATATTATAGATGGATTTTGAGACTGAACTATTTTGAGACGAATTTAGGGACGGGGAAAATCCGTGTCAAATTTGAGACGAAAAAAAATTCGTCTCTATTTTGAGACAGACATAAATCAGTCTCAAATTAAAGAAGGATTTAGAGACGGAAAAAATCCGTCTCTCAAATTTGAGACGGATTTATTTCCATCTCTAATTACATAAGAATTTTTTTACGTCTCTAAATCTGTTTGTAATTTGAGACGGAAAAAAATTCATCTCAAAATCTATCTCAAAACTTAGAGACAGATTTTTCCTTCATTAAAATCCATCACTAATTTGAGACGGATTTAGAGATGGAAAAAAATCCGTCTCCAATTAGAGACAGTAAAAAATCTGTCTCAAAATCCTTCTCAAATTTGAGACAAATAAATTCGGCTCTTTTTTGAGACGAATTTTTTCTGTCTCAAAATCCGTCTCTACTTAGAAATTAAATATAATTATTTAATTTAAAGTTTATTTAAATATATAAATAATAAAATAAAAAATATAATGAAAAGTATATTAGAAAATGTAAACTAAATATAAAATTTTATAAAACACACACTCCATTTTAATTAGTAATATTAATAATGTATACACTACATTTTAATATTATAAAACTCTATAAATAAAATATATACTAAACATACACTACATTTTAAATTTTAAGGACGTAAAATGGGGGAATCAAATATTAAAAAATAATTAAATTAAAAGTTAATCAATCTAAGACTTAAGATGATTAAATAATTAAAAAACCTTTAAATCAATTCAAAAAAATGTTAAATAAAAAAATTATAGACATGCAATAATAAATATATAAATAATTTTCTTAAAGGAATCAACAAAAAAAAAAATGGTGCTACCTATGCGACTCGTGTCACATTCAGTAGATGTTCAACTAACATTTATTCACATATTTACTATATTCATCTCATGAATATTGACATGTGACTCATTATTCTTTAATATTAATATTTCATACTAATTAAAAATAATAGTCCATGTATTAGTTTATAATCGATTTATCATATTTTTCTCTTATGAGAAATCTAAGGATTGTTTATTTATTTAAGGATGATAGGTTAAAGACATATTCAATTTAGCCCCTAAAGATTTCGACAATGCCATTCATAGTAAGATGGTGAACACCTTTACTACAAGAATTTAGACTTGTTTTGATAAACTAATTTGTCACAATAGGTATGAAAATTATGACAACATACTTATTGTGACGAAAATCGTCTCTACAATAAAACAACAGTTTAGACATGGATTTTTTAAATGAATTTTGAGACAAAATTTTTTAAGACAAATTTAGAGATGGGAGAAAATCCTGATCTAAATAATAATAATAATAATAATAATAATAATAATAATAATATCTGTATCTATATTAAAATATATATATATACATATATCTATATTAAAAAAAAAAGATAAGGCAGGCAGACCGGGTCGAATCCGCCTACTAAAATGGAAGGTCGACCCGTGCCGATTGGGTCAGATATAAATAGGATGGGGTTGATGGTGGATGTCGAAAGTTCCCCCACCAATTTTGCTCTCTCTCTCTCTCTCTCTCCCTCAATTTTCTTTCAAGAACACCTTTCTGAATCATCGATTTATGCCATGTATATATTCAGCAGTTCGATCATTGATCCAACAACATTTTCAATGTGAAAGTGAACTCGATGTACAAGTAGGTAAGTCTTATTTGGAGACAACCCAAAAATATTTATGATCTTGCATTTTCAATTGTTATTTGTGCAAATGATCTATCATTATGAACATGTTGGTAATTCTCTGTAAGATGAATTTTGTTGTAATTTTAAACAATCTTATTGGAGGTGTAGTCTGGTCAGAGGGGAGACTCTGATAGATTTTAAAAGGAAATTATATTAAATAAAGAATATAATTAATTAAATAATTTTCAGCGATTTAGTTAGATTTGTTAGAAGTTAGCCTTAGATTCCCGTTTGGTGACCTCCTCGATGGAGCGTGGAGGTCACTGAATTGTCCAGTTGGACAGTCTGAAAACTTGATGTCGTGTTGTGTGCCCGATGGATACGCATTAATTTACTCATGCATGATACGAAAATTCGGTAGCATCTCATGTTGTTCTCCGGTTGCATATAGGAATATGTTCTGATTTATGCGATTGACACAAATTGAGCGTAACTCGTACAAATCGGCACATAATCCTTATCGTGCATCTGGAGAACTGCGTTGGGATGCTGCCAAAATTTCGTATCATGAGTAAATGCGTCTGCTAGTGGTCATGTCACGACTGATTTCCAAATGGGATAGGTCCCAACCTTCAAATTTTAAGGAAGAGTTATAAGGAGTGGTTCAGTGGAAAAAGATTAAAAAAAACTCAAATAAAAAAACTATTGTAATTGTCCTTGTACATATATAACTAGGGAAATATTATATATATTAGCCATAAGGGTTGAGAGTTTTGATGTGCGCTAAGAATTGATGTGAATCTATTTCAGATCATGGACGTACATGAGCAACGAGCATGGATGTATAACAGAGTGGCACCTAATCGTTGAGGGATAACAAATGAGTTCATATGTGGAGTTGAGAGTTTCATTCATTATGTATGTGCTCGGCCACAGTTCACACGGGACGATGAGACCTTAAGGTGTCTGTGTGTTAAGTGTCGATGTAGAAAATTTCTAAGTGTGGATGATGTGAAGTTGCATCTTTATCAGAAGGGATTCATGGCCCATTACTATTACCGGACATGCCATGGGGAAGAGGAGCCTCCCATGGAATCCCAGGTCCAAACGAATCCTGGTGCATATAATGAAGCACAAGGGGTTTACGAGGATAATCCAAATGCATATGATGCAATGGTGATGGATGGTGCAAGTCCTTCTGTTGGAGCACATACATTGGAGAACGAAGAAGAAGAGCCCAATGTAGATGCGCAAGACTTCTATGAAATGTTGGATAATGAAAGAACACCTATATATGATGGTTGCACTGCTCACACCGAACTTTCAACAGTGATGAGGATGCTTAGCATTAAGGTTGATTTCAACTTACCTGAGCAAATGCTATAATGCTTGGGTGCAACTAATAAATGAGTTGATGCCCGAAGACAACTAGATGCCCAAGGACTTTTACAGGAAAAAGAAAATGGTTTCTAAGCTAGGCCTTGGGTTCCAAAAGATTGATTGTTGTGTTAATATGTGTATGCTTTATTTTAAAGATGATACTAATGCAACCGATTGCAAGTTTTGTCATGCCCCATGATATACAAGCCATAAGATAGGTCCTGGGAGGCGAAAGGATGTTCCAATTAAACGGATGTGGTATTTACCTATAACACCTAGGCTCCAGAGGCTTTACGCATCAAAGACAATAGCTGGGGAGATGAGATGGCACTATGAAAACCCACGGGAGCCTGGTGTGTTATCCCACCCATCTAATGGAGAAGCATGGAAGCACTTCGGTAATGTGCATCCTGATTTTGCTTGTGAACCACACAATGTCAGGCTTGGGCTGTGTGCTAATGGCTTCACACCGTATAGTCAATCTGGGAAAACCTATTCATATTGGCTCATGATTGTCACTCCTTATAATCTTCCTCCATGGATGTGCATGCGACAAGAGTATTTGTTTCTTACAATAATCATCCATGGTCCTCACAATCCGAAATCCAAAATATATGTGTTCCTACAACCTCTCATAGACGAGTTGAAAATGTTATGGGATATTGGCGTGCCAACATACGATATTTCACTAAAACAAAACTTTCAGATGAGGGTTGCACTAATGTGGACTATTAATGACTTCCCAGCCTATGGTATGCTATCAGGTTGGATGACTACGGGCAAGTAATTAGCATGCTCCTATTGCATGGAGAATTCAAAAGCATTCATGCTGAAGCATGGTAAGAAGACATCCTTTTTTGATTGTCATCGAATGTTTTTACCCATGAATCACCCATTTCGAAAGGAACCGAGATGCTTTTGTTAAGAATAAGATTGAGAAGGGTGGGCCCCCACCACGGTTGAGCGGTGATGGAATATGGGGTCAAGTTTGGGCGTTACCAAAAATAACTGAAACATGTCCAATTCACACACAAGGCTACGGGACAGACCACAATTGGACAAGAAAAGTATTTTCTGAGAGTTGCCATATTGGAAAACAAATCTCATTCGCCACAATTTGGATGTAATGCATATTGAGAAGAACGTATTTGATAAAGTTTTTAACATCGTGATGGATGTGAGGGGCAAGACAAAAGACAACATTAAGGCTAGGATGGACATAAAAGAGTATTATCGACGTAGGGAACTTGAGTTAATGGCAAAAGGTAATGGCAAGTACTTAAAGCCAAAGGCTCGGTATACTCTCAACGTGGAACAAAGGAGAGCAGTGTGTGAATGGGTATGTCAATTAAAACTTCCTGATGGATATGCATTTGATTTGGGTCATTCTGTAGACAAGCGAGAAGCAAAGTTGCATGGCATGAAAAGCCATGATTGTCATGTTTTCATGGAACGCCTTCTCCTAATTTCATTAAGAGCATTCCTAGACCCTATAAGGAAGCCTTTAGCAGAGTTGAGTCAATTCTTTAGGGAACTATGTTCTTCAAGTCTTAGGGTAGATAAGCTAGAAATAATGGAGGAAAATATTAAGGTAATCATTTGCAAGATAAAGCAAATTTTCCCACATGGGTTCTTTAACTCAATGGAGCACTTGCCTATACATTTAGCTTATGAGGCATGTGTTGGCAGCCCAGTGCACTATCGTTGGATGTATCCATTTGAGAGGTAATTATAATTGAAACATAGGTAATTATAATTGAAACATTACACAATATCCTTTGTTATGTGATCTAGAAACTTGAGTTAATATATTTTTGTTACCCAATAGGTTTTTGCACGCATTGAAGCGTAAAGTTAAAAATAAGGCACATATGGAGGGCTCCATTTGCGAGTCATGCATCACAGAGGAAACCTCCACTTTTTGTTTGCATTATTTTGGACCTAATATACAATCAAGAATCAGACGAGGTCCACGAAATGATTATGGTGTCCACATATCGCCAAATCATTCAACTTTTTCTATCTTCAATCATTCTGGTCGACCATCAGGTGCATACAAAGATCGATTATTGGATGATCGAGAAATAGACCGTGCCACATTGTATGTTCTTCTGAACTATGATGAGGTCCAACCATACATTTAGTAAGTAATCACTCATATCCTTGGTATTACCAATTTTAGGTTTCTCATTTGCATATATGATTAACATGTCCTATATAAACGTAGTTTATTTGTGGATTCTATTAAAACGGATGCACCACATATGACTGAAATTGATGTAGATAAGAGGATAGAGGTTGATTTCCCAAAATGGTTTAAGGAATACGTAAATCTATCTTAAATTACTGAACTTATTATCGTGACAAATATACGAATTATGCTATGTATTTCATATGCACAGGTGCGATCCAACAAATGAGATTAATGATCAACAAATACGTGACATGTCATGGGGGCCCTTGAGAATGGTGTACACATGGCCTATGTATATCATCAATGGGTACAAGTTGTTCACATATTCATGGTGTCAAGGCAAGTCAACAAGAAACAGCGGAGTTTGCACTAGAGGGTCAGTATACGGGCAACCCCAAGATGACTATTATGGTATACTTCAAGAGGTAATCCAATTGGAATACCCAGGATTTCCAACCAAACAAGTGGTGCTATTTAATTGCACATGGTTCGACCCGACCCCTAGACATGGGACTCAAATACATGATCAATATGGAATAGTTGAGGTCCGAGCTAACAGAAGGTACAATCGGTATGATCCTTTTATACTTGCCTCTCAAGCGCATCGAGTTTATTATGCTCCATATCTATCTCGACAATGAAATTTGGTAGATTGGTGGGTGGTTATTTGAGTTAAGGCTAAGAGCACAGTTCACACCCCAACTATCGAGAGACCAAGGGATGCATATCAGACAAATGAGGAAATGCCAGTGCAACCAACTACAGTTGGAGATGAACAACTCGACATCCTTAGAGATGAAGTTAGTGAATTCGAATGGGTGGATGAGCACTCATTTGATTAGAACCTTGTTACGGGTGATGAGGAGGTAGACATTGACGAAGTCGAAGAGGATGAAGATGAGGACGAAGAGGAGTATGAAGATGAGCAGTCAGATGACACAGAATAGCTACATAGGTGATATTGAACAACTGCAATCTTATCCTTACATTTAATCTGTTAGTTCAAAAATACAATTTGAAACACGAGTTCATGAATATAACATAAACCATTGTTCTATATGATAAATCATATTTTATTTCGAAAGTATTTAAAAGTTGTTATCACAATCGGTATGATCCTTTTATAGATTAGAAAGTTTGATGTTGTGAGTTTCATTTTCAAACTATTAATATCTAACTAAGAGATATCAATAATGTTATTTGTGAACTCCTAACAAAATATGAGGCTGATTAGGAACTTAGATTAATATATATATATATATGTATATATACATAATACTTTCTTATAATAATTTGCGGTCATTAGTTCTTCAATGTATATTTTGTAAAATTAAAAATATTTATAATAATTTATAAATCACATAGCCAGCTAAACATACGCCAACTAACTATAATGTTATGCTTACATTTAAGTTATTGGTTCAAAAACGCAATTTTAAACACGGGTTCATGAATATAACATAAACCATTTTGTATATGATAAATCATATTTTATTGTGAAAATATTTAAAAGTTGTCATCACATGCCTACTACCTATTTTCCTTATATGACAGGATATGTGAGAAAGAACACCATATGGTCAGGGTATGCGACGTCGTTAGTTTAGACAGAGTGCTAGCGAGGACCACATTGGTACACTCTACACTCCATCTTTAAATTATTCATCACTTGCATGTTGAACCTCTCACAATTATTTATTTTTGTAGGGGGATTCATCTCCTTTTGATGTGAGATTTGATTCCCTTAGCCCACATACACCTTACTCCTACACTGATGGGCCTTCTTACACGCCCGTTGAGGTTAGGGGTTCATCAATACCCCCTACTACCCCTCAAAACCGTATCATGATACGTCACTTGGGTTCCTCGTAAGCATTCTTGATTTTATTAATCAATTTTTATTTGCACAAAGTTTTAGTAGATGTTTTCACAAACTAATGCGTGTTTCAACAGGTTTGATAACATTTGGTGCAAATGAGATATAACACGAATAATCCAAAGTAAGTTTGAGAAACCATACACGAGTTGGAAAAAGACAGACCCTACTGTCAGGGATATATGGTTTGGCGAATTTAAGATAATGTGTTACTTTAGTATATCTAAACTGTTTAAAGTTTTAGAAGCCATACTTGTTTTTGCTTTTGACCTATTTTAACCCAATGGATAATTTTTTAATATATTTATGCCCTAGTAGTTTAAAATTTAAGCACCAAACATATGTAAAATATGAGCTCTACAGATAGTGCTTTTTATTATCTATTATCCATTATGTTGCACACAAAGTATTACTATAAAGAAGCTTCCTGAAATGGAATTGAGATATAACACTGTATGGTTAGGGATATGAGTTTTTAAATATATTTTATCAAGTGAGATGGATCCAACCATTACATTGAATTGAATTGAACAAAATATTACTCTTGTTGTTGTGTTTATGAACATTGGTTCCCATTGGTTTGCTATTGAAGGTGTGTATGCCTTGTTCTGTCCTGTCTTACGTATTTGTATCTTTGTTTTATTTTGTTTTTGTTGGGAAGGAGAGAGTTCGGATCTTTATCTAGTTTTTGATTGTTTCCTTAATGGTTGGAAGCGTTTTTGTTTCTATTTCTACTTTGTTTTGTTTTTCGTAGTGAAATTACAATTTTTTTTTTTTTTTATTCTCTCCTTAATGATTTATTTGGTCCTCCATATCTCTTTAAGGATGGAGATCACTAACCTTGTTGGTTATTTTGGAAGACCTTGAACTTAGGATTAGGCCCTAAGTATGGGACCAGGACCTGGCCTCAGGTTCGATTTTGTGACCGCCTTACCCACTCACCCACCCTCAACCCCAAGAAAATATGGAAATAGTAACAATACAAAATATGTAACTTAAATGCCAAGTTCACCTTGAAATTGTAGATTACCTTAGAACAGAACGTGTTCATTGCCTAAAGTATTCTAACCGCTTCTCAACACCACAAAAACATTATAATTTTACCTATATAGGTAGCCCTATGGAGAAGGTGCTGAACTCTAGGATCAATCCTTAGCTCACAGGGTCTTAGATCTGAATCCACTTGGTGCACGTAAGGCTCATTTACTACAAGTGGTTACATGTGAAGATAGATTGTTGGGTTGGGGATCATTTTGGTAAGCATTATGTTTTCTATTCACAAAGGTTGCTATGACAATGTTGTTGCAGTGGCTTCATCTGGTTGAGGATAGTGTCTTTTTTCTTTTAGCCTAGTTTATCTTATTCTTGTTTTATTCTTTATTTTTTGTTCCTTCCTTCCATTTTCTTTTTTTCTTTCTTTCCTTTTACCTTACTCTCTTTAGGAGTCATTCATATCTCTTTAAAGATGATATGTCTGATGGACCACCATCTGTGGAAAAAAAATCTAGGAAATAGATCGAGTGTGAAATTGAACATGCTGCAGTATGTACATATTGCAAAAGATATTTCCTAGGTTCTGTGCTATTCTGAAATCTACCAGTTGTTGCAAACTCTCACTTAGTGGAAGTTTTATATTAAAAATTTTCCTGCAATATACTGCAGCATTGATGATGGTCTTACCCCTGTCACTCTTTTAAAAGTTCCCTTTTGTTGAAGGTTTATCCTTGCAAGTATCTATTCTCATTTCTAAGTACCAAGTGCTACATGAGTTGCGTGTTGATTGAGTTATTGACATGCATAAGTGGCCTATGCTTTGAGTATACTTGTTTCTGAAATATCATTATGCACCTTTATTTATGATGCCAAGCATATGAGTTAAAATTTTTACAAGTGTGTGCAGCTTATGTGGATATTGAACTCTTAGTTCGTTACTTTATTATGCTGGTATCAATTGCTACATTTTGCACCAAGTTAACACCCTTCTCTAGATGAAAAAGTAGCAAATAAAAGTAGAACTACATTGTTATGGTGCAGAATTAAGTTTCTTGAAGCTAGTTTTGAACATAAACCGGATTGCATATGACTATTGAAATTACATGAAGATGAGGATATGCTCTGTATTGAGTCTTGAGTAGTAAGATTACCTGAAAATGAGCACACCGTCATATAAGTTTCTTTTCAGTTAAGTAACACCCTGTAAGTTTTTAAATATACAAACTCAATACCAACACTTTCATCTTCATGTAACTTCAAATCCATTACTTTGGTTTGTTTTTGTTTTGTGATTATAGTGTTTTCCTTTTCATGTCCCTGCTTTGGATTGCTTATTACCAGTGAAACTACATAGACTGGAGAGATTGTAGGAGTATGGATTAGGATAGATTAATTTAACTTTTTATTTTGTTTTGCTTTGCTTTACATTACAGAAGAATTGGTCTTAGGAGAGTGAATTGGAAAATCAACTAAGGATAAATTTTGAAAAGACAGCTTCTGATCATTTGACCGACCTTTTGTTCCATGTGAGGAGGGACTTAACAAAAAAACCATCTTGGATGTGTCCTGTTGTATTTGAAGCACTAAAGGAGTATTGGAATACTCCAGAATTTAAGAACAAATCAGAAAAGGCCAAGAAAAATCGGTCCTCAAATGTTGGAGGTAGTAAGCATACTTGTGGTTCCATCCCTATGTCTGAACATAAGAAGAGACTGGTAATATTTGATATTTTTTGTTACTTTCATTTTACTTAATTACTTAAGTATGGTTGCATTAACATTTTATTTTTTCCCCTTACAGTCTAAGCTATTTGGTTACCCACCTACACAGGATGAGTTATTCATTGCGACGCACCAAAGAAAAGATCATTTACGATTCGTTGATAGTAGATTCGAGGAAACTTATGTAAGTATACAACAATACTTGTGTCTTATTATACTTAACTGGCCTTTTGATAGTACAACTTATTGCATGTATATATACTTGCAGGCTGACTTCCAAATGCGGCAAGCATCATCATAATCATTAGTAGTTGGCCCGACAGAAGATAGTGACGCTGCTGAACAGCCCTCACATCTAGCTTTTGATGAGACATCATTATGGTTGGAGGTTGCAGGCAGGAAAAAGAAAGGCCGTGTGTATGGGATGGGGTCAGAAGCACATGTCATCCCTAGTTCCTATCATGTGTCGTCACCATCGCCACTACCACCGCCTCTACAGTTGTCTTCAATTTCACTCGCAAACCAAATTCAACAAGTTGTTAGCTGCACTATTAGCGCAGCTATAGAACCATTTCACCATCGTTTGTCAACTATAGAAGAAAGATTACATAACCCTTATTCATCATAGCTGCCCTCAAATCCTTCGGATCATTAGGAGGATCCGTCATTGCCATGGATAGATATTACATTGTATTATTTTTAATGTTTATGGACGACGTGTCTGATTAATATTGTATGGATTTCTTGTATGAATTTAATTTTATATGGATTTTTTGAATGAATTTAATATTATATGGATTTAATATTGTGTATATCAGGTTTATATATTTATGCATGATTTGAATTTTGTATATCAGTTTTATATGTAAAATTTTGTATGAATATTAATTATTTTTTTTAATTAAATTTAAAATTGAGACAAAAAAATTCCGTCTCAAAACCATCGGTAAATCTGTCCCTAAATCCGTCTCAAACAGAGACAGAAAAATCGTCCCCAATTTCGTCTGTAAATCCGTCTCAAATAGAGACAGAAAAAATCCGTCTCAAACAGATCGTCTCTAAATCCATCTCAAAATCATCTAGAAATCCGTATCTAAATAAAGACCAAATCCATCTTTAAATCCGTCTTTAAATCTGTTTTTACATCCATCTCGAAATCCGTCTCAAATAGAGGCGAAAAATTTCTGTTTCTAATTTCGTCTCTAAAATCGTCTCTAAGTCCATCTCTACATTCGTCTCAAATAGAGATGAAAAATTTCCGTCTCAAACGCAAAATCCGTCTCAAATTGATTGTTTTCTTGTAGTGCCCTCATGGCGAACGATTCTCCCAGAGACCTCTTTCCAAGATAGTCCCTTGATTTTCTTTCCATGGAATCCTTTGATGAATAGTCACTTACAACCTACTTTCAATCTCTCAGAGACGTGTTTGTACTTAATTTTCTTGAGGTTGCGATACATAGTGGTTTTATAAGATGAGAGGTAATGGAGTATGTGGGAGAGCATTTTAAAGGAATGTAACCATCTCCTAGAGAGGTTTAGTGCTCTCTTTATGATGATACTTTAAAGTTTCATACTCACTTAGTGGGACAGTTAGAGGAACCATTCCAAAGGCTCTAGAAACTTCAAATGGAGAGAAATCTCCCATAGTCTAAGATTAAGCGTTATCAACATCAGGACCCCCTTCACCTGCAACTTGAGATCTTCTGCGAACCATTGTAGTTTCCTTAGGTTTTTTTAACGTTTCCCACAAATAGCGTCAATTGTTGTATAGGATTAGGAAGGTTATCAACATTACGACCCTCTTTGTCATGTCGGTTACCCATGATTTGAGATCTTATGCGAACCATTTTAGTTTCCTTAGGTTTTTTGAACGTTTCTCATAGACGACGTCAATTGTTGTATATGTTTAGGAGGGTTATCAACATTAGGATCTTTTTCGTCATGTCTATTACTCATGAATTGAGATCTTGTGCGAACCATTTTAGTTTTCTTAGGCTTTTTGAATATTTTCCACAAACGACACCAATTGTTGTTGTTTGAACACAACAATGAATTTATTTACTGAAAACGTCGTCATTAAACCACTTAGACTTTGCAAGAAAATGAACGATTAAAAGGTGTAGAACAGTTCCGCACAAATATTTTGATACTTAAGTTAAACAATTAACTTCATTGAAAACTTGAATGTAATATTGAAATCAGTATCAGAGGACTACCATTTTTGGAATGAGAGCTCATCTATTTGTAAAAGAGCATGGGGTTTTGTGATAAGTATCCTTGGTATTTTAAGATCCACTAGAATTATAATTTTTATGAATAATGTCTATCTTTTCACAAAACTCTTGGAGGGAAACTTTATAGGACAAACTCCGGGACCTATCTCTAGAGGGAAACTATTTTGTGTTTTATTCAAGACCTTCCCCCCCTCCCCCCCCCTAAAAAAAAAAAATGGGAAACTTTATAGGACAAGCTCCAGGATGTTATAGTCTCCTAGAGCTTGGTTATAATCTCTAGAAGACTATAAGGGGGCGTTTGATACGGGAAAAATTTTTAAATTCTTGGGATTCATGATTTTTGGGAATGCTCTTGAAAATCTTTGATTCCCATGATTTATGTAATTTTATGTTTGGTTAGGTTTAAACATTCTCAGGAATGTTGGATATTCTTTTCTGAGAATTTTACATTCTTATGTTTGGTTTAAATGTAACATTCTTGGAAATTCATTTTTTTTTTAAATTATCCTTATTTAATTTTTATTTAAAAATGATAAATTCCTTCCACTATATAAAATATTGGGACTCACAACATCTTTAGAAAGTTAAAAAAATATCATTTTCTTACACATTATGTATATATATATATATGCATGTGTATATATATAATATATATATTTCTATGAATATTTACTTTAATATATATAATATTTTATAATAAATAATATAAATATATTATAATATATATTTTTATATTTAATATATAATATATTACATATATATAATATGTTTGTATGGGGTTATAAAAGGGTAAAGGGTGTTTTAGTCTTTTTCTTTGTTAAAAATATTTTCGAGTCCACGGAAAACTTGGATTCTCAACCCCCCTATGAAAATCTTTTTGTGGGAAAGTTGTTTAAAAATCATTCTCGGGAATCCTATTTCCCATAATTCTTTTTATAAAAAAATTATACCAAACATAAGAATATAGATTCCCAACCTAATATTTCCAGAAATCTTAAAATTTTTCTTGTACCAAACGCTCCCTAAGAGTTTTTAGGGACCTATCTCTAGAGGTTGAAATGGTCTCTTGGTTTCTTTCGGTCTCTGGTAGACCATAAGGGTGTTCAGAAAAACCACTAAACCATGAAAACTAATTGCACTACATTGCACCGCATAGTTTTTTTAGGGGAATGATTTGAGATGGTTTGATAAATCCATAAATCATGCGATTTGCAATTTGATAAAAATAATTTCGATTTTTAACTAAATTTCCCAACTAGTCTAACAATATAAAAATTAAAAAAAATAAAACCCTAAAGTCTTAACAAATTTTAGATTGTAACTTATTTTACTTTGAACTCCATGATTTTAAATGCTTGGTGTTTAAACTTTAGTAATTAGTAATAAGTTGATTATACTTGGTATTTAGACTTTAATAGTTATAGTTTGTTTAAACTATTTACTAGTATAGTTTCTCTTTTCTTTTTCTTTTTTTTTAACTTGCAAAAAAGTTAATTTTAAAACGAAAAACTCAAATTATATTAAAATGATTAACAAAAAAAATCTGTACGCCCAATTTGTTAATCTACCAAGTCTAATAAAAAAGCCCACTTGAACAAACTATAGAAACTGCACCGTATTTTGTTATGCGATTTATGAAGACTACATCAGATTGTGCGATTTGAAATAATAAAAAAATCATACATATGATTTGTCGTATTGAAAAAGATTTAAATCGGTTAAACTGTACTGTGAACACCTCTAATAGATCATGTCCCCGACTTTTTTCGATCTCCAATAAACATTTTGCATATTTGAGAGACATTTAGTCTACCAGATATCATTTTTAGCCTAGCCCAAAATAATACTTTTAGACTTTTAAACTTTTAAACTTTTTTTTATCTTAATAAACTTTTATCTTATGACGCATCAGTATAAATTATTACTTATAATAGTTTATCTTTTGGTACATGAATAGGCATGTTTCGAAAAAAATTTCTTTATGGTCAATTAAATGCATGGTACTTATAATTTTAGATAAAATATCATAATTTAAAAATATGTCTGAAAGGGTCGTATAGAAGTCATCCTTCCTATGCTCCAACACCCTTTTATCATACAGCCGGTTTTAGACCTCTCTAGGGTTTATGCAAAAGAATGACCTGTGGTTGGCTAATAAGGTTTCACAATTACATGGAATATATATGTTGTCCATTTTCGGACTCATCAAGAAGATGTACAATACAGTACAATATTACTAATAATTTTTAGACCATTTACATGTATCGACGGATTAACAAGTCCGATTAAATTTCATAAATTGAATTTCATTATTGATTATCAAGCGTCACAAATGGAAAAGCCCAAACTTCATGAAATCCAATTGGGCTTGCTTCATAAAGCAAGCTCAGGCTTCATCTTTCATTTAGGATAAAGCCTGGGACTTTCTCTAGAGGTGACGACGACAAATTAAGTGAGTATTTTTATCATTTGATACATTCAGTCATCTTCTCAGTAATTCAATTATTTGCACAAGTCGCACAAAGTAGTATTTTTCAAAAATTTTATAGAACTCTTAAAAGAAAAACAAAAGGAAGAGAGAGAGCATTTCCTTGACTTTTATCAACAAAAGAAGTATCGAAATCCCTCGAGGCAAGATACAAAGCCACACAAATTAATAAATTCTAGGATTCTGAAAGAAGATGGATCCTGCATGCCCTAATCACGTCTGTGAGGGAAACGACGCCGTCCAGCCAGCCTCCCTCTTCCACTACCCACACGCGGTGCACGTGCTTGCTCAACGCCTTCTCCACCACCTCCTCCACCGCCGACTCTCCCCGGCACGTCACCATCTCCCTTGGCGTCGCCCCCTCCCCCGTTTCCGAACTCCCATTTAGCATCTCCGTGAACTCCAGTACGTTCCCATGCAACCACGCCCCCAACTGACCCATCGGACATCCTCTCAAATCCGTCGCCGAAAATGTCCCCATCAGCTTCCTCCCTTTCCCCTGCATCATCATCAATTTCCTTAAAATTAATCCAACCTCTCTCTCTCTCTCTCTCGCTCGCTCGCGCGCATATGTATACACACACATGCATCTTCATCTATGAATTAAGAAAGGGGGAGAGAGCTGACATTTATAAGCTGGCTGTGATCTTCTACGGAATCATCGGACGCTTCAACGATTGGGACGGCGTAGAGAGAAGTCTCCTTCATGCACTTGATGGTGTCGATGACTGTGGCACTGTTTGTGACGGCGAATATGGGATCGGTGACTCCGCCAAGCTGAGCCACGCTGTTCGACATCACGGCTTTGAGCTCCGAATCGTGCGCCGTCAAGAACCTCAATAAGTCCATTTGGGTGAGCATCCGATAGGTCGACGCCGACTCCGCCAGCTCCACTCCGGCCACGTTTTCCTTGAGGCTGTGCAGAGGCACCAGCGCCCGGTGGATTCCTTTGCTGAACACTTCCATACAGTCCCCAACGCTGCATCAACAAACCCGTCTTTCATTTTAACTCAGAATAATGATATTTTTATCGACGTGAAATTAATTAATACTTACCTAGTATTAGGGTTGAGTGTCCACAAGCTAAGGCTTTCCAGAGAATGCCCGATGATGGAAGAAACCGGGACCACCATCCTCGGGTCAAGATAGGAAAGGATTCCGCCGCCGCCGTCCTCGCTAGGGATATGGGCCAGAATGTCAAGCATGGTGACTATCCCTATGTAGTGCTTCCTGACGGCGCCCGTCTGCTTGTCGCACTCCAAGATCATGGACCCCCCGGCCCCGATCCAGTGGCCCGGCGGGGCCGCCACCGGCACTGCCCCCACTCGGTTGGCCACAAGGGCGTTCATGGTGTCAGCAAGGGATGCGGTGTACGGCACCTCCACCAGCCGCCGCTTGTCCGGCGCCAGAACGTCGATCACCTTCTTGTCCCTAAGCCTCCTCCGATGACTTTCACTACTGTCCTTAAACTCCATTGTTGCCTGCATTTTGATTGATAGTTTCTGGGTTTGATTCAAGATTGATGCAAGTATGGCTTGAATGCTTGACCATCAATCAGAGATGGTAACGTCATGCGTGCATACCATGTGGCGATCTTTCACGCACGTGTCAAGCCCAGAATCTGAATGCCTGGTTTTTGTTTGCCACGTGTCCGTGCTGGCGACACGTGTCATCATTCCTAGTGCTTGGCCATGTCAAACCAAAATCGATTTGTACGCACTTGCGATTGCTTATTATTATTACATAAAAGAAATTCATTCATTTTGTGCATAAAGAGTATCTGTACATAAATATATACATATTTACATCTGGGTGGGTGGGTCTTCAGAATATATATAGAAGAAAGTTGGACATGTTCCATGTTAATATAATGATCGATCTAGCAGTAGCAGTGGAAGTACAGTACCTTCTCTGAAAATGATATTTGCCAATGGAGGTGGAAGCCAGACTGAATTGCCACCACTACCACCCACCACCTTGGCCATCTTGAGAATAGTCATCACTCTGCATCTGATTTTTTCAGATTCTTAAAAAAAATAAAAAAAAATGAAAAAAAAAAAACAAAAATAGGTCAAATGATAAAAAAAAAAAGAGTCAAATTATGTTTTAATGATTATATCATAGAATTCAATTCTATAAAAAATACAGTATGTCAAATAACAAAAATGAAATTCAATTCCTTAGATGAGACATTTTTTATGAAATTTCTATATTATCAAACACACCCTTATTGATATACAACGCAAAAAAACAAAGAAAAAGAGTAATCATATTTACTCAAAATTAATATCAATATTTAATATTATTTGATTCATTTTTTAATAATTTTTTAAGTAATTATTTATTAACAATTAATAGATACAAATCTAATCTAACAAAAATTCCTTTTTAACTAAGATTTCATAGTATTTAACCTAATAAAGGCAATCCTGATCTAATAATTTTGGGTACTCTCAATTACTCAAAATTAATATTAATATTAAATATTATTCATCAAAATCTATTTTTTAATACTTTTTTAAAAAAATTATTTATAGACAATTAATAGTGTTACCAATTTGAATCGAAAATAAACCATGAACAAACCATTAGCCACACAAAAAATAAACACAAAATTTAACGTAAAAAATTCAAATAGAAAAATATCATGTACAGAAAGAACAAAATATTATTAATCGGATACTAGTACTACAAAAGTGAATAGCTACACTAATTTCATGGCATTGGACACCTATTTTTAGACTTAAAATCACCTATAAATGTATACAAAAAATTCTATTCTAATTAGAAAATTCACGAGAATATTTTTCCAAATGAGATAAGTCAAGAGGATATTTTTTTAAATGAGATAAATTTCAATCAAAATCTAATTTGACAATATCATATGATAAAATCGTATTGCAATGGCATCACAACCCAAGAAATGGGTGAATTAGGTACTTTAAAAAATATTAATTGAACTTGAAAAACTCTTTACTTAGAAATGAGATTTTAACACCAATGTTTGAGAATGCTCGGCACAATAAATGAATCTAAGAATAAAAGCAATAGAGGGACACAAATGATTTATAATGATTCGATTTAAATCAAACTTAATCCACTCCCTTAATTTCTCACTAAGAATTTTCAAGCAATCCATGAAAAACCTCCAATCAGACCAAATAGACCCTCTAGTATAAACAACTAGGAACTATGAGCCTTCTACTATGACAAATAGTTCCTCTAGCAACAAACTAGGTAATACAATTTCTTTTTTAGACAAACAAACCCTCTAGTAATGAGCTAGGCAATATAACTTCCTACAATTCATGTAGGCCCTCTAACAACAAGTTAAGGAATGTAAAAGATTTTACAGATAATAGATTCTAAGAGATAAATCTCTTAGATATAAAAAATCTCTCAAAAATAGATGCAAGGCTTGAAATCAAATTATACAAATGAAATGTAAAGCCTTTTCTAGAAAAATAAATGAAACAATTGAGCACTTGAGAGAAAAAACACTTGAGAGGTTGTAATGGATGCACTTAGATGTCTTGAATGATCCACAAGACCTCTAGTTATAGTGGTTGTTGATGAATCTAAAAAATATTATCGTTGATGGTAAATATATAGCCGAAATTGAAGACTTGACTAAAATAGCCTTTGAAAATCTCTGTAATAGAAAAGATTGAAAGATCAAAAGTATCGGTCGACAAGTTAATGCAAATTTGAAAATCGGTCAATAGCCTATGAAGAACTATTGGCAGCCTCTTAAGTAAGGCCTCTGTCAGTCAACAGTTCAAGGCTGATCAGTCAAAAGATGCAAGGCAAATTCCAAACTAAGAGAAACAAGCACTTTGGTAATAGACAGATCCAAAGATACTGATCAATAGATGCAAGGCAAATATCACACTTTCATGAGTAAGCCTATTGTCGGTCGATAACCCTAAGGCTAATGGTCGACAATTATAAGAGATCTGTCGACAATTTGGTTCAAATGCCAAATTGGTCGACTGGTTCTTAAAATCGATCGACAGATGGTCTCTTGCCTTGAAAAATTTTAACTTCATTTTAACAACCAGTTCAAAACTAATTTTTTAGAAAAACATTTAGGAGATTTATACAAGATGTTGCTAATTTCCATTTAATATATATGTATACAGAAAATCATAGTTCATTTGATTTAATTCTAATTCAACAACGTATTTGAAAGTAATTTTTGTTAGAAAAACATAACCTTGATTTAGTATATAACCATATGCATATAACTATTTTTTATCATCAAAACCTAAACACAAAAGTAAAATATCATCATAATAATAGTCAAATTCGAAATTCTAATTGCGGTCGAATTAGGAAACTCAATCGTGCACTACAAAAAATTCATAATTTAGTGACGGATTTAGCGCTAATTAGAGACATCTTAGTGACGGATATTCTGTTGCCAAATTTTTTATTTTTTTTAAAATTTAGCGACGGAATATTTTGCCACTAAATATTTTTAATATTTTTTATTAAACTTTTAAATTTAGCTACAAAATATTTTGTAGCTAAATAATTAAAAAAATTATTTATTTTTTATTTTTTAGCGACAGGTGTGACCCCGTCACTGAATTGTTAATTTTTTATTTTTTTTTTTAGCGATGGAGGTTATCCCATTGCAAAATTTTTATTTTTTATTTTTTATTTAATTTTTTCAGCGATGGGCTTGACCCCGTCGTTGAATTTTTAATTTTTTTTATTTTTTAGCGATGGGCGTGATCCGTCACTAAATTTTTAATTTTTATTTATTTTTTAACGACACGCGTGACCCCGTCGCTGAATTTTAAATTTTTATTTAATTTTTTCTATTTTTTAGCAATGGGTGTGACCCCTTCACTGAATTTTTAATTTTTATTTAATTTTTTAGCGATGGGTGTGACCTCGTCGCTAAAGAATTAAGAAAAATAAATTAATAATTAGAAACTTTAGTGATGGGATAACCCCATCGCTAAAAAATAAAAAATTAATAAGAAATAAAATTTATTAATTATGTATTAAACAAAAAGTAAATAAAAATTAAATTTCTTTAGTAGGCATATTTTTTGTATTTTATTTACAAACCAAAATATGTAAATTGATATGATATTGTAAAATTTATAATAACAAATATGTATTAAACTAATTTTTAATTAAATGAAATTTAAAATTTTAAAATATTAATTAAGTACAACATTTAAGTGGTACATTAGTTGAGTTAAAAATTTATAATATTTATTTTTTTATGTATTAATTTATAAATTTAAAAGATTTAAAATTTTAATTTAAAATAAAATTAAAATGACTACAACTAAATTTAGTATATAATTAATATATGTAGTATATATAATGAGAAGACTTGCAGCTCGGATGGTCGTGCGCGCGTGTTCTCACGCGAGGGACCTGAGATCGAAATTAAGGAGGAGTAAAGAAGGTTGCGTCGGGGGATTATTTCCAGTCGTACACATGGCAGCTTAAGGGGGCATCGCTTGGCGCGTAGAGGCTTGCACACGTGCCTGCCCATAGGATTAATTATTTTTTTTTAAAAAAATAAAAATCAGCGACGGAACTATTTTCGTTGCTGATTAGTGATAGATCTTTTTTCGTCGCTGATTCAAATTTATTTTAATGTTTAATTTTTTTTATTATGTATTAGCGACGGAAAGTTTTTCATGGCCAAAATAATTTTTAATTTTTTAAATATTTTTTTTATTTTAATCAGCAATGAAAATTTCTGTCGCTGATTTCGTCACTAATTTGTGCCGTCACTAAATTTTAGCAGCGGGAAGATGCCCGTCGCTAAATGTCGTTTTTCTTGTAGTGATGGATGAATTAGGATTTTGAGTCATAATTATCACAAATAAACATAAACCTAGTCTAACAAAAATTTCCTTGTATTTAACCTAATAAAGGCAATCCTAATCTAATTAGAATTCTAGGATATAAAAGAAATTAAAATAAACTATGAAACAAACTAAAATAAAGAAATTAATAAAATAATATTAATATCTACTTTTATGTTTAAAGCATTATTTTCCAAAATATTTGTCTCTATGATATCTTCATCTCTCTCCTTGTTGAAAATAACTCAACTCCAATGAGTTGGACTATAAATACCATTCTAAGAGCTTAGGATCTAGGACTAGAAATCCCTTTTAATAATCCAAGTGTTATTGGAATCTGGTCGATCTTTTCATTTGATAAGAAAATGGCAATAACCACCACCATGATAAGAAGCCACAATCTCATCGTCAAGCACAACATCAATCACATCTATTTGTTGTTGTATGTGTGGAATACAAGAAACCTAATGACCTGTAGGAACACTGGTACTGGCAGGTAAGTGAGAAGGCTCAAATGTGCCTCGGTAAGAATTATTAAATCTTCCTTATTAAATCTTCCACATTAAAAACTTGACTAATATTCATATTATTAGGTAAGTCGAGTAAATAAGCATTAGGTCCAAGTTTTTGAATGTTAAGAAAGAGATCACTAGCTCAAGCATGTAGTTTCTGAAAGAATGTTTTAAGGAAGTGCTCGGGGCAAATACAAATCATGACATAGTCACATTCGTTAAATTCCTAAGCCCTATGATGTACAGTAGCAAGTTTATAGTCAACATTGCTTATTACAATTTTTATTCTAATCTCAACATGCAAGTCATGGATATGTTGGGCAAAGTTTTTAATAGACTTGAAAATTTAGGTTTATAGGGGTAAGGGTACAAGATAAATAAGGGTGCAAAGGGAATAATCACAAACAATCTTAAAATGACTTTTCCAAGTGGATCTATTAATAGAGTTGTTACAAGCAAACCCCAAACTCGTAGAAGAACTTAAAGAGGACTTATTGGCTATGGTGGCTAACTCATATCCACTTTCTTGATAGTCTTTTTCGAATACCTAAAAATCTATCAAATGAATGTGTTTTTACTAGGGACATGTGGTATTTTCTTGGGCTTGATCTTGGTGCCTCTACTAAGAGGTTTAGTAGGGATCAATGTGATTTTTTTAACCTTATAGTTGAAGGCATAGGTATTTTCTTGCCAATAATAAACTACACCTATGTCATAAAACCAAGGATGACTTAAAAGAATATGAGTAACATCCATAGGTAAAACATCACAAAAAAATCTCATTTTTGTAATCACCCAATTGAATAGGAACAAGACAGCTCTCAGTGACAGGTAAGGTTGTGTTATTCACCCTTGTAACTTTAAATGGTTTTAGATATGATTCTACCTTAAGATTAAGGCAAGTAACTACAAACTTAGAAATCATGTTCATAGTACTACACTCATCAATAACTAGTATGCAAATTCTCTCACCACTCCAGATGCATGTCTAAAAAATACTAGTGTGCTTCTATTCATCATCATGGATGCTTTTTGTCAATACACACCTCACAATGTTAACCTGTTCAACCAAATTAAAATCGTCATCAACCTTTTCTTCTCCTCTAAAAAAATCTAATGAATTAACTATTTCATTTTCATCCTCAAGTTGATTAGTAAGTTCTTACTCATGCTCTAAAGATGAGGCACACTCAAGACAACGAGTAGCTATGTGTCATTTCTTATGAATTTGGTGGCATTGAATGGAAGGGCTATAAGGACGAGAAATACTAGGTTGAGAATTATTGTTCAGAAATTTTCTTTTCTTAGCAAAGCTATCCCTAAAGGCTGAGTAAAGGACTACCCTATTGACATTAATATATCTAGGAAAGGTGGAGAAAATGATCTTAATGGTTAGGAGTTAGATAATTGTGTGGACATTTGATGAACAAGAGAGGATTTAAGGTATTTTTCTATTTGCAAAGCTTTATGATAAGCTTTCTCCACAGTTTTAGGGAAGTATAATATAATCTCTTTCTTATGTTTATTCTCAATCAATTTATAAACATTTGCATTATAAAGAAAGAATCTTTAATTAAGTAACATTGGATGAGAAGATTTTCAAATTGAGTCAAGTATTCAGTTATACTTAAATTGGACTGTCTTAGGTTTAGTAGTTGTTGACGTAACTAAGTCTTATATATAGAAGGAAGGTATGTATTTCTCTTTTAACTTTTGCTTCATGACGGCCTATTGGGTGATGAAAGGTTCACCTAATCTCTCAAAATTATGTTGAACATTTTATCAATCTCTTTGCAAAACAAGTAAATTTCATTTTTGTGAAACGAACTCTCTCAATATTAGTCATGTTATACCAAGTGAAGTAATTTTCCATGTCATGTACCCAATCTAAAAACACATTAGGGTCTAGCCTACCATTATACTCTTGAACACTCTACAAGAAATATGACTTTTAGTGACCACATTTAGTGATGGCTAGTTAAAAGTCGTCACTAATTCCAATCTTTAGTGACGGTCAGATTGAATCCGTCACAGATGGTGCCCAATAGTGATGGCCACACGCGGTCGTCACTGAAAGTGTCACCTTCAGTGAGGGTCGGACGACGTCGGTCACAGATGGAGGCACAATAGTGACGGCCACATGCGGTCGTCACTGAAAGTGCCACCTTCAGTTAGGGCCGGGCGATGTCGATCACAGATGGAGGCACAATAGTGACGGTCACACGTGGTTGTCACTAAAAGTGCCACCTTCAGTGAGGGCCGGGCAACATTGGTCACAAATTGAGGCACAATAGTGACGGCCACATGCAGTCGTCACTAAAAGTGCCACCTTCAGTGAGGGTAGGGCAACGTCGATCACAGATGGAGGCACAATAGTGACGACCAGAGATGGTCGTCACTGAATGTATCACATTTAGTGAGGGTCGGGTAACCTCAATCATAGATGGAAACATAATGTGACCACCACACATGGTCGTCACTGAATATTTGACCTTCAGTGAGACTTGGAAATGCTTGATCACAAATGGGTTAGCAATAGTGGCGGTCAGAATTGGTTGTCACTAAATGTACGCCTTTAGTAATAGCCAAGAGATGGTGGTCACAAATAGAGGTTAATAGTGATGGCCACACTTGGCCGTCACTAAATGTGATATTTAAGGATTAAAAAAGAATCATCAAAAAGAGTTGCACATTAAAAAAAATAAAATATATAAATTTAACATGATTTAGTCTTAATACACTTAATTATGTAATTTGAAACTAATAAAATGAATCCACTTAAATAGTGATGGTGTAGTTTTTGAATTAAAAAAATATATAGATATACTAATGTCTTCACACAAATTAAATTGTAAATTTACATATTTTTTTAACTCTAGATAATTAATCACTTTTTCATTCAAATAGCTAGATATTTTGAGTAATTTTATTTATCTAGTCACAACAATTCTTGTAATACAAAAAAATAATTAATCAAAATTTGTATTCACTGCAAAAAGTTTCATTTTCTCTACGAAATTGTAGATAAAACACTTAGGCTGCATTCTCTTTATTGTTTTTAAGCCATTTTTTGTTTTTAATTTTCTAAAATAATGAATTATTATTTTTAAAAAAACATTTTCAAAAATAAAAAAAAATTGTAAAAAAAATCCAAAACAACAAAAATGTTTTTATTCAAAACAAACTTTAAACTCAAAATACGAATAACTCACACCAAATATTATTAAATTTTGGTGTGTTTTTCATTTTGATCACTAAACTTTAATTATTTGCAATATGATTATAAAAGTTTAAAAAAATTTGCAATGTGGTCACATATAAAATTTTTCGGTTACTCTATAGCCAGAGTGGATGAAGTGGTGCTAATGTGACAAATAATAAAAATATTTTTTTGACACGTGGCACGTTCTGACCACATCAGCGCCACGTCACCCACTTCATCTATATAGTGATCGAAAAATCTTATATGTGATCACATTGCAAATAATTAAAGTTTAGTGATTAAAATAAAAAATACACCAAAGTTTAGTGATTTTTGGTGTAATTTACCCTTCAAAACACATCAAACAAGTTTCATTTTCAATATTTATTCGTATTTTATTATTGTAATGGGAAAAAATATTACAAAATTCACTAACTTTAAAATGTATATATTTTTAATATTATATTAATATTAAATATTTATAATTTATTGAATAATCTAATTTATTAAATAAAATATTATTAAAAAATTATTCTCAAAATTTCGAAAAGAATGCATTTTCTAACTTTCTATTTTGAGAAACAGTTTTTCAAAATAATAAAGAGAATGCATTTTCAATTTTTTGAAAACAAACTCTCAAAACAGAAAATTGAAAATGAATTCTAAACTCAAAATTGAAAATTAAAACGCAAATAGAACGCAACCTTATTTTTCACTACATCAAATCATTGCTAATTATATTAATTTTCATTGTAAATTGATTTTCTTTACAAAAAATTTTGTAATCAATAATTATATTTTTATAGTTAATTTTATAAAAAACTAATAAATCACTATGTATGATATTACTAAATTTAATTTTGTAGTAGAAAAAAATCATTTTTTTGGGAATAATATTTTTTTCTAAACCTATACCAACCTATACAATCTAAATGAAATATAAAGCACACAATATATAACTTTAAAAATTTTCAATTAATCACATAAAATAAAACTAATGTTAACCACACATTACAAAAAATCTCTAACTATTTTTAATGTGAATACATGTAATGATAGCAACATTAAATTTAATTTCGTGCTATTTCTTCTTTTATTATTTATGCATTGCAAGAACCTAAAAACATAAATAAATGAAACATTAGATAAATTAATATAACTTATTTTAATGTGAAATATTATAATAATTTAAATAAAGACAACTAACTATACTCCTAAAAAATAGTTATACCATTTTTCCAACATTATTGATTCAAAATTTAAATTCTAACTGTTAAATAATAGAAACAAATTATTAAGATTTAACTAACATTTAACATTAATTATTTATTGATAATACAATGTATTAAAAAATTACGAACACGTTAAAAATAATATAATATATTAAACTAATTTATTATAATTATTATATTTATAATATAACTATATTTTTAAATAAATATTAATTTGATGCAATAATTTAAATTATTTTATTATTATAATTTAGATTATTATAATATATTATTAATTAAATTATTTAATAATTATTATAATTTAAATTATTTTATTAGTTATCATAATCATAATTATTTTATTTTATCAATCAAACTATTATTAATATTAATTTTATAAGTTATTTTATTTTTATTTAACAATTAAATGTTTTAACTAAAATAAAAAAAAACCTATGTATTTCTATGAAGCGGGAGATCCTCCCGCCAAACCCCCCAAAACTTTGAATCATAGTTTTTGATTGTTGATAATGTGAGTATATATATATGTTTGCCTTTTGGGTTGTTGATGATTGTATAACAATATATTTCATATATTGTGATAGTTTGTAACATTTTGTAAAACAGGTGTTCGTAAATTTGTAAAGTAAATGTACATGGTATAAGTTGTAGGCCAAAAAAGGTGAAATTGTAAACCACTTTTAGTGACAGCCAGATATGGTCGTCACTAATGGGTTAAAATCACTTTTAGTGATGACCGCATATGGTCATCACTAATAGGTTAAAACCACTTTTAGTGACGGCCATATATGGTCGTCACTAATGGGCAGTGTTTTAAAACGCGCTAGGCGCTAGTTGGGCGACAGGTTGGGGCCTAGGCGGGAACTAGAAAAATTGTTATTTTTTAAATTAAAATTCATATTATTCTAAATGTACATACAAATTAAAATTCATATTATCCCAAATACATATAGAAATTAAATAAAGATTATGAAATTATTAAATTTAGAGTTTAGACTTTGTGAAACACAATTTATAGGCATTAAAAATAATATAATCAAATAGACATAATAACAAAATACAACAATAACAAAATACAACACTTGGTGGAGGAAGAACAACTCAACAAAATACAAGCAACAAATTACAACCAACAGCAACAACAAGCAGTTGTAACAAAAACACTCGACGGAGGAAAAAGATCAAGAACCAGCAACGCAAGAGATGGTGGCGGCGTGCGAGCACGAGAGAGGCAATAGCAAGCAGTAGCGTACTACTTACCAGAGGAGGCGCAGGGTGAGTGAGGAAGATGTGTGAGAAAGAACGAGAGAGGAGACGGCAACGGTGTGCGAGCACGAGATAGCGATGACGGCAACTCTGCAACTGCAAGAGACGGTGGCTGCGTGCGAGCACAAGAGAGGCGCCGACGACGGCGACTTTGCAACAGATTATCGATGGCGGTACGTGTGAGAGAGAAGGGGAAATCGATGAGAGAGAAATGGTAACGGGTAAGGGGAAACAAAACCCTAATAAATTTATACTAATCTATTCATGCGGCCGATTAGGCCATAATCGGCCAGGTGGTTCACGCGGCTAGGCGTCCGCCGGTACCGATTAGCCGAGCTAGCCCCTAAGGTGGCCGATTTGGCCATAATTGCGGCGGCCAACGGCCACCTAGGTCGCGTTTTAGTTCACTGGAATGAGTAAACCACTTTTAGTGACGGCCGCATATGGTCATTACTAATGGGTTAAAACCACTTTTAGTAACGGCCACATATGGTCGTCACTAATGGGTAAACCACTTTTAGTGACGACCACATATGGTAATCACTAATGGGTAAACCACTTTTAGTGACAACCGACATTATCGTCACTAATGGGTTAACTTTAGTGACGGCCAACATCGTCATCATTAATGGATTACCTTTAGTGACAGCTAACATCGTGTCACTAACGGGTTAACTTTAGTGACAGTCAACATCGTGTCACTAACGGGTTAACTTTAGTGACAGTCAACATGGAGTGACGGTCATATTAACTGTCACTAATAGGTTAACTTTAGTGATGGCCACATATGGCTGTCACTAATAGGTTAATTTTAGTGACGGCCAGTTTTATCGTCACTAATTACATTAGTGACGAGGGCATTAGTTACGATTTGTGACGGTCTGTCTGGCCGTCACTAATACTTTTAGTGACGGCTTTTTGGGCTTTTAGTGACAATCATGGCCTCCACTAAAAAGCTTGTTTCTTGTAGTGACATCCACTTTTACATTCCTATTATTTTCTCTATTATATTCCTATCTATTATTATCACTATAAGAAAAATCAGTTTTAGTCACAGGAAAATCAGTCACTAAAAACATAAAATTCATCACAAAATTTTTCTATGACGGGTTTAGTGACGAGGTAACGAACCGTCACAAAAGAGGGCGTGATAGAATTTTAGTGACGGGGTGTGGGTAACCCGTCACAGATCTATGATAGGAGAGCAATTCCATCACAAATTTGTGACGGGACACCCGTCACAGATCTGTGACGGGGTAGTACTGTCCGTCACAGATCTGTGACGGGGTAAATTCCGTCACAGATCTGTGACGGACAGTACTACCCCGTCACATATCTGTGATAGGCAGTACCCCGTCACAGATCTATGAAGGGGTAAATTCCCATCACAGATCTATGATGGCCAACACCCCGTCACAAATATTCTTAAAATTAAAAAAAAATTAAAACTTACACTAACAATCTGAGACGGGCTCTGTGACGGGCAGTACCCCGTCACAAATTTTTTTAAATAAAAAAAATATAAAATAAATAATTTTATTTAAAAAAATAAAATTCAGCCAATCTGCTATGGGACAGCCCGTCGCAAATATTTTGAAATAAAAAAAATTGAAAAAAAATATTAAATTTAATATTAATATTTTAAATCAATATGTTTTTACAAAATTAATATTTTTTTAATTTTTAAATTTATAAAATTAAAATTTATATTAAAATATTTTTTAAAAATTAATATTTATTAAAATTAAAATTAATATTAATATTTTCTTTTATAAGAATAAAAAAATTTAAAATAACAAGAATTTTTTTTAAAATTTAAATAAAATATTAAAAAAATTAATATTACCCACACTCACATTAAAAATAAAACAAATTTAACATTAAAAAGAAAATTAATATTAATATTACCCACGTTCACATCATCAATGTTTACAACATTCAACTACAATCAATCATCATTATTATTATCATTTTCATCTTCATCATTATCACCCTCATCTTGATCAACTACCGGGTCAGATCCACTTGGAACAATCGACGGTCCAGCATCTACAGTAGATAGTTTTGTCAATCTACTTATTACCATATTCATTTCTAACTGCCACGCTGTCACCTGTTTTTGCCACTATCGTAATTGCCGATTCTCAGCCCGGGATTCAAGCAGCTCATCGTTTAATTTGGTGACTTTAAGTTTCATTTGTTCAAACTCTGGTGACACATTTGAAGATAATTGGCTAGAACGATTGGCGGTAGATGGATATAACAAATTAACTTAAGAGCCCAACCCGTATATTCGACCCTTTCTATTCCGACCACTAACAGCTTGATAGAAGATGTCGTGTTCATTAACTGTAGGCGATGAGGACTCTCCGGTACTTGCGGATGATGAAGATGCCTCTGCACTCAATCTTTCATATTTTTCCTATAAAATTAAAACATTCATGTAAATGAATTAAGAAATTATTTTAAAATAAAAATTTTAATTTAATTTATAAAACACACATACAGCAACGGCCCTAGATCTATCATCGACCCACACTTCTTCTCCTTGATTATCTTTCCTAGTGTGGGTTCTCCTGAAGAATTCAAACTCATTGGGCTCACGATTCAATTCAGTTGCCTGTATAAGAAATTAATAAATAATATAGTAAATTTGATCAAACTAAACTTATAATTTAAATAAATTAAAAAAATATATAAGTTAGCATAAGTAATTACCAGCCTTCTTCGAGTCAAGGAGAATGGAATGGACCCGCCAGTGTGGAGCGACCCACCGGTCTCGGAAGCACGATTTTTTTTATTTTGTGTGGCAATTTTTTTGTTGCTTTCTTCTGCCCACTTTGCATCAAGTGGCTTACGCACGTTGGGATCCATCCACATTGCTCCGTCTTCCCCGTTTCTAATTCGATGCATATGGCTCCTAAAACTTCATCTACCAGACTTATTCCATGTGAGCCATATGCGATCATTCTCCTCGGGTTGCCAGAAATACGTCTTCTACATTAAGTTAAGAAACATATATATATATATAAGAATTTAAATACAAACTTATATTAAAAAAGAATTATAAATTAACTTACGTTAAATTCTTCAAGCCACATCCTTCGTATTATTTCTGGCACTTCATCCCAATGAATCCACGGTTCAGTGTATCATGCCCTCCAAATCTTTCCCAGTTTGCTTGGTGGGCCACTCTTAGGGATAAAACTGTCAAACACAAAATATATATATATTTGAATGTATAATATAATTGCAAGTAATAAATTTAAAATAATAAATACGATACTCATTGATTACACTGTTCATCGCAAGATAAGTGTTTTCGACCATCTCCTCGGCTGATGTCAACCGGGTCAGTTGGAATGGGCTCAGAATGTTGTGCAGAAGCAGATGATGAATTGAGTCATTGCGGTGTCGGCACGAATGTGTATAGGGAAGGTCTGTCTGGCATATGAGAAGTTTCCCCAACATATTAGCCACTCGGTGGTACAACATCTGGTGGGTAGAAAGTAGGTGGAACACCATAATAACCCCATGGAATCGTGCTTTCAGGATATGGAAACTGATGAGGCATGGGAGCAAAAGGTTGTAAGGGTGGTGGTGGGGGTGGTGACTGGAGATTGAATTGTGTGGATTGGACAATAGGTGTGGAGTCAGGAGAAGAATATTGCGAACCAGAATTGGCATCTGGAGAAGGTGTGGTCCTATAGGATGTTCTACTTCTACCTCTTCCCCTACCTGGAGGTGTTGAATGTCTTGACATCTATTTTGACAATTATATATATATATATATATATAATTACATTAACATCAAAGTCAACATACTAAAAGTACATGTACACAAATTATTAATATTCCTATTTTAAAATTACAAAGGTAATTAATTAGCATGCACAAAAAAAAAAAAAAACTATCAGTCATCTTCTATATATTCATCAATGTCTTCCTGGTCACTATCTCTGTCATCAGATAATATATCTTCCTCGTCTTCTTCTGAAACAGATTCTTCATCCATATCATTTTCTTCTTCCTCAACGATATTCGAGACATCAACTTCTTCTACTAGGCCATTATCATCTTATAAAGTGCCTCCGAGGTCAATATTTACATCAATTACAGGCCGTTGCAATATTTCATCCTCTTGAAAAGGCTCTTCCATGTTAGCTTCAGGAGCATTTACTGTATCTCGTGCCTTTGGTTTAATTACAACCATTCAACCATTTTTTTCATGACAGTAATCAGGGTAAGGCGCGTAATACACTTGTTCAACTTGTTGGGCAAATATGAATGGATCATATTTCCTATATCTTCTTGATGATCGAATGTCTACAATTCCATATTTATCATGAATTTTAGTTCCTCGTGGACTTGGATCATACCATTCACATTTGAACAAAATTACTCTTTTTATTGGTAAGCCTGCATATTCTAACTCAAGTATGTCTATAAGTTTTCCATAATAATTCATATGTGAAGCTCCGCCTCCTGACGCAGACACGCAAACACCATAGTTTTCTGTCGACCTACTCTGACTCCATTCAATAGTATGAAATTTGTATCCATTGATGAAATACATTGGCCAATGTTTCACGTTGGAAGTTGGCCCCCACCCTATGTTCTAAATTAGTGGGTCTGCAATAACTTCGCCACTCAAATTCACCTAACCAAATATTTCCATTAGTACTTTATGTATACATAATTAATATTAAATTAATAAATATCTTAAACTTTACAAACTTACATGATTATGGAACCAAACACAAAAATGCTCCTCGATTTGTTTATCTAATTCTTCGTCACTGATTACTGGCGATAATTCACGTAACATGTTTGTATAGATGCTGAAACATTAAAATATATATATCAACATAATATGAAAAAATTATTAATATGAACTCATAAATATATTAATATAATTAAGTTTGGGTTCTTACTCAATATAAGTTTCGACCTTTGGCGTATTTAGCAAGACATACAACTTTGCTGTTTGGAACTCATTCACATCTGGCTGCACTCTCACCCTGCAATTAAAACATAATAAGAACAAATCATAATAAAACTTTTATATTTGTTTTATTTTAGTGAGAGGTTTATACTCGCCAGTGTACGAGTGCAGTTGTAGTCCAAATTTAAATTTATATTTTCTGGATGAATCCAGGTCGTCCACTGAGAGATTTATTTATGGCAAAAGAAAAAGAATGTCACACACACGCACACGCATTTGGACAAATTGGAAACAATGTTTTTTTATGAGTTTTTTTTAGACAACAGATACTAAAAAATAAAGTAAGGCAGAAATTGAAATAAACATTAAACGTAAAAATATGAATTTGGATAGTGCTTGAGTTAAGACAATTTCAGTACCAACCCGTTGATTCCCAAATTTTAGCATAAAAAATTAGCAACACTAATTTAATTTCAGATATGAGGGTTTGTTATTAAATGCAATTAGAGATGATGATAGTTCTAGATTAAGCAATCCCCATACATGATATGCGAGATTCTAATTTAAGCAACCACCATAAATCCAATTGCAATTAATACACAAAACAACTAAATTAATCATCTGGGTTTAGGTATGATAGCGTTTCCAGTTCTAGTAACTCTCATACATGGCATGAAAGCTCTAAGTTAGGCTTACGCTCCAATCCAAACCTAGTGATTTTTTAATAATTAATACACACTCATACTGAAATTTAAATTAATGTTACTTATTTAAAGCGCAGCTTTCTTTGGGAATCATTGGCATTGGACACTGTCCTTGCCTTAACCCAAGATTAGATTTAACTACTCATTTTTATTTGAAAGTTAATTGACAGAAATTTAAATGACGCAATTTAAATAACAGAATTTAAATGACAAGAAATTTAAAAGCATAAACTAACCGGCCATTTAGGCGGTGGATAATTAAATGACAAGAATTAAAATTGCAGAAATTTAAAGGCATAAACTAACCGGCCATTTAGGCGGTGAATAATTAAATGACAAGAATTAAAATTACAGAAATTTAAAGGCACAAATTAACCGGTCATTTAGGCGGTGAATAATAAAGTAATAATAAATGACATAAGAATTTAAAAGAAGAAAGAAAAAAAAGTAAGATTATAAGAGAAAGTACTAAAGAAAATGAGAAAGAACAAGAACAATTCTCAAAGAGAGAATTATAAGGAAACAACTAAACTTTTATTCAAGAATAATAATCACACTTACAAATGCAATCAAGTGAGCTATTTATAGGCCACAAGATGCAATACAAACCATACAATTTCAATTATTCAATTAGACATAATTATATCTAATGGGCACTCACACACTTAAAGTTAAATGGATTTTAGCTATAATACACACCTAATATTAAATGGATTTTAGCTAAAATACATACCTAATAAAGCACTCATAAAGTTAAATGGATTTTAGCTATAATATCCACCTAATAGTTAAATGGATTTTAGCTAAAAAACACACCTAATAAAGCTCTCACATAAAAAATAAAAATAGATTTCTATAAATTGGTTTTTAATCTTCATTAGGATTAAAAATAATCCTTGGGCCTTCTCCAAATAATATTTTCCATGGGTTGCTCAAATTGGGCCTTAATTCTTCATGGGCTTGAATTCTTCATGGACTTTAATTTTTCATGGGTTTGATTTCTTCATGGACTTGATTTCTCCATGGCTTTGATTTCTTCATGGACTTAAATTCTTCATGGACTTTAAGTCTTCATGGGCTTGAATTCTTCATGCCTAAAAAAAATAAAAATAATTTAATGTTATTAATAAATTATATATTATATATATGTATTACACATGGCACATATATATATTAGATTATATTATATATATATTACATGCATGCATATAATGATATATATGTATTATATATAATTTTATATATTATTATTATTTACTTTAGAACTTCATTTCATTCATCTTTCAATTTAAATTTACATATAACCATAAAATATATATTAATATCTAATTTAAACGATATTTAAGATCGAAAGAAGGGTATAATTATAACAAAATTTTTACAAAATTAACCACTAATCAACATCCAACCATCTTTTTTTCATTGGACCAGTCGCACGACCTGGATAATTGAAGATAGAAATTTGTGGATGCGAAGATTCTCCCCCATCATCATTTCGAGGGGCTCTCGTCCTCCTTGATTGAATATTTGATTCAAAATAATATGAACCAAATGTGGCCGTCTTCTCAATTAAATATGCCTCATAGATAGATCCTTCTATGCGAGCCTTATTCCGAACTTTCTTCTTTAAAGTATTGAGAAATCTAAATCATTTTAAAGTTGTCTTAATTTATGAAATAGAACATAATAAACTATACGACAAAATCAATAAATTATATAAATATAAAATTATTATTACCGTTCAAATGGATACATCCATCTGTATTGGATTGGCCCTCCGACCTTTGCTTCGTAAACCAAATGTACTGGGAGATGTTCCATTGAGTTAAACCATCCAGGCGGAAATACACGCTCTATTTTGCATAGAATGATTGGGATGTTCTGTTCCATAACTTCCAAATGTTCAGTTCTTAACGTTGTTGAGCATATTTCTTTGAAAAACTGGCATAACTCAATTATTGGACTCCAAATTCGATCTGGTAATCCTGAAAATGTCGTTGGAAGTAACCGTTCCATGAGAACATGACAATCATGACTCTTCAAGCCAAACAATTTTTCATTTTTCATATCAACACATCTGTCTAATCTAGATGCATACCCGTCAGGGAGTTTAAGTTCTTTTATCCATTTCAAAATACTTAACTTTTGTTCTCTCGTGAAAGTATATTGAGCTTTAGGTTTCCAATATTTACCCTCACCACGTTCTACTAATTCCAACTCCTTCCGCCTGCAATATTCTTTCAGGTCCATTCTAGCTTTGCTATTATCTTTAGTTTTACCTTTCACATCCATGATTGTATTGAAAATATTATCAAAAATATTCTTCTCGATGTGCATGACATCTAAGTTGTGTCGGATAAGATTATCTTTCCAATATGGCAAATCCCAAAAAAATACTTCTTTTTGTCCAATTGTGTTGCACACCATATCCGATCATAACACAATTTTGTTGTTCTAAGATAGACAGGACATTACATACTCTACCAAATACGTTTTCTCCACTTAAACGAGGAGGTGGACAATAATTATCAACTTTATTTTTTCGAAATGCAGTTGTATTCCTTCGAAAAGGGTGATCCATTGGCAAAAATTATCGATGACAATCAAAAAATGATGTTTTCACACCGTACTTGAGATTAAAAGCTTTTGTGTTTTCCATACAATAAGGGCATGCTAATCTACCTGATGTCATCCAACCAGATAACATTCCATATGCAGGAAAATCATTGACAGTCCACAACAGAGCTGCTTTCATCATAAAATTTTGCTTTGTGGATATGTCATAAGTCAACACTCCTTCGTGCCAAAGCAATTTCAATTCATCAATTAGAGGTTGTAAAAATACGTCTATCTTACTTTTGGGATTTGAAGGATTCGGAATAATAACCGTTAAAAACATAAACTCTCTTTTCAAACATAATCCAGGAGGTAAATTATATGGGGTCACAATTACTGGCCAACAAGAGTACGGGCCACCCGATTGACCATATGGAGTGAACCCATCTGCACACAAACCAAGCCTTACATTTCTAGGATCAGCAGAGAAGTCATGATGTGTCCAATCAAAATATTTCCATGCTTCACCGTCACACGGGTGAGACAATACCCCAAACTCTCTCCGATTTTCATAGTGTCATCTCATGTTCGAAGCAGTAATGGTTGAAGCATAGATTCTTTGCAATCTTGGTATGAGGGGCACACTACAAAAAAACAGTAAATTAGAGACGGATTTTTCCGTCTCAAATAGAGACGGATTTAGAGATGGATTTTGAGACAGAAAATTTTTAAGACGAATTTAGAGACGGAAAAAATCCGTCTCTAATTTGAGACGGATTTAGAGACAAAAATAAATCGGTCTCAAATTAAAGACGGATTTAGAGACGGAAAAAATCCGTCTTTGAAATGTGAGACAGATTTTGAGACGGATTTTTTTCCGTCTCTAATTAGAGATGAATTTTTTTGCACCTCTAAATCCGTCTTTAATTTGAGACGGAAAAAAATCCGTCTTAAAATCCGTCTCAAACTTCAGAGACGAATATTTTTCTGTCTCTAAATCCGTCTCTAATTAGCAATTAAATATAATTATTTAATTTAAAATCTATTGAAAGTTTATTTAAATAGATAAATAATAAAAAAATATATTAAAAAATGCAAACTAAATATAAAATTTTATAAAACACACACTCCATTTTAATTAGTAATTAATATTAATAATATATACATTACATTTTAATTAGTAATACACTACATTTTAATATTATAAAACTCTATAAATAAAATATATACTAAACATACATTACATTTTAAATTTTGAGGACGTAAAATGGGAGAATCAAATATTAAAAAATAATTAAATTAAAAATTAATTAATCTAAAATTTAAGATGATTAATTAATTAAAAACACCTTTAAATTAATTAAAAAAATGTTAAATAAAAAAAATTATAGACATTCAATAATAAATATATAAATAATTTTCTAATATGAATCAACAAAAAAAATGGTACTACCTATGTGACTCGTGTCACATTCAGTAGATGTTCAACTAACATTTATCCATATATCTATTATATTCATCTCATGAATATTGATATGTGACTTATTATTCTTTAATATAAATATTTCATACTAATTAAAAGTAGTAGTCCATGTGTCAGTTTATAATTAATTTATGATATTTTTCTTCTGAGAAATCTAAGAACTGTCTATTTATTTAAAGATGATAGGTTAAAGACATGTTCAATTGGACCCTATAGATTTCAACAATGCCAGTCACATTAAGATAGTGAATACATTTACTACAAGAATTTAGACTTATTCTGACAAACTAATTTGTCACAATAGGTATGAAAATTCTGACAACATATTTATTGTAACGAAACGACACTATAATAAAGCAACAGTTTAGAGACGGATTTTTGAGACGAAATTTTTTGAGATAAATTTAGAGACGGAAGATATGGGAGAAAATCGATCTCTAAATAATAATAATAATAATAATAATAATATCTATATTAAAAAAATAGATATATATATACACATATATCTATATTAAAAAAAAAAGAAGAGAAATCAAGCGAACCGGGTCAGATCCGCCTACTAAAAGAGAAGGTCTCTTGCCGATCAGCCCAAAGATAAATAGGATGGGGTCGATAGTGGGAGGCGAAAGTTTCCCCACCAATTTTGCTCTATTTTTTCTCTCAATTTTATCTCAATAACACTTTTCTAAATCATCGCTTTATGTCATGTATCTAGCCGTTCGATCGTCGATCCGACACGTTTTAATTATGAAAGTGAACTCGATGTACAAGTAGGTAAGTCTTTTAGTTTCATCAATACAATTTTTTCAGTATATATCCATGATATATATACTTATATGTGGAAATTAAGTATTTGGCCAGAAGTTTAAACATAGATCTATAGAGATCCAACCGTTGGATTTTGTTGATTTTTGGGTATGTTGGTCAATATGGGTAAGGGTATTGGGTGCTTGTCTCTGATCGTCGAAAATAGCCGGCGACAATTGACAGTGTTTCACTTTGTTTTATGAATCTTCATTAATCGTGCAGCCCTTTCTTTAGAAGTTTGAGGGCTTATGTATGATTTATTTAATTTTTTTTTTTTTGATTAATTGAGTATGTTGGTAGGAGAATGAATGGTATTGAAACTCAAAAACACAAGCGTTTCATAAAAATAATGGCACTTGCAACACATTATCAAATTTAAGTCGTAATTTAAATACTAACTCAAAATTAGATTCCTAATTCTAAAAGTAAAATAATTTATTATTTTACTATTATAAAGTTTATTGACTAATTTGATTCAAAATTAAATATTTATTTGATTACTTTTCAAGTATTATGACACTCCCAAACTTAAAATATAATAAAATATTTGATAGTTTATTTTTTATTTATTTACATAATAATTTATTTGACATTTTATTTTTTATTTTTTTATTAACTCAACAATCAATTTGGACAACTAATTTTGATGTTATCATTATCCTTTATATTTAGATCATTGAGATTTTTTCAGCTAAAAAATATAAATGATAAATATATACATAAATATGAAAATATTAAAGTAATATTTGATATTCAAGAAAGGATAATAAAGATTATCATTGAAAAAATATATCTAATAATAGAAAAGTACATATACAAATGAGAAAGTAAAAAACCACTTTTGTATCATTTATTATTAAAAAGTATATCTAATAATAAATTTTGTTGTTTTTTATAAAAATTATAATTTTTTAATATTTTATAAACCAAGTTGTGTGACACAGTACTTAAAAAATTTATTAAGATTTAATTAATAATTAATTATTTTTAAAAAAAAATTCAAATCCCCAAATCCTTCTTTCCTCCACTCATTCCCTCTTTCCCTCAAATCCCTAGCTCCCCCCTCTCTCTCTTTGAACTCACGCCCGACGTCTCCGCCTCCGGTCGTCGCCGCCGCCTTCATCTCCCGCCTCGGGTCATCGCTGCCGCTTCGTCTCCCGCCTTCGGTCGCCGTCACCGCCTCCTGATCCGCCTCCAATCATCATCGCAGCTGCCTCAAGGTCTAGTTCTTCCACCGCCCATTTCGATTTCCCTCTTTGCGAAAAGAAACCGTAAGGCTAAACTCCCCCCCTTTCTCTCTCACTCTTCAACCAGCTCTTCTCCAAGTCCTCCTCGACTAGGTTGGTTAAGAGTTTGATGATTCCATTTGTTCTAGTCAGTTTGGTAGTTAATTATATGCTGTTTGATTTTAATCGTTTCATACAGAGCTCAACTCTAGGATAAGAATTGTGTTTGTGTCAGTTCAATTAGAAATCTCAACCTTCTTGAGGATGGATCGGTGCATGCTTGGCTGTGCCATATAGGTGCTTGCAGGTTCTAAAGGAACAATCGAAAAGCAAAAATGATAATAACAAAATAGAATAAAATATAGAGAGCAAGAAAGGAAATAAGTCGTTGATGATAATTTAATATAAGATATTTTCTCGTTTGATTCAACTGAATAGCAAATAAGACTGTTCGTTAAGTGACTAAAAGGCAATGTTCATCAGACAGGTGAAATTGCTGCAGCCAGAGTGTTTTCGATGTCTAGTTTTAGACATTTACTTGAATGTGTTATAGCTATGAGTATCCCATTGAATTATGAATTACTATGTCTAACTGTTAAAAGAAAATTACTGTACACGTATCTTTGATTCACACAACAAACTGTATACTCCTATTTTCCATAGATTATGTGGAAATTGGAATACCACATAATCTTTTAAAATGTATATAGATAGATATAGTTTTCAGAGAGACATGAACTTTTAAACTCTCAAATTCTGTTTTTATTTATTTTCTAAATATATATTATTTGAGGTGACTTTTTTTTGTAACAAAACCATAGGTAACTTGAACACATATTAATCTCTATTATACTCATGAAAATCATGTGATTTGGAAGATATGAAATGAATGAATAATTGAAGTGCCCATTTCCTCTACGTATGCGTATTATATATATATATATATATGCATTGAAAATCCAATAATTTGGGAGCACAGTGATGCCAGGGGATTACATGCTTGCAACTGAAGTGGGTGGGATCAATGATAACCTTCCCTTATTGTTATCATTATCACTAATTAAAATACACTCCCAAACTCTAATTTGATGTTCTGATAAAGTAGCATGATTTATGAGATAATGATCATATTACTTGCTTTACTAGCCTGCAATTTTTTCAAGCAAAAAAATGTCTACCAATCTAAGCCAATTAACCAAACAACAAGATATATGAAGGTATTGTAGGCTAGAGGGGCAATATAAATAAAATATATATAAATATATGAAGTGAGTGGGGGTGGGGCAATACATAAATTTTTTTTTCTCAAAAGTGGGCTATTTGGAAATTTAGATTCTATTATGAGAGGTATGACATGGAACTTAGGAAGTGTTGAACATGCTATGGTTCAAGTGTACCTTTGCTTCAAATGTTAGCTTTTAAAATGTTTGGACAATCTATACTTCCTCTTCTTGTTGTGAAAGAAATTGGAGTACTTATTCATTTGTTCATTCATTTAGAAAGAATAAATTAACTTCAAAATGTATATATAGAGACTTTGGTCTTTGTAAATGTGAATAAATGCGCTTTATGTCCTTTTTCTTTTTCTCAAAGTGCTGAAAATTGCCATAGTTTTCATCCAACTCCTTAACAACACAAAAGAACAAGCAGTTTTGAAAGATAGGAAATAGATTCACTAGGATTTGTGGCCTTATCTATAATTCAATATCATTAAAGTTTGTACCAATTTGTTGTATTGCTTGACTTTTTTATTCTTTTTGTGAAAAATCAGTCATTATTCCTTTTGCTTTCCAGCACTTCCATGAAACTTTGATATGCTCGCTCTAGTCAATTGATTTTAACTTGTTGATTATGTCTTGATTCTTTAATTCATGATTACTTAAATGTTATTTTTACTTGTAGGTGTTTCAAGTATGAAGCTTTAGAAGTTATAGTGGTTTTCTTATTGCAATTATTTTGTATAGCTATACTATGTTGTTGTATTGCTAGTTTGTTTGAGGATTAGAATAGTGTTTTCCTTGCTTAAGCTTTTGTGTACTACCTATCAATTATTGTTTAGTTTAATATTGTTATACCAAGCAGGCGTTTAATCGTTACCAACACTATTTTTATCAAAGCATGGAATGACTATTTAAAATCACTGCCTTCTCTAGCCCCAGATTTTCCTTGCCTCTTCCGCCATTAAATTGCTGATTTTTTGGTCTGATCACTAGCAAGCAGTTGCTCTGTGTGATCTATATTGCACTCCTTTGAAGTTATGTTCATATACAAGTTAAGGTTGAATGTGGTATATATCTCGATACATTTGCCCAATGATGGAAATCTTTATTTATTTTGCGGTCTTATGGACAACACAACACTGCCAAGCCAAACGAGGCCTTAGTCGTGAACAGTTGCCTCTACTGCTATGGCTACCTTCTCTTTCTACTTTCTCTCTTTCTTTTAAACACACTCTCTCACACACACACTAATAGTTCCTTGGATGTGTTTATTGTAGTATACAAGCAAATAGCATTTTCATGCATATATCCCTTAGAGATGATTATTGGTAGAGGTATTTGATGACTTATGGAGATAAATCATTGATGAATTGATCAAAGATGTTTGGGATCTGAAGGAATCCGAATATGATTGATGTTCTTTGTGGTGTTACTATTTAGATTTGTTTTTTCTCACTTGAGATTCATTATTTTATCATTTATATTTTTGAGTGTCTTGTGAAAAACAATAGTTTTAAAAATAACATTGGATATTAGTGACTAAATATATATGCACTGGGCTTAGGGTAGTTTATATACCTATTTTGTCAGTGTTGGCTTACTTAGAATGTGAGGGAGGAAAAGACAGCCTCTGATTGTTTGACTGACCTTTTGTTCCATGTGAGGATGGACTTGTCAAAAAAATCATCTTGGATGTGTGAAGTTATATTTGAAGCACTCAAGGAGTATTGGAATACTCCAGAATTTAAAAACAAATCAGAAAAGGCCAAGAAAAATCAGTCTTCAGATGTCGGAGGTAGCAAGCATACTTGTGGTTCCATCCCTATATCAGAGCATAAGAAGAGACTGGTAATATTTGATATTTTTTGTTATTTTCATTATACTTAATTACTTAAGTATGGTTGCATGAACACTTTATTTTTTCCCTTGCAGTCTAAGTTACTTGGTCGCCCACCTACACAGGTTGAGTTATTTATTGCGACGCACCAAAAAAAAGATAAATCAGGATTCATTGACAATAGGTCTGAGGAAACTTATGTAAGTATACAACAATACTTGTGTCTTATATTCTATTATGCTTAACTGACATTTTTGATAATACAACTTATTCCATGTATATACTTGCAGGCTGACTTCCAGATGCGCTAACATGATGCATCATCACAATCATCAGCAGTTGGCCCGACAGAAGATAGTGACGCTGCTGCACAACCTTCACAACCAGCTTTTGATGAGACATCATTATGGTTGGAGGTTGCAGGCAAGAAAAAGAAGGGTCGTGTATATGGGATCGGATCATTAAGAGGATTCGTCATTGCCATGGATAGATATTACATTGTATTATTTTTATTATTCATGGACGATGTATTTTATTAATATTGTATGGATTTCTTGTATGAATTTAATATTATATGGATTTAATATTGTGTATATCATATTTATATATTTATACATTATTTATATTGTGCATAACAGGTTTATATATAAAATTTTGTAAGAAAATTATTTTTTAATTAAATTTAAAATAGAGACGGATTTAGAGACGGCAAAAATCCGTCTCAAATTCTTTTCAAACTTCGTCTATAAGTTCGTCTCAATTTGAGACGCAAAAATTCGTCTCTAAAATCTGTCTCTAAATCAGTCTCAAATAGAGACGGAAAAATTCGTCTCTAAATTCGTCTCAAATAGAGACGGAAAAAAACCGTCTCTAAATCCGTCTCAAACAGAGACAGAAAAATTTGTCTCTAAATCTGTCTCAAATAGCGACGGAACTAATCCGTCTCTAAATCCATCTCAAACAGAGACGGAAATAATCCGTCTCTAAATCTGTCTCAAACAGAGACGAAAAAAAACCGTCTCTAAATTCGTCTCAAACAGAGACGGAAATAATCCGTCTCTAATCGGTCTCAAAATCCGTCTCAAATTTACCGACGGAGATTTTAGCGACGGCCCAAAATTCATCTCGAAATCCGTCTCAAATTGACTGTTTTCTTGTAGTGGCAAATACCACATTCTCTTAAAATGAATTTCTTTAAATTTTCCTGTGCCACTTCTTGCAGACTTAAAACGAGGATGACTGCAAAACTTACAACTCGTCTCAAATTAATCATCCTTATAATATAACATATAACTATTTGGACAACAATTAATCTTCTGACAACCAAGTCCAAGCTTAGACACCAACTTTTTAGTATGATAAAAGTCATCGGGCACACGGTTACCAGTTGGCATTGTATGTTGCATAAACTACATGATTTCATTATAACAACCTTCAGGCATGTTGTAATCAGATTTAATGCTCAACATCCTAACTGCAGCTGAAAGTTCACTCTCTACATCACAACCCGAGTATAATGGGGATTGTGCAGCAGATAACATCTCATAAAATGCTTTTGCATTTTCATTAGGTGGTTCCTCAATATTGTATGACTGATGACCACTTTCGCTAAACGCTCATTGCATTGTAGCATGCCCATGTGACGGTCCTGCCGCATCCATTACCATTTGTTCATACGGATTAAACTGATCTCTAAAATTATCTTCTCTATAATATTCATTTACAATAACATTTGGAGGCATTATTGGCATTTCTTCCCTATGGTTCGTCCAATAATAATACCCTTTCATGAACCCATGCTTACAAAGATCCCTTTTCACCTCATTAACTGATTTAAACTTCAAACACTCACATTTCATGCAAAGACATTTCAACACTCCTAGTCTTATGAAACTTTCTTGAGAACATGCAAGATGAATAAACTCATCAACACCAGCATAAAATTCAGGAGTGATCCCACCCCTTCTTGGCATACACCTATTATCAATCCATCGACGATGCAACGGAGTTTCCATTTTCAATTCAAAATTGTATAAGAAGCACGCGCTAGTTCCTAATAGATATTTTATAGTGAAAACTAACCAAATTATATTTCATCATTCCAGACTGTCATAGGTAATTGATAAATATGAACAAAAAATAAATATAATAATAAATAATTTATTAAGATAAATTTTGTATGTTTTTAATAAATTGAGATAATAAATAATTAAGATAAATTTTAATATCTTTACTTAACTCTACATGTTTGAATTGAATTTTTCCTAAATACTTATTTAAATTTGTATTTCCTTTAATACTTAAACAATTATTAAAAACTTTATTTGTTACATTTTTTATTTTATTTTGATTGAGTAATTAAGAATAATATGGTTAAAATAGTGTATCTAATATATTTTCTAAGTTAGTTATAAATGTCTCACGTTGAAATTTTAAATAAAAATATTAAAATCCATTAGTGTACTTATTTTATTTTATAACAATAAATTATATTACTCATTAATAGTATTTTATTTTTAATATTGTATTTCTTATATATTTGAATTTAAATATTTATCTAATTTGTTTCTCATGTAATTTTTAATTTTTAGTGTTTTATTTTAAATAAAAAAATTAAAATTTATACCTTTTTAAATTCTATTTTAATTTTTAAAATAATTATCTAATTTATTTCGTACATTATTTTAAATATTCTAATTTTACAAATTTACTATTTTTAATGTTTTAAATAGGAATTTTTTAATTTTTAATGTCTATATTTAATCTTATGGCAACAAAATATATGTTTTCATAAATATTGTATTTACTTTCAGTATTTTATTTTTTACGTATTTTATTTAAAATTACAGTATTTTAAATTAAAAATATGTTTTAAATTAAAAACAAAAAAATAAATGTTATTAATACAATTACAAAACAAAATAACTAAAGAAATAATTTATAAACAATTAATAAAGTTCACATTTTAATTTCTAAACATTACAAATAATATAAACAATTAAAATGCACCTAAACTATTTAAAATAAAATAATCATTAAACTCAACATACATACTAAACACAAAAATAAATTAACTATTAAACTAAACTAACGCAATTTAAACTTTTATTTCCTTTACTACTTAAACAATTATTCAAATTTTGATTTGTTACATTTTTTATTTTATTTTCATTGAGTTATTAAAATTATTATGGTTATTTATTGTTATAAAAACTAATATATTTTTCACGGTAAATTTTATTTTGTATTTTTAGTGTTTAATTTTAAATAAAAATATTAAAATTCGTTAGTGTATTTTTAGTGTTTACTTTTATATTATATTTTATTTTTAATATTGCATTCCTTATATATTTTAATTTAAATATTTATCTAATTAATTTGTCATGTTAATTTTAATTTTAGCTAGTGTTTTATTTTAAATAATAATCTTAATCTATACGTTTTTAATTTTAAAAATAATTATTTAATTTATTTCATATGTTAATTTTAAATTTTTTAATTAAAATTTTATTTATTATTTATTATTTTTATATTTTAAATAGAATTTTTTATATTTTTAATAGAATTTTTTTAATTTTTTAATGTATACACTTAAATATTTTTTTATTGTCATAAAATATATGCTTTCTTAAATAGTAAGTCTATTTTTAGTATATAATTTTTTTACATATTTTATTTAAAATTACAGTATTTTTCATTAAAAATATATCTAAAATAAAAAAATAAACATTATTTATATGTGTATGTTTAGAGTTGCATGGTTCCCTAGTCCAATTATTACATATCAAAATAATTAATGAATTAATTTATAAACAATTAATAAATTTTACATTTTAATTTCTAAGCATTACAAATAATATAAACAATTAAACTAAAACTAAACTAATTAATATAAAATAATCATTAAATTCAACAACTAATATAAAATAAACTATTAAACTAACACAAAAATAAAATAACTACAACTAAACTAACACAAATAAATTATACTATTAAACTAAACTAACACAAATAACTACAACTAAATTAACATAAAATAATTAAAACTAAAACAATCTAAAAAATATAAAATAATTACTTACCCCTCCACTGATGAGCACCAAAGAGAGAAAACTAAGAGAGTGAGGGGGTAAAATGGGAGAGGGTTCGTTCAGAGTGGGGAAGGAGAGGGGGGGTTGATTTTAAAGGAAAATCTGCGACGGGGCGTCAGTCCCTGTAGCAGAACTGCGACGGGTCGTCAGACGCGTCGCAGTTCTGCGACAGGACAGCTCGGTCCCATCGCTATTTTACGACGGGACAATGTATCCCGTCGCTGATTTGCGACGGGATACACCATCCCGTCGCAATTTTGTGACGGTAATTTCAAACCGTCACTAAACCACTTTAGTGACGGCTTTCCATCACTAAATCCGTCACAAATTAGTGACGGGAGCATCCCCGTCACAAAACCCGTCACTAAAATTGATTTTTCTTGTAGTGTATGGAGTGGAGGTGATTGTCTATATTATCTTTCTAGATTCCTTTCATGATATGCATCGATTCTAGAATTTCCACTTATAGGTTCTTCAAAGTTTAGATGCTGGCAGTCATATCTAGGTGCTTCAAGATGTGCATTCCTATCTTAGGGTTGTCTAGGTTCAAAGGGATCCATTGTTTCTTGTGAGTGAGGAATCTTGTTGGAAGCAATGTGTATCCCTGGGCTATGGAGTGCACCACATATAGATTTAGAAGGAGGGGACTCTACAAAATCATCTCCTTGTCAAGCCCTCAGCCCTCAGATTGTGGGCTGGACAATTAAAAGAATTTGAGCAGAATTCAAAAAAGAAGAGATGAATTTAGGAAGAAACAGATAGGAGGGAGAAAGAAAGAATGAGAGAAAGTTAAGAGAGAGATATTGAAAGTGTAGAACTTGTTATTAGTCTCGATGCCCTTCCCTCTCATTGTTGTAGGTTTCTTATAGAGCCTATAACATCACTTCTAACAATATAATAGCAAGCTAACAACAAACTAACTAACGCAACAACAAAGAGTAGGCTGTTGTACAGTTAGCTAATCCCCTAACTACTTAACCCCTCCCCCCAGCTAATTAACCACTAACGGTTAATACAAGTAGTTCTATCGATACATTTACTGGTTTACCTCCTGGGGTCATAACAATCCTATCTTTTACTTAGTATTTTGAGGATTTCTGTCATCTACTCAGTAAAGGTTCCCAATGTATTTGAAAGACTCTCGAGATTGTTCATTCAAGTTTCAATAGATGTTACTAAATTTTATAATGAGTGAACATCAATCAGTGTAGTGAAGAAAGGTTGTTCATGTTTATTGGAGGCCATGGGAAAGGAAACAATAATAAGGGGAAGAAGGCCAAGGAGACATGCAATAAATTAACTACTGAGAAAACTCAAATTACAACTTAATTGCAGACAAGAAACCTGCACAATTAAGACCAAGAAATTTAAATTAAATGGCAATATGAATAACAAAAAAACAATGCTCAAGATTCAACAAATATGGTAATTCCCCCACTCCTCACTCTCTTTCTCTCTCTCTTTACTAAAGATACCCAATTGATAAATATTAATCATATTTTGAAAAGAAGGAATATACCTTTAATTAAAGGAAAGTGGAGGTTTTTTGTTCATGGTGTAAAAAGGAATGAAGTGTACAAGCATGTGTATTGGGCGGTTCCATAAGGTTTGTGGGTTGATGGGTTTGGGAATAGTAGGGTCAAGTTAGGAATCACGTCAATGGGTAATTAGGTCGTGGGTTTTAGAAATTTTTCTGTTAAATGGATCGGATCACATGAGTCAAATGGTTATGGATCGTCAAATCGGGTTAGGATTTGAGTTGAGAAATTGGGTAAGGTTATACTTACAATGCAACAAGAAGGGGAAGCAGTGAAGGCGTGGTGGTTACTAGCAAGATTGCAGCTTGAACTCACAGTGGTGATTGAGGCATCGTGATGGTGGCGACCGACGACTGGGGAGCCGTGGATGCTGCTGACGGTAGATGAGTACTCCAATGGCTTCGAACAGTGAGTAACATGTGCGCGAGGAGATCGGATGAGGACAATTCAACGTCGTTCACTACTGTCACGAGGTCTGTTACAGTGAATCCTTCACCATCAACTCAATCCCATTCCGTTCGCTGGCTTGCTGCGAACATGTTAAAAGAAGGGTTCCGAGGGTTCCGACTTCACAGGTTATGGTTTAGACAACACAGTTTTCGGTAAGACTGTCGCAGCTTCCGGTGAGGTTAAGCAAAGGATCCCGATGGTGATGGCTTATGCGACTAGGGTTTACACTGATTCTTCAATGGCGTGTAAGGGCTTGGAAACACTGCTGAGTTTTCTAAAATTTTCTAAAAAATTTTAGAAAATCCCCAAAAACAATTTATGAATTCATACCAATTAATGCATAAGCCAAATCAAAAGAAACAAGAATAATCTTGATTACTCAAAATTAATATTAATATTTAATATTATTCATCAAAATATGTCTTCCAATTTCTTTTAATGATTATTTATAAAAAATTAATTGATATAAAACTTATTTTAAGGTGTTTTGAATGTGACATCCTTGATTAGTGAGGGTTCCACTGTTCGATCGTTATAGGAAAGTGACAAAATTGTTCTCTCTCTGTCACTACGTGTGACCCTATTCACACATGTCTTCTTACCTAACATTGTTTCATGAAATTGATGTCCAATTACACTAATTTAGCATGTCACCCAATTGGCCAACAAGAAAGCAGCTAGACGGGCCATGATTGGGCAAGTGGTTGAACCAAGAGATTGATTGATTAGAATTTTAGGAAAGAAAATCTATACCACATCATGTAAGTTTTGCAACTTATAGTCCGGATAATTATCCGTGTGATGGTCATGAGTGTAAAAACTTCGATTGATGATCAAATGCTGTTCAGAGTTACTCTCGAGAGATTTGAAGCATTTGAATGATGTATTATGTATTATCTAAGCCATAGATGCTATTGTCCTCGTTTATTTCATTTTATAACAGTACTACGTTGGCATTTGTGATTGTTTGATATAGTACTCTTATTAATATCATTTAATTCGCACTCTTTTACGTCCTATATGAAGAGATGAGTTGAGTATTATCCCATATACTCAAGTGAAAGATTCTTAGAATTATAGTTACGTTGGGATAAGTTTCTTAATGATTAGATAAGTATCTAGAATTTAAAATTATTTTAAATTCATTCGTATTTGAATTTTAATAATACGATGGAATAAGTAATTAAAATTTGAATTAAATTCAAATTCTTATAGAGATATGCCTATTTATATTTGTGTAATATCTATTAATATGTATAGAAGACAATAAAAAATACATAACAATCAGAATCAATTTCTAATTACTTATATACCATCTTCGACATCATTATTCGAGTCTTGAACAGACAAGGGATGGACAAGTAAGAAAGTTTTTATAATTTTTTTCCATGAAGATCGTTAGACAAATTAATTTCGATTATTCCGCAACGATCCAAGTATTTTTACATACCGCATGCAATTTTTATTAAAATTCTACATAAAATAATAAAGGCAATCATAATCTAATTGGCATTCTAGAGCATAAAAGAAATTGAGAAACAAAATAAAATAAAAAAATTAATAAAATGATATTAATTTCTACTTTTACACTTATTTCGCTAAATATTTGTCTCAAAACTCACTATCCCAGGACAACTATCGAAAGACACCAGTCCCACTTGAGCTGGACCGGCCAAGAAGCTATCATATTCATCTCCAAACACAAACCTCCCTGGAAATCTTACAACAAGACACCCATTGCAAAGTACCAACATCTTGACTGAAGACATCTTCACTTAACCTCACAAACTGTCCCACAGAATTAAGGTTCTGCCACCTCAAGTTCAGAACAATGCCCTCTCCGGATAGTCTCTAGCCCAAGAACACCAATATACCCAGTTCCATCTCGTCGTATGGAGTGTAGAACTCCCAACAGGGGAGTGCTGGCCATTTTCTTCCATCAAGCGCACCCAATCTCCGGCAGCAAAGCTAGATGTAACTCTCTCTAGAGTTGATATATTTACCCTTTGCGGGTTGTTCGCTCCATGGATACGCACGAGCACAAATCCAACTCGATCAGTGTCCTTCTGCAAACCAACTACGGTACCTTCAGGCACATCCGTGGATTTCAGTTTGCCATAGTTCAATTCCGTGCAGCCTTGCGTTGCTTCGTTGTTCGTTGTTGTTAAATGTTACAATTAGTAAACATTCAAATTATCAGACCATGCTAATGCCAAGAACTTTCGAGGCGTTCCTTTCATCCTTCACTCTCCTAACCTTCTCAACATCTTCAAATTTACCAGAGCCAGCAACTATGTTGGAGAAAAGCACATAGTCTCCACCATATCTCATCTCCATCTCCATTATCTTCCCCACAACTCTCTCTGCCATCTGAACATCACCATACAACTGACACGCTCCCAATAACGTCCTCCATATCACAACATTGGAAATCTGGCCAGGAATCTGCAGAGATATCTTCTCGGCTTCCTCCAACCAACCGGCCCTCCCCAGCATGTCGATCAAGCACCCATAATGCTTGATATCTGGCAGAATTTGACACTCATCGACCATCTTTCTGAAGAATTCAATCCCCTCTTTGACCAATCCTCCATGGCTGCAAGCATTTAAGATGCTTAAGAAGGTTACCTGGTTTGGCTTTAAACACTTTTCTTTCATTTGCTTGAAGCTATCTGCTGCTTGCTTTCCCATTCCGTGCATTGCAAACCCAGAGATTATGGATGTCCATGACACCAAAGTCCTCTTCTCATGAGATATAGCCTCGAAGACTTTGAATGCACTATTAATGCATCCACATTTTGCGTAAGTGTCTATAAGGGAATTAGCAACTTGAATATCATACGCGGTGAAGCCACTCTTCTCTATGTAAGCATGAACCGATTGGCAAGATTCAAGGCGCCCAAGATTACATATGGCCGGGAGAACAGCCAAGACTGTTACTTCATTTGGCTTGACAATACCATTGTCCATGACCATTCTCCGTAACAAGGCCAGAGCTTCCCTGGGATTGTTTGCGCGGGTGTAGCCGGCAATGAGCGCAGTCCAGGAGACAACATTGGCAGTCGGCATCTGCTCAAACATAGAACGTGCCAACCGAAGATCACCCCACTTGGCAAAGGCAGTGATCATGGCATTCCAGGTAACTAAGTTTCTCTGAGGCATTTCGTCGAACACCTGCTTGGCGTAAACCAACGACCCACAATCCGCGTACATGTTGAGCAGAGCAGTTTGCACGTAGACGTGGAACTGGAATCCAGCCCTGAACGTGAGGGCGTGAAGCTGATTACCGGCAGCGGTGTCCTGCAAGTTGGCGGCGGCCTTGATAAGGAAGGAGTAGGCGAAGCTGTCGAAGAAGCAGATAGATAAGGGGTGAAGTTGGAGGTGCTTGAAGAGGAGGATGGCTTCTTGGGGGAAGGATCCGAGCGAGTAATGGCGGAGCAAAGGATTGCATAACGTTGGGTTGATGGAGTGGAAGGCTCCAGTGAGGAGTAGTTGAGCGTGGATCTGCTGAATGGCTTGCCGTCTGGCTATATGTTGGGATAATAGCGACAGCAAATTGTGGGGCGCCGGCAAGTGCTTGCGCATCGTCAAACTCGCGCATGATCACAATTGAAGCATGAAAAAATCCCTTTTTAACATACACAATAATTAACTGAGAATTAATTATTAGCATGACATTTGCCTACATATTTTATTATTTGAAATTGCAACTAAATTTGAATTTGGAAACTCTATTTTCACGCTTGATTGCTTCAATCCATATATTATATATGTGACGCATAATAAATATAACCACCAATTATATCTATATAGAAAAATAACATTTTTTCCAAAATTTATAAAAGGTAATATTTCTTAGGCAATGATACTCAAACGGAACTTTGAAATATATGCAAACTAAAAGGGTGAATTACATTCAAAACCCTTGAGCTATGTTGTCTTTTACTTTTTAATTTTTAGTTTTTAGTTTTGAATTCATTTTCAGTTTTTTTGTTTTGATAATCTATTTTTAGAAAATTAAAAAAGCGTTCTCTTTGAAATTTTGAAAATAATATTTTATTCAATAAATTTGATTATTCAGTAAATTAGAAATATTTAACGTTAATATATTATTAAAAAAATATATAGTTAATAAATTTTATAATATTTTTTCACATTATAATAATAAAATATGAATAAATAAATAAATAAATGTATGTTGAATTTAAAGTTTATTTTAGATGAAAACACTCAAAATAATTTTTTGTTATTTTAAATTTTCTTTATAATTTTTTTTTATTTTCAAAAATATATTTTTAAAAATAATAAAGAGAACGCGTTTTCATTATTTTAGAAAATTAAAAACTAAAAATGACTTGAAAACAGTAAAGAGAATACAGTTTAAATAATTAGGCCATTTTAAAAAAAAAAAAACTCTTTATTATACTTTTAGCATGCAGAGAGACGCCGCTACTAAAAGGGATGCCAAAGGAACGATGCCGTTGTTGATGGGGACCGATGACAATAGTAGGAGACGACGCCAGAGATAGAGGCAAACGACATGTCAAAGGTGGAGGACCACAATTGGAGAGAGAGAGAGGGGACGAAGTTGAGCCGACAAACAAAACATTGGGCTGCGTAAAAAATTTTAAAATAAAACTTTTCTTTGTTCAAAAATTGAGAGAAAGTGTTCCAACCCCTTTAAATTAATAGAGATTACGTGAACTTCCGTTCGAGGGGATGCATAAAATCGTACTTGGTTAGGTTCCTATTCGACTCTATCCATGATGAGCTAGTCTTGAGAGAGAATGAATGAGGTAGAAATTGTTGGGCGGGCAAACAAAACATTGGGCTACATAAAATTTTTTAAAATAAAACTTTTCTTTTGTCTGAAAATGGAGAGAATAGGTGTTTAGCTCCTTTAAATTGATGGAGATTACATGCACTCCCGTTCAAGGGGGTGCACAAAATCATACTTGGTTAGCCCATTTGACTCCGCCCATGATCTTGGCTCACTAAATAAATAAGGTTAAGTCAAACCTAATAAAGTTGGACCCATTACTTGAGAAAAAGTTTGGCTCCAACTCGACTCGGGCCCACTAAACATTATTCATATGATTATTTAGCCAATCTTAATGTGTCAAGTTTCAAATTAAATATTAAAATAATTAAAAATATTTTTCATAACAATATAAGTTATATTATCATAAAATTTTATAATAAATTTTTAAATTATAACCATATAATTTTAATAACAATTATGTTGTTATACTTTATAACAATATGTCGAACCTTTATAATTAGGTGGTTAATCTATTTATAAACATTAAGTTAGTAACAGTTATAAAATAAAAACTTAAAAATTATATCTCACAATTAATAATCTAAAATATTTATATCTTATGCACAATTATATATATATATATATATATTGATACATAAAAAAATGTAATCATCCTAAATAAATAAAAAATATGTACGTCTTGAATGAGTAAACTTTTATAACTTTCAAATAATTATAAAATTTAAAATAATTTAAAAAGTGTAATTGAATAATTAACAATTATAAAGTGAAAATTATTAAAAGATAAAAAAAAATTATTTTCAAACTTTTAACTACTAACTTCTAAATGGAATTTGTATTTTTCAAAATATTTTTGTCATATTTATTAAATAAATAAATATAATTTTTTAATTACTTTAAAATAGATGTGACTGATGGGCTCTTCCTGGGCTCGACTCACCTTGCCTTCAAGGCACAAGTCCAAAACCCAAGCTTGGGCTTAGACAACTCGACCCAACCTTTTTGACAACATTACCACTAGGGTTGTGAATGGTTGGATTTGATTTTAATTTTTATCAAAATTATAATTAAATTAAATTTAAACTATTAAAATTAAAACAAAACCATTATCCATTGATTTTAGAAATTAAAAACCATAACCAAACCATTTGATTTCAGTTCGGTATTGATTTTAATCATGATTTTTTTATTTTGATCCATATTAACAAAGACAAACTTTTACAAATAGCATTCATAAACATTCTTGATAACTCCACAACAAACAAAGACAAATTCTAATAAAGTTACCTTCTTCTTACATAAAGTTACAAATTAACGTCAAATTTTTTGAATATAATTATTTGATTGATAAAAATAAAATAATTTAAGATTAAATTTTATTTTTATTTATTAATTACTTTATAAATGTTAAATATTTTATATATTTGTAATGCATTAGTTAAAATACTTGTACGAAAATACATTAGTCAATTATATATTATGCGTATATATAATATATTAAATAAATATATATATATTATATATATGTATATTTGATTCGATTATTCACACATTCGGTTTGATTTCGGTTCAAATTTTGATTTGAATTTAGAAAAAATCATAACCAAATCATACCCATTGAAATAGTGTTTAATTTTTCCAAACCAAACCATTACTCAATCAAACAGTTTTTAACCACATTGACTGATTCGATTTCGATTGCAATTGCATCCCTAATTATCACATGCAAATTGTCAAATTGGTGCCATAATGGTTTGTCTTAAGATAGTATTTATTAATTTAGATATAGATCAAAAAATATTAAATTTTTATCTTTATCTGATGATCTTTAAAAAAAGGAAAACTCTAGATTGCCCGAATTTCTCATCCCGAGAGCTTACCGAAGCAAACCTTTTTGACAAAATTACCCCTCACCCCTCAACAATATTGCAAATTTGCCATTGACTGTGCTGCAGGCTCTTCCTCGTTCTCCCTTTGTCCATTGTCTCTCTCTCTCTCTCTCTCTCTCTCTCTACGCGACGTGCATCCCTTCCACCCCTGGCATCCGTTTCTTCCTGTCGTCTCCTCACCAGCAACAGCCATTCTTTCATATGATATTGTACAATGGGCGGATCCAGAGGGGATCAAAGGGATGGCTAGAGCTTCAATTTGAGGGGTTGTGTGTATATATATATATATATAATATTTTGGTTGGGAACATGGGGCTGGCACAGGCTCCCCTGGATCCGCCACTGGTACAGTACAAGTATTCTATAATAGTTAACTTTAATAGCAAGAAGGTGCAACTTAGCCGTTTAATTACTTTGTAACCATTCCATTGTAACAACAGAGGAAGTGACTGAAAACATAGAACGCATAGGCGTTTTCTGATATTAATAGACAATGAAATTAACCAGGTCATTCTTGGATTTATTGAGTAAGAACATTCATTAGTCGTCTCAGATTTTCCATCGCATTCTTTGCGAGAAGGCGGTCCGACTGTAGGCAGGTGAAAATTTCAGACCGGTGGTGGCGAGAGGCTGTCAGCGATGAGGAAGGAGAAAGAATAAGGCTATCGACAAGGAGGAAGGAGAAAAAAGAAGGCTGTGTGAAGGAAGCTGGATGCTGTGCTTAAAGGAGGAAGAAGGATGGGGTTTGCTGTGCTCTGCTCGAAAAAGAGGGCTCACCTTGGCGCTTTGTTCGATAAAATCAATCAACTAAAATATCACAAAATTTACTTCAGTAAACTCTCGGTATGAGAAATTCAAGCAATGTAGAAGTGCTCTTAAAAAAAAAAATGTAACTTCTTATTTAATATTTTTCAAATATGTTTCTCTCTCTCCCTCATTCCAGATAAACATATTTTAAACTTTACAAATAACCAAAAAAAAATAAAAACGATACATATATTTTTCAATATATTCTAAAAAATTTAATAAAAATTTTAAAATACTTTCCAAACTTATTTTAACAATTTCATATGTTAATTCAAAAAATATTTTAATTTTATCTGGATATAATCTTATCTTACTTATTTTAACAAACGTTACTTAAATAATTAGATAGTCTCGAGTTTGAGTTTAAAAGCTACCGCCTTGCAAAACAAAGATAAGACGACCTATAGAAATGATGTCTCTCAAGACCTAGCAAAGCAAGTAATATTGTATAATGGAATGCCCTTTGAAGACAACCACGGCGGAGATGACAAGTCTTAATTCCACCAAAAGAATTATCAAAGAATGGGATTTCAATTGCAGGGGAAACTGGAAGAAAATTCTCAGCACCATATGCTTCCACTCAATATGTTTTATCTCAAGTTACAAGGCAAAAAACGTAAGTTTGCTCCCAATGGGACTTGCAGCAACTACTTCTTATGGATAAAGAGAAGCATCAAACACAAATATAAATAAAAGGAAGTGAAAAAATAAAAAAAGAGAGATATTGAATTTGGAAAATTCACATATTCTTGTTGAGTAGTAATGTACTAAAACCAACCCTACATAAAGATCTTCCATCGATCATTTGGCTGAAGACGAAACAGAAGAAAGTCTTTCACTCCGCGCTTTGTCAGCTCTTTCCAAGTAATCTTGATGGGATTGGTGTTTTGTTCCTTCCAAGTAACATAAAATTCTCAGGTAAGTAGACTCAGAGATCATCAAATACAAAATAAAAATCCATTAAGACAACCTCATGTTTTTCTACTTCCCCTCTCAAGACATTTCCAGAACACAACGCTATCGATCCGGTTGACTATACTAAGATTTCGTAAATAGAAGACAACTCAGCTTCAAAGATACCAAACATAACTAGCATGTTATTTGTGAGTTTCATATAAATTAGCCTTTTTTTTTCTCCTATCATATTTTTGTATTGGCTTTTCCCCACTTAATTGGGCTAAAGCTTGACATGTTGTTGTTGCTGTTGTTTACATTAATAAAGTACCATATTTTTTCCCTAGCATACTTTTTTTATTTGTTTGTTTGTTAACGTAGTTATGTATTTATGAATCTGGTACAAAGTGTCAACTGTGAACATTCAGCAATAATATGAGCACAAGCAGAGATGAACTTAGTAGCCTGCGTGGTTTTTTCTTGCACTAAAGGCCTGGTTAAGAACTTGGAAATGCTATGTAACAGGTTAAAAGATATAAGTTCTTGTTAATTTCAAACTTGTAACATGTTCCTAAGTTCCATAGAAACTATAGCAAGCCTAACATATTTTGATGTCAAAAAAGAAATCACGGTCCAATTTCAGTTGACCTAATAGTAACAATTTTTTTTTTTTTTTTGGCCGTCTTCTGTTCTTGATTTTATTTTATTTTTTGATGTTCTGTTTGTTTGTTTGTGATAAGCATTTGACCAAATAGTTGAAGACTTAAAACTTCGGCACCAGTACACATTTTTCCTTCTGGACACTACCAAAATCTACCAGCAAAAATGCCAACAGGGGATGTGCTTGTCTAAAGAAAATGACAATATCAGTTATCTATACAACATCCTGTAGGGACTAGATTCACATCTTCCCTCTGCCTCAATGAAAGAAAGAGTCTTTGACCTGTATATTGGCATCACAAAACCTCCTAAAACCTTCCACTTAGACCACCAAGTATGCACTGAATAAAAAATAATAGGATCCACACATTAAAACCTACTTGCTTATAAATCGTTGACCACCCACCTCCAACTGCCAAACAAATTGCAGGAAGGCCAAGCAGTAAGATCACGAAATAACAGGAGAATGCATGATCACCCAGCTTTCTACTTAACATAAGTGATTCATCAATTTGCCTGACTACTTACATATAGGGATAACCTTATCTAGTTTACTCAAGTTACCAACCATCAAAATAATCACAAAAGCTGCCATCCAAGCAAATAAAACCATCATAGAGCCCTTTTGATGGAAAAAACTCTTTCCAAGGAAACCCAATTTAACCCATCTCTTTTTCAATCTATTGATTGTCTGCGTTTGAAAACATTTCCTCCAGACAATACAACTAGCAAATATCATCAAACACTCAGCAGTTTTACACATGATATTTTTCACAGATAAACTTTGCCTCCAGATACAGGAAAGAGCTCAACGCGGATTGAGGCTGTGAAATGATATACAAAACTGAGAGAAAAGATGAGAGGGGAAAGAGAGATTGGAGGAAAAAAACTAATTCAATTCTGTTATGCTAGGGTTACAAATATTTATACTGAAACACTGTAATAGCTATATACAAGTTACCTAAGCTAGGTACAACTAATATATACATCACCTAATATAATCAAACTAATATGAATTCTCAACACTCCTCCTCAAGTAGGTGCATGCATATCATATGTGCCTAGGTTGGAACAAATGTACTCAATCCTTAGACATCGAAGAGCTTTAGTAAACAGGTCAGCCAGTGTCAGGACCCTATGGTTGTTCTAGGGATGATTTTTTCTTTTGGTTACAAGATGTTAAGTAGTTAGTAGCTGTTGTACTTAACCAGCAACTCGAGTTGTGCTTTGGCAGTTAATTTGGCGCCAAGGATTAGCTGTAAAAAGATAATCCAATTGAATGAGTTGCATATTCATAGAATTTGAATTTCCCTCGATTTCTCTCCCTCTCAATCCTTCTTCTCTCCCGCCTCCCTCTGTTCTTTCTCCCCCTCTCCGCATCCTTCTCTCAATTCTGCGCTAATTACCTTGCAAGTCCTGAGGACCTAACAATTTGGTATCAGAGCAACACTCCTTAGCCTTAGATCTAGACTTGATCAGAGACAACAATGGCGAACAGAAACAAGATGAAGCAGATGGAGTCGCAACTGCTGCAGATGACCACTTCTGTGTCGGAATTGCAGAATCAAGTAGGAACGATCGAAGAGACGATGAAGAAGAAGCTTGATAACGCGATCAATCAGATGCGTGCGGAAGTAGGCAGTGTGCACACAGAAATAGGCGGTCTACATGAGGAGTTCGGCAGCCAAATTCATGAACAGATGCAGAATTTCATGATGACGTTGGCAAGGCAGAATCAGGTAAGGATATCGCCTGACTTTCCTCCTAGGGAAAGGACTGATCCAATCCTTCCTGGACTTGGACCAGCCCTTAGGGCAGCAGATTCTTTGGATTTTGAAGTAGAGCCTGCTGCTAATGGAGAGATCTTTGAGGAGAGAGCTATGGGAAGAAGGCAAGCGATATGGGCTACATCAAAGCTTGATCTTCCAATGTTTGAAGGCCAGAATCCTCGGTGGTGGATAAGGCGTTGTGAGAAGCTATTTTTGTTGTATCAAGTACTGGAGAAACAGAAGGTGGATCTAGCCTCTGCATATTTGAATGATGTGGCAGAGTCTTGGTTCCAAGGCTGGAGTCTATTACAAACTGACAGCAATTGGACAGATTTCGTGGAAGGATTTTGTGCCAGATTTGGTGATCAAAACTTAGTCGATGTAGTGGAAGAATTTAATAAGCGGAGACAAGAAGGCGCTGTCCAGCAATATTAGGCAAAATTTGAGGAACTCAAGTCCTTAATGATCAATCTAAATCCCGAATTAAGCAAGGCCTACTTCGTTTCGAGCTTTATCAGCGGCTTGAACGAAGAGTTGAGGCCAACAGTCAAAATGATACAGCCAAAGTCAGTCCAACAGGCTGCAGAAAGTGTGAGGTTGCAGGAGATGACCGTGGAAGCCATTATGAAGAAGCAGAAGTTTCCTTTTGGAGGAAATCAGACAGTGATAAATCGAGGAGTTGGGAAGGAGATGGTGAAGACCAGCCAAACATATAGGTGCCTACTGGGCAACCTACTGCAATGGAGAATTAGCCAGTAGGAGTAAGATCTGGAACCATGGAGCAGAGGAGACAGGCCGGTCAATGCTACAAATGTGGAGAAAGATATGCACCTGGTCATCAGTGTCAGAAGAAATTGTTAATGCTGGGAGGAGACGAAGAAACAGAGGAAATAGAAGAAATTCCAGTAGAAGAGGAAGAAGTTGATGGATCAGGTGATGGTGCAATCTCTTTGCATGCCTTGTGAGGCTAGGTTAACAGTAAAACTATTAAAGTGGAAGGGAGGGTTCGGAATCATAGACTTACGGTGCTAATTGACAGTGGAAGCACACAACTTCTTGGATGAAAAGACAGCCAAGAAGCTAAGCTGTGAGCTAACTAGCACGCAGCCACAGACTGCGATTGTGGCAAATGGAGAAAAGATAATTAGCAGGTCTGCTCGTGTAAACTTCCACTGGGAGATGCAAGGAGAATTGTTTGAGACTGACCTGAGATTGCTGAAGTTAGGAGGATGTGATGTGGTGCTGGGAGTTGATTGGCCACGGACTATTAGTCCAATCAGCTTTGATTTCAACAAGCTGGAAGTCACCATTTCGAAGGATGGGAGGTCAATAACTTTGTTTGGAAGCCTAGATGCAGGCTGTGGGGATGGTAATTGTCAGGACCCTACGGTTGTTCTAGGGGTGATTTTGTCTTTTGCTTACAAGATGTTAATTAGTTGGTAGTTGTTGTACTTAACCAGCTACTCGAGTTGTACTTTGGCAGTTATTTGGTGCCAAGGAATAGCAACAAAAAGCTAATCTAATTGAATGAGAAGCACGAATGCATATTCATAGAATTCATAGAATTTGAATTTCCCTGATAGCCAGATCCCTAGTCCCAAGAAATGCTATAGAAATCTCACTAGAAACTAGTTTTTGGCATAAAGTGACAATCTATTTAAATATGCTCGGTCTTTTCATGAAAACCAAGATTAGAGGCAATATGAAGAGCAGCTTGATTGTCATACATAAACTGCATGAACTTAAATCACCAAACTGCAACTCCTTAAGAAGTTGTTTCAACCAGATCAGCTCACAAGTAGCTAATGCCATGACTCTACACTCAGTTTCAGCACTAGATCTAGAAACATGTTGCTTTCTACTCTTCCAAGAAACTAAATTACCTCCAACCAAAACACAATAGTCAGAAATGGATTGTCTATCAAATGGACAGCCTACCCAATCAGCATCTGCATAACCAATCACCTGAATATATGACCTTCATTCTCAAACAATAAACCTTTAAGAGATGAACTCATAATATGTTGCAAAATACACACCTAGGCCTGCCAATAGTCATCACAAGGAGAATCCAAAAATTGGCTAACAACACTAACAGCAAATGTAGTATCTGGTCGAGTCACTATAAGATAATTCAGCTTCCCAACTAGTATCCTCTAACACCCCGAAACATGAATAGGCTCCCCTTGTCTAAGAACAAGCTTAGAGTTAGGATCCATAGTGTCAGGATAGAGTCCTGACAAGGTGAATTCTCTTGCAATTCTGATTGAATTGCGTGAGAATTGGTAAAATCGAAAAACAGAAAGAATTAAGGGCGAGGACGAGAGAGAGAGAGAGGGAGAAAGAGAGAGCGAATTAGAGAAGTTTGGAGGGAAAGAGCGATCCAATTGTATTGCCAAAAGATGGTTCTCCTAGTGGCGAAAGTTGGTTATATACTTCCAGCCTTGGCGCCACTAGTTGAGATTACATTTGAATTAAGACAGCCATGTGCTGTAACTGCCCATCTACTACTTATTACAACTATACCCCTTCCACTATAGAATGCTCTTATTTACATAATGATTCCGTGACAATTCCCCCCTGCTAGAAGCATTACTTGTCCTCAAGTAATTTGTAGAAGTCCCGCTGCCCTCAGAAACTGTTTCAGGAGGTCGGGAAGGTATTCCCAAGTGTTGTTTTCAAGGTGGAGATTGGACCAGTGTACCAGGACCTCAGTTATAAGGGCTTGGTGCTTGTAGATTATTCTCCTATCCACTATAGCGATGGGCTCCGATTCTTGTTGAGCTGGTTGGGTGATGGATGGCAGGACAGAACTAACTGCATTTGTGCCGGGTGAGCATTTGAGGAGAGATACATGGAACACAAGATGGATGAGGGACCCCTCAGGCAGTTTGAGCTGGTAAGCCACTTGGCTGACCTTAGCTAACACTTCGTAGGGTCCATAGAATTTGGGGCTCAACTTAGTGATTGATCTGGGAGACAAAGTCTTCAACTGGGCTTGGCGTAGTTTCAAGTACACTAGATCCCCGACAGCAAAAAATCTTTCACTCCTCTTTCTGTCGGCGTATTGTTTCATTATGTTCTGGGCATTGGTGAGCTCTTCTCTCAAAGTCTGTAATATCTGCTACCGTTGAGCTAGATAGTCGTCCACCGTGGCTACATGGTTGCTTTTTCCACCCAGTGGTAAGAATGGGGGTTGGTATCCATATAAAGCTTCAAAAGGGGTCATTTTGAGGGAGGAGTGATAGGTAGTATTGTACCACCATTGAGCTAATGAAAGCCATTTGTGCCACCCGATAGGATACGTAAGGCACACACACCTTAAGTATGTCTCGAGACACTGGTTTGTCCTCTCGGTTTGGCCGTCTATTTCCGAATGATAAGAAGAGGACATGTGTAGCTGTGTTCCGAGAGACTTCATTAGTTCCTTCCACAAAATGCTGGTAAATACTTTATCTCTATCTGAAACTATCACCTAACGCAGCCCACATAACTTGCCCACATGATCCAAAAACACCCTAGCCACCTCCTGTGCTGTGAAAGGGTGAGATAAACCCAAGAAGTGGGCATATTTGGTCATGCGGTCCACCACTACTAGCACACAATCCTTTCCTTCCGATTTTGGCATCCCTTCGATGAAATCCATACTAATATGAGTCCATGCTTAGGCAGGCAATGGTAAGGGTTGTAGTAAGCCTGGGGGGTGAATGTTTTCATGTTTACAACGATTACACGTGTCACAGCCCTTCACATACTCCAGTACTTTTCTCTTTAATCCCAGCCAAAAGAACAATTGTCTGACCTTGCTGTAAGTGTTGTGTATTCCTGAATAACCTCCCACAGAAAAGTCATGTAAAGCTTCTAAGATCCTTTGCTTGAGCGTTTCATCGTCTCCAATTATGATTATGTCCTTATATCTCAGCCCCCATTCCGTAAGGAATACCCTGGTTTGCTATCAGGATTTAGGACCATTTGTTCCATCAAGTCCTTAATCCAATCTCCCTGTGTGTAGCTAGTCGTTACTTCCCGGAACCAATCCGGAGTAATTGCAGTGATAGCCGCTGAAGCTCCTTCTTCCACACACCAAGATAAGCATCCGCTGCTTTATTCTTCTAGCCTCGCCGATATTGAATCACATAGTCGAGTCCCATCAGTTTGGACATTCCCTTTTGTTGGAGGTGAGTGTGAAGTTTCTGTTGTAACAAAAACTTAAGGTTTTCATGGTCGGTTTTTATGATGAACTGCCCTCCTTCCAACTAGCGTCGCCACTTCTCTACAGCTATTAGCACTGCCATGAGCTCTTTATCATACACACTGAGGCCTAAATGTTTAGGGGCTAAAGCTTAGCTAATGAAGGCCAATGGCCTGCCGCTTTGCGATAGGATTGCCCCCACTCCGCTGTCACTAGCATCAGTTTCCAATACAAAGGGTTGGTTAAAATCAGGTAGGCTAAGAGTCGGTACATTACTCATAGCAGCTTTCAGACGTTCAAATGCCTCCTCCGCCTTCTCATTCCAATGGAATCCTTCTTTCTTCAGCAGCACAGTGAGTGGTTTACTGAGGATGCCATAATCCTTGACAAATTGATGGTAGTAACCAGTGAGACCCAAGAATCCACGAAGAGCTTTCACATTAAGGGGTTTAGGCCAAGCAGTCATAGCGGCTATCTTTTGTGGATCTGTACTGACACCTGCCTCAGAAATGATATGGCTAAGATACTCCACATGTGCTTGTGCAAACGCACATTTAGACTTCTTAATATACATCTTATTGAATCGGAGGACTTGTAGAGTAGTTCTTAAGTGCTCTAAGTGTGTGGCAAAAGTGGGGCTGTATACTAGAATGTCATCAAAGAAAACCAGAATAAATTGGCGTAGGTAAGGCTCAAATACTTGATTCATAAGGGCTTGGAAGGTGGCTAGAGCGTTAGTCAAACCGAAGGGCATTACCAAGAATTCATAATGCCCTTGGTGGGTTCTAAATGCAATTTTGTATATATCATTGGGGTGCATTCTAATTTGGTGGTACCCGGATCGAAGGTCAAGTTTAGAGAACACCTTGGCTCCATGTAGTTCATCTAATAGGTCTTCGATGATGGGTATTGGGAATTTATTTTTGATGGTGAGAAAGTTGAGTTGGCAGTAATCGATGCAAAATCGCCAACTGCCATCTTTTTTTTTTTTTAACCAATAACAAAGGAGAGGCATAAGGGCTAATGCTTGGTTTTATAACAGAAGTACTGAGCATGTCTTTGATCATGCGCTCAATTTCAGCTTGCTGTTTTGGGGGATATCTGTATGAACGGATGTTGACTGGTTCTGAGTTGGGTTTGAGATTGATAGTGTGGTTTATGGGTCGTGGGGGTGGTAGAGACTTAGGCTCCTCAAACAAGTCCTCAAATTCATCTAAGAGTAGATTAAGAGAGTCCAGTTGAGTTACCTCCCAAGGGACTGTTGTGGTTTCCATTGAGTGCAGTGTGACCCCTTCGTCTGCTGTGTCTTCTTTCCCTTCTATAGCATGTACCGAAAAGAGCTGGGTTACTTGCGTCCACTTGCTCTTGAGTAATTTGTGTAACTTCTTGCCTGAAATCATTTTACAAGTCCCTATCTCTGCACTGCCAGTTAGAGTCATCCTCTTACCCCCTTTCTCAAATGTTACCTCCATTTTGTTAAAGTCAAAACAAATGGGGACTGACTTCTCTCATCCAATCAACCCCTAAGACCATGTCGCATCCGCCCAATTTAAGTAAGCGCAGATCAGCCTCAAAGTCTTCACCCTACATCTGCTAACAAAACCCCACGCAGGCAGACTTGCATAGAACTTTCTGGCCATTAGCCACTATTACCGCCAACGGCTATGTCCTCGTAAGATTACATTTCAATTTCCTCGCAATCCCTTCGTCCAGGAAGCTATGAGTGCTTCCATTGTCAATCAGAATCATCAGACAACTATCTCTCGCCTTCCCTTCCACCTTAATGATTTTGTTAGTCACCACTCCTCTTAAGGCATGCAAAGATATCTCCACCTTCCCGTCTTTCCCTTCTTCTTCCACAACGTTTCCATCCTCTTCTTCTCCCACTTCTTCTTCCCCTTCCAGAAGCAATAGCTGCCTTTTACATTGATGTCCAGGTGTGTACTTGTCTCCACACCTGAAACAGAGGCCTGCTAATCGCCTCTGTTCTGTCAAATTTCCTTGCATCAGTTGGGAAGGTGGGGGTAAGGCTGGTATTCCTTTGCTTCCTGATCCAACAATTCCTCCATTCCTTCCCCATCCCCTGTTACTTGCTAGCAAGGGTGTCGTCTACCATCCCCTATTTAGACCCCTCTGTTTCTTGAGTCTATTTCTTGACCAATGCCTCCACCGTCAACTCTTGAAGTTTGGCACACTCTGCGGCTTGCTGAACTGTCTTGGGTCGAAACATTTTGACTATAGGTCAAACCTCTTCGTTCAAGCCACTTATGAAGCTTGATACGAAATACCCCTCAGTTAAGGTGGGATTAGAGAGCAACATCAGAGCCTTCAACTCTGCAAATCTCTGTTAATAGGCTTGCACTGATCCGCCTTGCCTTAATTTGTTGAATTCTTCGACCACATCCAACATTCCTTTCTCTCCAAACCATTTGCACAATCCTTCCACAAATTCTTCCCACGAACAAATTTCCCTTACTCCACTCCAACCTTGAAACCAGGCATCTCCTTCATCGTTCAAATAGGTTGCCGCTAGCATAACTCTCTGAGCTTTGGTCACATTGTGCAAATTGAACACCCTTGCACAGCGCCTCGACCACCACCTCGGATTATGACCATCAAACAATGGTATCTCCATCTTAGGCAAATGAGGACCACTATAGTGTGACCCCGATCCTTGGCCTTGCCGCCGAACTTTTAAATTCTCCTCCATTACCTATGGTTCCACCTCCAATTCCGCCAATCCCTCCGATCAACCAATACCGCTTGGTCCATGCAGGATTGGCTTCGATCTGTCTCTCGTAGGAAACTCAGGGGAAATACGAACCTGAGTTTGTCGAGTGAGCATCAAAACAAACTGTTACATCTGATCTCTAAGGGCCTGCCCTTGCTCCCTCATTTGTTCTTCCAATCTGGCCGCCTACGATCTGCTCTCTTCGCGCCACACATTCACCTCGCCATCAATTCATCGATCCACTGATTTCTCCAGCGATTCCATCCTACTCTGGATCTCCCCAATCGTTGTTGACACCTGATGGAGCTGCAACTCCATCTGCTTCATTCTAGTTCCGTCAGCCATTCCTTCTTAAATGCCCAAGATATTGCTCTAATACCAAATTGTCAGGATGGAGTCCTGACAAGGCGAATTCTCTCGCAATTCTGATTGAATTGCGTGAGAATTGGTAAAATCGAAGAACAAAAAGAATTAAGGGCGAGGACGAGCGAGAGAAAAGGAGAAAGAGAGAATTAGAGAAGTTTGGAGGGAAAGAGCGATCCAATTGTATTGCCAAAATATGGTTCTCCTAGTGGCGAAGGTTGGTTATACACTTCTAGCCTTAGCGCCACTATTTGAGATTACATTTGAATTAAGACAGCCATGTGCTGTAACTGCCCATCTACTACTTATTACAACTATACCCCTTCCACTATAGAATGCTCTTATTTACATAATGATTCCGTGACACATAGGTGTATCAATGCACCTAGAATCCAACCTCCCTATCTTCTCCAAATTATCAAAAGCATACTTCCTTTGAGAGATACAAATGCCATGCGTAAATCTAGCTACCTCAATACCCAAGAAACACCTTAGTGGAGCCAAATCTTTAGTCTAAAAATGAGAATGCAAATGGTCCTTCAACTGCAAAATCCCTTACTCATCATTGTCAAAAATGATAATATCATCCACATAGACATCAAATAGATGACACCACTAGGAACATGGTGATAGAAAACAAAAGCGTCAACTTCACTCCTAGTTAATCCAAAAGATAGAACTACAGAGAACAGTGTTATTAAAGGCGCGTCTATGTGCAAGGCGCCGCACATAGGCGCGCCTTTGGCACCTGGAATGCTCTCAGGTGGGCACAAACCAGCCTCAGGCATAGCCTCTTTTTTAAACTATTTTTACTATTTAAGTGTTTATTGCTATAATTTTTAATAGGAATTGGAAACTTTTCAGATTTCAATTCTAATTATAAATAAATATTAAATAAGTCAGTTAATAAAAAAAAGAAAAAAATCTGAAAAGACTGTCAAACCAAAGATACTCTCGGCTCTCTCTTCTTCAAACGACACATCTCCTCCTTCAAACTCACTGCATCATCTCCCTAATTAGTTAACCTTAATTAAGATTTTAAAACCTATAAATTGTTTAAGATTTAATTTAAGTTGACTTAAAGACTTTAAAAGTTTTTTGAACTTTTGTGATGCTTATATGTCAATTGTTGAAATATGATGGGATGTATTTTGTTGAAATTTACAAGTACGTAACTTGTTTTAATATTTATTTTAGTTAGTATATGTTGAATTTTTTAGGTTGCGTTTTCTTTACTGTTTTCAAGTCATTTTTAGTTTTTAATTTTCTAAAATAATGAAAACGCGGTTCTCTTTACTGTTTTTAAAACTGTATTTTTGAAAACAAAAAAAAAAATGTAAAAAAAACTGAAAACAACAAAAAGTTGTTTTGAGTGTTTTCATTCAAAACAAACTCAAAATTCAAAATATATTTATTTATTTATTTATTCATATTTTACTATTGTAATGGGAAAAAATATTACAAAATTCATTAACTTTAAAATGTATATATTTTTTTAATAATATATTAATATTAAATATTTATAATTTACTTAATAATCAAATTTATTGAATAAAATATCATTAAAAAATATTTTCAAAATTTCAAAGAGAACGCATTTTCTAATTTTCTATTTTAAAAAATAGTTTTTTAAAATAACAAAAAAAACACGTTTTTAATTTTCTAAAAACAGACTACCAAAACAGAAAACTGAAAATGAATTCAAAACTCAAAATTGAAAATTAAAAAGTAAAGAGAACGCAACCCTAATTTTCTTGATAACATGCTGTCAAGCCTCTGATATGAGGCTTAGGCTAGTTCTGAAATTATAAAGGACCAAGAGAAAGGATAGAAAATCAGTGTTTTAAAAACGCGCTAGGCGTTAGTCGGCCGCCAAGCTGGGGCCTAACGCCTAGGCGGGGTGTAGCATCCTATATCGAGCGATAAGAAGAACCAGAACAACTTACCCTGATGGGCCTACTCGAACTTCCCAAGGGTCACCTATCCTTAAGCTTTCCCAACTCAAGCATGCTTAACCCGGAAGTTCTTTACCTACATTCAGTTCAAAAGGTATCCAGCTGGTGTTATTTCTTTCCTTACTTATCATCGATATATACTACCCTTCTCTGAACTCTTGGGGTATTACATTCTCCCCCTCTTGAGCACATGACATCCTCGTCATGTGACCTTACAATTGGTCTCAGATCTACTCCCCTTTGGAGGCTGCAATCCTAGAAGCCTGGCAGAAACCACTCCTTGTATAGGCCCTTGAGCCCCAGCGCCACTCCCCGCCCTCATCAAACCGCCTTCACCAAAGGTCGACTCTGATACCACCTATAACATCCCGCATCGAGCGATAGGCACATGTGGGTTCAAATCATGAAGGGTTTTATTGTTTAGCTTATGGTGTTTCCCCCGAATTCGGTAGGCACATGTGTAATTCTCGAGTAATTTTCGAGGAACAAATGAAGGATTTTCGAAAGATCATGGAGGCTAATGCAAGAGATCATCATTTTAAGGGATTTTGGAAGGTTTGAGCAATTCTAGGGCTCAGGTGTTATAAGGGCAAAGAACTTTTGGGCTAAGGAGTCATTTGTTGAAAACTTGAAATATCTAGTGATTAGATACTTAAGAAAACCAAATGGAACTAACTAATTGTTGAAAGTGCAATGATTAAATCTAAATAACCATATGGAAGCACACATCTCAAGGGAACACTTGTTACAAGAGCTTGCAAAGGCACAAATCTCAAAGGACACATGGCGCGATCCTACGAAACTCATGATGAGCTCTCTTATCCAAGCGACATGTGATGCGCCTGGATTTGCCGAGATTGTCTATAAATACTAGGCCTTTGGATGGATCATTTTTTCCATTAAACAATAGGGTAAGGAGGTGAATTTGAGAGGAAAAGCTCTACCCAAAAACGAGGTAAAAAACGCTTCGTCGAAAAAGTCGGGCCGCTAATGTAAAACGCGCCAAATAATGTTGAAACAGCAAGGTAAGTCCATTTTCTTTCCGTAGTTCAGTAAATGATTGAATAAGGGTCGTGTGGGTTCGAACGGAGGTCAAAATGGAGTCCAGACGAAGGAGAATGGGCCAAAAAACAGCAAGCCGCAAAACTACCCCGAGGGGGGGGGGCACGTACAGCCCACGCACCACTACTTGCTACGAGCGGGGGGGCCTTCCCCCCGTGCATGTGGGGTCCCCCTACCTCACAATTTCTTAGTTTTGGTCTTTGATTTTATTCCCAAAACCCTATGTAAAAATATTCTAAGTTTGAGCTACAGAAACATGTGATTTTTGCATAAAACTATTCCCGAACCCTGTGAACAATGTCCAACTGCATTCAAAACAGTCAAGTTAGTGTTTCTTGCATCCTATTGCTACATACCGAACATTTGTCTTCATACGGGTAAGGGTGATTACACTGTAACATCCCGCTTTTCTTTTCTCCAAATCACACGCAGTGATGCATGATGATACTAACAACCATATGATAATCTATAGGGCGTTTATGGAAGCCTTTGCCAACGGAAGCAAAGGATCGAAGCTGAAAGTTTTTAAAACCATAAGCTAAACAATTAAGGCTCTCACTATATGTTTTAACACAAATACAACCTGACATACCTTGATACAAAATGGGGAACTAGGGATCATTTAGATTCCCTTTTTACAACAATTAAAAACTCACACCTAAAACTATAGTATAGTGCTTTTACAACCAAAATATAAAGAAACTAGCTATCCGATGACTACTTCATTCCCTTTCCTTTAGCTCAATTTTGGGGCACCTATCACGACTAACCCACCTGGAACCCACCTAGAACGTTAAATGTTCCAGGGGTATGAAACACCAGGTTAGACAATTTTATTTAAGTGAGTGCATCAAAGAAAGAAAGCATGCATGTAAATGAGTTATGAAAAATGACGTGAAACCACCCGTGTGGAAGAGACACCGAGGTGTTGCAATCACCCACGCTGATCTATCATGTTCTCATATCTCCATAACTTTTCACCAGTCTAACATAAGGCCCTGAGTTCATCTAGCCACACGCACCAAGTGATGCATGACAAAGAGAGAGGAAAATGTTCGATTTAAAGGAAAACCATGTTATGTAAGAAATAACCCTTACCCGTATGAAGACAAATGTTCGGTATGTAGCAAAAAGATGCAAGAAACACTCACCTCGCTGTTTTGGATTTCGTTGGACACTGTTCACAGGGATCGGAAATAGTTTTATGCAAAAATCACACGTTTCCGTAACTCAAACTTAGAATATTTTTATATAGGGTCTTAGGAATAAAATCAAAGACCAAAACTGAAAAATCATGGGGTGGGGGACCCCACATGAGCCAGGGGAAGGCCCCCCACGTGCATGCACCCACGCGCATGCACGCATAGCAGGCAGTGGCGCGTGGGTTGTATGCGCCGCCCGAGGAGTTTTGCACGCTTGCTATTTTTTAGCTCGTTCTCTTTCGTACGGACTCTGTTTTGACTCCCGTTCGAACCCATGCGACCTTTTATTCAATCCTCTGCCGGACTATGGAAAGAAAATGGTCTTACCTCGCTACTTCGACACTGTTTGGCACATTTTACAATAGTGGCCTAACTTTTCTGACGAAACATTTTTCACCTCATTTTTTGGTAGAGTTTTTCCTCTCAAATTCACTTCCTTATTCTCTTGTCTAATGGAAAAAATGATCCATCCAAATTTATAGACAACACCGACAAATCTGGGCGAATCATGTGTTGCTTGGATAAGAAAGCACATCATGAGTTTCGTAGGATCGTGCCATCTGTCCATTGAGATTTGTGCCTTTGCAAGCCCTTGTGATAAGTGTCCCCTTGAGATGTGTGCTTGCACATGGTTATTTAGATTTAATCATTGCCCATCATTGCACTTTCAACAATTAGTTAGCTTCATTTGGTTTCCTTAAGTACCTAGTCACTAAATATTTCAAGTTTTCAACAAATGACTCCTTAGCCCACAATTGTAACGCCCCGCTTTTCTTTTCTTCAAAGCACACGCAGTAATGCATGATGATGCTAATAACCATATGATAATCTATGAGGCGTTTATGGAAGCCTTTGTCAACGGAAGCAAAGGATTGAACCTGAAAGATTTTAAAACCATAAGCTAAACAATTAAGGCTCTCACTATATGCTTTAACACAAATACAACCTGACATGCCTTGATACAAAATGGAGAACTATGGATCATTTAGACTTCATTTTTACAACAATTAAAAACACACTTAAAACTACAATACAGTACTTTTACAACCAAAACATAAAGAAACTAACTATCCGATGACTACTTCCTTCCCTTTCCTTTGGCTCGATTCTGGGGCACCTGTCACGACTAACCCACCTGGAATGTTGAATGTTCTAGGGGTATGAAATACCAGGTTAGACAATTTTATTTAAGTAAGTGCATCAAAAAAAGAAAGCATATTGTAAATGAGTTATGAAAAATGATGTGAAACCACCCGTGTGGAAGAGACGTCGAGGTGTTGCAATCACCCCCGCTAATCCATCATGTTCTCACATCTCCATGACTTTTCACCGGTCTAACATGATATAACACCCTAGGTGTGAGTGTGAATTTAATTAAATAAATTATGAAAATAGAGGTATGTGGCATTCCAAAATTGTCCTAGGTTGGCTGATGAAAGTTTATAAATTTGAGATGTCTCTAGAAGGGCAATATGGTAATCTGGATATTATCCCATTAAAAGAGAATTATTATGGATGAAAATATGTAAATAAATCCTATGTGAATAATTTAATTTTGATTAATTTATTGAGAAATATTGGATGGCTAAGATTGTGGGTTGGGAGCTAAATAGTGACACTTGACAAGTTCTCAATGAAGAAGATGAGATATTAAAGAAATAAAAAATGGCTAAATTAAGTGTATGAGTGATACTTGGCAAGATATCATTAAAAAAGAAGTGAGATTAATTAAAAGGAAAAGAAAAAGAAAATGGGTCATTCTTGCCTTTAATGAGAGCCATCATTATGTTGCATAAAGAAAATGCAAAGGAAAATAGAAGGTGGCCATGCAATTATTGTTGAAAATGGAAGAATTAAAATAAATGAGAGAAAAATTAAAAGTTCAAGATAGATCCAATAGATGAGATGTGGTCTTGGAATGGAAATTGATCCAAGGGCCACAAATGAGTCTTAAAAATTGGCATGAATTGCCAATATAATTAAAATTAATTTTTAAGATATTAGAATGGATGGTTGGGATAACTTTTGGATAGGAATCAAGGACTAAGATGGTGTTATCTTTAAGCACATGGATTGTGCTTCTTTGAAGGGTAGAGATTCAATCTCCAATTTAAATTCATGGCTAGGATTAAAACCTTTTTTTTCAAGGATTGTGTTTCTTCTCAAGGGTAGAGATTGAATCCTATGTGATCAAATGATGAGATTAAAAATTTATTAAGCACATAAATTGTGCTTGTAGTGAAGGGTGAAGATTAGTTCTCACAAACTAATAAAATTCAAGAGTTTAGATTAAATCTTGGAATGGAAATAATTAAAAAAAAAAAAAAGAAAAGAGAGGTAATATAAAGAGGAAGAAAGAATAGAAGGCCAAATTTCTTGGCCAAGAGTACAATTAGAAGAAGAAGAATAATAGGAGAAGAGAAAGGAATGTGAGATTCTTGTACTTGGTTTTTCTTAAAAAAGAAAAGAAGTCTTCTTAATCCTTCTCATCTCTTAATTTTAGAAATCTTCTAATGTTCGAAAAAATTCTCTTTAGATTGTTGAAAGCAAAGAGGTACTTGGAAGCAATCGTTTGAAAGGCATCTAAGAGTTAAGGTAAGGGATGACCCCATGGGTGGTGATCTTGCATGTTTAGCAAATGTTTGTTATGAGTTTGCAAGTATATATGCAATTGTGTATTCTAGTGGACCTGTGGTCATAAGGAGGACTTGAAGTTGGGGTAAAAGGATTTGTTGAAGTCTCCACCTTGAAAGATTGTAAAGGCTAAGAGGACTACTCATATTTACATTACATCTCGCATTACATGGTTATTTATGCTCTCATTTGCTTTGCATTGCACCCTTACTGAGCAATAGCTGCTCATAAGGTCATTTTAGATTTCTTTGTAGATGATGAAAGCTCAAAGGAAAAGGGCATCTTGGAAGGGGTAAGGGCTATGAGTATGGAAGACTAGTTATGTAACATTTATATCTTGTAATGGTGTTTTAAAAGTTTGATGGAGTTTAAACTTGAATATGTATCCTAATTTAGTGTATGTTGTGCAAGTACCTCATGATTGTATGGCCTTTTATTGGAGTGAAAGTGAGATTTATATTTAAATTTATGTAAATTAAAATTCTGGAATGTATGGGATTAAAAAAAAAAAAAAAAACCAATAGACGTGCACAGCATGTGCGCACGCAGCAGGTGCAGCATGCATGCGCAACTGGGCTGTTGTTGCCCCTCTGATACTGTTTTAAATTTTTTTATTTTATTTAAGATATTTCTGGAATAAAAACAAGTTTATATAAATAAATTAATGTAAATTTTGAGGCATTTCCGAAAAATTCCTATATTTTGGAAAATAAAATAAAGAATATTTTCCTTGAATTTTGGGAAAAATGAATGAGAAAACTTGATGTTTGAATTTCAAAACTTAGTTCCTAAATGATGGAAATTTGATATATTTTTGAAATAAATAAAAGAAAAATAAAAGGAGATTTGGCTAAGAAAAAATTTATTAAATTTTTCAAAAGGAGTTTAACCCAATTATTTTGTAAGGATATTGAGAATGAGAAAATGGGTTAATAATTAGGCTAAATTTATTTTCTAATAATTAAGGCCTTGTGCCATAATTAAATTAAACGAGCGTGGTTTGCTTCTTTTTGTCGAATCCTGGGAAAAGTCATCCTTGGCTCTTCATTAAGAGCTAGAGAAGGGTGACGCTTCACCAAGGTTTCGAGTTTTATTTCCACAAAGTTGTTTTGATATATCCCTGAATCCTTGAGTGGACTGGAGGGAGGGGCGAAGCCTAATTTCACCTAGGACGTTTCTTATTGAAACATAGTCCGTCTCTTCATTATTGCCTTAGCGAGTGAATGGTTAATTGATTATTCACGAATAACACCCGTAAGTGGGGAACGGGGCATTACAGAAATTCTACCCAAAAACGAGATGAAAAACACTTTATCGAAAAAGTCGAGCCGCTACCGTAAAGCGCGCTAAATAGTGTCGAAGCAGCGAGGTAAGTCCATTTTCTTTCCGTAGTCTAGTAGAGGGATTGAATAAGGGTCGCATGAGTTCAAACGGGCCAAAAAACAACAAGTGGGTAAAACTCCCCGGGGGGGGCGACAAGTGCAGCCCACGCGCCACTGCCTGTTGCGTTTGCAGGCACGTGGGTGGCCTTCCCCCGACTTGTGTAGGGTCCCCCTGCCCCACGATTTTTCAGTTTTGGTCTTTGATTTTATTCCTAAAACCCTATGTAAAAATATTCTAAGTTTGAGCTACGGAAACGTGTGATTTTTGCAAAAAACTATTCCCGAACCTTGTGAACAATGTCCAACCACATCCAAAACAACAAGGTGAGTGTTTCTTGTATCGTTTTGCTGCATACTGAACATTTGTCTTCATATGGGTAAGGGTGATTCTTGCATAGCATGGCTTTTCTTTAAACCGAGCATTTTCCTCTTTCTTTGTCATGCATCACTTGGTGCGTGTGACTAGATGAAGTCAAGGTCTCATGTGTAACACCCCGCTCTCACTTACGAGTGTTACTCGTGAATAATCAATTAACTATTCACTCACTAAAGCAATAATGAAGAGACAGACTATGTTTCAATAAGAAACGTCCTAGGTAAGAACTAGACTTCGCCCTTCTCTTCGGTCTACTCAATGATTCGGGGACATATCGGAACGATCTCGCGGAAATAAAACCCAAAACCTTGGTGAAGCGTCACCCTTCTCTAGCTATTAATGAAGAGCCAAAGATGACATTTCCTAGAATTCGACAAAGCAAATCACGCTCGCTTAATTTAACTATGGCACAAGGCCTTAATTATTAGAAAATAAATTTGGCCTAATTATTAACCCATTTTCTCATTCTCAATATCCTTACAAAATAATTGGGTTAAACTCCTTTTGAAAAATTTAATAAATTTTTCCTTAGCCAAATCTCCTTTTATTTTCCTTTTATTTATTTTAAAAATATACCAAATTCCCATCATTTAGGAAGTAAGTTTTGAAATTCAAACATCAAGTTTTCTCATCCATTTTTCTCAAAATTCAAGGAAAATACTCTTTATTTTATTTTTCAAAATATAGGAATTTTTTGGAAATGCCTCAAAATTTACATTAATTTATTTATATAAACTTGTTTTTATTCCAAAAATTCCAGGAATATCTTAAATAAAATAAAAAAAAATTAAAACAGCATCAGAGGGGCAACAAGAGCCCAGTCGCGCACGCGGGCCGCACTGGCCCAAGTATATATACAATTGGGAATTTATGTTGGGGTGAATGTGTTTGCTGGTTTTTTTTTTTTTTTAAATCTCATACATTTCAGAATTTTAATTTACATAAGTTTAAACATAAATCTCTCACATTCACCCAACATAAGGCCATACAATCATGAGATACTCGCACAACATACACCAAATTAGGATACATATTCAAATTTAAACTCCATCAAACTTTTAAAACACCATTAAAAGATATAAAAGTTACACAACTAATCTTCTATACTCATAGCCCTTACCCCTTCTAAGATGCTCTTTCCCTTTGAGCTTTCACCACCTACAAAGAGGTCCAAAATGACCTTATGAGCTATTGCTCAATAAGGGTGCAATGCAAAGCAAATGAGAGCAAAAATAACCATGTAATGCGAGATGTAATGCAAATATGGGTAGTCCTCCTAGCCTTCACATTCTTTCAAGGTAGAGACTTCAACCAACCCCTTTACCCAACTTCTAGTCCTCCTTATGGCCAAAGGTCCACTATAGTACACAATTGCATATATACTTGCAAACACATGAAACTCATAACAAACATTTGTTAAACATGCAAGACCACCACCCATGAGGTCATCCCTTACCTTAACTCTTAGATGCCTTTCAAACGATTGCTTCCAGATACCTCTTTGCTTCCAACAACCTAAAGAGAATTTCTTCGAACATTAGAAGATTTCTAAAATTAAGAGATGAAAATGATTAAGAAGACTTATTCTTTTCTTTTCTAAGAAAAACCAAGTGCAAGAATCTTACCTTCCTTTCTCTTCTCCTATTCTTTTTCTTCTTCTAATTGTACTCTTGGCCAAGAAATTTGGCCTTCTATTCTTTCTTCCTCTTTATATTACCTATCTTTTCTTTTTTCTTTAATTATTTCCATTCCAAGATTTAATCTAAATCCTTGGATTTTATTGGTTTGAGAGAACTAATCTCCACCCTTCACTACAAGCACAATCCATGTGCTTAATAAATTTTTAATCTCATCCTTTGATCACATAGGATTCAATCTCTACCCTTGAGAAGAAACACAACCCTTGGAAAAAAAGATTTTAATTCTAATCATGAATTTAAAATGGAGATTGAATCTCTACCCTTCAAAAAAACACAATCCATGTGCTTAAAGATAACACTGTCTTAACCCTTGATTCTTACCTAAGAGTTATCCCAATCATCCATTCTAATCCCTTAAAAATTAATTTTAATTATATTAGCAATCCATGCCAATTTTTAAGACTCATTTGTGGTCCTTGGATCAACTCCCATTCCAAAACCACATCTCATCCATTGGATCCATCTCGAGTTTTTAATTTTTCTCCCATTTATTTAATTCTTCTATTTTCAACAATAATTGCATGGCCAACTTCTATTTTCCTTTGCATTTTCTTCATGCAACATAATGATGGCTCTCATTAAAGGCAAGAATGACCCATTTTCTTTTCTTTTCTTTTTAATTAAATCTCACTTCTCTTTTAATGAGATCTTGCCAAGTGTCACTCATACACTTAATTTAGTCATTTCTTATTTCTTTAATATCTCATCTTCTTCATTGAGAACTTGTCAAATGTCACTATTTGACACCTATTTGGCCACCAACCCACAATCTTGGCCATCCAATATTTCTCAATAAATTAATTAAAATTAAATCCTTCACATAGAATTTATTTACATATTTTCAGCCATAATAATTCTCTTTTAATGGGATAATATCCAGATTATCATATTGCCCTTCTAGACATATCTCAAATTTTTAAACTTCCATCAATCAATCTAGGACAATTCTGGAACGCCACATACCTCTATTTTCATAATTTATTTAATTAAATTCACACTCACACCTAGGGTGTTACAACTTCTCTACTCAAAAATTCACCTCCTTACCCTCTTGTCTAATGGCAAAAATGATCCATCTAAAGGCCTAGTATTTATAAACAATCCTGGCAAATCTGGGCACGCCACTTGGATAAGAGAGCTCATCATAAGTTTCGTAGGATCGCACCATGTGTCCTTTGGGATTTGTGTCATTGCAAGCCCTTGTGACAAGTGTCCCCTTGAGATGTGTACTTCCACATGGTTATTTAGATTTAATCATTGCACTTTCAATAATTAGTTAGCTCCATTTGATTCCTTAAGTTCCTAGTCACTAGATATTTCAATATTTCCACAAATGACTGCTTAACCCAAAAGTTCTTTGCCCTTATAACACCTGAGCCCTAGAATTGCTTAAACCTTCTAAAATCCCTTAAGATAATGATCTCTTGCATTAGTCTCCATGATCTTTCGGAAATCCTTCATTTGTTACTTGAAAATTACCTAGGAATTACACATGTGCCTACTGAAACTTTCGATTTCAAAGGAAGTGCTTTATTTCTTGAACAACGCCTAAAAAACTTTGGGTATTACATTAGAAATATCATCCAAGAAAACCCTGTAGGACCGGAATCCAGGGATGCTATGCTTGTGGAGAAACTGGCCACATGGCTCGGGATTGCCCAAAAGGGCCTGTGTGTTTCACTTGTCAGAAGCTGGTCATATCTCTCGCGACTGCCCCACAGAAGAAAGGTATTGTTCAAGTCGGGGCAAATAAAGGAAGCACGGGGCTGCAGCGGGGACGTGTGTTTAGTTTGATGAGAGAAGATGCCAGTGCCAACCCATCGATAATATAAGGTACAATGATCTTTCTTGATACACCAGTACAAGTATTGATAGACCCAGGGTCTACTTATTCATTTGTATCGCATGCATTGGCACACTGTTTAGAGTTGGAATTGGGAGAACTAGTGTCCCTGATATTATATATACCCCTTTTGGAAGACAAGTAGAAACATATACGGGCTATGGGGATGGACGAATCGTATTGGGGAATAGTGAGTTTCTAGTCGAACTTACGTCCCTAAATATTCGAGATTTTGACATAATCTTGGGAATGGATTTCTTTACTAAATACAATGCAAAAATTAATTGCCAATTAAAGACAGTTGAGTTACAAGCAGATGATGGGACTTGGGAGAAGTTTCCAAGGGCAAAACAGAAGTGGGAGAGAGAAGAAGAAATGCAGCAGAAGTTCCCACCCCTCTTCAACCATATGGAGACCTAGGAGTGTATTTCGAGGACAAAATCTTTTTTCAGGTGGGGGAGGATGTAATACCCGAAGTTTTTTTAGGAGTTGTTATTCAAGAAATAAAGTATTTCCTTTGAACTCGAAAGTTTCGGTAGGCACATGTGTAATTCCTGGTTAATTTTCAAGGAACAAATGAAGGATTTTCCGAAAGATCATGGAGGCTAATGCAAGAGATCATCATCTTAAAGGATTTCGGAAGGTTTAAGCAATTCTAGGGCTCAGGTGTTATAAGGGCAAAGAATTTTTGAGCTAAGGAGTCATTTGTGGAAAATTTGAAATATCTAGTGACTAGGTACTTAAGAAAAACAAATGGAGCTAACTAATTATTGAAAGTGCAATGATGGGCAATGATTAAATCTAAATAACCACGTGGAAGCACACATCTGAGGGAACACTTGTCACAAAGACTTGCAAAGGCACAAATCCCAAAGGACATATGGCGCGATCCTACGAAACTTATGATGAGCTCTCTTATCCAAGCGATACGTGGCGCGCCGAATTTGCCAGGGTTGTCTATAAATACTAGGCCTTTGGATGGATCATTTTTGCCATTAGACAAGAGGGCAAGGAGGTGAATTTAAGAGGAGAAGTTCTACCCAAAAACGAGGTGAAAAACGCTTCGTCGGAAAAGTCGGGCTGCTACCGTAAACCTCGTCAAACAGTGTCCAAACAGCGAAGTAAGTCCATTTTCTTTCCGGAGTTCGGGTAAAGGATTGAATAAGGGTCGCATGTACTCGAAAGGGGGTCAAAACGGAGTCCGGATGAATGAGAAGGGCCAAAAAATAGCAAGTGGGCAAAACCACCCCGGGAGGGGGGGGCAAGGGGGCGGCGCGTGCAGCCCACGCGCCACTACCTGCTGCGCATGCAGGCGCGTGGGGGGACTTCCCCCGACGTGTGTGGGGTCCTCCTGCCTCAAAATTTTTCAATATTGGTCTTTGATTTTATTCCTAAGACCCTATGTAAAAATATTTTAAGTTTGAACTGCGGAAATGTGTGATTTTTGTAGAAAACTATTCCCGAATCCTGTGAAAAGTGTCCAACCGCATCCAAAACAGCAAGGTGAGTGTTTCTTGTATCCTTTTGCTACATACCGAACATTTATCTTCATACGGGTAAGGGTGATTACTTGCATAGTATGTCTTTCCTTTAAATCGAACATTTTCCTCTCTCTTTGTCATACATCACTTGGTGCGTGTGGCTAGATGAAGTGAAGACCTCATGTTAGACTGGTAAAAAGTCATGGAGATATGAGAACATGATGGATCAGCGGGGTGATTGCAACACCTCGGCGTCTCTTCCACACGGGTGGTTTTACGTCATTTTGCGTAACTCATTTACATGCATGCTTTCTTTCTTTAATGCACTCACTTAGATACAATTGTCTAACCGGTGTTTCATACCCTGAAATATTCAATGTTCTAGGTGGGCTAGTCATGATAGGTGCTCCAGAATCGAGCCAAAGGAAAGGGAATGAAGTAGTTCTCAGATAACTAGTTTTTTTATATTTTGGTTTTGTAAAAGTCAATGTATTGCAATTTTAAGTGTGAGTTTTTAATTGTTGTAAAAAGGGAGTCTAAATGATCCCTAGTTTCCCATTTTGTATCAAGGTATGTCAAGTTGAGCCTTAATTGTTTAGCTTATGGTTTTAAAAGATTCAGGTTCGATCATTTGCTTCCGTTGGCAAATGCTTCCATAAACGCCCCATAGATTATCATATGGTTGTTAGCATCATCATGCATCACTGCATGTGCTTTGGAAAAAAAAAAAAGCGAAGCGTTACACGGGGCCTAGGCGATGCATAAAAAAATTATTTAAATAAAATTTAAATTATCTCAAACAGCGATCTAAAAATCGGCCTAACGGCCACTTAGGCGCCGACGAGGCGCTAGCCTAATCGGCCCCTTTAGACGCCAGCCCGACTAATCGGTGCTGAGCGGCACGTAGTCAGCCAAGGCAGCCGCCTAGCCCCATGAACCGCCTGGGCCTTCTCTCTCTCGGGCACCGCCACTGACTGTCTCTTGTGGAGTCGCTGTTGCCGCTTGCTCTCTTTGGTTGCCATTGTCACCGACCGTCGTTCCTCTCTCTCCGTCTCTAATCACTTTCCCTTTCTATCTTAGTTTCTCTCGTTGCACGCCACCATTATCTCTTGTGAACAGTGGACTCGCCGACGCCGCCGACCGTCATTCCTTTCTCTCTGGTTTCCGCGGTCGACCCCAGTCGTCCCCCTACCACCAAACTCTTATACCTCATCTTGCTCCACCTCCGACCCTCAGGTAAGCAATAAGCAAGCAACAAGCGTTGCTGATGCCTTTGTTATTTAACTTATTTTAATATTTGTTGCTTGTTGCTACCTTTGTTATTTAACTTATTTTAATATTTGTTAATGCACTGCACAACAAGCCTTGTTATGCCTTTGTTAATGTTTCAAATATTTTAATATTTGCAAGCAACAAGTGTTGCTACATCATTTATTTTAATATTTATTAATGTATTAATAAAAATAAATTCTAGGCAGCATCTAGCCCAGCCTAAGCGCTAGGTGCCAACCTGCCGCCCGACTAGCGCCTAGCGCCTTTTAGAACAATGATCTCAAATACACATACATACATATATATTCATATATATATATATATATAAAACAAATCATATATATATAAATCTATCTCTATTTATATATATAAAGTTATAAACAGATATTATATGTATAATATTATGCATATATATATATATATATAAAGTTATTAGCAAATCCTCGGCTCTCATCAGAGCCTAGCAGGGAGATCACTACCATCGTCCACTACAATGCGACCACAACCCAAGCCGACCCATGCCAATTGGCCATCGTCGCCACTACTTCGCTGTTATTTCATCATCGTCTCCTTCCTGTAGCAACGCCAGATCCGATTGTTCCATCATCGTCGCTCAGATCCGGCTGTCGGATGTTAGATCCATCTGATCTGGGATGGAGATGGAGTCGAGCGACAAACAAGCCCAAACCACAGTCACAAGAGGAGAGGATATAAGAGGGAGGGAAAATTGGGCACAAAAAACACGTCTGGGAGGCGTTGCCTTGGTCGTATCGGCCTCCTAGGCACCGCCCGAGCCCGATTAATCAGGCCCGACACCTAAGGGGGCAATTTGAAGGTATTCGTGGCAGCCAGCAGCTGCCTAGCCCGCCTTTTAGAACACTGTAGAAAAGGGAGGGAGAGTTTGAAAGGATGAGGGAGAATTAAGAGAGAGAGAGAGAAAAGAGAAGGAAAGAGAAATCTAGAGGGAAAGAATTTGAATTATCTCAACATAATTCCCATCCTCTACACATAGCCCTGTTATAGGCTCTTCCCATCCTATACACAACCCTTTTATAGGCTCTTCCTTTTAGTTGTAGTGTCTTAACCGAAGGGTACAAGTAGTTAAAGTAGTAACTGATTGGTACAACTAGCTTATTCAATGGCAACCTAATTACAAGTATACCCCTAAGGTTATGACACTAGCTTGTGAATATGTTATTAGAGTTAGGACCTATTTTATACTTATTCTTCAACTAAGACATATTTTTCTTTTTTTCTTTTTTTTAGTTAGCATGCACTTAGTTCTACCAAGTGTGCGTCTTGCCTTGCACCTTGCGCCTCAAGGTCCAACACTCTTGTGCGCTTAGTGCTTCTTGGGCATTTAATAACACTAATATATTGAATTTTTTAATTTTCTTAATAACATATTTAGTGAATATGCTATTAGGAGTTAGGTCTATTTTATACCTTATTCTTTAACTAGGACATATATTTTTCTTTTTTTTTTTAGTTAGCATGCACCTAGTTCCACCAAGCATGCGCCTCGCCTTGTGCCTTAACCTCAGATTCCAACACTCTTGTGCGCTTTGGGCCTTTAATAATACTGTACTAAGTTTAAACATCCCTTAAAAAATGTATGCATATGCACAAATAAACATTAAATTTTATTTTAATTTTGTGGCAGGAACTGATGCAAGAGAAATTAAAAAGCAAATCTCTTCTGAAGGGGCCACACATCTTACATCCTTTTCATGTTTGCAATAATTTGAGGATATTTTTCCCAATACAACAGATAACCAATATGAATACATGTCATTCATTCAACCTTCTAATAACTTGTGTTTCCTAGCTCATTTACCATACAAAAAGGCTATATCTAACCTACATAGTTCAAATCACCAAGAGTAACACGTGGAATCAAACAATACTAAGAAGGCAAATTGAGTAATGGAACAGCAATGGCACCAACCAGTTACCATAATGTGGCCAAGAAAGTAGAAACCACATTCAATTCCTTTACATTTTTAATTAAGTATTGTGAATGCAATACCCAAGAGTATTGGTAGGTGGGGATGGAACTTGGAATGAATAGAGAATAAGAGGATAAAAGTTCAGAAAGAAACATTGCCACCCTAGAAAAGGACTCAAGATTTCTCATTTCCTGTATCCTTATTAATCTACACTTATCTACTAACTCATCTAGTGAAATCATATCCATATGAGGGATTCCATGAGCTTACCATCCAGTGGGGCAAGCTACTGACAACTATTTTTTTAATACTTGAGGCATGAATTTTGTATCACTAATATAGCTCAAGTGAATATCCAAGTGTATAATCTAATTTGCAGTCTGTTTGATTGCACAAAGAGTGTAATTGTAGTAATACAGGAACCATATAAGAAGAACAAACTGCATGACAATATATCATAGGCAGTGGTCGCTCAAAGGTCTCCACTGTGGACTTGAGTTATCAATAAGTCTTTGAAAGTCATCCTCGTCTACCATTCTAATTCACTTTTATCTTTCAAGTGTTGCAAGTCTAGAATCAGTGAATTATTCTATAAAAATTAACATAATTCTGACCTTCACATGCAGAACCCCCAATCTCAAACAAATTAATGACAAACCCGAAACCCAAAAAGATCTTGATGTCC